>NC_047037.1:98818144-99443144 GCF_011762595.2 Tursiops truncatus
CAAACAGGGCAAGGGTATATTCTGAAAATTTTAAAGGGAAGAACTGACCACTAATTCCTACAAAATATCAGAAGATTCTTTCCTAGAAAAAAAAAAATTCCCAGGGAAACTACAAACCACATATTGGCATTTGAGTATCTCCAATAAAACAGGTCCCTAAGTGCCCAAAATGTCTCATTCAGAGCCTCCAGAGGGAAAAATATTTTTAACTTACAATTCTATGCCCAAATTACTTATTGCATTTATTGAAAAGACATTTTCAGATCTAAAAGAAAATATAACTCATCTGCAAACTTTCCACCCTCAGTTAGGAAGCAAATGGAAGGTTTGTTTCAGCAAAAAAGAGGAAGATCCTGTGATAGAGGAAATAGTGGCTTTAACTTAGTTAAATGACCAGGATAAAGGATGAGCCCCACGTATCAATCCAAATGGAAGCAGGAGAATAGGATTTAGGAATGCAGGTGCTCATGTGTCAGAGTCTGGATATACTGGATGTTGCTCTAGTCTTAGAACAGTGTAGAGCAGGTTTTTTTTTTTTTTTTTTTCCCAAGGACCAGATAATAAATATTTTAGGCTTGTGGAAAATTCTGACTGTATTGCAACTACTTAATATTACTTAATTCTGCAGTTGTAGCATGAGGGCAGCTATAGACAATGACTAAACAGATGTGCAGGGCTGTGTCCTAATAAAACAGGCAATTTGGCCCATGGGCCATAGTTTGCTGAAGCCTGCTCTGGAGAGGCTCAGCCATGAATTCATGCATTACCAATAGGACATAGAAGAACAAACCTACTCTGGAGAAGGTGGCATCATTAAAAAGGACCTACACAATTCAGTAGTCAGGTTAAAAGTGGCTAAATCTTTCTCTGTTTTCAGCGTGACAAAAATGACATCTGAGTACCAGGAGCTCCTGTATTAGAAATCTTAGCAGAAAAGGCCAAAACATTTTATAAACACCACATAGTAATTTGAAAATAAGTTGTTTTCACATTTCCACTTTGATTATAGGTAAGAAACTGCCATAAGTATAAAAAATAGCATGTATATACGTTGGAATAATATACAAGACTTTAATATTTAAAGTTAAAAAGGGAACATCAGTTACAGAGGTTAACAACTACATTGAGAGGAGAGGTGGGTGTCTAAGGAAGCTAAATCTTTATGATAAAAGGAAGTCAACAGACAATGTCTAAAGTAAAAATAGATATGGAAGTAATCATGGGACTTACAAACCAGAGTGAGTTAAAAAGTATTGCCATAGATGAATAGGACCCGGAGTTAGATGGAGAGTCAAGAGGAAGAACGGAATGCTTGTGCTTTTCATTATAAGCCCTTCTATTTTCTTTAACTTTTCAGATATGTGCAAGCCACTTTGGTTTTGAAAATTAAAACAGAAACTGAGACTTGTTCTATGTGTCTTGCTGAATCCCTGCATTCTTACTGGTTTCTCTGCTGCCAATCACTGCTTATTGAAATCCTCCTTCCACAAGACATCAGCATAATCATTTTAACTGCAAGGTTGTGTAATTCTTCTAACATTCTTTAGTTGCTCTCCAGTCTCTTTAGGATGAAGTCATCTCTTGTGCTGGTCTTCTTTGATTCCTCAGTTTAACTTGTCTGCATTTTCTCTGAGAGGCTGATGGTCCCTTATCATATCTCCATCACAACACTCAATCCTGGCATGTATAAGGTGAATTACTGTCTTGGCCCCCTCACTCCAATACTATACCAGGCTATGGCCTTTTGAGGATAAAATTCATTTAATGTATGAATAAATGCTTTCATCATTTTTGTATATTGTAAATTCTATTCAATATATCCATTCATTAAAGTTTATGTAGCACCTTCCACATGGCTGAGGACACAGAAGTGAGTGGGAGAGACAAAGAGGAAGACAGACAATGGAAAAAACAAAATAGAACAAATATATGTCAGTTGGTAACAACTGCTGCAAAGAAAAGGCAGAGTAAGGGGGAAAGGGAGTGTGGGAGGAATGTTGCTACTCTATAAATGTCCTTAGAGGCTCAACATCCATTCATGATAAAAACTCTTACCAAAGTGGGTATAGAGGGAACATATCTCAAAATAATAAAAACTATTTATGACAAACCCACAGCCAATACAGTACTCAATGGGGAAAAGTTGAAAGTCTTCCCACTAAAATCTGGGATAAGAAAAGGATGCCCACTCTCACCTCTTCTATTCAACATAGTATTGGAAGTCTTAGCCACAGAAATCAGGTAAGAAAAAGAAATAAAAGGTATCCAAATTGGAAGGGAAGAGGTAAAATTGCCATTATATGCAGATGACATGATACTATATAGAAAACCCTATAGACTCCACACTAAAGCTACTAGAACTGATGAACGAATTCAGCAAAGTAGCAGGATACAAAATTTACATACAGAAATCAGTTGCATTTCTTTACATCAACAATGAAATATCAGAAAGGGAATGTAAAAAAACAATACCTTTTAAAATTGCAACACAAAAAAGTAAAAAACTTGGGAATAAACCTCAACAAGGTGGTGAAAGACATATACTGAGAACTATAAAGCATTAATAAAAAAATTAATACAGGAAATTGAAGATGATTCAGAGAAATGGAAAGATATCCCATGTTCTTGGATTAGAAGAATACTGTTAAAATGGCCATACTACCAAAAGCAATCTACAGATTTAAAACGATCTCTACCAAATTATGCATGACCTTTTTCACAGAACTAGAACAAATAATCCTAAAATTCATATGGAGCCATAAAAGACCCAGAATTATGAGAGCAATCCTGAAGAAAAAGAACAAAGCAAGAGGCATAATCACTCCAGACTTCAGACAATACTACAAAACTACAGTAATCAAAACAGCATGGTATTGACCCCAAGACACACCTATGGATCAATGGAACTGGACAGAGAGCCCAAAAGTAAACCCACACACCTATGGTCAATTAATCTTCAACAAAGGAGGCAGGAATATACAATGGGAAAAAGACAGCATCTTCAGCAAGTGGTGTTGGGAAACTTGGACAGTCACATGTAAATCAATGAAGTTAGAACATGCCCTCTCACCACACACAAATAAACTCAAAATGGCTTAAAGACTTAAACATAAGACATGACACCATAAAAATCCTAGAAGAAAACATAGGCAAAACATTCTCTGACATAAATCATACCAATGTTTTCTTAGGTCACCTCCCAAGGCAATAGAAATAAAAACAAAAATAAACAAATGGGACCTACTTAAACTTAAAAGCTTTTGCACAGCAAAGGAAACCATAAAGAAAATGAAAAGACAACTTATGGAATGGGAGAAAATATTTGCAAAAGATGCAACTGACTAGGGCTTAATTTCCAAAACACAGAAACAGCTCAGACAACTCAACAACAGAAAAACAAACAACCCACTCGAAAAATGGGCAGAAGACCTAAAGAGACATTTCTCTGAAGAAGAAATACAGATGGCCAGCCAATAGGCACATGAAAAGATGCTCAAAATTGCTAATTATTAGAGAAATGCAAATCAAAACTACAATGAGGTACTACCTCACGTTGGTCAGAATGGTCATGATTAAAAAGTCTACAAATAACAAATGCTGGAGAGGGTGTGGAGAAAAGGGAACCCTCCTACACTGTTGGTGGGAATGTAAGTTGGTGCACCCACTATGGAAAACAGCATGGAGTTTCCTCAGAAAACTAAAAATAGAATTACCATAGGATCCAGCAATCCCATTCCTGGGCATATATCCAGACAAAACTATAATTCAGAAAGATACATGCATCCCTATGTTCATAGCAGCACTATTCATAATAGCCAAGATGTGGAAACAACCTAAATGTCCATCGACAGATGAATGGATAAAGAATATGTGGTACATATATACAATGGAATATTACTCAGCCATAAAAAGGAACAAAATAATGCTATTTAAATCAACATGGATGGACCTAGAGATTATCATACTAAGTAAAATAAGTCAGACAGAAAAGACAAACACCATATGATATCACTTATATGTGGAATCTAAAATATGACACAAATGAACTTATCTATGAAACAGAAACAGAATCAGAGACATAGAGAATAGACTGGTGGTTGCCAAGGGGGAGGGTGTTGGGAGAGGGATGGATTGGGAGTTTGGGATTAGCAGATGCAAACTGGTATATATAGAATGGATGAACAACAAGGTCCTACTGTATAGCACATGGGAACTACATTCAATATCCAGTGATAAATCATAATGGAAAAGAATATGAAAAAGCATGTATATATATGTATAACTGAGTCACTTTGCTGTACAGCAGAAATTAACACATTGTAAGTCAACTATACTTCAATTAAAAAAACACACAAAAAATAAATGTCCTTAGAGGTTTTTCTAATAAAGTAACATTGCCTTGGGGTTGAAGGATGTGAGGGAGGTGCAATGGTGTAACTCGATGGGGCATCAAGTACAAAGGTCTTGAGATGGGAGTCCATGAGACATGTTTGAAGAAGAGGAAGGAAGAAATTGGTTCCAAAGAGCAGTGAGCAAGGGAGAGGTTATAGGAGATGAAGTTAAAGAGGGAGCTGGGTAGGTGAACCAGCTTTTACCATGAGTCAAGAAGTGATTAGAGGGTTTTGAGCAGACTGAAACAATCTGCTTTACATCCCAAGGGATCTTCCAGTGCTATGGGTGGAGAACATACTACAGAAGGGAAAAGGTGGGAGAAAGGAGGCCAGGAGAGATGTTGGTGGGTTGGGCCAGGGATAGAGCTGTGAAGTGTTAAAAAATGGCTAAAATCTGTGATACATTTTGAAGACAGAGCTGACAGGGTTTGCTGAAAGGTTGATGTAGCATATAAGAAATGAGAATCATGGTTCAAATGAGGGAAATGTGTAATCTCACCTTAAAGAATGACCTCATGATAATAGTCAATATCCACATCAATGCTCGTCCCGCTAAGGCGCTTGGTTTTTTGGTGGATCAATGTACATAGAGTTAGTTAGTGGTAGTAGTGACAACCCAATCTACCCCTACAGATCACAGCAATCTTTCAGCAACTAGGATGCAGTTCTCACATCATGGAGCTGGGAAATGACTATTGATAAAAGATCGACAGATGGCTGGAATAGAAGGAAGAAACAGCCAAATTCACCTAAGACAAATAAAGATTGTGGTAAAGAAGGATAGTTTAAGAAATAGCAATTGCACAAGTGCTGGAAGAAGATATCCTTATGGAGGAAGTGTAGGTTCACAAACATAAAAAGTTATCTGTGGCACTGTCTGCTCTCTGTGGCAGCGGCAGGGGTTGAGGGCATGGCCAGCGGGCAGCACGCCAGAGTCCAAGTCAGTCCGCCGAAAGATAAAACAGAGCCATGGAGAGATGAAGGGACTTGCCTGAGGACCACACCTGGAGCTCAAGATACAGGAGAGAATAAAGAGAAGGGCCAGAGAATTTAACCATCAAGGAAAGAATCCTTTTTGAGAGGTTGTGGACAATGGAGCACTGGAGTGGAACTCTGAAAGACTGATGTCATGTGGCTGACAGGGTCTTGGTGCTCCAGCCAGGAGTCAGGGCTGTGCCTCTGATGTGGGAGAGCTCAGTTCAGGATAGTGGTCCACCAGAGATCTCCCAGATGCACATAATAACAAATGGTGAAAGCTCTGCCAGAGATCTCCATCTCAATGCTAAGACCCAGCTCCACTCAATGATCAGCAAGATACAATGCTGGACACCCTATGGAAAAACACTAGCAAGACAGGAACACAACCTCATCCACTGGCAGATAGGTTGCCTAAAATCATAATAAGATCACAGACACCACAAAACATACCACCAGATGTGGTCCTGCCCACCAGAAAGAAAAGACCCAGCCTCATCCACCAGAACACAGGCACTAGTCCCCTCCACCTGGAAGCCGACACAACCCACTGAACTAACCTTAGCCACCAGGGACAGACACCAAAAACAACGGGAACCACGAAACTGCAACCTGCAAAAAGGAGACACAAAGGACAGTAAGTTAAGCAAAATGAGATGACACAGAAACACACAGCAGATGAAGGAGCAAGATAAAAACCCACCAGACCAAACAAATGAAGAGGAAATAGGCAGTCTACCTGAAAAAGAATTCAGAGTAATGATAGTAAAGATGATCCAAAATCTTGGAAATAGAATAGAGAAAATACAAGAAACGTTTAACAAGGACCTAGAAGAAGTAAAGAGCAAATCAACAATGATGAACAACACAATACATGAAATTAAAAATTCTCTAGAAGGAAACAGTAGCAGAATAACTGAGGCAGAAGCACAGATAAGTGACCTGGAAGATAAAATAGTGGAAATAACTACTGCAGAGCAGAATAAAGAGAAAAGAATGAAAAGAATTGAGAACGGTCTTAGAGACCTCTGGGACAACATTAAATGCACCAACACTTGAATTATAGGTGTCCAGAAGAAGAAGAGAAAAAGAAAAGGACTGAGAAAATATTTGAAGATATTATAGTTGAAAATTTCCCTAATATGGTAAAGGAAATAGTCAATCAAGTCCAGGAAGGGCAGAGAGTCCCACACAGGATAAATCCAAGGAGAAACACCAAGACACATACTAATCAAAATATCAAAAATTAAATACAAAGAAAAAATATTAAAAGCAGCAAGGGAAAAACAACAAATTACACACAAGGGAATCCCCATAAGGTTAACAGCTGATCTATCAGCAGAAACTCTACAACCGAGAAGGGAGTGGCAGGGCATATTTAAAGTGATGAAAGGGAAAAAACTACAAACAAGATTACTCTACCAAGCAAGGATCTCATTCATATTCAATGGAGAAATTAAAAGCTTTACAGACAAGCAAAAGCTAAGATTTTCAGCACCACAAAACAAGCTTTACAACAAATGCTAAAGGAATTTCTCTAGGCAGGAAACACAGAGAAGGAAAAGACCTACAATAACAAATCCAAAAAAATTCAGAAAATGGTAATAAGACATACACATCGATAACTACCTTAAATGTAAATGGATTAAATGCTCCAACCAAAAGACACAGATTGGCTAAATGGATACAAAAACAAGACCCGTATATATGCTGCTTACAAGAGATCCACTTCAGACTTAGGGACACATACAGACTGAAAGTGATGGGATGGAAAAAGATATTCCATGAAAATGGAAATCAAAAGAAAGCTGGAGTAGCAATTCTCATATCAGACAACACAGACTTTAAAACAAAGACTATTACAAGAGACAAAGAAGGAAACTACATAATGATCAAGGGATCAATCCAAGAAGAAGATATAACAATTGTAAATATTTATGCACCCAACATAGGAGCACCTCAATACATAAGGCAAATACTAATAGCCATAAAAGGGGAAATCGACAGTAACACAGTTATAGTAGGGGACTTTAACACCCCACTTTCACCAATGAACAGATCATCCAAAATGAAAATAAATAAAGAAATACAAGCTTTAAATGATACATTAAACAAGATGGACTTAATTGACATTTATAGGACATTCCATCCAAAAACAACAGAATACACTTTCTCCTCAAGTGCTCATGGAACATTCTCCAGGATAGATCATATCTTGGGTCACAAATCAAGCCTTGGTATATATAAGGAAATTGAAATCATATCAAGTATCTTTTCTGACCACAATGCTATGAGACTAGATATCAATTACAGGAAAAGATCTGTAAAAAATACAAACACATGGAGGCTAAACAATACACTACTTAATGACGAAGTGATCACTGAAGAAATCAAAGAGGAAATAAAAAAATATCTAGAAACAAATGACAATGGAAACACAATGACCCAAAACCTATGGGATGTAGGAAAAGCAGTTCTAAGAGGGTAGTTTATAGAAATACAATCCTACCTTAAGAAACAAGAAACATCTCAACAACCTAACCTTACACCTAAAGCAATCAGAGAAAGAAGAAACAAAGCCTTAAGTTAGTAAAAGGAAAGAAATCATAAAGATCAAATCAGAAATAAATGAAAAAGAAATGAAGGAAACGATAGCAAAGATCAATAAAACTAAAAGCTGGTTCTTTGAGAAGATAAACAAAATTGATAAACCAGTAGCCAGACTCATCAAGAATAAAAGGGAGAAGACTCAAATCAATAGCATTAGAAATGAAAAAGGAGAAGTAACAACTGACACTGGAGAAATACAAAAGATCATGAGAGATTACTACAAGCAACTCTATGCCAATAAAATGTACAACCCGGAAGAAATGGACAAATTCTTAGAAAAGCACAACCTTTTGAGACTGAACCAGGAAGAAATAGAAAACATAAACAGAACAATCACAAGCAACGAAATTGAGACTGTGATTAAAAATCTTCCAACAAACAAAAGCCCAGGAACAGATGGATTCACAGGCGAATTCTATCAAATATTTATAGAAGAGCTAACACCTATCCTTCTCAAACTCTTCCAAAATAAGCAGAGGGAGGAACACTCCCAAACTCATTCTACAAGGCAACCATCGCCCTGATTCAAAAACCAGACAAAAATGTCACAATGAAAGAAAACTACAGGCCAATATCACTGATGACATGGATGCAAAAATCCTCAACAAAATACTGGCAAACAGAAACCAACAGCACATTAAAAGGATTATATACCATGATCAAGTGGGGTTTATCCCAGGAATGCAAGGATTCTTTAATATACGCAAATCAATCATTGTGATAAACCATATTAACAAATTGAAGGAGAAAAACCATATGATCATCTCAATAGATGCAGAGAAAGCTTTTGACAAAATTCAGCACCAATTTATGATAAAAACCCTCCAGAAAGTAGGCATAGAGGGAACTTACCTCAACATAACAAAGGCCATATATGACAAACGAACAGCCAACATCCTTCTCAATGGGGAAAAACTGAAACCATTTCCACTAAGATCAGGAACAAGACAAGGTTGCCCACTCTCACCACTCTTATTCAACATAGTTTTGGAACTTTTAGCCACAGGATTCAGAGAAGAAAAAGAAATAAATGGAATCTAAATCAGAAAAGAAGGAGTAAAGCTGTCACTGTTTGCAGATGACATGATAGTATACAAAGAGAATCCTAAAGATGCTACCAGAAAACAAAACGAGCTAATCAACGAATTTGGTAAAGTAGCAGGATACAAAGTTAATGCACAGAAATCTCTGGCATTCCTACACACTAATGATGAAAAATCTGAAAGAGAAATCAAGAAACACTCTCATTTACCATTGCAAGAAAAAGAATAAAATATCTAGGAATAAACCTACCTAAGGAGACAAAAGACCTTCATGCAGAAAACTATAAGATGCTGATGAAAGAAAGTAAAGATGATACAAACAGATGGAGAGATATACCATGTTCTTGGATTGGAAGAATCAACGTTGTTAAAATGACTCTACTACCCAAAGCAATCTACAGATTCAATGCAATCCCTATTAAACTACCATTGGCATTTTTCACAGAACTAGAAGAAAAATTTCACAATTTGTATGGAAACACAAAAGACCCCAAATAGCCAAAGCAATCTTGAGAAAGAAAACAGAGCTGGAGGTATCAGGCTCCCAGACCTCAGACTATACTACAAAGCTACAGTAATCAAGACAGTATGGTTCTGGCACAAAAACAGAAATATAGATCAATGGAACAGGATAGAAAGCCCAGGGATAAATCCATGCACCTATGGTCACCTTACTTTTTCTTTTTTTTTTTTTTTTTTTTTGGTGGTACGCGGGCCTCTCACTGTTGTGGCCTCTCCTGTTGTGGAGCACAGGCTCTGGACGCGCAGGCTCAGCGGCCATGGCTCATGGGCCCAGCCGCTCCGTGGCATGTGGGATCTTCCCAGACTGGGGCATGAACCTGTGTCCCCTGCATCGGCAGGCGGACTCTCAACCACTGTGCCACCAGGGAAGCCTGGTCACCTTATTTTTGAAAAAGGAGGCAAGAATATACAATGGAGAAAAGACAGCCCCTTCAATAAGAGGTGCTGGGAAAACTGGACAGCTACATGTAAAGAAACGAAATTAGAACACTCCCTAACACAATACCAAAAATAAACTCAAAATGGATTATAGACCTAAATGTAAGGCCAGAAACTATCAAACTCTTAGAGGAAAATATTCGCAGAACACTCCATGACATAAATCACAGCAAGATCCTTTTTGACCCACCTCCTAGAGAAATGGAAATAAAAACAAAAATAAACAAATAGGACCTAATGAAATTTAAAAGCTTTGCACAGCAAAGGAAACCATAAACAAGACAAAAAGACAACCCTCAGAATGGGAGAAAACATTTGCAAATGAAGCAACTGACAAAGTATTAAACTCTAAAACTTACAAGCAGCTCATGCAGCTCAATATCAAAAAACAAACAACCCAATCCAAAAATGGGAAGAAGACCTAAATAGACATTTCTCCAAAGAAGATATACAGATTGCCAACAAATACATGAAAGGATGCTCAACATCACTAATCATTAGAGAAATGCAAATCAAAACTGCAATGAGGTATCACCTCACACCAGTCAGAATGGCCCTCTTCAAAAAAATCTACAAACAATAAATGCTGGAGAGGGTGTGGAGAAAACGGAACCCTCTTGCACTGTTGGTGGGAATGTAAATTGATACAGCCAGTATGGAGAACAGTATGGAGGTTCCTTAAAAAACTAAAAATAGAACTACCATATGACCCAGCAATCCTGCTAGTGGGCATATACTCTAAGAAAACCGTAATTCGAAGAGTCATGAACCACAATGTTCACTGCAGCTCTATTTACAATAGCCAGGACATGGAAGCAACCTACATGTCCATTGACAGGTGAATGGATAAAGATGTGGTGCATATATTCAATGGAATACTACTCAGCCATAAAAAGAAACAAAATTGAGTTATTTGTAGTGAGGTGGATGGATGTAGAATCTGTCATACAGAGTGAAGTAAGTCAGAAAAAGAAAAACAAATGCCGTATACTAACACATTATATGGAGTCTAAGAAAAAGAAAAAAAATTTGTTCTGAAGAACCTAGGGGCAGGACAGGAATAAAGACACAGATGTAGAGAATGGACTTGAGGACAGGGGGAGGGGGAAGGGTAAGCTGGGACCAAGTGAGAGCGTGGTATGGAAATATATACACTACCAAATGTAAAACTGATAGCTAGTGGGAAGCAGCTGCATAGCACAGGGAGATCATCTGGGTGCTTTGTGACCACCTAGAGAGGTGGGATAAGGAGGGTGGGAGGGAGATGCAAGAGGGAGGAGATATGGCGATATATGTATATGTATAGCTGATTCACTTTGTTATAAAGCAGAAACTAACACACCATTGTAAAGCAACTATACTCCAATAAAGATGGTAAAAAAAAAAAGTTATCTGTAATAAAGTAGTGGTTAATAAGAGCATGGGCTTGAAACCAGAGTACTCTGTGGCTGAATATGGCTTTATTATGTATAAGCTGGTTCATTTTGACCAAATAATTTAATCTCTCTAAGTCTTAATTTCCTTGTTTGCAAAATGGGCATATGTAATTCTTGTGATTTTTAGCATTGTGAGGAGTGAAAGAGATGACAAATAAAACCTGTCTCAAGCTTATAAACTTCAGTAACTCTTGCTTATTATTAATATCAAAGAGAGACTACCTTTCCTGATAGGATGAAGCAAAGGAGGAAAACATGATAGATTCTGGCAGGAACAGAGTATCAGAGGTTTCCATTTAAATAAAGAACTTCATTAGACTACATGGAAAGCCCATATGCTTCAAGTTCTAAACAATCCTTACATAACACACCTTCCTATCCTGTGTTTATTTATTCCACCATGAAAGCAATAAATGAGGGGCTAAAAATGATCATAAATTCCTGCCTTGCTGCTGTTTCCATCTTTCAAAAAGTTATCAGGAACTGTTACTTTGATTTAGTTCTGAATAAAGCCCTTTGAAGTGTGAACTTGGGAGAAACTGATCATTTTAATTTTAAGATACCTAACAGCCTAGGAAAAAAGCCTTGTCCATAATTGTAGATGTTAAACTTCAGGGTGGCAGTTTAAAAAATTGTCTACAGATTGAGTACAAATTCATGTTCAGAGATTCTATAAAGAGTGAAGGATAGATATCTATAAAATAAAGAATTCCAACAATGCAAACACAATTATCCTAAAAAAGAAAAAAATTAGAAAGTGTACTAAATAACTGCAGCACAGGGAGCTCTGAGCTTAGTTATTATAAAGACACACAGCTAAATTGTAAGGCAGAAAAACTCAGGAATGACACTGGAAAGGACGATAATTGTACTGCCTAATCTAATTGAGATGGAGAACGACCTGGATAGTTTAGGAAAATTCACCTGTATAAACTTGATGAAATTTAATAGGAATATTTATAAAGTGGGACTATGAGAAAACATGTAAGTTTGGATAGATAGACAATATATATGGTTTATATAGATATACACTGTGGCCATATAAATAAAATATAGCCCAGCATCATAAAGTCAATTGAACAAGTATAGAAATAGGCCTGGCTTAAAAGCAACTCATTTGAGAAAGATCACTGGGGATAAGCTGGTAGTAAACTTTCCCTATGCCATCAGTGTGTGGCAACTCTTCAAAAAGCAAATGCAAACTCAGGCTGCATTAATTGAGGCCTAGAAGGAATGGTGCTACCCTGGTTTCTGCATTGATTAGAAAATATTTGGAATATTGAGCTCAATTCTGAAAAGATTTAGAGAAAAACTCTAGTTCTCCAGAGGAAGGTGATCAGAATGATGAAGTATCCAGAAAGCATGTCAGATGGAAATGTTTGAAAGGTTTAGACAATTTAGGCAAGAAAGGAAAGATTTATGAGGTTCACATGTCTTCAAATATTTGAAGGGTCATGGAGTAGTGCGGAAGAAGGCTTAGGTTTACTTTGTATAAGTTCAATTTTGCAGAACCAGTACCAGTGTGTAGTGTTTTAAGATTATATACAGGGCTATAAGGAAGCATACTGTTACTCACAAAGATTCTCGATTTATTGGAACTGCTCCTAAGGAAGGGAATAGACTTCCTGGTGAGGTAGTGAACATTTTCACTGGCAGTGTTCTGATAAAGGGTGGATGGTTAATTAGACTCTACTTTGTCTCATCTGCTTCTCACAACAATTATGAAATAGAAAGTCATTTTCTTTTTATTAGTTGCCCGATAAAAGCAAAAAACATTCCTCTTTTCTTTAATCATTTTACACTTTCTAAGTCATTAAAAACTAAAACTGAAAAGGCACTAACCATTACTAATAGCTAAGAAGCAGGACTAGAGTTGTATTTGCTTCAAGAAAAAGGAAAATCCTAGGCTTTGAAGAGAAATTAGGTATAATAAAGAGCAAGTGTCACCCACCTCTAAAATCTCTTGAAATTGCCCAAAATTGCTCTTCACAATCTCCACGCCTCTTATTCTATCACTTCTCTCTCCCCCTGTCTAAACTGCATTTTCTTCATTTTGGCATTCCTTCTCTTTCAAATGCCATCTCCCTTATGCGATCTGATTGACTAGTTTGCAGTTATCTCCAGATTCTTTGAATTTCAGTAGTGGTTTATATGTATCTTTTGCTCACTTAAGATGCTGCTTCTCTATATTTGTCCTTTCTACCTTATATACTAGACTTTCCTTAGCTTCCCTCTTGAGCCTGAGTTCCTTTTTTATTCATTTTAGTAAACCTCATGGTACCTACTCATAGTTGCTAAATAAGGAAAACATGAATATCATTCATTAGGAGTGCAAAGCAAAAATGGTCTTGGAGACAAAATAGTAAATAAACTCGTAATATGTTATTCAAACTAGGCTTGAAAAATAATGATATTTTTTATACCATCAGCTATATGGTGGATTGTAAAACATGACTACAAATTCCTCCCAACTCTGTATGCATGCCCCTTCACAATGTGACTTTGTTGCTCTTCTCATCAAGAGGTAGAATCTGTTTCTTCACTTTGTTACGTTTGGGCTGGCCTTGTGACTCACTTTGACCAAGATATAGTGTCAGAATTAGGTTGTAGGAGTTCAGAGCCGAGGTCTAAAGAGGTCTTACAACTCTTTTTCTCATCTGCTTGAAACACTACCTTGAGATGTCTAGCCTGTGGGTGGAGGTGAAGCCATATGGAACAGAGATGAATCCTCCCTGCTTAGAACCCCCTAGACAAACCACCTGACAACAACAATGTTCAGTTGAGCCACCATTATGGGAGTGACCTCACGTGAGACCAAAAGACAAAACCCCCAGCTCCACCTGAGCCCAGCCCAGACTGTTCACCCATAGAATCATGAATAAGTGAAACAATTATTATTTGAAGCCATTTAGTTTGAGGATGGGTTGTAACATAGCAATAAATAACCTGGACAGGCTACAAAGACAAAAGCCTTTAGTTAAATACACAGACAATTAGACTGAGAACACAAGTATCACTATGGGAACAATCAACTAATTACCTTATGCTAGAAGAACTACAGTGTGGCATAAGCAAATCATATAATCATATAATTCACATCTTTTTGTTCACCAATGTAAGAATGCACATGGTCTCTCAGGCAGCATTATTGAGTGTGTAGCACTATTAAATAATTGTAGAACATAAACAACCTTTTACTTCTTTACAAGAGAGAAATTTACAACTGTATCCAATTTTTATATGAACTTATCCCCCAAATGTATTTTTAATGAGTCTGCCATCTTTAATACATTCATATTAAACTTAAAACTCCGAATGAACTTCAAGTTTGGAAGTTTACTATATGAGATAGGTGGACTTCAAAGATGGCCTGCAATGATCCCTGCATCCTGGTATTCATGCCCTTGTGCGATTCCCATTGTGGCCTAGAGCTAGTATCATATTTATAGCCAATGCAATAAGGCAAAGTGATGTGATGTCACTTCCATGATTAGGTTACAATAGATTGTGATTTCCATCTTGCTAGCAGACTCTCTTTCTGGGTTTAATGAACTAAGCTACCATGTTGGAGAGGTCCACGTGGCAGGAATCTGAGAGTGTTCTCCAGCCAACTGGCAATGAGGAATTAAGGCTTTCATTGCAACAACTTTCAAACTGTACCTTGATAGAAGCCACATAAATAAGGTTCGAAGTGTATCCTTGACTATTTGAGCCTTCAGATGAGACCACAGCCCTAGCTGACACCTTGATTGCAACCTTATGAACAACCTTGCAGAAGCTAAGCCATGACTGAATTCCTGACCCATAAAAACTGAGATAGTAAATGTTCTTGCTTTAAGTTTTAGGGCAATTTGTCATGTAGCAAGAGATAACTAATATACTATGATAAGGGATAAAAACTGTTGCTGTTGATGTGTGGGTCTTCTTTTTTCTATTTTGGCTCTTAGCCTTAAAAGAATGTATTATTATTTTATTTTTTTCTTTGTATATAAGATGCATCCAGTCTTCCCCTATCTCCTTGGAGTACTTTTTTGAAAATAGGTGCCAAGTTTCCTTCATTTCATCAAATATTTTAACAATATACAAATTAGAAGAAAAAGCCAAAGGGGAAAAAAGTTTGAAAATTAATCAGTCCCTCGTAAGTTATAAAAATTTTTCAAAATTACCTCATCTGTTATACAAATGCAGTACAAAATAAAATCTCAGTGTAATCTTTTCTGTAAGATTTTGTATTTCACTATGTGAATGCAAAGGCATATAATAAGTTCTATAATTTTGGTCTAATTCATCAAGTAAATTATTAATATAAAGTATTTCAACTACTATAATTCACAATTGTCCTCTATAAATTTGGTCTTTTGTCTCATTTTTATATACTTTGTATATAATATGCATTCGATTTTATATTATATTGTGTTGTACTTTAAATTCCATATTAGGATTTTTGTTGATAACCAGATAGACATAGTCATTTACAATAATTATTTGGAACTAATTCTATATCCTTTCAGTCATTCATTCATTTATTCATTTGTTTATTTATTTAACAAGTATTTGTCAAACAACTACTATGATGAGGCAACTTGTAAGATTGAGAAATGTATATGTGAGATAGCAAATGTACACTAAATGGCCCCCCAAAATAAGAGGTAGTGTTGAAATGTAAGTAAAATAAAGTTAAAGTCTATTAAAATTGATAAATTAACCAAAGTTCTTAGATGTGCCAGGAATAAATTGATGACTTATTTACAATGATTTTACATTAAGATATTGAAATAAATTTCTTTTGTTAAACTCATTTCATTGTATGGGTTGTTTAAATAAAAAATAAACACATATATGATAATTATAATCTCACAAGATGTAGGAAAAATTAAGTTTTGAGTTTCTTTAATTAAGAACAAAAAGAAAAAAGAAAAGCATTTGTTGAGATGGGCATAGTTCTTACTGTACTGACAAAAATGAAACTTCATTTTTAATTACTAATTTTCAACGAACTGAAAATCATAGGTATCATTCCAGTTACCTAAGCCATTAGCTTTTGAATTTTTCATCAATATGCAATATTTTAATATCTTACACCATAATATATGTTGAGAGTTGGGCACAGAGTGTCATTCTTCTATCCATATTAACTGAATATAAAAGCTATAACTCTTTTTAACCTAATAGTCGTTCCCACCTTTTTACTGTCTATAGCATGACAGGTCCTCAATATGTGTCATCTCTAACTCTTACATGAATCCTGCAAAATAACTATTATTATTATGAATCTATTTTATAGATAAAGCAAATTTCCGAAAGATCAGTAAATTGCAGGTCACTGAGTGAATTAGTAGCAAAGCTGTGATTCAAGTCTGCATCGGTGTGCCTTCAGTCTCTGTGTTTTTAATTCATATCATAATGTCCAGGGAGAATGGACTGTGAAATAAAATTCATATTTTATGGCAAAACAAGAAAAATTTAGACAAAAATTCTTCTCTGCCTTCTGGCCTCCTTTCTCCCACCACTGTGCATTGCGTATCTGCATTATCGTCCAGACCTCCCTCATGGGCAGAAATACCTGCTCAACCATAAACAGCAACATTCACCTAGCATCAACAAGACAGCTCCTTAAAAGATAAGATTACTTCTTGATCTTGTAAGGGTCACATGACCCACCATGATGATGCTTAGATCTGGATTATGTAAATTTCTCAATAATAAGTAATTTGATCTACAGCCATCTGTCTCAGAAAACTTATATAACTGTGCTTTGACTTCTATCAGGTGGAACAGTTCTCAGAGCTTTCTGAGATGCTCTTCCCAGGTTAAAATCCTCAAATTTGGCTCGAATAAAATTTTCCATTTCTTTGTTAGATTGACTGATTTAATTTTTTGTCGACAGGGTAAAGCCCATCTTTCATTACATCATTTGATTTAGAAAGCTATGGAATTCTTGAGTAAAAAGCACAAAGATCTTGCCAGAATCTGTTGTTGATCCTACTTTCAGTCTATTGGTTGGACAAAGGAGTTTCCTAGAAAAGAAAATGAATCTGACCTCTACCATAAATCCTTTAAGTTGAAAGACAAGGACAAAATTTGTATCTGATAAGATCATCTCATCTAAAGATAGAGGAAATGAGCCATAAATTCAAGTTACTCTTTGTAAAAGTAAATTGTGCAACCGCATCTGGAATACTGCCTACGTTTCTCATTGTCATGTTGCAAAAAATTATACTATAGCTGTAGAAGAGGAACAAAAATAATAAAGGGGATGAGAAAGTTTAAGATAACTAAAATTAATAGATTCTAAACTACAGAGAAGAGGTTTGCTGAGGGATGGCAGAGGAATTAAGAAAGGTACATAAAGCAAGCATTTTGCTTTGCACATTATCATGTGCAACTATGACCTCAAACGGGAAAGGCAATAAGGGAATCAAATATTAGGCTGAATAAATCACTGATTTGACATTCACTTTTTATATCCTTTTTGTTGTCCTTTTGACTTTCTTTTACCTGCAGATGATTGCTGAGAAACCAACAGCTAAAAGTTCCTGACTTTTCAAGGAAGAGAAAAAATAATGGTGACAGTAAGCCAGGAGAAGACAAGGCTGATAGTGGAGGTGGTAATGAGTTTTGTACAGATAAAGGGACAGAAATATGAATGATGGGGAGATATTATGCATTTCCGTTGAGACTAGGGAAAAAGGGAAGGTCAAATATAAGAAGGGTGCCCTATGGGCTTAAGAGACATAAGAACGATTTTTTTCAGTGGAATAATGTTTCAAAATTTTAGATACTCTGCAAGTTTTTCATAGAATGGTTTAGGTTCAGTACTACCCTGAAAAAGAAATAGCCTTCCAATGACCTTTTTCAGCCCATGATTAAAATTTAGTTTACCAGTTTTCTCATTATCTCTCAAAGTATGTGTAAAATAATGATTCTACCCTAATCTGACTTGGCTCTCTTAGCCTGGGAATTTCTGTTTTACTGTTTCTGTTTTCCTCTGGCCACAGTATTTCATTTTATCATGCAAAAAGTCAAAGGAGATAGATGATCTTTATCGTCTCCTATGCAACAGAGCTACTCACTTCATTTAAAGGGAAATGTGCATTTTCATGGAAATTTTGGCCTGTATTGATGAACTAAGAAAGATAAACTGCCACTATTAAACATAATAGCGATATACAAAAGAAAAAAGTCCTAGAAAACACATTTTAAAAAATAGTAAAATTTACACCGAAAGATAGCATATATAATTTAAGAATATACATACAGCCTAGATATTGGATAAATTAAATTTTCCAAGGATTTGTCACATATTTGGATTGTTATAAAGTTGAAAATCCCAGGACAAAGGTTGTGGAAGACAGGTTGAATACATAGGCCTTTGATAAGCATAATGACTTAATATGAAAAATCTAATTAGCTCAGTACCTTTTTATAAGTAGATATTAGTCATCTAATAAACATTTTTCAGTGGACATGTTAAGAAATGTCATAGGTTAGGTGTGATATCATTTTCCATGCTCTTTTCTTTCTTTTAATGTGACTATTTTGGGGTTCATTTTTTAATAACACATTTAAGAAATAATGATTATATTATATTTCTCCCAACTGGAAACCTGGAAAGCATTCTTGACTATTTGTTTGCCAGAAAACATGGAGGCCTTGCAGATTTTTCCTCAGCAATGAATTGTGAATCTAAGCATCCTTCTCTATCGCTACTCTCAGTGCCTTCATGGGACCTGATATCTTTCATCTGACAATTATCAAGACTTGATATCTTGCCTCTCTTTCCCATCTTCCCCACAACACTCCCCCTCTGTACAGCACCCACATTTCCCCTTAAGTCCTTTAATTTACACTTGCAAGTGGAACAGGAATATCTAATGCACACAGATGATAAAGAAACGGAATTTGAGAAGAAACAATCAAATGGGTGGGGAAAAAGTAAAGAATACGATGCAACCAGAGGAAAGTATTGACAGTAAAAAGTTGGGCAAGTAAACAGTTGTGCAATTATGTTGATGAGGTTCAGGGCGGGCTGCCCCAGAAGGTGCCAATTTGGCACGAGGAGTATTTTGAAATGTAGATAATCGAGGCCCAACAGATGCAAGGAGAGCTTTATACCACCCTCTTAACTGCCTAAAACCACTTAGATAGAGGGCCTGGTCCAGGAAGAGAGCTAACATCAAAGATAATTACAAAGACTAAGAGCTGGGTGCCTAAGCTTGCAGGGGGCAGGGGGCAGGGCCTTGAGATCAAATTCGTCTGTGCCCCATTGTCTCTGTAAGGCTTGGCAAACATTTGTTTACCAAACATTTGCTCTTCCTATCCACCTATGACTTGTCTTCCTTCCTTCTGAAACCCCAAACCCCACCCGCTTCTTCTCAGCTCAAAATGGCATATAAGCTTCAGTTGCCTGCCTGTCAGTGAGAGCCTCTCATTGTCTTTTTGGGGCTCCTGTAGTACATAATTAGATTTTTTCCTCCTGTTAATGTCTTACGCCAATTTAATTAACAGACCAGCCAAAAGACCCTAGAAGGGTAGCGGAAAGTTTTTCCTCCCTTACAATGTCATGGATGTTAGAAAACTCTATTAATTCCTTTGTTTGACTGAACAATGTTTTTTTCACACTGCTGCTGAGCTTTAGGAACATGACCTAATGGGGTTAAGTAACAACAGGCCAGGGGCACAAAGAGGGAAGTTATATTACAATAGCTTTTTCTCATAAAGCATTTTTATTTTTATGATTTTTCTGAAGATAGTAAATGATCACTTAGCATATTGTTTGAAAGCTGAAATAGTCAAAGATGAATAATTATAAAAGGGACACTTATGTTAATCCTATACACCTATACATCTTCTGTCTTTGCCAAAAAAAATGAATCCCATTATGACATACTAGAGTTTAGACAGAGTAGGGAGGCCGTGATATTAAAATAGTCTCTTTAATCGTTATGGTTTGCTTTGGCAATATCTGTCATACTTTTTTTCAGGATAAAATTATATTTTCGTTAAAAAAACCCAAACACTAAAGATAAACTGAATTTATTTGTCTTGCTAACTAAAGAATGTCACTAGCACTAGCCATCCAGCTCTATAAGGACTGAGTTATTAGCCACTGCAGCCACTGACCTTTAATACACCCTGAAAGGAGTTCAGGGCAGAAATCAGGAATGAAGGCACTCTGTGTTCTGGGAAAACTGGCAGAACAAGTCTTCAGCTAGTTAGATATTTTCTGGAGAAAATTTTTATGAACCTGGATTCTTGTATCTTCCCATACTTAGAAAAGCACTAAAACCATTAACTAAGATATCTGTTCCTCCTCATGACTATGACTAGCTGCAACCTTCTACCGAGTTGTGAGATGTGCGCTTGGTTGTACGTATCCCACTTGCCAAATCCCCCTTTACCTCTTTGGAACAGTTTCTCAGAGCTATCTGAGAGGCTGTCTCCCAGGGAACAGTCCTCAGTAAGACAATGAATGAACTCAACTCGCAGTTTTTAAATTGTGTAGTTTTGGTTTTTTTTCAGTTGACACTTTGCACACCTCAGACACTTGATTTTTCTCTCTCAACAGATTTCAGTCATTGGTGTTTAAAATATGCACAAAACTCTACAACAAGAAATACTTCTCCTGTACCTACATGAGTATGGAACAATGCAGTATGAAAGGTCATACCATTGTTTTCTCAGGGGCCAGAGGAAGAAAGCCAAATATAGGGTGCAATGGAATTACTCAATCTCCTCTCTTTTCTATTCCTCTGCTGTCTTAAGAAAAAGAACCCCCAAACTAATGGATATAACGCAATCACTCTTTTTCAATTATGCCTTTAATGCCTATTGACGTGCTTTATGTTCATCAGAAGAGAAGACAGAATCTGGTTCCATTCCAGGTTCTTAATCTTTCCGATAAGACAACCTCTTTGGCTGTGAGCATCAAGATTTAAATGTATAGGACCCTAGTGTCAGCTTTCAGAGGGAAAATAGGCCATGGAGGAGATGAGATGATCCATGGTGCATAAGGAGTGAAATGACATAAGGAAGGGCTCTCTCCAAATTTCCTGGAATTCTCAGTGTAGTGCTAGCTCTCTGTGAAATAGTCAGCTTCTTGGGTGTAGTCACCCAGCACCTTGAGTTTAGAAGTGCTCTGCTGTTTAATGCTCTGTTGTCACTGTCTTGAAATTCTTAATAGTCTTTTTAACAAGGAACTCTACATTTTCATTTTGTACTGGTCCCTGTAAATTATGTAGCCAGTCTTTCTGGTGAAGAAGAGTTTTGAAAGGAAGAAAGCCTTCTGGTGTTTGCAAAGACATGATACCCAGCTGGAATGGTATATTCTGCTCTCTCTAAAGGATTACACAGATATCCAGCATCTAGAGGAGGACAGCACCCCCTTCAGGATTCAGCCTTCCTTCTCTATTTAGTAGCACATTCCCCTCCCCTTTTTAGCTGCATGCATGGCTGCCCAGTCAGAAATTATATTTCCAAAGTCTCTTGCATTTAAGTGTATCCACGTGATTGCATTTGGACCATTGAGATGTGAATAGACATGTTTGCAATTTCAGGTTATTGCCTTAAAGACAAAGCTAATTGTCCTAAAGGCAAAGGCAAAGAGCCCAAACTCTTTCCTTTTCCTTCTCATAGACCAAAAGGTAGATGTGCTGGTGACCAGCTTTGACCATTCAGAGGATAACATGCTAGGGGAGGGCAGAGCAAAGAGTAGAAGGAACTTGGGTCCTTTCAAGACCTTTTGCATGAGAGCTCCTCTGCCAGCATGGATTACTCACCTTGGGTCAAGGACTTGCAAGAGGAACACATTTATATTCTGGGGTCTCTTTGTTATATTGGCTTGGCCTGTGCCCTAAGTAATGTACAGAAGAAATTCTTGGGGGCTGGTTCATAATAAATTTGTATTTATCCAGAATAATTGAATAATATAGTGTTCTGAGTATTTGAATATTCTACATATGGAAATTATTAGTTTGCATTAAAATGATATAAAACTATATTGAACCTAATTTTATACTCAGTGAGTCTCAGAACACTGCTGGATCTTGCAGGACCTCAAGGTCATCACTGTGAATACTAATTATAGTGTATGTCTGTAGACGTTGGGTTTTAAGTAAATCTGTAATAACCTATAACAAACTCCTGAAGTTGCATTTCCAAAATAAATTCCTGAATCACTCTAGTTTCATTGTAATTTGTCTCAATACTGAAAGGATGACTACAGGATGTTAAAAATAACTTTCATGGATTTTCTCATTGTTTGGAAACTGAATTTGGGCACTTGCAATACTTTTTAAAACAATAACATCATATATACAAAATAATTTTACTTCTCATTTTAAAAAATTTTTCAGTGACTAAAACTGCTAAGATTTAAAATTGTATGTTGATAAACCAGTTACAAAACCATTAAGGAATCGTAACTTCAAAAGTGTAGACTTTATGTTTACCTGCCCCAATGACTCTCTCAATGCGTATTCTTGAGGGATCGATCTCCTTTGCAAATTCATGGACTGCTAGGGATGGGTCTTCATATGTATCTGGATCTATGTAAGTTTTAATTCCTGGGAAGTGTACTGCAACAAAATAAAAGACTGAATTAGTTCAAGGGTATTCTAGTAATCAAACATCTTGTGAATATTTGAAATGAGGAGTGACATACTAAAGTAGTCATTCTTTTTTTTAACTGAACTATAAATGACTCACAATATTATGTTAGTTTCAGGTGTACAATGTTTTACATTGTATTGTACAATGTAATACATTGTACAATGTATTTTTATACATTACAAAATGATCACCACGACAAGTCTAGTTACCACCTGCCACCATACAAAGCTTTTAAAATTTTATTGACTATGTTCCCTGTACTTTACATTACATATCCATGACTTATTTAATAACTGGAAGTTTGTACCTCTTTCTATCGGATAATTGCTTTACAATGTTGTGTTAGTTTCTGCTGTACAACAAAGTGAATCAGCCATATGCATACATATATGTGTTTTTGTTTTCTTCAGGAAAATATCCAGAATTGGAATTGTTGGATTGCATAGTAGTTCTACTTTTACTTTTTTGAGGAACCTCCATACTGTTTTTCAAAGTGGCTGTACCAATTTACATTCCGGCCAACAGTGCATGAGGGTTTCCTCTTCTCCACGTCCTTGCCAACACTTGTTCTTTGTTGTCTCTTTGATAATAACCATTCTGACATGTGTGAGGTGATACCTCATTGTGGGTTTGATTTTCATTTCCTTGATGATTAGTGATGTTGAGCATCTTTTCATGTGTCTATTGCCCATCTGTATGCCTTCTTTAGAAAAATGTCTATTTAGCTCCTCTGCCCATTTATTAATCGGGTTGTTTGTTTTTATGATGTAAGCATTCTTGTTACTTAAATTCAATTCTCTTTTCTATTTTTGTCTCCCCCCCACCCACTTGCCACCCCATTAAAGCTTTGAATACTTGGACTCAAAATTTTATTTACCTAATTCTCAATGTAAAATGACCTGGTAATTTCAGAGAGAGTGAGCTGACAAGTTCCATAAGACAGATTTTTATTATATTTCTGTAAAACGTTTAATCAGCTCACTTAGCCACTAGTACCCATATATTTTACATTTGATCTAGCTCAGGACATGGGGGAAACAAAGCATAAACCTTCTCCCCCTCCAAAAAAAAAAAACAAGCCCCTTAGAGTCCCTCCTGGACCTTTGTACTCTAAGGCACTAGGTTTTCCTGAACTCATGTCCTAGTCCTGTGGTCTCTCCCCTTCCAGAAACTCTTAGGCAGTAAAGCACAGACTCCATGGCACAGTGACAGGGAGGACCACTACACTGTGGAAACGGCCCTGTCCTGCGTTCTTGTATTTGCTTCCATGGCCAAATTGCACATTGTCCTGGAAAGGACCCATTGTCTACCCTGGAGGGGAGGATAAGAATCAAAGGTCCAAATCTGGTCGCTGACCAGATGTAGCTGCTCCTCTTTCCCTGGTGGGTGCTCACAGCCCACAGGCAGGTAGGAAGATGAATAGGGGTGGCTAGAAAATTGGATGTCTGGTTGCATATTAATTTGCAACTTCTTCAGTATGTAAAGTAGTCACAGACTGCCTGTGGATATTCCTCTGTTTTGCTCACTGGTTTCTGTTTTCCACATCAGGCTGCTAGCTCCTGGAGGACAGGAGATCATTTCTTATACATCTTTGCACCTTTCCAAATACCTTAGGTGTAGTTTTATAGGCAATAAACACACAGCAAACCTTTACTGAATACAAATTAGTAAGGATTAAAAGATCAATGCTAAATTTGTGGCAGAGTAAATTATATCTGGTTTTGCTGCTTCTTAGATTTTGAAAACCATACAACACCCTGAATTAAGCATTGCCTAGGTCTCCTTAGAAACATGCTCTTGCAAGAATATCTCAAAAACAAACAAACAAAAGGCAATAAAATGAGTTTAGAGGAGGTGATGAAATGCCCATTATTAGCAATAATTTGCTTCATGAGTTCTTCTATGCCTGTTGTCTTCTTTCATTACTTTTTGCCTCCTGTCTTCTAGTACTGGATTTGAGAAGATTAGTACTTCCCAAAAGAGCTCCAGAAAATCATATTTCTCGATAGATTTGACTGATTCTGAAATGCCATGCTTTTCTTGACTTCTCAAACTCAAGAATTTGACTTTAGATTGGAGGAAACAAGAACAGATCATTTGTACCTCAGGATATTTTTGTAACAGTAGGAGTTGTGATTTCAGATTGAATGCTAGAAGCTCAAAGGCTACTATGAGATGATTAGTAGTATCATATTGATAACATTACTTTATGCACAGGTAACAGATGCCATTTATTAACTCATACATGGTTTTAACATTTAACCATTCAATAATTTAAAGTGATATACATTCTACAGAATAAACTGATTAGTTAGTATCACTTTTTTTTTTTTTACAATATATGTAGTATAGGAAAAAAAAAACCCAAACTTAGTTTCAATTTTGAATATCTGGTTACTACTTATTCGTGTCTTCTTAAACATCTGTTTGTTATCTTTCTTCTATTGTACCTGGCTGCCTCAGGTTATTTTCATTGCTTCTTGCTGGGCCCATCTGGTTTAGTTTATGCTAAACTGCTAGTTGGAAAACAGGTAATAAATACCTCAGGAGCATCTTTTTCTTTTGCAGTTCATTACTGAATTCACTGCAGTGAATCTTAGGGTTGCTCAGCTTAAGTCATTGGTCCAAGTGTCTAGATCCAGGTTTCTGCCTCTGTCTACATTACTTTCAGCTCATCCTTTGCCTGGTATCAGCTGTCTCGGCTCTCCCTTCTCTGCCAGGGCAGTGAGCCTCAAACTCTTTGTGAAAAGAACCACCTAAGAGAGCTTCCTGAAAATGCTTATGTCTTAGCCCTACCCTGGACCTTCTGAGTCTGAACTTTGGTGAGTAAGGGTGAAACATTCTAATGCAGCTTGTCCTCAGACCTCTCTCTGAGAAATCACATGAGCCTTAAAAATAGCCCTAAAGCATCCCTCTAGTTTATAATTTCCTCACTTAAATCCTTTCCGTTAGCTGGAGGGTAATATAGATCGAAAAGTCCCTTATAACTTGAGCTCAATTTGAAATAGAAGATGAGTTTAAATAGTTAAACAACTTGCCTCACATATTATCTCTATACTGTGGTTAATTAGAGGAAATCCCTTTCTTGTTAATTCAGCGTCTCATGCCAGAGAATCTGTCTTGACAAAGTAGTTTGCAATTTGGAGGTGGAGGTGAAGGTGGGTGTTGGGGAGGAGATGGTGGCAATTATCAAATCAACTATAGTGGTAATTATAGCTTGCTTGGGAAGAGATCCTTCAAATGAATATAACCTTGTAGTCAGCTCAAGGATTTCATACATATTCTAAGAGTTAAAGAGCTGATTTTCTTTTTTAGTGTTAATGAATTGTAAATTGATTTGTTATATGTTAAATGACAGTCCCTGTAAGAGGGAATAAGAATTCCTTAATATTTCTATGGCTAATGCTCCAACTAATGTTTTGGAGCCATTGTGAATGGTAAATAACTAGATATAATCAGTCATCTTGTATTTTTAGCATATTCAGTCTGTTGTGTTTTCCAGCAAGCAGAATTAGGAAAAAGGTATTATCATTTAATGAGAAGCAGGTGCAATTTCCACCAGCAAACCTAGAAACCAGATGAAAAGTCTTAATGCTGAAAGGTTGGAACTGAATTTCTTTGGCTTTCACAATTCATGGATACAAGTTTAAAATGAACTCTTGAAGTGCTGGAACAGTAGAAAATCATGGAATACAGTCACTGAATTACTTACAATGCCCATTCTGTAAGTCCTTTCTTCTCTTCTCTTCTGACTTCATTTTGGCCTTTATATACCATTGACATCTTTAAAAAAGGTAAACAGAATCTTATTTTAGTAATTATGCAGGATAAGAACCAATATTAATTAAAATACTTATCACCCATAGGCAAAAGTTATAAAGACCACTTTTAAGAACATATTTATAACATACAAAAATTCTCCATAGAAGGTTTTTTTTAATACATCAAAATTAGCCCCAGATAGGAATAAAATACTCTCAAGTGGATTGATTGATCCAAATGATAGGAAGCTTAGAAAATATTTAATAACAAGCAATAATCATCATGTCTTTCCTTACATGGTCTCTAATAGCTAGTCGATGAAATGCATTAAAAGTCACAATGGAAAAATTGTTTTTGATTCAGAATCTCAGAAATTTAGACAACTGTCTTCCAGTTTCAGTGCTAAACCTCATTTTTTTCTTTTAATATTAGAAATGTGGTGGAGGCATGTTCTGTGCTTTCTCGGAAGAATCACGCTCTGAAGAACGGGCAGGTGCTTATCTCCTATGACTTCTTCAACATGAAAAATTCGGCAACATCCACATTATCTGACAGCTCATCAAGTTGCTAATTCCAAATGGTTAAACACAACACATCTGTGGTGCACAACCCAGTCTTTCAGTGTGAATTTGGTCTCAGATCCCATGACAAATTGCATATTTTTTCAGATACGTCTTACAATTTTCATAGAATAATTTCCAGTGAATGCTCCCCTAGCATAGTGCTTAAAAGATGCTCCAGAATGAATGCTTTTATCTTATGTAATTGAACTTGTTTTTTTCCAGTATGTAGAATGTTAAGGCAGTTTCTGATGTCACATAAATTGGCAAACATGGAAATTGTACTAAATTATTTTCAACTTTCAAGTTTTTTGGTTATTATTAAATCTTTTTAAAAATGGTATTCAAATTCTGCTTCAGGAATCCCAAATAAAGATAACAGTTGAGCCCAAATCTCAGGTTTATTAGGCCAATTTTATTTAGCCTAAAATGACTGTGAAGTCTTTTGTCATACTTATGTGTAAAGGCAGTATTTTCTGATATTTCAATGAAATGTTTTTCTACATGTGTATGTGCTATTTAAATCACTGTTTGCTGAAATACTCTGTGAGGAAATAAGGCCTTAGCTCATGTTCTACAAATACATAAAATATAACTTAAAAATCAGAACCAATTTTGTTACATGTTGAATCACTATTAAATAAAATAGAATTTGAATCAATTTCCATTATGAACTTAAAGGCATTCTTTAAAATTGACAATAAATATGACACTGCTATTAAAATGAACTCTGAGACACTATTAATTGCAAGAGTCATGCTATGTCTATTAATACACCTGAAAATTTTAAGTGAACATAGGGGTAAATGTGCCCCTTTTACAATTAATTTCATAAGGCAGTCACCATTTCAACTTAACCACATTAGAATATCCTCGTGTTTCTTTGTTCCTTGATAAATCCTATAAAGTGGATTTGTTATAACTAAATCTGATACACTTTTAACAGGTAGCAGTTACATTTCCTCAGGGACCCACACTTGATAAGTGTCTAAGTAATTGTCAATTTATTGATATATACTTCTAGTCTGCTGTCAAAATTTCAGATATTTTTTCATATATGCATATCCTCTATAATTCTGTAATGATTTTTTAAAAATATTGGTATGTAAGAGTTTTAAAAATGAATAAAACAAAGGGTGTTCATAGTTGCTGAACTACTGGCTCTGAAGGTAATTTCTGGGCATCATCAAATAATCAGGGTTTCCCAGTAGAGCTGGTGTACTTTAGCTGGAGTCAGTAAGGATGTGTATTGTTTCACTGGCATTATTATTACAGTTTTAAATCATGACACTGATATTTTGCTGTATCAGGAAAACTCTCAAGGTATTTTGTGCCACTATTGATAATCTAGATGGAATAATTTCCCCTTGTAGGAGTGAAAATATGATCTGAAGACTTCACAATTTCTGACAAAAGTCTGGGCCAAATATCAAGGGCTCAATAAGAAATGACACTTATTCTTTTAAATAATTTCATACACACTATCTTCATTCACAGCTCTGCATTGTCAGTAACTGGCTCATGGAAACAATCTAATATGTTTAAAAATCAATAAAGCATTTTAATGCTTTGTGATACCAAACTGTGTAAAAATAGAAATCTAAGGTTTAGATGGATGAAGCACTTTGACCAGCTAGTTGAGATTCAAGTCTAGGTCTTTTGCTACATTAAATTTATTGTTATTTTAAATTTTCATCCATATTACTCTTAGGCGGAAAAATAACTTGATTTATACAATCATTAATATAGTTCTAATATAGATCCTTTCAATATTTAATGGATAGAATAAAACATTTCTATAATATTAAGTTTATAAAGCACTTTATATATATTGTTCAGTTTCTCTGTTGAATTATTTTTTTTTCCAAGCAAAATCCCTTTAATGGTATAATTTGATTGCAGTAAAGGAAAAACCCAGACGTAACTTATTAAGTAGGATTTTATCACTCATTGTTTTCAAAGCTTCCATATTCAGGGAACTATTGACACAGAGAACTTGCCGTGGTGGTTCTATTGCCACATAGAGTTCACTGTCAGAGTGGAACCTGCCTTGACCCCTTTTTCTCACACGTATACTTTGCTAAGTTTAAAAGCCCCTGAACACACAGTGTATAAGAAGAATGGCTATTCACAAATCTTGGAAATACTGTGGTATAATTCAGTTACCTTCCAGTGATTAAGAAGAACAAAGTAAGAATGACGAGGAGAGTGAATCCTCCCACGGCCGCGGTGGCTATCACGAGAATCTGCCCCTGTTCCGCTGCCATGTCAGAAGCTGAAACACAGGTACGATATTAGCATATCTCTGGGTGACGTTTCACTACCAAATTGTTTTACAACTTAGTCTATGCTTGAAAATATGGTAATGCATACCAAAAAATCCCACCACATTTGCCCTTTATTTGGCACACAAGATGCAAACCCCAAATGAGGGCTGAAGACTGAGGTCATAACCTACCACATAACCCTTTCTTCTTTTTTGCAAAAATATCAAGAAAGCAGATGGATTCCTGGTACCCCTCATTTTAAGATTAAGTAGGTTTTGCAAAATTAAATCAGCAGACGCACTAAAGGATTTTGTTTATATAATTGCTAAGTTATTTACTTGAACACTTTTGCCAACTGTTGGGCTACACCCTGCAGGCCTGCAAACCTTGTAAATGCCCAGCTGAGAGACAAAAGAAAGAGCCAGAAGACAGTGACAGAGACAGCGATGGTTTATTGGCTAGGGATTCTTACAAGTCTGTAAGTCCTGGAGCGACACCCCATCGTGGACAGCAGAGAGCAGACAGGACACAGTAGCAACCTTCACTACAGAGGCGGGGTGGTGCTACCATTTATAGGGGGAATTGACTTCAGGTTGGCTCATCAGTTACCAGGGAAACCAGCAGCTGGTACAGGTGGCAAGCATGTAGGCAATTACTGATTAAACCCTATAATTAAGAGGATTGTATAGTCATGTGAGTAGGGTGTAGGTGAAGCATGGGCTGGTCTAGCAGTGGGTGGACAGAGAGTAAGAGGAGAGCCATCTTGAGTGGCCTGACCATCCACCAACAGGCCAGGCTTTACAGACTGTTTTGATGTCTGTTTTCACAAAGTGAAAAGGCTATTATTGCACAATTTAAGAACAAACTTCTTTATATTTCAAAGAACTTAATTCAAACATCAAAGTTATGAATTCCCACCTCTAGAGCACAAGGGTATACATAGTTGCTTAGATGTTTGACTAGCAGTCATTGAAAAAATGACATTTAAAAGCTTCCTTGTTTCAGGAAAAGTATAGATTATGTATGATAACAGCATATTACTTCTCTCATTTACAAAACTGTATCAAAACTGCAAGGGCTGCATGTTTCACTAACCTTCCAGGAATCTTTCAAAATATCTTAGTTCAATTAATTCATTAGCACTTTTCCTTCTCTGTATTACTGAAGTTTTAATGAGATACAATTTTATTGGACGGTATATGGGTAATTGCTTAATAATAGAAGTAAGGAAACTGAAGCTCAGTGAAGTTAAAGAATTTGATCCAGCTCACACATGACTATCAGCAGAATTCAGGCTTTACATATTTGTTTCATTTCTCCTTCCTATGCTATAACTTGCAATAATAATTCAGTTAATTATCAATATTCTAAAACAATAAATCAATCAGTGCCTCCACTATCCCTTAACTTAAATAAAGCTTGATTTTTATTTAGATTACTATAAAAAATGATTAATCAGTTGAAAGCAGCGAACTGAATCAAAGAAAGAATATAACTGAAAAGCAAACTGCTTAATTCTCTACCATAATAATTTAAATTTATTAAACCTGGGTACTTTCCGTAGAAGTAGATCTTTTTCTGGGAATCAAGTACGGGGTAAACTATGTGCAAATCATAGCCAGAGTAATAACTTTCTAATAAAAATGACATATCTACTAGAGAATATCTAAACCTTAAATGCTATTGTTGAGTCAGTAAGAAACCAGTTAAGCATTTAGGAGGCTTTTTAAGAAGTCTAAATGTAAATAAAAACAAAAGTCATTTATGTTCAGGTTTTAGTAAGAAATTTACTAAACCTTGGAATTAGACCTTAGTCACTATGATTTTTTTTCTTTTTTTTTTTTTTTTTTGCGGTACGCGGGCCTCTCACTGTTGTGGCCTCTCCCATTGCGGAGCACAGGCTCCGGACGCGCAGGCTCAGCGGCCATGGCTCACGGGCCCAGCCGCTCCGCGGCATGTGGGATCTTCCCGGACCGGGGCACGAACCCGTGTCCCCCGCATCGGCAGGCAGACTCTCACCCACTGCGCCACCAGGGAAGCGCAGTCACTATGATTTAATCAAGATATTTTCAGGCAATCTATTTCAGTGTTGAGTTGTAGCACACAATCTGTGTAGAGACAAGTTAAATAGTTGAATCTTATCCAATAAATAACGTACTGAAGGTATTTTATTAGGTCCTCACTGGATTTCCTAATCTTCAAAATAACACTGATACCATGGGAATTAATGTGTGCTTTAAAATGTCACATTTTCTCATTGAAAATTATTGAATAACAAATTGTAAGGAGTAGATGTTATAGAAAACATTAACTTTTTGAAGATAAAGGAGGTAGCATTTAAAAAGAAAACATTATTTACTTACCAACTGGTGTATTTGTAAAATATATAGTTCAAGAGTTTTAAACCTAGAGCATGTATCTTCATGGAAGCCAGGTAGCAAGTGATTTATTGACACCATGTATTCAAAGTTCAGATGGTGGAGATGATTATGTAATTGGGTGCCTTTGGAAAATCAGATTACCTCATTATAGAAAATTGTGTTGTTTAATTTAAATAATTGCTCAGTAAAATGCCAGTACTACTAATATATCTTCTTTTTCACCCTTGTGATTACATATTTATGAACTTTGCTTCAATTAAAACTTTAATAGGATAACAGTATTAAGATGTGACACTTTGAAAAATATATATTTCTGCATAATTGTTTCTTAAACATCTGTATTAGGAATTCTAAACACTCCTCTGTGGAGAATATTATATATATACGTATATATATATATATATATTTGAAAATAAGTCATTTGAAAATAAGAGTATATAATGTGATGTACTATTATACTGATAGTAAAGTTCTCTGGATGATGGGGCTGGGTTGATTATGAAAACATTATGAATCTCATCATCATCATCAACAATAGCCATATGTACTCAATAGTAAACTATCCTCTAGCAGTATGCTTAGTGCTTCAAATTCATTATCAAATTTATCTGCACAACATCTTAATAGGTAGGTACTATTATTATTCCTAGTTTAAGTGGTTATATTACTTGCCTAAGGTCACACGACTTGTACACAAGAAAGCTGGCCACCCAACCCTGATTTATCAATCTCCAAGTCCATACTATTGCCACTATTTTGCACCACCATTTACACTAACAGAACAACTGGCTTGGGGCTCTTCTGTGTGTTCTAGAACCATCATAGCCTTGCTTGACCTTGGTTTTATGTCTGTAAAAATGAGAATGTTGAATTAAATATTCTTAACACAATCCTTCAGAGCAATTTTACTATGATATTGTGTTATTCACTAAGGCTGCAATCAAATACTGGGAAGAACAAGATTTGCCATATGGAAATAAGAGGAATTCATAGGACCTGTGCTTCAGCTCTTGGTCTGGATAGGGATAATTTCTGCCTTTCTATCGTATTAATGTAGCCAAACACAGGTCTCTGACTTTATCTCAGGATAAAGTCCAAAGCCCTTAACTTTGTTAACAAGGCTCTCTACAAATGGCTCTAGCATATATCTCCAGATTCATCTCTCATCATTTTCTAACCATGCTAAATTTCTGCCAGTTCCTTCCATGCGCTGGACTTTCATGGTCAATTCCTAATCAATCCTCCTACATGAACATCACATCATTTTCTGGTTGTTTAGATTTTGTTAGGTCCCTAGATATATGTTCCCATAGACTCTTGTACTACTTTTATCCATAAATTTCTATCATGTTTTATTGAAATTACCTTTTTTTGGTAATCTTTCTATTAGATTGCAAATTCTATTGCAGGGACTTTATTCACTATAGTATCTATAATATGTTGAATGAAGACACCCTTTCCTCCTCCCCCTCCCCCAAAAGGAATTTGTAGGTGTAACTGAGGACCTCAATCATCCTGGATCAACTGGGTGGGCCCAAATCCATGAAAAGGGTCCTTATAAGAGACAGGAGAAGAGAAAATAAAGAGGAGAAGGCCAGAGACAGAGACTAGAGTTATGCAGCCACAAGCTAAGGAATGCCTGGAGTCACCAGACAGTGGGAGAGGCAAGGAAGGCTTCTCTCCTAGAGCCTTAGGGGAGAGTATGCTTCTGCTTCTGGCTTCCATAACTGTGAGAGAACGAATTTGGTGTTTTAAGCCACTATGTGTGGTAATTTGTTATGGTAACCCTAGGAAACTAATACAGTATTTGACCTACAGAGTTTGATACATGGTAGTAGCTCAATAAATATTTGTTTGTGTGAATGGTTTGAATGATTGTGTGCATTGGATGATTCCCGTATAAAACAGGTCAGATTAACCTAGGGTAATCCATATTCTTGCCTTCCACTTGATATGTAGAGATTTACCTTGAAGGTAGTAACGTTATGTATATGAAGTAAGTCTATCCAACACTATTTTAATCAGAGGACTCTAATTATTCTGTATTATTGGAGATAATGCTTCCTGGAAGGCAGGGACTACTAGAAAGAACAGACTTCTACATTTGATCAGGTTGAGTAGATTAAGTTTATAAATGTGAATCCAAGGTTAAGAATTTATTAGTTTATTCAATAAATGTTTATTGAGCACCTATTACATGGCAGGCACTGAGACGGACTCTAGGGATACAGTGGTAAACAATAAAGACTGTCCTCCTGGATTTACCGTCCAGTGGGGAAGATAAACAATGAGCAAATAATTACGAGTCTACGAACTGTTACAAAAGAGAAACTGTAAGGTGCTCTGGAAGAGAATAAACAGCCTTTGACGGTGAGTCAGCAGAGTGGGAGTTTGGAAATATGATGTGTTGGAAGAAGGAGGAGGAGAGGAAGGAAAAGGAATAGGAGGAGGGAGACAGTGAGGAGTTGTTCCTTGTTTAGAGATCTCAAAGACTTGATTAATGTAAACAGACACTTCGACAAATAAACCATAAAATCATCTACCAAGTGGATTCCATAAAAATAAGTATAGCTACAAATTCCTCTGTTGTGAAAACTTGTCTATAGTACCACCTATTCATGTTTTCAATCCTGAGAAGAAGCTTGCTTATTTCTAATTAGTTTTGTAGGAGAAATGTGTATACAGAGCAAACCTGTCCTTCAGAGGTAACGCAATAAGAAACACAATAATCTATGGTAAGAAATAAAATTCAATTGTGACTAGGTGATTGGGAATGTTCCTTTGCTTAATGGAATGAGGTTGTAGTCTTAGAAAAAGATAAGTATATTAAAATGATATATTTCATTCTATGGTTTGGAAAGAAGCATACTTCCTTAAGAGGAAGAAATTACCCCAAAAGAGTTGCAAATTTGTTACTGAGCAAGGACTTAGTACCTACCCAATGCCTGGCATAAGTCAGGATGACATTATTAAGTGAGGTTTGCTTTAGATATTGCTATTTAAAGAGAAAAAAGTGAAGCTCTTTACTTGGAATCCAAATACTTAAAAAAAATAGATTTCATGTCTTAAGGAAAGTATGAGGGAAAAGCAATTTGGCTATTTTTAACCAAAGAATTTTCCTCTATGGAGGCATATGATTTTGTCTCACTGTAATCAAGATTATTCTAGTTTATATTTACATTTCAAAGTAAAATCTGTTATTTGTATTCTGTGTCATTTTCTATGCAATAGCTTTTTAAAGTTAACTCTTTTCTGTTTTAACATCTTTTTAAAGTTACGGAAGACAACATTTACATGATTTTTTTGAATAAAGCATTTCTCAAAATGTTGCCCAGTGAAATAAATTTGTTTCATATTCACATGTTTTATTTATGACTCCCAATTTTAGATGAAATGTCAAAATTTCAAGTACTATTATCTCAACACTTTACCAAATGATTTTTTTAAACACAGCAGAAATCTCAACAAAGTAATGTATGGAGAGCACCCATTAAATTAACCTTAAGGTTTGTTGACGATCAATTCAGGAAATCCTTAGCATTATTTTTTTCAGGAAAAAAATTCCCCTCTCAGGATATATATTGCAGTCAGGATTGGTTTAACCTCATGAAATGAGGCATATATATATAAAGACGTAGCAGTATACAATGGAGACTCATGAGTCTGTAAAATCTCACCACTGTATGGTCATGTAGACATAAGAGTGTGAGATAGCAATGAAAACCGAACAAATAGTTCTCCTAGATGAAGATAATCTTGGGATTTTGTAGATGGTGTTATTCTCTTGGCCACCTGGACTTGAAGCATGAGGTCATCTTTGATTTTACCTTTCCCTATAACTCCAGGTCCAAAGTCAAATTATTATTATGTCTTGTGTTATCTTGTTTTTATTACCACGGGTACTGCCTCTAAGGCTTCAGCCTCACGTGATTAAGCTACTTTTATAATTTTCTATTAGACTGCCTTTCCACAGTGTCTCTTCCTAATCCAACCCACATTATGTGGCCAGATAATTATACTTCAAAATAATACTTAAAAATACTCAGCAAATGAAATGATTTAAAAATTTAAAAAAACACAAAAAACAAAAAAACCTCAGACTTTCCTATTGCCTAGAGAGTAAAATCCTCCCATCGCAGTAAGTATACCATTCTTAGAGATGTCCAAGACTGAAACTTTGGACTCAGCCCTCACATAATGCAGGCAGATCCTCAATCCTGTCACTCCTATATTTTAAAGTATTTCTTAATTCATTCCCATTCCCTCCTATCCCCACAGCTATTTTCTTAGTTCAGATACTCATCTTATCACATGTATTTGAATTCAGCTAGATGGCAAGTTCAATTATATGGAATGCGGTGGAGCAGTGGCAAACAAGACAGACGTAAAGAGCCTCTGAAGAAACATCTGACAGATGTTCACATACTAATGAACGCAGAGTTTACTCATAAAGCAGCTTCAGTGCCTCACACTCTTACTTCAGACATGTTTATTGATTTCCAAGTTCACAAAGCAGATACCTGAAGAGAGGGAATTGAATGGAAGCGCACACTGCTAGGCTGACTGAAAGAACAACTGGGAAAACTGAAAATCTGACATAAAATTCCAAAATATATACTACTCTGGAGGCAGGAGTTGAGGATCAAATAGCCCTATAAAATTCAAGGAGCACCAAAGGACTCACTATGTTAGAACTCAATACATTAACACGATCATTCAAGGTCCATTAAAAAATGCTGAGATATGTTCAAGATATTTTATATAAAAGGACAGGAGTTTGTGGATGCATTATTAGAAAAATATCCAAAATATTTAAAAATTATAAAAATAATACTTTAAAGACCAAACCTCTGTCTGAAAACTTCAACTATCAAAAATGATTCAATTTCTGAAGATTTCCATTTTTTGGCCCATTTCAACTATGTCATAAGCTTCTTGAGGGCAGAAATAATATCATTCTCCTTTCTGTATCACATGGGATTAGCACAGTGCCTTACACAGTATAGGGATTAATCAATGCATATTTTCATGAAGAAGAGATAAAGAACACATTCTAGATGTAAGGATTAAACATCGCTGACTATAAAAAGTTTTCATGTATGATTTGTTTGGTAATATTAATGCTTAAAAATGTTCTAGTGACACAAAAAATTCCCCTACACTTTTGTATTTTGGCATTTAATATGTTCAAAGATAAATTAATAGAAAATAGTGTGAATAAACTTCTTTATTCAAATATCCCAGCCTAGGGTTTGAATGAAGTAGCTATTTAGAGGAAGAGGTATTGCCTGAGATTGTACTAAGATGTTCCTTTTATATTCATTCAACATTTGGCGCCATCTACCAAAAGGAAAAATATCCCTAAGACTGGTATATGAGAGAGAGGGAGAGAGAGATAGTGAGATAGATAGAGAGAGAGAAAATAGCAAGAAACTCTCTGATACACTCTAGGAAGCCAGTTACTGAATTCTCTTCTCAGCTGGATGGAAACAAACCTCATGAATCATTTCTGTTGAAGTAAAGACCCTTAGCTGGGATTACACTTTTTCAGAAAATTATTTCACATGCGTGCTTTCCTCCACTGCTCTGTCATTTCTCCAGAAACAATGCAATTCAGTACTTCAAACTGTGGCTACATTGGGACACAGAAGACTTCAAGATTCACTCTTCTTGATGACCTTAATTTACTTGTCAGATAAAAATGCCAAATGACACAGGGATAATTGGAAAATGTGAATGTGGTACAACCTGATGGAGAGGCAGAAGCAGAGGCAGGTAGTGCAGCAAGATGAAACACTTGTCTTTTTCTTTTTTTAAAGAGATTTTTGTCTGCATTAATAAATGGTCAACATGCCTTGCTACAGGTACGCTTCATGTGACAAATATCAAAGAACAAAGAAAAGAGATTGAGGCATTTAAACACCTGGAACTACTGTTAACATTCTAAATGTCATGAGTTTAATTTGTAATTATCTATATTTCATATAGTTACTGGCAGTTGAGATAGATCTTTGATAACATTTTTTTTTTGCAATTGAAATACTCATGTTGCCAAAGTACATATTTCATCATTTTCTTTAAAGATCCAGTGTACAACAGAATTTCCTTACAAATTTCACAGATTCCCTGGAATACTGATCTGGAACCTATTATGTTCAATTTCAAACACTATTCAACAAGTATCCTAATAATAATAGTGGATATTTACATATTGGTAGGCATATATATGCACTTGAGGTTATAGCTTTTAATATAAAGGTTAGCGTGGTTTGAGGTTAAGTAGGTTTGTAATTAAATGTATAGAGATCACAAATTTCATAGGCTTATAAAATAAAGGATTTATTTAGGATCTGTTTTTCATAAAAATATTTAAAGAAAAAATCCTGATAAGAAACAGATTGATTACTTAGAAAAAGTTGTACAGATTTTCTTGAGGAAATCCTCTTCACTGACACATTATTCATTCAAAAACAACAAAATGTGGCACATATATACAATGGAATATTACTCAGCCATAAAAAGAAACGAAATTGAGCTATTTGTAATGAGGTGGATAGACCTAGAGTCTGTCATACAGAGTGAAGTAAGTCAGAAAGAGAAAGACAAATACCGTATGCTAACACATATATATGGAATCTAAGAAAAAAAAAAAGGTCACGAAGAATCTAGGGGCAAGACAGGTATAAAGACACAGACCTACTAGAGAATGGACTTGAGGATATGGGGAGCGGGAAGGGTAAGCTGTGACAAAGCAAGAGAGAGGCATGGACATATATACACTACCAAACGTACAGTAGATAGCTAGTGGGAAGCAGCCACATAGCACAGGGAGATCAGCTCAGTGCTTTGTGACTGCCTAGAGGGATGGAATAGGGAGGGTGGGAGGGAGGGAGATGCAAGAGGGAAGAGATATGGGAACACATGTATATGTATAACTGATTCACTTTGTTATAAAGCAGAAACTAACACACCATTGTAAAGCAATTATACTCCAATAAAGATGTAAAAAAAGTAAAAAAATAAAAATATACTTTAAATATTTAACAAAACATTTAAATAAACCTGAAACAACTATAATTTTTAAATTTTAATTAAATATATCAAGTATTAGTTTATACAAATAAAACTATTTACAATTCCAAAAAAAAACCCCAACAAAAATATTAATCATTTAGAATGTGCTAAACACTATGATATAAGGATTGGGGAGACAAAGAAAACTAAAGCATATTTTCCTGTCTTCATAGTAGTTTCTCTTTAGCAAAGGGGTTACAGATGTAAGCCTTAATTGTAATATAATAAAATTATTGCTAAAATGGAGGTACATGTGAAGGTAATGAGGGAAGAGTAGGAGAGTAATAACCTTGATGGGAAGAAGTGAAGGAAGGTTTATAAAGGAGGTGATTCCTAAGCTAAACCTAGAATGATTAGAATAAATTTGCAAGTCACCAAGGTGATGAGTAGATATTGGGACATTCTAGTTTGAAGAAATGACCTCATATATATGGAGACACAAAATAGCTCACCATCTTGAGTTGCTGTTTCTGTGTACTTTGTGATGTCTGAGACACAGATCAAGAGGCTGAATAGGAGGTTGGAGAGAGAGAGAGGCAAGGGATGGATCATGACAATTTAAATTGACATCACGCTTATGTTTTTCTCAGGCTACCATTCATACTCAGGTTCAGAGGTAGAGTTGAAGGAGATGTGAGTTTCATCAGAATTGCCATTTTTACTGGAGATATAAACTCATGTATATATATGGGAAGGACTTGCCTGAAGATAAATCCAACAGAGAAGAAAGCAGAACTGAGACCAAGAAAGTATTGAGTATTGAGAACATAGTTGGAGAGCCTGGATTTGGCCTGAATCTCATGCCACTCCTTGACTCTGGTTACAGAAAGCAATAAAGTCCCACTTTTTATTAAGCCAGTTGGGGTTTTGTTACTTGAAACTGATAGTCCTATTTAATATAATGAACCAAAGGGGAAAGAATTTGGTTGTATTTTTCCACATGCATATCCTAATATGAGGGGACGGGAGGGTAAGTCGGTCTTTATATTTCCAAACTAGGTACTAATAATTTCTCATTGTTTATTATGTTGCTTGAGCTGGATGTTTTCTATCTCCATTTACTATTTTTTAAAAAAAGTTTACTGTTGAACACAGCCTCCTGAGTATGTTTGTCCCCACAATGAGATGGATAGGATAGGAAGGATAAGGTGAAATGGGATGGGGGGTGGTTACTGACCTTTGTTATACAAAGAATATCAAATGCTCTGCCTGAAGAGATTCCTTTTTTTTTTTTTCTTTAATAGACAGATTCAGGGGGAAATCAGTCCTGTCTAGTGTATATTTAGTGGATCTCATGCACTGATTTAATAAAAATTGCATGGATGTAAAAACAAACAAACCCAAAATAAAAACAAATGAACTGACATTTCTGGCAAGTTTAGTGTGACAGCATGTTAAAATCAGATTGTGGAAGAATCTGCCCAATTTAAACCCATCTAATTATAAACTCATTACTACCAAATCTGGAGCTAAACAAATTCCTGTGGAAGACCTTTACTTAATTTTCTCAGTTAATGATAAAGCAGATTTGAGGCTACAGTTGTCCCTTATATGGCTTCAGTAGAAGTATTTGTGAAAGCACAGAAACCAGCAATGTTGGGGTGGGAGTGTAATTTCTCTGTTTTATGGACCCAAGCACGGTGTCCCAAGTAATTTAGATCCCAGACATCTAACAGGGACCTGTTACCCCTTAAGCCAGAACTCATTTGATCATCCCCTGAAAGCAAATAAGTTTAGGGCAAGTTTTTGGATCATTGTTTGAAACTGTTTGAAGCTTGTTCTGAATAACACCAAACTATTTACCTCAACCTTTAACCAATCACTATAATTGGTTCTGGAAAGGTTCAAGGAGAATCAACCCTATTTTAAAAAGGGCCAACCTATAGTCCTACAAAACTATGGCTCGATTCAATTTTCTCAGAGTCCCTCAATTATTTATGTTAATTGCTTTCCCTTAAACGATGAGTGAGGTCTCCAAGTTAAATATTTTGTATTAGAAGCAAGAGGGTTTTGGGCACAGTATTACTCTACTATTTAATGTTATTATTTTCAAGAAAATAAGGCTGTTTGCTTTGCATATATATCTTCCACTAAATTTTTAATTCATTGCCTAGAGGATCAAGTTAACTTAAAACTGAGGCTTAGTATTATGATTCCAAAAAAATGAGAGTAAACGCCACTCTAAAAGAATGGTGAACTAACCGGGAAAATTTTCCTGACATACCCATTCACAATTTCATGTAATATAAACAGGCATTGTGTTTTATCTATTCACCTTTTAAACCAATATTTCACAATTTGATACCGATTGTAGACAAACTGCATATGTGCCATCTTGGTAGACAGAAAGATAAACCTCTTCCTATATGTTGATGATATGGGTTTCATTTTCAACAACTAGAATTGATTTCTGGATACAAACAATTCAGCCATTCTACTGCTTCAGAAAGAATTGTATAATCATCAACTTTATCAAAACTAAAATCATTTTCTTTGGCAGACAAAAGGCAGTTGATCAAAACTCTACAAACTAGACAACCTATTCCATTTTGTACAACATACTTCTTCCATGGCTTATCCTGGAAAGCATGCTGCAGAACTGTGCAGCTGAATATATAACTTTTTCCATGGGAGCAGTCCTCCTTGGGCTTCTTTTTGATGACTTGGAACACTTGCTTTGAAAAATTTCCAGGCCAGAATAATCTTTTTTTCCCACAGTATCCTGTGGTGTGGAACTCCAGGCTTTCAATTGAGAGTACGTTTAATTGTGGGAGCAGATCCAAATCTGCTTCCAAAGGACAATCTTTGCTTTGCCTGCAGCCCGTTTCAGTGCAAATGTGGGGAGATTTTATTTTTGCATGAGCAAGAATATTGGTTGGGCATCTTGGCTTTAATAGCAGAAAGATTTCTGCATCTTCTTCATCTTATTTTTAAAGCACTTGCACCATCCCTCAATACAAAAATAGAGAATTCACATTCTAAGCACTCATTAAAGACTAACCTTAAAATTCTTAGTAAGCATCTCTTAGGATATCTGTTCAGCCCTGTCTCTGAAAACTGCCTCTACCCCAGGGTAGGGCTTTGGAAGACTGTTCTCTCTGTCTCTGGCTCCCAGACAGGAATTGGATTAGGGATGGAGATCTGACTCAAACTGGGCCACTCACAGTCTCTCTTCCAGGAATTTGGGATTAGGATTCACAGTGTTTAGCAATTTTGATCCATGATTGAAATGAAGCAGAAATGTGAGTTTGCAAGTCATGGGGCAGATAGATATCCTTTCCTAAATGAACACAGATTCAGGGAAAAATAGTCTTTCGAGAGAGAAACAGAGATGAGTGGCTGTGTAGAACAAGAAAAAGACTGGCTGCTTTCATTTCAAGAGTCTTCCGATTTCTTGTTTCAGTCCTTTTTGAAGCCTAGGTTTACTCCCCATGTTTCCACTGTAGTCCTCTCTGGGATATTCTGGTATCTCTGTTTCCTTAACTTAGCTCATGGTATACCACCATGGAAAAAACACCTTCAATCAGTGACACTTTACCTCCATCAGGTCTTCTGTCAAAGGTTGTGGTCAGAAAATACCACATGAAACAAACTTCTTCATTTGGTGAAAAAGCTCTGCTTGAGGCCATTATCCTCAATGCCCTCCATACATATTTCCTATAGCATTTGTGCTTCATATTATAAGAGCGTGATCACTTCTCTATTCTCTGGCTGCTGCCAGAAATCTCAGAGGCAGAGATGGTGCACACATGCATCTCTAGTAATAATTATCAAAACAAGACTTTGTTCCTTCTTGTTTTTATGGATCTAATTTTCTACTTCTAGTTCTAAGTTATGAAACATTTTGTACATTTGTCTTAAACTGCCTGGAATGTTTTTAGGGAGAAGAGAATTGCAAGTGAAAGAATCAACAATCCTCTGTTTAGTTAATCAAGCTTTCTGAGAAAGCATCCCCATAAAAATTAAGGGCAATTTAGATACGTTAGCATATATGTGGGAAAAGCATTCAGCAAGCATTCAGTTTTCTCCCTAAAACATGAAATGTGACTATAACTATAATTCTCTCTTAACTCTAATAATTGATACTAATGATTTAGATTAGTTATATATATGCTTGGGTGTGTTCTGTTAAACAATATTCTTGATTGAGTAATTCTAGATGATTAACAAAAGGTGTAACAGAGGTCACTTCTATCCCCTTTAAAACACATGAGAAGAATTTCTAAATTCCATATACTTACTAGATTGACTGATTCATGTGTTAAGTACTTTTTCCCCCCGGCAATGGAGGTGCTCATATAAAAACTCAAGTGAGTTTTTATTTTATTTTATTTTTTCCGGTACGCGGGCCTCTCACTGTTGTGGCCTCTCCCGTTGCGGAGCACGGGCTCTGGACGCGCGGGCTCAGCGGCCATGGCTCACGGGCCCAGCCGCTCCACTGCATGTGGGATCTTCCCGGACCGGGGCACGAACCCGTGTCCCCTGCATCGGCAGGCGGACTCTCAACCACTGCGCCACCAGGGAAGCTCTTTTTTTTTTTAAATGTAAGTCTTTTTAAAAAATGTTTTTAGTTCTTTTATTTATTTATTTATTATTTATGCATTTATTTTTGGCTGCATTGGGTCTTCGTTGCTGCACTCAGGCTTTCTCTAGTTGCGGCAAGCGGGGGCTACTCTTCGTTGTGGTGCGCGGGTTTCTCATTGCGGTGGCTTCTCTTGTTGCAAAGCACGGACTTCAGGCGCGCAGGTTTCAGTAGTTGCGGCATACAGACTTAGCTGTTCTGCAGCATGTGGGATCTTCCCGGACCAGGGCTCGAACCCATGTCCCCGGCATTGGCAGGCGGATTCTTAACCACTGCACCACCAGGGAAGCCCAAGTGAGTTTTTCTACACCGCTTCTCTTCTGAAGATTGACAGAAAGTATTCTTCTCATTGCTTTTGTTTTACATACTGAGTTTTGGCATTCTTCACCTGTCCTAATCCCCCAATTTCCACAGTATAAGCTATTGGAAGTCTGAAGCTAAGGTTGCATATGAGACTCCCTCAAATATCTTCCCAGTCATGGACTAAGTAAGATGCCCCTTCTCTCCTTATGTATGCAAGTTCTAAGGACTTAGAGGTCTCTGGATGTCACAGATCAATGCAAAGATAGTATTACCCTATCAACTTCCTATTTACTCACTTGTGGCTTTCATTTTCTGTAAATACTAAAGTATTTATCTTAAGCAGTAAGAACACTGGGGAAAATGGTGACAGAGACAGTTTCACGTGAAGTTTGTTTTTTAAATAAAAACTTGTTAAATTTATATTGCCTGCTTCTATTAATAATCTCAAGGGTAGGGTAGAGTCTAATCATGAATGATATATTTTTATGATCCAAAAAACTATTGCTGAATTCAAGTAAATAGCAATTGTAAAGGTACATAACTTAAAAGAAAATCACCATGAGTGTTAACTGGGTATCTTAACTGCATGTTTATGTTTAATACAATTTGAAATCTATCAGCACAGTGGCCAGTTAAGCAAGAAGAGAGAGGGGAAAATGACAAAAATACAGCTAGCTAGCTATAAAAAGATGCAGCTCCTAAGACAGATAAATACAAACAGTGAGAAGTGGGTCTCTAATGGACAGAAATTAGCTGTCAACAATTTAGAAGGATTCAAAAGGCATTTTGAGTTGCAGTACAGAAAATGACAGTAGAAAGAATGTGCTAAGGGCAATTAGATAACCCTAAGGCTCCTTGGTATGTTTCCACTTGGTGCTCTGTCTGCCAGGCAACACAGGTTTATTTGGAAAAGAATGGAGTATCCCTCTTTCCAGTCATTATGCAAGTAAAAATGTGATTTTATAAAAGTTCAAAAATTCTCAAACCTGCATCTATTCCATAATTTGAAAAAGTAAAATCCTTCCTCTAATAGGATATTCTATGCTTATTACTTATAGAAGTAATAGCATAACTAATACCTATTCTGAGTCAAAATATAGTTTTCAATATAAAGATAAATGTGATTTTCTGTGGGTTGCTTATTCTTTTGCAAGGAAATCAGTTGTTCAGTTATTTATTTAATTTTAAAAATTTATACTGGGGTAGGTGGCTATGGGTACATAAATCATGTCATTTCTATTTGAAAACTGAAGAGGATTCCACATAGGGTAACCTAAGGGAGGTTTCTTGCCAGAATTACATTCTTTTTCTTCCTTCTTAATTTTTTTTTCTTTCTATTTTTTTTTTTTTTTTTTTTTTTTTTTGGAGATGAGTGGCAGCTGATTCACAGCACAGGCTCATTCAAAAATTCATATTGGACTCAGTGAAGGAGTCCCCCTCAGAGGAAGGGTAGTAATTATTATAATAACTAACCCTTTTAAAGTGCTTATGTATGTAATCCACAGTTCTAAACATTTCACATGTATCAACCTATTTCATCTTCAAAACAATCATATGAGACAGTAGTATTATTAGCTTCACTTTATAATTGGAGAAACTATGGCACAGAGAGGTTAAGTAACCTGTCCATGGTTATGCAGAGAGAAATGGCAGAACCAGATTTAAATACAGATAGTCTAGTTCTAGAGTTTGACCTAACTATACTGTCTGTTGGCGTTAAGACTTTTTAATTTAAGTATTTAAAAGAAAGGTGGCCCAACCCATAAATAATTTGATTACCATTGGAACAGGAGACAGTGGTTCTGGGTCCACAAGATAATGTTGTTGGAATGGAACTGATGGAGGCTCCCTGACTTGCCTCCTGTGCTGGCTAAGATCCGATATCTCACAAGTTCAAGTGTGGAGCTTCCTTGGTTGAATCCAGTTCTTCAGTGCGTAACCCCTGGAAAGTCAGCTCATCTTGGGGAATCTCACTCATGCTTATATGTCACCTATAAAAATTAAACAAAAGCTAACACTAAGACTAGCCTACTAGTCTCAAGGGTTAGCTAATGGGCATGAAAAATAAATGTCAGAGGGAGAAATCAGAGAATGACTTGATTGCCATTGTAAAATGTCTACATGCAAGAAGATAATAAAGAATAATGTTTTGTTTCATTTTTTGAATGAATGAATTTTCTTTTTTTTTTTTTGGCTGCACTGTGTGGCACATGGAACTTCCCTGACCAGGAATCGAACCCATGCTCCCCTGCAGTGGAAGTGTGGAGTCTTAACCACTGGACCACCAGGGAAGTCCTTGTTTTGTTTTTTAAATACAGTTTTGAATTTGCTAGAATGGAATGTTAGAGTTGAAAATTAATACCAATAAAATCAGTATTAATAACCAATACTTACTGAGCTCTAACCACATGAGTGCTGGATAGTCTGCTAAGTACACACACTGAGTCACTGCATACTCAGAACAACACTAGAAAGTAGGTGGTATTTTCTCCATTTTCCAGATGTAGAAACTGAGGCACAGGGAGGTTAACTGACTTGCCCAAGGTCTGATATATAGAAAGTGATAAAGATCTAAGTCCAGGGTTCAATACAAAGCTTGAGCTCTTTTTTAAAAAATTGATTAATTAAAAAAATTAAAAAAAAATTTTGGCCGTGCCCCGTGGCTTGTGGAACTTTAGTTCCCTGACCAGGGTTTGAACCTGGGCCCTCAGCAGTGAGTGCGGGGAAAAGCTTAAGCGTTTAACCAAAATCCTTCTTTACTGCTTCTTTAGTTGTCTATTTGTGAAATATCTGCCAAATTGAATTGCTCGAATCAGTTGCTATCATAAAAAATGTCCTTGTTCTTTATGCTTTCCTTTATGCTTGTTCTTTATATCTTTCCTCTTCTTCAAGACCAAGGGCAAGGCCCTTCTCTATGAAGGATTATAAATTTTATTTATTTCTGGCTACGTTGGGTCTTCGTTGCTGTGCACAAGCTCTCTCTAGTTGCGGCGAACGGGGGTTACTCTTCGTTGCGGTGCGCGGGCTTCTCATTGCGGTGGCTTCTCCTGTTGCAGAGAGCAGGCTCTAGGCGCGCGGGCTTCAGTAGTGGTGGCTCACGGGCTCAGCAGTTGTGGCGCACGGGATTTATTTGCTCTGCAGCATGTGGGATCTTCCCGGACCAGGGATCGAACCCGTGTCCCCTGCACTGGCAGGCGGATTCTTAACCACTGATCCACCAGGGGAGTCCCCCAAATTAGGATTATAGTGAAAGTTAACATTTCACGACCACAGGAGGAGGGAGGCATTCCCTAACCTCCCCTCAGCTTTACTTTCCTTCAGAGCACTTCTCATCATCTGTCTTAGATGGAGTTTCCTGGGATGCAGACTCTGCAGTGGGGCTCTGCATGCTATAGGTTTACTGAAGAGTGACCTCAGTACGGACACATGGGGCAGTGAGGGAAGCAGAAATGGGAAAATGGAGTAGCTGAACTGCGATGTGGTGGCTACAAACACCTCAGCCGACCTCAGGGAGTTCTGGAGCCGACTTGGCCCTTCACAGTTGTCCTGAATTGAAGTGATGGGACTAATCTTTGTGCCTCTCATTGATCAGTCTTGAATTCTGACTGCCCCTGGGGAGAGGAGATGTCTCTGGGGCATTCAACCTCTTTTGGACAGAGGCAATGTTGGGAAAGGAATTCAGCTGTGAGTCTTCAGCAAGCAGCGTTCCCATGAACTGAAGGGATAAATGCCTGGGTCCTGAAGGGGAGATTGAGGCAACACACCTTAGTTCTGCATCACCTGACATTCTAAATATCTTACTTATTGCCTGTTTATCGTCTCTCTCCTCTCTAGAATGTAAGCTGTGGAACAGCAGGGATCTCAGTCTGTTTCTGTTGTATCCCTAGCATGTAGAATAGTACTTAGTGAAGAATACAGAATGGGTTCTCACAGATATTTGCTGAATGAATCAGTGTACAAACAAATGAATACATTTCTAGTTTCCTGATGAGAAAACTAAAGCTTAAACAGACTAAATTGCCCTCCTTAGGTACTAATACCTAGGGAGTAGCAGAGCTTAGACGCTGATCCAGACTGGTCTGGAGTGGAGAAATCCTCATAAGGCAAGATACCAAGTCCTATGTTGCCTGCCTGAATGTATCATTTTCCTTTACCAATTAGAACAAACAACGAAGTAACATAGCCTGGGACGAGTCAGTGACACATTTGTGTGGCACATTAGTCTTGGCGTCTAACTTTGCTTTGCTAACATATCACCTTTACCTCTATGATATCTAGATTCATGAAGTTTCCCAGACAACTTAATTTCCACGACTTTTTCAATATCCAGGACTGACCAATTTTCGCTAAAGGTTTGGCATGGGGTGGCTCAGCTCCAGTTTTCTCAAGAGGCTCTGGTGAGCAGGTCATAATTCACTGTGTCTTGAAAGTCCAGAGACCAAATATGAACTGTCAAGGAGAAATATGCAGGCTTACACGCTGGCAGAGAGCAAGCATGTGTTAGAATTTAAATTGATAATTCCCAGCGTTCCAGCGCCTTCTGTAGGTGAATTCTTAAGGCTAAAATAGTCTCTGGGGAATTTGGAAGTTATGACAGCTATAGGTGTGACAATGAAAAAGATATTTGGAAGGATTTATTTTTAGTGTGGATAAAATGAAGGTGAGGAAATAATTAGATGTGTTAGCAATGGTTCCAGGAAAGTCCATTATGGAAAGCTTGCTCTGACTGCCTTGCCTGTCTCCAAAACTACAAATAACTGGAAGAAAAATAAAAACTCAGGAAGGTTTTAGCTTCAGTAGCAAGGTAAGGGATGGCATGGTATGGCCCCTGCCTATGAATCCAGCCCCTTAGCCTGTATTTCCTGTACCAAGATTATCACCCCCATCATTCCTTACTCCTATCCTTGTACCCTCTGATGAAACTGCTGGCTCTCTAATTAGAGTGTGATCAGAAATACTTGGAGTTCTTGTAAAAACAGAATGCTGGGTCCCACCCCTAGACCCCAGAGTTTCTGATTCAGGAAGTCTGAGGTGGGGTCTGAAAATTTGCATTTCTAACATGTTCTCAGGTGTTGCTGGATGCTTCTGGTGCAGGGTTCACATTTTGAGAACCACAGTCCTAGGCATATTGAAATTCTTTCAGTTATTAGAAAGTTCCATACTCTTTCATCTCTACCTGCACACACGAGAGACTCCCCAACCCTCTTATCCCACCCTCCATCCCCATCATTTTCACAGCCAGGTTTTATTTAACTTTAAAGTCTCCTTCAAGACGTTATTTATTTTTGGAAGCTTTCCTTGACACGTTTGTTTGGATTTTTCTCCTTGTGCCCCTCGAGGCATCGCATGTAACCCTGTATTGTAATCTTGTGTAATTATCTGAACTTCTCAACTAACTTTTGTGAAAGTCAAGAACAAGTTTATTCTTTTCATCTTTGAGTCCCCAGTGCCTGGCTTTATATCTGGCCCTCATTAATATTTTTTGATTGAGTGAAGGAGTGAGGAAATAAATCGAACAGCTGAACATTCTTCTGCCTTCTTTAGCTCTTGCTGCTTCCTTTCAAGTGCCCTTCACTTTCTTTCTCATCATGTCAAATTTGGAACAAACTTTGTATCAGATTTAGAAATAAACCCATTTACTTCCAAGGATAACAGCTTATGCAACACTATTGAAAACACTGCCAATTTCATTCCTTCATCTCAGAATGAGAATAGGAAGTGTGTAAAAATGCATAATATATGTATATTATATATTCATATATAATATATGAATATAAGTATATGTATAATGTATAGGTATACACATATATGTATATATAAATATACATATGTATGCTAACTTCATTAAGTCATACTGCAATGTTTATTGTTTACAGAAATGCTGAAACTGATTGTTGAAAAAAATCATTTAGTCTGCTCTTCTGTTTTGTATACAGCATATAGAACTATTTAATTAAAAAAATACCTATAGTGCAAGAGCATTTTTTAAAGGATGCTCTGTTTTCCAAAAGCTTAAGAGAATATGGATTCAGTTTGTGGTAAATCAGCTGTTTTATAACTGGCAGCATGGTGGCCGCTCTCTGCTTCTTTGCCTGTTGCATAGTCGGTAATGCGCTCACGCATGTCTTGCTCAGGTTTGTGCACACACAGCTAAGTCTTTTAAATGGTTCCTACTATTATTTTGCCAAGAATTCTTATTACTCAATTTAAATTCACTGAACTACTGTTTCCCTTGAAAAAGTAAAGTGTAACGCAAATACTTAAGCTGCTTCTTGATTCTTCACACAGGCCTTGGTAGAGCTGGCTGGGTTTATTTTATAAACATCTGTCCATTCAGTATTGGGACTTCACAGTGAGATAAAGGCAAAAGCAGATAGATGCCTTGCATTGGGTTAATACACATTTAAAAGATGTTACGTTAGATAATTTAAAATTATTTTTACTGCGTACTGGTACCGTGGTAAGTACAATTCAAACTACGTTATATCTTTATGTTTTGACATCGGCAGACAGTATTTAGTATTTATGTACTTTCCATAAAGTACTTTTCACCTGACTTGGACGTTTTGACAACTCTTTCATTCAACTCTCAAATTTTTTCAGCTCTGGAAACGATGGACTACCAGGTGGATAGAATTCAATCGGGAAATAAGAAATAAAGCTATGAAAGGAACCAAGGCCCTGTGCTGTGTCATCCTTGCAGTCCATGGCTTCTAAAGGACACTTTCATCCCAGCATCATGTGTTTCTACCCTGCCTGTATGAACCACATCTATGTATTGCCACTGGGCATCACCCTACAGCTAGCTGGAACTACCCTAACGCATTCTAGAAGCAACGACTGAACATCACAATACTCTCAACGCTGTCCTGAGAATAGTAAATGATCATGCAACAGATGAGGGTGAGAGGTCAACCATAATTAAGAAACATACGAGCAGTTCCAGATAGGTTCCATATGGTTATATTAAGAGATTAGGTTTATCTTTGCTTTGCCCTTTATGCTTTTCTAACTAAAATGTGACATTAAAAAGCCACTTTACAATAGAAGTCAATACAGCTGATTTGTGTAGTCTAAAGAATGGCTCTAAATCTTCAAGTATTACATAGAGAATATATTTTTCACTAAATTTGGAGCAATTTAAAATGTCTTAAGAACGTTTTTTGCTCTGTTAAAGAATTCAAGGTTGAAAAGTCAAATAGCTCGACAGAAAAATTCAGGCAATTTATATGATGGCTGATAGAAACAATCCATCTCATCTCAAATCAAGTCAAATTAAAATTAGATTTTGGGAATGACACAAATAAGGAACTCTGTTACAAGAGCCTCTAGTGAGGTTAGTGGTGAGCTTCTTGAAGACAGAGAGCATATATTATTTATCTTTGTTTGTTTTTTTTCTATTTGTCAGGCACATACATAGCAATACATGAAGTAAAAAATGAATAAGAAATGGCTCCTGATCTCAAAAAAGAATTCTAGTCAAGGGATGATGGCTTATATCCCAAAGAAATCATATTTTTCTGTATGTTGCTGCAGGTTATTGGCTTAAAATAAAACTATATTCTGTTTTAAGAAATAGATCCATTGCTGTTTGTTAGTTCCCTTTTAAATATGATCCAAATTGTAACACTGCATATTGATATACACATTTTACAACTTCTAAGTACCTGTTAACAGTGAATGATTTTCTTTCCAGCCCATTTAGCAAAGTTACAGTCTTTAATATTTTTCATATTAAGGCCTTCAATCTGTCTTATGGTACATAAGCCCGGTCCCCATCATTTAAAATCTTTTTTGGATCCGTGCAAAACCGAAGCAAAATATTTTTGTCAATGCAGGCTTCTTAAAAGGAGACTTCCATTTTCTATGCAAATAGTTACTTTTCATCAAGTCCCAGCACATTTAAGGTAATCAGACTAACTGCATTATTTTGCCCCTTTAGAATGGAATACTAGGTGTACCATGCGTGCATTAATCCATAAATCTACATTAAAACACATATAACCCTCTGAACTTGATGCATGATGATTTGTAAATAATTATAGTTTTCTGAAAATCAAACACATTTTATTCTAAGGAGGAATATAATTAGTTAAGGAAGAGTGGAGTATTGGAGGTAAGAATAAGAAATAATCATGTAGAAAATTAGAAGTAATGACCAACCTGAATAAGAAAAGTGAAAACACTGAACGGGTAGAAAGGGAACTCAGTCCTGGTTCCAAGCATGAAAAGAGTCTAATGCCATAATACCCTCATTTTAACACTTACTAGCTGTGAGGACCTGGTAAGGTAATAAACGTCTTTGTGTTTGTTTTCTAATCCATAAAATAGGCATGATAATAGCACCCCCTTCAAAGGTTGTAAGTATATTCGTAGCCATAAAGAATTAAATAGTGCTTGAAGCATAATTAGAACTCACTAAATATTATCTGTTTTTATAAAATATCAATGGTAGAAGTTACATTAAACTTCTATCACAACCTCCTAACCAAAGCAGGGATTTCCTTTATGACATGCTGAATAAGCATCCAGCTAGCTTCAGCAAAAAGTCTTACAAGAGGTCTTCATTGTATCATAAGGTAGGCCAATTTATATTCAGACAACCTAACTGCTAGAAGATTTTTCTTTCCTACTGATGTTTCTTTTTAGACAGCTATGGCTGCCAACATTGAAAGTGTGCTATTGATTGAAGATTATTTCAAATTAAAGTCTTACATACTGGAATTCATCCTCCTCTGGGTAGACTCATAAATATGAAATCTGCCTCCTTCTTGATTAATTAACTTTTTTATTACTCCACCAGGGTCAGCTGGCCCTCTTTCTGCTTCATCATTAATAATCATCCTCAAATTTCTGGCTGCTGTTAATAATGATGTAGCTAATTTCATCCTTGGTAATTAAAGCAGTACAGATTGGGTTTCAACCAATAGACTGGATCAAACATATAGAGATTTTTTTTAAAAAGGTGTGTAAGGAGGGATATCTATTTAACAACAAAGAAGTCATTTTACTCTACCTCAAATACCCCCAAATTTTAGAATTAACAATTAATTTGTAATTAAAATTGCATATATCATGTTTTTACATGACTCAAATCAGTTACAGCTTGTTACCCAAAATATAGCAAGCAATATTGCTTACCTGTGGCAAATAAAATATTTGATTCTTTCTTTTTCGACTGGTAGGCAATATGCTATTCTTCCATATTTTGAAATTACACATTCTTCACTTATTTAATTAAATGTGTATTGGAAACTACGTATAAGACATTTTATGAGACACAAAGATACACAGGTGACAGTTCTTGACCTCAAAGTGCTAGCAACTTAGTAAAGAAGTAAGCCCTCACACAATAAAATATTACAGAAAGTCTGAGGAAAGAGTGATTACTTCTCCCTGGATTGATCAAAAACACTTCAGGAGGTGTAGCATGTGAGCCGGACTGAGTATTTGTAATGTGATAGGTTTCCGAATATGCCAGCTGGAAGTCACAGACACAACTTAGATAGGATGAAGATTCAGAAAATTTCATGCATGAGCATTTATACATTTTCCCAGGGTATATGTTAACTAGAGGAAAATAGAACAGAAACGATGTCAATTTGGATTAGATTGGAGGAAGACTTGAATATTTGTTGAGAAACTCACATTTTATTCAGTAGAAAATACCCAACGATTTGGAGTTTTTAAGTGTAGAAAGTTGAGTATAGAAAAATTAGTCAAATGAGGGCGTGAAAAATAGACTAAGGAAGAAGAAAGTAGAGACACGATCTTGCACCTTAATTTTCAGGATCATTTCCATACATAAATTGTTAAAACTAATCAAACTGCTTAAATATGAAACCATACTAAAAATAGCTAAATTTTATGGGTGTTTTTAAAATAACTAAGTGATTAAATTTATTCATTTCTATCAACATAACACTTTTTGTATAAATGTGTAAGATGTGGCATAAGATTCTAATTTGAAACACTTGCCATGATTCAGTAATTTATACTTTGGTTAGTTAATCATAATGACTTTTATGTAGTTATTTAAGTGATATAAATCTAGTCCATCATTACTACTTTTGGTAAATAATGGTATATTTTAAAATGTTGACAGATGTGGCTTTGGTGCTACAGAAGTGCTTCATGTAGCTTACAGGTAAAAACCTAAATTTACATATTATTAAAATTTAAGGTGTAATTAATCTTTTCAGGGAAAAGGAATGCATTGCTTATATGTTGGCTGTGTATTAACTCTACTGGATCATTTGGATAACCATTAAGGCAATGGAAGAGATAAATTACATGTAAAATTCCAGTTTTCTTTTAAAAATTGGCTTTAAGCTATGGAATCTCTTACCTTTTGACAGCTTCACAAACTGTTGTACAGTATATAAGTAAAATGTTTAAGTTGACTGCAATCTAGCAGGATATATTTTATTTTGGTTTAAAAAAATGAACCCATAAAAGTATTTTTTGTTTCTGTAAATTACATTTGAATATTAGATAAATCTTGGTTGTGTTTTAAATAAAAACAAATGTTTGACTGCTTTATCATTAAATTATTTATTTTGAACAATGTACATGTAATTTTAACAGATGATTGTTAAAATTGAATCAAATATGGTTTTTCAAGCAATTTGTAAGGATATGGATAACATTATTGGTTATGTAGATAACTTTTCAATTTTAATTCTCATCTTTTTCTCTGTTGAAAAGAAGCACATTTTCTCTAGAAAATAAGCTCAGAAATAAAAACAAATATGAGGCAGATAAAATTTTCTGTTGTTTCATTCATATAAGCCAAAAAGGCCTGTACTTGACAGTGTGTATGTGTGCGTGCACGCCAGTGTGTGTGCGTGAGTGTGGGTGTGTTTGATACTTTGGGGCATAATATGGATTTTATATTAATTTTGAGAAAATTCTTATATTTGAGAGCTTCTAACACCTATATATTGTTCACCTATCTTTCGAGAAGATCCACATGGAATATTTATATATTCTTACTTTCTTACTACTGATTCTGTAGTTTATTGTAATTTTGTTAACTCTATTCCAAAAAGATGGGGGGATCAATTACAGTACCTAATAAAAAGGCCTGTACACAATAGCAGTTCAATAAATGCTGTTAGTGAACATAATATTTAGCTATACACTATTAGCCCTAAGAGAGATTAGCAGACATATGAAATGTCTGTATTGAAACACAAAAAGAAAGTGTTTTGTGACTATATATGAGTGACTTTCTACCTACTTATCTATAGATCTATCAGTCAATTCTCTCTCCCTTGTTCTCTCTCTCTCTTCCTATATAACATAGGGAATGAGGTTGTTCTATAGACTTAGGAAAAGAGGATCCCAATAGCTATAGTTCAAGTAGGCTCTTTTTATAGTGTTAACAGTCATAGTTAGTACTCTTTAAACTTGCTGGCCAGTTTCCACTAGCATATTCTGACTCTGGAAAAAAATCCAACCTCTGGTCTAAAAACAAAGCAAGAGGAGTCATGGTGATGGCTCCTCAGAACGAGAGAAAATATTTGCAAATGAAGCAACTGACAAAGGATTAATTTCCAAAATTTACAAGCAGCTCATGCAGCTCAATATCAAAAAACAAAACAAACAACCCAATCCAAAAATGGGCGGAAGAACTAAATAGACAGTTCTCCAAAGAAGACATACAGACTGCCAACAAACACATGAAAGGATGCTCAACATCACTAATCATTAGAGAAATGCAAATCAAAACCACAATGAGGTATCACCTCACACTGGTCAGAATGGCCATCATCAAAAAATCTACAAACAATATGCTGGAGAGGTTGTGGAAAAGAGAAACCTCTTGCACTGTTGGTGAGAATGTAAACTGATACAGCCACTATGGAGAACAGTATGGAGGTTCCTTAAAAAACTAAAAATAGCACTACCATATGACCCAGCAATCCCACTACTGGGCATATACCCTGAGAAAACCATAATTCAAAAAGAATCATGTACCATAATGTTCACTGCAGCTCTATTTACAATAGCCGGGACATGGAACCAACCTAAAAGTCCATCGACAGATGAATGGATAAAGAAGATGTGGCACATATATACAATGGAATATTACTCAACCATAAAAAGAAACGAAATTGAGTTATTTGTAGTGAGGTGGATGGACCTAGCGTCCATCTTACTTCATTTTACAGAGTGAAGTAAGTCAGAAAGAGAAAAACAAATACTGTGTGCTAACACATATACATGGAATCTAAAAAAAAAAATGGTTCTGATGAACCCAGGGGCAGGACAGGAATAAAGACGTAGACCTACTAGAGAATGGACTTGAGGACCGGGGACGGGGGAGGGTAAGCTGGGACGAAGTGAGAGAGTAGCACTGACATATATACACTACCAAACGTAAGGCAGATAGCTAGTGGAAAGCAGCTGCATAGCACAGGGAGATCAGCTCAGTGCTTTGTGACCACCTACAGGGGTGGGATAGGGAGGGTGGGAGGGCTGCGCAAGAGGGAGGGGATATGGGGATATATGCGTATATATAGCTGATTCACTTTGTTAAACAGCAGCAAGTAACACAACATTGTAAAGCAATTATACTCTAGTAAAGATGTTAAAAAATAAATGAAGCCACTATGTTTGTAGAGTACAAGTAATCAGTTAAGAACATTATAATTTTGAAAAAGAATTGTTTCATATTTTATATTATCGTCTCATTGGTTGTTAGCAAACTAAAATTTGAACAAAGTAAAATAGGTATAGCTAAAGGGAATGACATTATAAACTACTTTGTTTTGTTTGTTTTAAAAAATTTGAACTAGACCATCAAATGAGAGAGTACCTAATTTCACCTTCCCACTTCACACCCCATCTCTATGCATCATAAAGTCAGTTAATTAAATAATACACAAGAGAGACCTTAATAAGGAAGTTGACATTACAATAATTCAGACAGTACTTGAAAAACAAAAGCTATAAAAATTTAAAGATGGACTAAGAGGGTATGTAGAGAAAAAGATTGATGCTGTCAGTTTGGATTCATATCATTATATTCCTGAATTTATAGTAAACCTACGCATATCTTACTATGACATTATTCATTGAAATTCTCTCCTGGATATAAACAGCATGCTTTGAAAATGCAATTTAAAGTTAACCAGATAAAAAATGATCCTTTAAATAATTTTTCCTCAGGCTGTAAATTGACTTGGGAGCCACTCTATGCACCCAAACTCCAGGTTTACACAAACATATTTTTCAAACTCTTCTCAAACGCTGTTGTCTCTTCAACAGTATTATAAAAGTCACTTTCATGACTTTTATAAATCAGTAATTCAGAATATGGTTTTTGCTGTCTGCTGCTGCTGTCAGATGCTTCTAGGGTTCTAATCCTGCACCTCCACTCATTGGTTATCAGATTTTGGTAAAGCTACTTAAGTTTCTAAAAAGAGTTATAATCTTAGCAGAATTAAAAAGATAATTTGTGTAAACTGCTCAGCAGACAGTCTTGCACATGTTACTGGTCATATTACTCCTAATTAAAATCCTCCCATGAATCTTCAATATCTTCATAAAGCGCAATAAGCTTAACATGGCCCAAAGAGCAACTTCGTCTTGTTCTTGGCCCCTGTATATAATTCTCTGCTTTTAGCTCCCACCATTTAATTTTTCATGTCTCCTCACTGTAGTCACACCAAATAGTTGGCTCTTCTTTAAATTTTTCATGCTGTTTCAGGTCTCAGCGCTTTTGCTATTCCTTTATCACCCTTCTTTAAAGAATGAGCCACTGCGTCTCATCCTCCAGACCTTCATGATCTATTCATGTTGAATTAGGGCAGCTTCTCTATGCTCTCATAGCACTCTTTGCATATCTGTCTGGTAGTACATGTCATTCAACCTTGTATTTTTTAATTGAAACTTTAATTTTCCTCCCACAAATCTAGACTATAAATTATGAAAAGGCAGAGGTTGCAGGTCTTATTACTTTTTTATCCCCAGAGACTCACGTAGAGTATGGCACATATTAACTGTCCTATATATTTTTCATTGAATGAATCAATATTATACTGGGTCATTGTAAGTATGGGACCTTTCTGCTAAGGAATTTCAAAGTACTTATCTTTTACATAACATCTGAAAGAATTTTAGTCCTGAAAGTACAATAAGTTGAAATTTAGAGTTAAAACCAAATACAATATTTAGATCAGAACTTATGTTTTCTTATTAGACTAGATTGCTTTGTCTAAAAGTCCCAGACAAACATAAATGAATTATCTAGATTTAGACCTATGAGTTTGAGAGTACATTTCTGACTTGATGATATAATACTCAAAAATGTCATACTTTTAAAAAGTTAGGTGAATTTCTTCTTCTGTGAAATAAGACACAATAAACACACCCTGGACAAGACAATGATGTGACTCTTCCCTGGACCAAACTTTCCTTGAATTGTGTCCTTGGCTTTGCACCTAGATTAAGTCTTGACATGTGGGCAGGGAAGAAAGCAGTCAATAGGACATAGCAGGGACATTTTTTTGAATATTTTATATTGCTTTTGATTATGGAGTTTTGTGATAACTACATTCCCAATAATTTCGTCTCTAGCTTGAAAAGTCAATAGTGTTCAGTGGGATTACAAACGACTATCACAGATATTAAACATCCAGGTTATAAGTAGTCTTTTTATTCCTTTGTTCACTTTCCCTCCTTAAGCTGTATTCCTTCTTAATTAAATATTTCAGTGCTTTTCCACTTTTTAGTTAGATATAGTTGTAACGAAAAAGTTCTTATGGATCAATGTTGTTCATTAACCTAAAAACAACAACAGAACACTCTTTCTGTCATATAGTTAGAAACTCACATAGCTTCACTTTCAGGGAGTGATAAACTGCGGGAATTGTGGCTTAATCAGTGGTCTTACCATTAGCATTTTATAATTCCAATGGAAGGACTTGGCAGGATGGTAGAGTACTGGCCTTGGAAAAAGATAGCCCTTAGTTTCAAATTTTAGCTTAGCTTTCTTACCAGCTGCATGAATCTGACAAGTTGCTCAATTTCCCTAGGCTTCTGATTTCTCATAAGTAAAATTAGGAAAATAATACTGGTCTCATTGGATGTTGAAACGTTTAAAAGAGACAACACATGTAAAATACTGCACATCATTTTTGGCACCTATGAGAATAGGCTCAATAAATGCTAGACATTATTATTGTTATTCATAAATAATTTTTAAAATAAAGTTGCTATTCTTGAATTCTTATGCAAATACAGGTATTTTAACAGTGATGGGAACAGAATTTTTTTTTTTTTTTTTTTTTTTTGCGGTACGCGGGCCTCTCACCATTGTGGCCTCTCCCATTGCGGAGCACAGGCTCCGGACGCGCAGGCTTAGCGAACGGCATGTGGGATCTTCCCGGACCGGGGCACGAACCCGTGTCCCTTGCATCGGCAGGCGGACTCTCAACCACTGCGCCACCAGGGAAGCCCCAGAATTTTATTATAATTAGGTATTTAGATATTTTTCCATCAAAGTACATAGCAAAAGCCACCTATATCATCCTTACAAAGATAGCAATGTGATGGATTTCTAAAATTGAAAAAATAATTCAATGGTAGAACTGGGTTTAGAATGAACATGACATTTAATGCTATGTTACATGACTTTGGAATGCCTCACTCCCCTCTTCTCCCATTTTAGTTTTCAATGTTGACGCTATGAAATTAATTTGAGTTTCTAATCAAGCCCATGCATCTAATATTTAAACTTATAATGTGCATTTCAGGGGAGTTTGTCTCCTGACCACTGTTTTTATTGATCTAATATAACAAGCCAAAGCTGCATAATTTTGAACTAACTGCTAAAATCATTTGCTCATGGCTTTACTCTCTTCCAAGTATTCATTAGTATCACATTATGATGCCAAGACTGGCGGACAATTAGGTTAACACCACCCAGTGAGACTCTCTGTGTTGTGGCCTGAGTGATGAAAATATTTAACGATAGCACCAAAGCATTAACTGAAACGACTGTATGAGTATTTACATGAACAGAATCCTGCATGATGAGACTATTCAAAATTTGGGACATCAGATTTTCAACTATGAGGTCACATTGGAACCGCACTAAATTAACATCTTATTTTATATCTTTGTGTGAAACTTACTTTCATCTCCTGTTTCAAACTCAAACTTCTGACTGTATCCACTGTACCCTGTTGCAGTCCTCACTCGGATATGAAAAATGTACTTGGTGGCTGGCTTGAGACCTGTGATGATGGCACTGGGGGCCTTGGACCTCGTGGAGGAATAGGAGAGCTGCTGCTCATGGTCCTGGAGACAGAAGAGAAGAGAAGGGGAGTGAAGCAGGGTTATTTTCCTTTACCTTGACACACTGTAAAGTCAAGCTGAGGAATTCTGCTCTCTCAAAAATACTGATTAAGAACTGATGCAAGCATGGTTTTCCATAATTTAGTGCTTCGTTTTTCACCAATTATAATGCATATGATATGGTCTTGATTTGGAAACTTTTTAAGAAAGATGATGATCTTGTATTTTTGGTGATTTGGATTTCTGACCCGACTCTAAGGAATGGTGGTGGCGTGAAGAGCATGTTTACACAGAATGGCAGCTGCATCTTGAATAAAATGGGCACATCAGATCAGACCGGGCCAGCAGCAAGCAAGGAGCAAGGGTGGGAGAGTTCAAGTACCCGCTACTCACTTCTACCCGCAGGTAGTGCCAAAATGCCGGCGCTATCCGTGGGTAGACCTGTGGGTGAAAGGAAAAATAAATTAATTGTTTTTTTAAAGTTTGCGATCTTTTATCCCGAATCAACTGCATTGTTCTGAAACTCAGTGATTCCCCAGTAGTAACACTGAAGTTGAAGCAACTTAAGACATAAAATGATGAAAATTTTCCTTTGAGGGAGAGTTGACTCCTCTGCAAAATACCACAGTTTACTTTGTAAAGATGTACGAGATACATACTGATTGTGAGGTAGATTTTTTTTTAATCAAAAACAAATTTATGGTTACCAAAGGGAAAAGGTGGGGCGGGGGAGAGGGATAAATCAGGAGTTTGGGATTAACATACATGCACTACTATATATGATAGATAACTAACAAGGACATACTATATAGCACAGGGAACTCTACTCAATATTCTGTGATAACTTTTATGAGAAAAAAAACCTAGAAAGGAATGAATATATGTATAACTGAATCACTTTGCTGAACACTTGAAAGTAACACACATTGTAAATCAACTACACTCCAATAAATTTTTTCTTAAATACACACACACAAAAAAAACCAGTACATACTTCTTATTTTCAAAGAACCCTCTGGGAGTATATGTTTCAACTGTGTTGACTTCTTGCCCTCATTTAATGCAGCCAAAAGACCCTGGGCTTGTGTTGCACCATGAAGCCTTTGTCCGGTTTGCTGTTTTTATTTTTTATTTATTTGTTTTTTAACATCTTTATTGGAGTATAATTGCTTTACAATGGTGTGTTAGTTTCTGCTTTATGACAAAGTGAATCAGCTGTACATATACATATATCCCCATATTTCCTTCCTCTTGCGTCTCCTGCCCACCCTCCCTATCCCACCCCTCTAGGTGGTCACAAAGCACCGAGCTGATCTCCCTGTGCTATGTGGCTTCTTCCCGCTAGCTATCTATTTTACATTTGGTAGCGTATATATGTCCACGCCGCTCTCTTACTTCTTCCCAGCTTACTCTTCCCCCTCCCTGTGAGGTAGATTTTAAAACGGTCTGCCTGTGAGGGAGCATCAAAGACACAGCACAGTATGAAAGACAGCACACCTCAGAAATCAGCAGGACTGGAGGCTTGGTTCCCAGTCACCCGTGGTTAACTGCCAAACTACCTCTTCTCACTAACAGGAACCACAACTGACTGAATGCCCTCGTCATTCAGGGTCTTTTAAGTGGGCTGTCTTGTCCACCACCTCAGAACAATTTACTTGTGCCTTTAAGAGACTGTCCACAATATGCTGGTAGTGGGAACACATTAAAGTCAATACTGTTTTTGTATAGTGTTATTGTTGAATAACTTTATAATGGTGTTCTACTACGGTATCTGAAAAAAAAATTTTGTAGGAACAACTCTTTTAAATTCATAGGTCAAATTAGGCTACCAGGCCCTTGAGTTAATTCTCCACTATTCTCATTATAAAATATCTAAAGATAGAGATTCTCAGAGATGGAAGTAACTTTCAAGATCATTAATTAAGTCACTCATTTGATGCTTAAATTCGATCTATAATATTCCCATCAAGATTTCATTTAGCCTTTGCCTGAAAATATCTATTGTTCAGGAGACCTTCCAGGCAAACGAAGTAACCTACATACATGCAGAATGTATCAAACTGCATTTATTGTCTGGTGATGCTATAAGATTTAGACCTATGAAAATCATTTTCCTTAAGCTACTTTTGAGAAAAAAAATCCTTAAAGATCATTTTAAAACTTTATGGCCTTGTTTGTCAGAACTTTATATGCTACATGGTTATTCTCTGTCTAGCTGAGGAATTGAATTTGTCATCTATACCCCAAATACAACTGTTTATTAAACACAAAGTACAAAGAAAAATGAGTAAACAATAGCAACATTTTAAATAAAAAAGACAAAACAGATAAATTGTAACTTATATTTATCCCTAGGTCATTTGCAGATTAGAAAGTAAATAAATATCTGCCTGTTATAAAATCCAAGAAAATAAATTCTATAAAATCATTGGTGGCAGTAATTATCTGCTAAGGCCCTAAAGAAGAAGCTTTCTAAGATGAAGGCCTTTATAATTAGGGGGTTTAACACCCATATTGTGGAGAAAGAAAGTTTGTGTTCTATTGGAAGAGATAATACTGTTTCTGGTAGAAATTTGTAAAAACTTTTGGATTGTTCATTCTTACATAGAAGAGGAGAATATTCCACCTCTCACAGAATTTTCTGCAACATTAGAGTTATGGGGTATTCTGAGTAGCATTGCACAGTATGAAATTATGATTGAGAGAATTTTTAAATCCTGAAAAAAAGAATTTAGTCTTATCCTTAAAGAGAGGAGATACAGATTGAAAAATTTACTTAGAATGGCACCATAATAATTACACATTATGTCTTTGCTGCTTCACAAAAACATAGCTAAATAGTAATTTATTACTCAGTAAAGTTACAGGGGGCAAAGGACTCCTTTTGCAAATAGCTTTTAGCATGTCTGCTGTTATACAGAAGTGTATCTGTAGCTATATCCCTGAAATAAAAATCATTAAGTAGGAAGTATGCTTACATGGTTCCTCAGCCTACAACACAGCAGTGAGGGGGTAGCTGCCTTGCCTCACATCTTGCCTCCTCGGATCATGCCAAGAAAGAGAGCTCAGAGAACAGTCATGCGAATTCCTCCTTCCAGTGCATATCAGCCCCCTCTTCTCCTGGTGTTTCCAAGCTCTTGGGAAACTAAGTTAGCACTTACCCATGAAAAGCATAGGGCACTTACTGTCCCAGAACTTTGGCTAATTGCCTTTCTCCTGACACATCAACTCCAATTCAAAGTAGCTGTCACCAGATAGAGACAGTGTTTTGCTGCAGAGCCATCGAGATCTCTTTATTCATCCATGGGGGCTCAATTCTGAACATGCTTGAATAGGGTATGTGTGAGAGTTTTTCTAGAGTTTGTACCATATGGAATTGCTATTTGCATAATACCTATGTCTTCAACTTTCCTAGGTAATACATTCCATTGTTCATAAAACTATAAGTTTTTTACCCTTGCTAAATCCATAATAAAATCTCCTCATTCTTAATATTATTCATTTTAGTACTTTCTTTTTTTTCTTGATCAAGCTTTCCAGAGGCTTGAACCAACTTTTGGCTTTATCTCTCTATTGTTTCTTTGTTTTCTATTTCATTTAATATCTGCTCTTACTATAAATTATTTTCTTTCTTCTTTTTTGTGTTAATTATATTGTCTTCTAACTTTTTACATTTCATGCTTAACTCACTAATTGTCAGTACACCTTTTCAAATACAATTTAAGTCTACAAATTTCACTCTAAGTACTGCACTACTGTACTTCATAAGTTTTCATGATATATTATCAACCAGTTCTGAGTATTTACTAATTTCCATAAATACACTATTTCTTTTAGTCTTTGTGGCAGATCCAGGATTATTATTTCACACTTTTAAGGGTCAAAACAGGTTGTCAGGCAGTAAATAAATGGCATAAAGTGAAGCTCCAAAGGCATGACCCCATGGGTTGCAAAGTACACTGGACTGTGGATAGGCGAGCACTGGCAGTCTTGTGTACTGAGAAGCATTAGCTCATTGGCTGAACGTGAAACAGTTTTTGCACTACTTCCCCTTGGATAAGCATAAATAATAATATCAATCATGGGACAAATCATTTAATAGCAATGCACTTTAATGTACTGTTATGTATATCATTTCCTAAAATAAACATATACACAATTTCTATTTTATATATTTGTATTCACATATACTGAAAACATAGTTCAGAACTATAGTGTGAACACAGAGCATTCACTGTCAAACAATATGCATGTATTACTCTCTAGAGATGTAGACTTTTTTTTTTTTTTTTTTTTTGTGCTACGCGGGCCTCTCAGTGTTGTGGCCTCTCCCGTTGCGGAGCACAGGCTCTAGACGCGCAGGTTCAGCGACCATGGCGCACGGGCCCAGCCGCTCCGCGGCATGTGGGATCTTCCCGGACCGGGGCACGAACCCGTGTCCCCTGCATCGGCAGGCGGACTCTCAACCACTGCGCCACCAGGGAAGCCCTAGACTTTTATTTAAGGTTCTCTTCTCAAGGGCAGAGTCTGCAGCTTAGTCTCAGGAATTGCCCCGTCCCAGCTGCTGAGGATCTAGGTTTTCCTGGGAGTCTAATCTTATTGTTACATTGAACCTTTCATTTGCTTAAAATACTGACTCTGTGTTTTATCTCTATAGATGTCAACTCTTCATGGTCACTAACAGGGATGTTCTTACTAGAGTCTGGACCCTCTTAGCATTCAATCTGAAAACTAACTTAGTTAAAAGAAATAGGTTCAGGTGTCCAGTCACTATGGCTGCATCTTTCTGCAACCAGAGGTAACATGGTCTGTTATCAACAGAAGGCAGCATGTAAAGAATTCTGGATTAGAATTCTCCTGTCTTGGCTCGATTTTGGTTCTGCTTCTATTATGTACCTTGGTAAATCACCTTCAAGACTTTGATTTGCTCATACAGAAAATTCATTCATTGCACCAATATTCACTGAATGCTCTCTATGGGTATGGTTTTAGGGCTCTATAGTAGATCTGGCTTACATAATCACCAAAGTTCTACGTAAACAATTATATTCTATAATTTTTGTATGTTAGAAATACAAGTCCGCTCTCTTCTGCTGTGATTGATTCTCATCATGCCTCATCTTAATCTCTTGAGTTTACCGTCCCACTTATGGAAGTAGATGCAATAGGCCCACAAAGTGGTCATCTTCTGGCTGGTTTGCTTTCTCTTAAAGTCTTTGGGTCTAGGGGGTTTTCTCTAAGATGTTACCACATTGTTGTATTTTTTAAAAATGTTAAACTAATTGGATTACATATGTGATTAAAAATTATGTTGTAGAGTTTTTTTGTACAGATACATAGATCTAAATATATATCAGCAATCATAAGATAACAACCATGATTTATGCAGTGCCTTACAATTTGCAAGGTGTTTTCACACACATTCTTTATGTAGTACTCATAATAATCTTGTGAAGCAATAAGAACTGGTAATATTTTTAGTCTCACTTAGCATATGATGAAATTGGTGCAGAAAGAATAAGTAACTTACCAAAGCACGTCACATAACTAGTCAATGGCTTCTGTTAAAGTTGTGTTTTTTCACTATCCAATTTAAGCAGATATGTGCAGGGCAAAAATGCTTATAAATTAGACTTTGAGCCAAGGTTATTTTTTTCACACTTTATGTTCTTGATTATCTGATCACTAGAAATAACTTCAAATTTAAGACAGACTGTGAACCAGATAGTAATGATTTGATGGCATTAGAATACTTTTATATAAATAGTTCCTCAGTAGTAGAAACAATTTTCAACATTGAAAATTTCAAAGATAAAATTATTTTCTACTAAGGTTAACACATCCAATCATTCTGCCTTTATTTTTTGTCTATTTTGATATTATGTCATATAGACAGATTCCAGGAAATTCCAAGGGGCTTATAATTCACCCAATCTTCCAAGGAACATAAAATATTCGTGTTTGGGGCTTCAGAATAGAATTTTTTGATAAGGTCCAGGAGATTCTTCTAGAATTTTTTATGCATGATGGTACTCTACATGGCTTTATTCACAGAACAGTACTAAGAGGACAGACTAAAAGCGTTGTTGGATTTTCCTTTATCCTTTCAAGTAAGTCATGCCAAGTTTAAGTCATCAGGAATAGGTAAAAGTGCTATTAAAAATTAGCACTCTACTACCACAATCGTTATTTTTTAATTAGCAAGGTTCTAATTAAGCCAATGGTAAAGCTCCTGTTCTACTGGCTAGGAGATTGAAGCTATAGAGTCCTAAGAAAAGAAAAAAGTGGATATTAATAGCTCTGCTAGGGGTCATCTAAGTCATTTTTTTGTCTCTTTTCTCTTTCCATTTTTGTGTCTGTCTTTCTTACCCTGCCTCTCTGTCACACATACAAACACACACACACACAAACACACATTCATCAAACAATTCATGACAGAAGACTGTTGAGATGTCTGCATAATAATCTCTCAAAACTAAACAAATTAAAACCACATTTAGAACATGATTCATTACCTGCAGAAGAATATTTTCCCTGATAAAGCAAGAATTGCACAGCCTAGAAACATAAAGTTTGAAAGGTTATCAAAGAATCCTGTTGCCTAAACAATGGTATTAGCAAACCTGAAAATATTTTACTTGAATGAAAGAAGTTATTTCACATGACCCTAGGAAAAGGAAAGCTTGTGTACTAGATCCTGCCAGAGTTTAACAATTGCTTTCCAAAGAAGAGAGACAATGAATTTGGTGTATTTTATTTTATAGGTCATTATAATAATGAGCCCTACCTGGGCGCAGGTACTTATCATACCCTGGCTGAAAGATTCCTTAAGATTTTTCATATTTTTACTTTGATGCTGCAATCTCCTGATTACTAATGTGAATTCCCAAGTGCTATAGAAGTAGAAATAAATATATTTGTTCCTGGAAAGGACAGGCTTCTCTAAGATCAATATATGGGCATTGTGCTTTGTTCCTCAGTTTGCTTTTGAATTTAATTAGAATGAGTCAATCTCTGAGAGAGTCATGAACTCCTAGTGCACTCCGGTTGTAGGATTGGCAAAATAGAGCATCAGAATGAGCTGTGTGAGCCCAGGAACTGAAGTTATAGCATGTCCATAAAATAGGCATACTTATATAAGAGCTTATAGTCCTAAAAAGTCATCTATTTTCATTCTTGTATCAGCTGCTTTGATTCATCCCAAAGAAGTGTTAATCTATACCTTTTTTTTAGAGCTTTTTAGAGAGAGAATCTTATTCTACTCCAGGCAAACCATAAGGTACACAGGTTCTTCCTAATTATCTTACTGAAATTTAAAAACAATAGTTTTTTTAATATGTGGAAAATGTCTCTCCTAATGATTGAGCTATAATAAACCATCATTTTCTCTCTATTAATTATGACTGTCTACCTAGAAATTCGTAGAGGATTAACTGAAAAGATTTAGAACTAATAAATCAGTTAGTTAGCCAACATACAATTATCAGTTGCTTTCCTATACACTAGCAATGACCAGTAAAATTATATTTTAAAATATTCCACATACCATAGCAACAGAAACCTTATAATGCTTAAGTATATGACAAGAAATATGCAAGACCCGTATGAGTAAATCTATAACAGTTTGCTGTATAAAAAAGAAAATCCCTGGTTTTCGTAACTGTAATTCAAAGATCTTTTGTAGAATACTACATAGTAGCAGTAAAAGTAGGAATCTTATTTTTCTTTGTTCTTGAATGGATTAGCTGTTAATGTGGAACTGTTAAATATAATCATGTCTGATTTAGGTTTTTAGTAGATATCTAGGTGAGAACTTTTCTTCCTTTTTCTTACACTGTAATTTTGTTTGTATTTTGTTTTTAAAATGTGAAATGGATTTTGAATGTTATAAAACAATTTATCTGTATTTGCCAAGGTGATTCTATGTTTTTCACCTTAATGTAGTATATACTTGTGAAGAACTATCTTTGCATTCCTAAGATAAACCTTACTTGTTAATACTTGGTTATAATATAGTTCTAAAATTTTTATTGCAATTTTGGATTCAGTTTGATAATATTTCAAATAGAATTTTTATACCTCTCTTTATAAGTGATCTTGGCCTAGAGTTTTCTTGATTTTAACTTTTTTTATTATCAATATCTGGTTATACTATTTGGGTTAAGCTATATTTAAGAGAATGTATTATGAAAATTTTCATTTTTTAATGTTCTTCAATAATTGATATAACATGGTAATTATCTGTTCATTGAAACCTTAATTGAAAGACCATTTCAGAGACAGATATTTGACCATCTTTTAAAATTATTTCATCCTATATTCAGATATTCTTCTTATTCAGTTTTGGTAATCAACAGAAAATTATCCATTACATTTATATAGTACATTTATTGATGTAAATTTACAATTAGGCTTGTCCTATTATTGAAAATCTCTTCCATAAATAACATTTTCCTCCTTCTAGTCAAGCTTGTTTATCAGTCTTCAAAACCACTGGATTTTGATTTTTTAAATCAAATATACTTTTTTTGATTCAGTTTCATTAATTTTTGCTTTTACACTTATTCATTCCTTCTTCCTCATCTTTTTAAGGTTTGGATATATATGTATCTCAATGTCTTTCATTTTAGAATAGTTTATAATTTAAGTCTTTTCCCCTTTAATATGTGTTATTTAAGATAATATTCTAAATTTTCAAATAAATAGATATCGGGGTGAGATGGGGGGATTTTTAAAAAATTTTTAAATTTTGTTGCATGATTTTCAAGGAATGATTCAAAGAATGAAGGAATAATTTTATACTACCTGACTCCTTCCTCTAGTTATTTCAATGCGTATCAATATATATCCCTAAGTAGTCAGCAATTTCCTCAAAAATGTGATATATAGTTGCTTCAAAAAACAAAACAAAACAAAAAAGCAAAGGAATGCTGGATGCATAGTTAGTGTTTAATACATATCTACTGATTGATATTCACAAAGGAATACCTAGCCATCATTTAACACCTTGTGCAGCTCTGGTCACATATCATTAGGAACTGGACTACTAGAACTCCTGCTCCAATGTAGGAGCACAAATTGGGATGGCTTCCAGCTCACACTGATTCTCCTGTGACCAGATCTAAATTAGCCCCACAATCAGGAGAAAAGGGGGCTGGTGCCCAACAAAGCTGATTGCCCTGGAGATAAAAGCAAGTGAAAATAATTACGGATTTCTTATCCAATGACACTGAATCCATCACGAAAAATACAGAAAGAGAATTACGTTGAATAACCTCAGCTTTTCTGACTGTTGCCTTCCTGAGTCTAGAACATTCTGCTCTGCCTTGGATTCTACATTTTGACATCCTTAAATAATCATCAGAGTTGGGTTTTGTTGCTGGTAGCCAAAAGAGTTACCTTCTTTTCTCACAATCATTTAAGTACACAAGAGGGAGTTTCTAATTGGGGGAGAGAAGGGGTTAACAAGCTGGTTGGTAGGGTGTTCTAAGTTAGTGGGTAAGGTGTTCTGAATTTTTTTTAAAGTAAAAATTGGCTACTGCTATGACAAAATTACAAATTAAGCATAAGTAAGAAAAATGTAGAAGTAGATATTCTAAGTACACAATTACTTTTTGACTGCACTTTTGGAGAAGTATCATTTAGTATACCACAGCTATAATTTACTATAATCAACTTTTGATTATCCCCAGTAATCCAAAACAGGAGATAACCCTAAATCACTTTTAAATGCATTCATGACTTTTTTTCTTATATTCCTTCCAATGTGTATCTTGTTTCACCTAAAATGAAATTAAATGCACTCCTTGAACATTAAATGTTGAGCAATAGTAGGAGATGGCAGCAAAGTATACCTGATGGGAGCAGTATATTGCTCTAGAATTAAGCATTCATAATTGATTTTCAGAGAACAGATAAGTTACATGTAGATAATTAACTGCTTGAAATTGTGGTTAAATTTACTTTTAGGGAAAATGGCTAGATTATTCCAGTGTGACCTTTACAAAATACTGGTGCTAGAATGAGACCAATGGAGTCCTAGTGGTAGTCAGTTTGTCTATGAAAACTGCAAAGATTATACAATCTCAAAGAGTCAGGCTTGTTGTAAGATAAAAAGCCAAATAACACGTAAAACCCTTTTACAGGCTCCAACAAATGTGTTTAGCATTATTTCTTTCTTTTAGGAGTTATTATCAATAGGTGGTGCATTTAATTTAGGGCAATGATAGACCTATGCCTTGAGGTAATTCTGCAGATGCTGTGAGAGGTCTTTCTAAAAATTTTATAAGTGTTTTGCTTGCCTGTTAACCTCTATATTCTCACGGCTTAATGCAGTGTTTCAAGCATATTGTAACCTCTCATAATTACAATGATACATGATACATCATGATACATTAGCCAAGTATGCTGAACAAATATATTAATGAATTAATTGCTCTATATGTTTAGCTTTTAAATTATACATATTGTTATAGCAATTTAAAATTAGTGTGCATAAATGAATGATAATTCAAATGAGAGATGAGAAAAATTGTTTTGCTGGCTTATGGTACTTCCATAATCAAAATGCAATAATATTATGTCATTATAGCTGGCTTGTTTTCTTCAGAACATTGTGGAGAACAGCCAAGATTCTACTTGTCAAAAAATACTTTGCAAAACAATATGCTTGGAAAACCTAAGATTTGTGCTGAAATATCTTTTAATACATATATATTTTAATATTTATTCAGTTTTAACTTTCCCATCTGTCTTTGTGTAACCTACCTTATTGCAGATGGGATATAGATTTTTCCTCCATGCTCTATTACTCTATAAATATTTATAATGGTGTTCAAGTAGAAATTCAATGTTTAAAGCTTGATACCTGTCTCTGAAGAAAGTGTCTCCATCCCAAAATTCCTTAATGATTTTCTTAAAAGTATGTCATAGACAAACAACAACTTTAAATTTATCATTCATTTTTAAGGTTTTGGGTAATTTATAAGAATTTTAAAACCATGTGTAAATTTGGTGATAAGAATAATAACATACAGATAGAAAAAGAAGGGAACATATGTAGAACAAAACATTTTAAAAATTCATATTTACTGAAGTATTGAGGATGAATAAAATTATTTATCTAAAAAGGGAGAAATGAAAAGGAAATTATAATCACTATAAGAATATTTGAGGATTACACTTAATTTAGACATTTTTTAGAAAAGTTTACAAATTACTGCTGATGTCAGTAATTTAGGTCAAGTACTAAAATAGCTATATAAAAGGCTAAAAAACAACTTTTATCATAAAATTAGGGTAAGTTATCAATAAATGCCACTGAGAGGAAAAAAACCACACTAAACATCTTTGGAAACATTACTACACATATGTTGACTTCTTCAAATATAAATGGTATTCCAAATGTCAAACTGAATGTTTTCAAAGTTAAACCATTGGAAAAACATGGCTGAATGGAGTGGCATAAAACTAGAAAGGTAACACATGCATGGTACTTTGATTAATTCTTCCTTAATTGTGGAATGTGGATTAAAAAAATAATAAAGCTGGGAGGTATAACATGTTTTTTAGAAAAGAAAAATATAGAGCAGTTAATTTTTTTCACAATAGTACTAATTGAATTATATGATAGGTAAGAAATATGAAGAATAGTAGAGAACAAGTCTTTGAAAATGAAATAACTAGACAGTAAATGTAGGTGACTGGCCTCCAAAACTGTTTCTTCATTGCTAGATATTCTGACGGAATTAAAGTGAATAATAAGGAAGGTAAGATTTATAGATAAGAATAATAAAGAAGGCAGAATTTCACTAGAGTGAAATTGCCTTAGAATACGAAAAAAAAAAAAACCGCTTTGTAGAAGTGTCCATGGAAAAACAGTTATCTTCTCTGAGTATCATTAAAGGCTTACATTTGTCCAAATTAGCCGCAAAATATGGTGATACAAGAGCTGCTTCTTGCATTGAAAAGGGGCAGAAATTCATTTAAATGTACAAGCATGAGAATGCCTTAGTCTCATTTAGAATAGGAAGAAAACACTTTCTGAAGATTTATTTTTCATTTTTATCTTTCCCATTTAAATGTATGTTGTTGCCATGGTGAAACTTTAATTTTTTTGTTATATTTGTTGATGGGTCTTAATTGTGATCTGATGACAGATATATTTGTTTTGTTCAAAATTGAAACAAAGATATCTATTAAGATTGATGTACCTAGGGGCAAGACAGGAATAAAGACACAGACCTACTAGTGAATGGACTTGAGGATACGAGGAGGGGGAAGGGTAACATGGGATAAAGTGAGAGAGTGGCATAGATATACATACACTACCAAACGTGAAATAGATAGCTAGTGGGAAGCAGCCGCATAGCACAGGGAGATCAGCTCGGTGCTTTGTGACCACCCCTCTAGGTGGGATAGGGAGGGTGGCGGGGAGGGAGACGCAAGAGGGAAGAGATATGGGGACATATGTATATGTATAACTGATTCACTTTGTTATAAAGCAGAAACTAACACACCATTGTAAAGCAATTATACTCCAATAAAGATGTTTAAAAAAAAAGATTGATGTACAAAGCTACAAAGCATAAGTTATGTTTCAAGGAATGCAGTCCCACCTCCTCAAAAGAGAGATTTTAAACCTTCTTTGTAAGTGATATCATCTTGACTTGAAAAGCATCCCATTATACTCTAAATAACTCAGTATTTTCAGTTAATGATCTAAGGCAGTCATTGCCTTTAAATGTCCTCAGAGGACTAGTAATATTAAAATGTGCATCAAATGAATGCCTCAAGATTTATAATAAAATACAATAAATAGGTTTATCAAGATACTGTGACTGGAAACTGAGTAATATCTCATCATTGACAGAAAATAAGTAATATAATATTAATAAACATTGCAGTAATTGACAGCTTCCCACAGATCACACACACACACAGACACACGGTTCTTCTAGTTTCAATGCTGCTGTTTAAAGTCAAAGGAACTTATAAGTGTGTAGATGACTACAGACAGCGTTAAAAGCAAGAAAAGGAATTCAAGGCAAAGCAAACTCATTTTCCAGAAATATTATTTTAATCTGCATCATTATCAAACAATGGATGTATATTATTTATTTACTCCATGTATAAACTAGTTTTGAAATCAAATTAGAAAAAGAAAATTATGATGAAGTAATAAGTTAAATTTAGGGTAAAATAAAGTATAATCTGGACCACAGTGAAGAAGTTCTTTGCTGGTAGTCACAAATGTTGCCCATTTTAAGTATTCATGCAGTTTGTTCTTGGTGGGGGGTAGTGGCTCTAGTAATGGATGCTTTTTCCTTACACATGCAGAAATCTTCTTATTTTCAAGTTTGGGTAATCTGATCTGTATAATTCTATTTTATTTGAAATGACCACATTGGCACAACCCAATGTACAGTCCAGATTCAAAGAACTGAAAAACTTCTTCGTGGAAGTTTTCTTTTCTTTTTTTTGCTGTACTTTTCTAAATTAACTAATTTTTTACCCTACAATATCTCCAGATACAATTATTGAAATAGTTTTAAATTTTTAGAATTTCATACACATTCAAAATTAATAAATTTGCTTTGGCTTAGTACTAAAATATACTTATTTTTAAAATTAGTACAGACTAGAAACAAAGCAGGTAATATAATATTATGTAGGTCTAAAATCAAGTACTACAGCAGATTAAAGATGGTGGCAAATTCTTTTACACCCCTCTCATTGAAAAGTCAGATCTTTGCCGCCCATCCCTTGAATCTGGTCTAGCCTGTAACTGATTTGACCAATAAAGCAGTGTAGAAGTGAGACACTGTCAATTAATTGCCCAGTCTCTAAGAAAACCGGCAATTTCCACTTTTTGCTTGGAGCTCTGAATTGTATGGCTAGCCTGAGACTGTTAAGCTATGTAGAAGACCAAGGTAGCCACTTGGAGGAGCCCTGAAGAGAGAGGAGGTGAGGTGGGAGAGAAGAGAGGGAGGGGGAGGGAGAGGGGATGATGATGAGCTCCTAAGCATGGCCATTCCTCAGGTGTTCCAGCCCCTAGCCTATTTTCTATCATCCCAACTGAGGTCCCAGAAATTGTGGAGCAGAGATGAGCTGCTCCTGATGTGTCCTGTTCAAATTACCTGACCCAGAGATTCATGAGATGTAATACTTATTAGTTGTTATTTTTAAGCCACTACCTTTTGGGGGTAGTTGTGCAGTAACAGGTAACTGGAACAAGCAGATTGACCATTAACTTGCATTTCATAGACCTCTAATACGGATTGATTCTATTTTTTGTCACTAGATTGGGTGATGATATTTTGAAGATTCTGTCTTAACACATGAAACTCAATCAACTTAAACATTCCAATTATCTGATTCTTTGGAAGAGTCAGATAAATTTTAGGCCTGCAACACAGGTTAAATTAGTCAAAACAAATCAATTGAAAGTATAAACAGAACATAATATAGTTAATTTTTTTTTAATGTTAACACTTTCATAGTATTATTTTGCAGGCTCTATAAGCTCTCCCAATACCCAGAAAATCCTCAAAGCTTCTCTGTGAAGTAGGTCTTACAAATGACAAGACTGAGATACAGAAAGATCAAGTAAGTTGTCCAAGGTTACTCAATAAATTAGTGATAGAGCTGGGATTTGAATCCAGGGAGTCTAGCTCTGGATTCTGTGCTGTTATTTATTACACTATGTAGCTTCCAATATTAAGTATTGTACTACAGCCACATATCATTAAGAACTTTATATATTATGTTAGAGTTTATATTCCCTTTTTATTAATATATTGACAAACACAGAGGTAAAGATAATCTAGATTCTATATATTACAAATAATTCACAGTCCTAATCATAGTATGAGACTGACGTTCACAATACTTAGTCTAACAAAGGTGTAAATAGCTTGTATTTTGTTGCTATTTCATGGGATTTTGAGTACTCATCAAATCACCTCCTCTTTTTACAAGGTAATAAGGCAAGAGGCTCATTAGGAAGAATAAAACTGTTATTTCTTTTGTCACAAAAATTAAGTATCTAAACTCATCTATGAAGGCAAACTAGAAAGAGTAAGCCAAACTAATTTCCTTTATTTGAACTTTCATTTCAATTTTTCTATCATAGTGAGTTTAGGAGGATATCTATGTTACAGATCAAAAAAACTAAGAGCTTCTCAAGGCTTTATTCTGAGATTACTAATTCTGTTATAATTTCAACAGGATATTCTATATTTACTGGTAAACTGATGACCTTACTAATTAAAGTACTGAGTTGGAATTTAGAGATACAGTGCTGTCTTTCTCTGACTCACAGAGAGATGAATGTAAGCATTTCATAATATTACTGAGCCAGAGCACATTCAGATGAAAAATAAACATAAAAACCTCAGCTTCATCCACCTCACAACATTGTTGTGTTGCATCAAATGAGAATGCATATGAAAGCATATTGTAAACTAGAACGTCCTCTTCATATACAAGATAGAATTGTTATTGTTGCTATTGGTATTATTAAATAGATGTCTATGTAGTTGGTGGAAAAATCTGTCACTTAGGGTAAGACATAATATTTTAATAATGAATTATATTCTGAGTTAGTAGATGGGAATTGCATTCGTTATTTAGTAAATTAATCACTCAGAACTACAGAAACTTTCATCTTTTAATTCCATGTCAATAAAGTTAGTAGGAAAAATCAGCTGAATGCCCAGAGTCTGATGTTTTATGTAATTAGGGGTGCAGTTGAGATCTATGGGTGAGAATAACACCAATGTCTAGAAATTTCTTCAGATGACAGATCCACCTTTAGAGTTCACTACTTGGGCCTCAAGTTAGTACTTGCATCTGTGAGCATGACCAGTTGACTACTTGCTAATGTAGCTCTCACTGGTACAATGAATTAAAAATAGTGATTTGTAATAATCCTTAATGTGACATGTTTCAGGAGCTAAGAGGCACTATACATCTGTCAGCTACCGCCACCTATTTGTCATGTTACAGATGAATAGCAATAAAAAACCTTAGCCACTGTGCTAACCAACCAGTGAACTAAGTCTTCAGAAGGACTATATGGTGGTCTTTTAAAAATATGTAGCTGTTAAATATATTAAGGTAAAAATGTTATGATGCACAATTCACTAAATAGGAAGAAAATTACCAAGGGGTTGTTGATAGCAGCAGTTGTAATAGCTAAACACATTCGGGCATAACTAAATTAGAAAGATTTCGTCCATCTACCTGCTGTGATTTACCCCATGAAATCACAAGAATCAAGGGACATATGGGAATAATGATTGCATTGATTGCCTTCTTTAAATGTCCTTGTGTGATACAGAAGGGTGAAATATAGGTTCTGGGAGCAATTTGCCTTTGCTAACTGAAACAGCCCAAAACAATTAATTTACACTGCATTCAACCATAAAGAACTGCAGAATACTTCCTCTGCTAAAGCTTTATATTTTCTAATTAAAGACTTAGATTTTCTATTACTAAAGGTTTAAGGAGTATCTAAATTAATTCTAATATTCTTCCTTTTTCAATCATTCTGTGGAAATGTTGACACCTCATAGTATTCAAGTCATTAGTTTCTAATTAAAATATATACACATATAGGAACATAAACCTGTCTTTTTCAACATATATAAATTGAGACAAAATTTCAAGAATAAACACCTAAACAAACTCAAATAGTGTTTACCATGAAACTTAGAAACATTAAAGGAAAACAACTTTTCAAATATTAGAATTCGTAATAATGAAATTTTCTAATTTTCTAATGATATACTCAAGTAAATGGGAAGATGTCTATTTTTACTTATTTTCCCCTAAAAATATTAGATCAGTGTGGATTCTACAAGGTCACTGCAAATATATGATATTAAAACACAGCCAAATTCTGCAGCAACACAAATGTTTTTATGAGCAGCAGGTGTATTCTTTGAAAGACAGTAAAGCTATTAACAGCTCAGTAAGGAGTACATAATACTAGGCTGTTAACTCAGCCTCCCTTATAAGAGTACTGAGGAAGGACATTTTGAAATCATTAAGATAAATGCATTTTCAAAAGTAGCCAATGTGAATGCTTTAGGAAGAGAGGTTCATCTAAACTTTATCTCATTAAAGTAATGAATTTAGTCTTGATTTGAATACGCCCATCCAAAAAAATTATTTAATTACTCTAAATAAAAATCAAATCATAATTTTGAAACCAAATATGTTCTATTCATGATAAGTATTTGAAAATTAATTCTAAATTATTTTATTTTTTGAATTTGAGGCTTATTCTAACACAAATCTACAATACTTAGCACAGGTACCTGCCATCTAAGAATTTGGTAACGCTATTTTAATGAATGAATGAGTGATGTCCCAAGATATTTTATAAATTGTTGACATTTCAGTTGCTCACCTTGGAAAAATTATTTGTGATTTGACTCCCATGAGGACACCTCTAGGTATCTGTTTCAAAGTCAGACAGACTTTGGTTTTATTAGTTTATTGTAATTATTTTTTCCTATAGTTGCCTCACTCATTAAATTATTTAAAATTTTCTTTTAATTTAAAAGGAATGAGGCTGTCAAAAATGTTTCTGGGTACAGATTATTTGAGGCACAGAATATTTTATGATGCCCAATAAACTATATCTACTTTTTTATTTTTCATCTTTTAAATAAGAATTTTATAATGAATTATTTAATTTGATTTAGATATAAAACTATGCAGGGGCTTCCCTGGTGGCGCAGTGGTTGAGAGTCCACCTGCTGGTGCAGGGGACGCGGGTTCGTGCCCTGGTCACAGAGGATCCCACATGGTGCGGAGCGGCTGGGCCCGTGAGCCATGGCCACTGGGCCTGTGTGTCCGGAGCCTGTGCTCTGCAACGGGAGAGGCTACAACAGTGAGAGGCCCGCGTACAGCAAAAAAACAAAAAAACGAAAAAAAAAACAAAAAACAAAGAAAAGAAACTATGCAGTATTTAAAAATTAATAGAAATAGAACAAAACATATTTAATTTTTTTTTTCCTTAGAGCTCTTGCCTCAAATTCATGCTTCAGTGAAATAAACAAAACTACACATCAGAATGGCAGAGTTACTTAATAAAAATGTTGGATTGATTTATACTGGCACTGAGGATTATTTTTCCACACCCCTCATTCCGAAAGTAAAGAACAAAGGATAAAGAGAAAAAAAAGATATATACATCATTTAAAAATAATGTTCTCCTACTATAAAAGTATGAGTGAGCTAAAATAATTCCTCACTTGGCAGCAGGAGTTTGGCTTAAAACAGCACTTCCCAAAGCGTTTTCCATGGAACGTTATTTCCAAGGAATATGTGTTGTTATGGTTAAAGAAAAAAAAGTTTTATGATTGTGTAAGTTTGAGTCTTCTGGGGAGCAGATTCCAAAATGTTGTTGAAAGTGAAGATATTTATGGAGCGAAATAACTGTGCAGGTAAAAATCTGTGCAAGGAAAGGGATCAAGTTAGACAAGGAGAGCTTTCAGACCCCAGTGAAAGTCTGATTCCTGTGAAAAGAGAGATGAAGAAATAGAATTGGGTTGAAAATGCCTCAGATGGCAGTGTAATTCTGAAAGTCTCTTGGCCAGGTATATGGGAGCCCCAAACAAGTTCTGCATTCATCAAGAAAGGCCTGGCTCTACTACTAGGGGCTCAGGAGGAATGGTAGATCCCACAGCAGCTGGAGACCTTCCTTTCAGCAGGTTCTCTCTTGAAGGGAGATCTAAGTAATGCACTCTCATGGCTGCCACCCGGGTCATATAAATTTAGAAAGCACTAGGTTAAATAAAATTAAGTAGGTTACTTTGCTGCAGGTTTCCCCCAAGCATTTAATTATGCCCATGTGTTTTTTTAAACTCCAGAGATGGAAAATATATGCTACATTTTCCAAATTGATTTGACCATGCAACCCTATGGTGATTTAAAAAAATTCCATCTATTAAGACTAGCTCTATGGTACATATTTTGAGAAACATTAGTTTAAGATAATCTGTATTAATATAAATTCTGAGATACCATGAGAAATATCATATGAACTGTTTTCTGTCTCAATGGTACCATTAGCTCAGATTTAGCTCTTTCTTCCTATTCAAGCCCCTACCTCTTTCACAGAGGTATTTACTATCCTTGTGTTGGTCATATCCTTGCTTAAAGAATGTGTTATCACATCTGTATGAGTGCATAAATAATACATTGTTTAGTTTTGTATGTCTTTGAGCTTTCTACAAATATTATTATACTGTATGGACTCTTCTGGGACTGCATTATGTTTCTAAGGTTTATCATACTGTGGCATTACATTTTGTCATAATATTCACTTATATATTATGTTCATGTACATTTGTACATAATGTTCATTCATTTTCACTAATATACTGACTTATTTCAACATACAATTTATTTACATCTTTTTCTAAAGATGAAAGTTCGGATTTTTTTTGAACAATTTTTCCTTAAACATTGCAGGACATTTTCTTGACCACATATATAAGATTTTTAGGAGTAAAATTGCTGGGTCATTGAATATAAAAATGTAGAAATTGATAAAATTACTTTCCAAAATGATTTATCAGCTTACACTGATTCTAGAAATGTAAAAGTTCATATTGCTCTGCGTCATCTCCAGTTCTTAGAAATCTCAGATTTCTTAATTTTTGCCAATCTATTATGTGTAAAACGTTATCACATTGTGGTCTTAATTCACATTTTCCTTATTACTAATGAAGTGGAGCATCTTTTCTTATACAGGTTGATTTTTCTATTGGGTTGTTCTTTTTATCGTTCTCTAGGATTTCTTCATGTATTTTGCATAATAATCCTTTGCAAGTTGTAAACATGGCAGCTGTATTCTCCCAGTTTGTGGCTTGTCTTTTCGCATCTTAATAGGGTCTTTGGAAAGAAAGAATTCTTAAAATGAAAGTAATCAAAGTTAGTAAGTTTTCTTTTATTGTAAGGTCTTTCATTTCATTTATGAAATATTTTCCTTACCGAAGGTAATAAAGATATTATTCCATATTTTTCTTCTAAAATGTAAAAAGTTTTTCCCATCACATTTACATCCTTAGAACATTTGGACTTAATTTTTATAAATGGTTTGAGGTAGGGATCCAGTTCCTTTTTCCTTCTTTTTTCCTTCTAATATAGATTGCCCGGCACAATTTCATGAACAAGACATACTTTTCCTAATGATCTGCAACGTCACTTCTGTCACGTTACAGGTTCATATATGTGTAGGTCTGTTTCTAAGGTTCTCCGTTATGATACATTGGTCGTTTTCTCATTCTGCAGCAGTATCACTTAGCCTAATAACTATACTTTAGAGTGCTTTTTTTATATCTGTCAAGGCATGTAACCCTGGCTTAGTTTCACCAAAAATGTCATGCTCATTCATGCCCTCCCTTTTTCTTCTTTGCTATACCAATTTTAGAATCAGTTTTGACAATTCCTACAAAAAGACATGCTAGAATTTTTATTAGAATTGCATGGAGTCTACATATCATTTGGCGGAAAAGTAGTCTCTCTTATCCATGAATGTGAACTCTCCATTTATTTGAACATTTTTAAATCTTTCTATCAAGTTTTAAAATTGTTTTGCCTATATTGAAAAATATTTTAGATTTATTCCCCAATATTCTACAGATTATGTTGCTATTGTAATGTACTTTCTATAAAAATTGTTTGCTGCTGGTGTGCAGAAATGCAATTGAAGTTTTATAGCCAGGCACCTTGCTACAATCTTATTAGTTAAACAACTTGTATGCAAATTTGGTGAGAATTTCATATCATCTGGAATAATGTGAGTTTTCTTTTTACAATCCGTATGATTTTATTTTATTTTTAAATTTTTAATTTAATTGAAATGGTTAGGTCCCACAATATTTAATAGAAGCAATGTTAATAGACATTTTTATGTAATTCCCATTTATAGGACATTTAGTTTAACATTTCCCCCACTAAGAAGAATATTTGCTTAATTTTAATTACCTTAAGGAAGTTATCTTATGTTCCTAGTTTTCTAAGAATTATACTCAAGAATAGGTGTTAGTATCAAATGCCTTTTCTGCATCTGCAGAAAGCTTTCTCCTTTAATTTACTAACATGGTAAATTGCATTTACAAATTATTTATTGTTAAAACCCAGTGCATTCCTGAAATAAAACTAATTTACTCATTTTTTTCTTTTTTTAATAATCTGCTGGATTATTTGGCTAATATTTAGTTTAGAATTTTCTATCTATGTTTCTGAGTGATATTTGCCTGTAGTTCTTATTTCTGCTGTCCTATTTTAGTTAGGAACTTATTCTGTTCATAGAGAATACATTTCAGAGAATTCTCTCTTTATTTTCTGTTCTCAAGAAGTGTTTGCATATTTTTGGAATGATGTGTTCCTTGAAAGTTGGTAAAGTGACTTCTAAAACCAGGTTTGACATGTATACACTGCTATATTTAAAATAGATAACAAGGACCTACTGTATAGCACAGGGAATTCTGCTCAATATTCTGTAATAACCTAAATGGGAAAAGAATTTGAAAAAGAATAGATATACGTATATGTATAACTGAATCACTTTGCTGTACACCTGAAACTAACACAACATTGTTAATCAACTGTACTACAATATAAAGTAAAAATTAAAAGAAAGAAAAAAACCCCATCTAAGCCAGACGCTCTTAATTTTTGAACAATTTTTATACACTGTTTAAAATTTAACAGTTAAACAACTATTTAAATAACTATTCAAGTTATCTATTTCTTCTTCAGTCAAATTTAGTAAATAATATTTTTATGACGTTATTGCAAGGTTTCACATTTATTTGTATAGAGTTGATCTTGGTAAACTCACTATCTTTTCAATCCCTACAATATTTGTTATTCTACCACCATTATTATTCTTATTATTAGTTTCTTGTTTCTTTTATTTTGATCAGTCTTTCTAAAGTTTATATAATCAATTCATCAGTTCAACTTCTGGTTTTGTTGATCTCTATTGTATCTTTGTTTTCTATTTTCCTATTTCTGCTCTTGTAATTATTTATTTCCTTCTACTTTCCCTGGGCTTTTTCTTTTGCTAAATTTGTAAGTAGGATGCTTAGCTCATTCATTTTTGAAATTTATTATTTTATAATAAGAGAAGTTGTTATACATTTCCATTTATGAACTGCTTACACAGCATGGCGTGCTTTCTGCTATGTAATATTTTTATTATTTTTCAATTAGATGTACTTCAATTTCCTTTATGATTCCTTCTTTGACTCATGAATGCTATTTTTACCCAGTATTTGAGTTCTCTTCTTGAAATATTATTTTATGTAGGTAATGTTTGTTCATATTTATGTATATGTTTATTATTTAATTTATTCACTTCTTGCTTCTTATACTATCCTTTTGGAATCATTTTTCTTCTAACTGAAGTCCATCCTGTAGGATTTCCTCTATGGTAGGTCTTTTGGTGATGAACTCTTTTTGTTTATCTCTAAAATGTCTTTATTTTACCTCTGTTCCTAGATGATTTGGAGTTGATAAATGTTTTCTATCATAACTTTGAGAGCAGTATTCTTAAATTTTCTGTTTTCTCTTGTGCTAAGAAGTCTGCTTTAATTCTAATTGTTGTTCTTTTGTCAATGGTCTCTTTTATATGACTAATTTCAAAATCGTGCCTTTTCTCTATATTTTTTATATTCTGCAATTCTACTGTAGAATTCATGCATTCTACATGTCTAGAAACATGAGTTCTTATTTTTCCTATTTTGGATATGATGTACTTTGTGGATTAATTGGTTCTAGGAAATTTACAGCCATTATTCATGTATCACATGCTCTCCTTTCTTTCTGTTTGTGCTTTCTTAAAATCCAGCTCAGTATATGTTAGATTTTATTATTCTATCTTCCACATGTTTTGTTTTGTTTTTGTTTTTGTTTTTCTTTTGCAGTACGTGGGCCTCTCACTGTTGTGGCCTCTCCCGTTGCGGAGCAACAGGCTCCGGACGCGCAGGCTCAGCGGCCATGGCTCACGGGCCTAGCCGCTCCGCGGCATGTGGGATCTTCCCAGACCGGGGCACGAACCCGTGTCCCCTGCATCGGCAGGCGGACTCTCAACCACTGCGCCACCAGCGAAGCCCCCACATCTTTTTATTCCTCTTTTATATTTTCCTTTTACTTGTCTCTCTTATTATCATATGTATAAAGATACATAATATACGATATGATTTTTTAATCCATTGGTTGCGTTTTTTCTTAAAATAATGATATTTTTTCATTTTAGAATTCCCATTTTCCCCCAATCTGCCTATTCTTCTTGTCCCTGTCTAACTTTCATGATTGCATTTGTTACTTTTTTTATCATTCCATATATAGCTGTTCTATGTGTGATTCTTTAACATATGTAGTCCTTGGAATTCTAAATTTGTTTCTGATTGTTTCTGCTGATTCATTCATGTCTTGCTTTTTCCTGTGCTTCGTGTTCTTTGATTGTGATCTTATTGCCCGATCACAGTCTGTAGTGTCTTTGGGTCCTAAATTTCAAAAGATTTTCTCTAGAAAGAATTTATTTGTACATCTGCAAGTAGCCAGAGGCTGCTGCTAAGATGGTACCACTTCAATTTTCTTTGAGCTACTTGGCTGAAGATCGGAGACCCAGGATCAGTTCCCCTTTTTAGCTGGTGGTCCAATACTCTGACCCTGACAACGATGCTTTCAGAGCACTGAGAGATCTACTCTCAGAGAAACTCCACTGTACCAGAATGACATCTGTGTTTCTCCTCCATTCTCTTTTTTTTTTTTTTTGATAGGAAAGGGGAGTCCTTGAAATTTTATTTTAGTTTTTGTGAGACCAAAATTACCATCAACAGTATGCCTTACCCATACCTACTTATTTTGCAAAGAAAGAACCTTTCAGAATGCCTACTCTGGCACCATTCTAAAACCCAATAAACCAATTTCTACCAAGACTATGTGACACAGCACTGTTTTTTCAATTAAGATAAACATAGCAGAAAATAAAGTAGAAGTTTAGGAGTGACAAATCATTCATTCATCCAATCACCTATTTCTCAATTTTATTGAATTATTACACTATGTCCAGCAGAGTACTAGTTGCTGGAGATGCAAAGATGCATCAGGTATGATCTCAAGAGGACTCACAACCGAGCATGGGGAGGTAAGCATGGTCATAGAAAGGTCTGCAGTAACTTGCAATTCCTGTTGTCCCTGCAAAATCTTCTTCATGTAGCAATTCACATATATGTTTAAAATAAAATAAAATTGCAATGAAAGACATATGGGAACTATAATTGTTTATATACTTGTTTTAAATATACATTTGATCAGAGCATACATTTCCTGAAATAATGTAATATTTTATTCTGGATGCATTCCAAACTAAGTATTTTGGGAAATTAAATTTATGAATCAAATGTACTGTTATTATGATTGTAAACATTTTAAAGAAAGACATTTATAAACACCTGTCTTGATTTGAGCATTTAAAAAGAAAAATAAGTGAATGAGAGTTATAAAATTGACTTGTTTCTTAAGGATTGAACTGGGTAAAAGTCACTGAAAGTTAAAATGGTATTAATGAAAGCCATGAAGATATTCTATAATCACAAAAGGCAAAAAATTTTTAGTGAGAGTTAATTATATCTTAAGCATATTTAAACAAATATAATAAAGTACTACTTAAAATTTTAATCATCCTTAACATGAATCTGTAGTGCTAAACATCATACATGTTGACATTCAATAGATATTCATTGAATCAGGCAAGGAAAGAAGAGGGAAGAAAGGAAAGAAGGAGGGAAAGATGGAAGAAAGGAAGGGTGGCAAGGAAGGAGAAAGGAAGGGTGTCCTTGGGTTTCTTCTGCACACTGTTTCAGTCTCATCTCCTCTTCCTCACTTACTACATTCAAGCCACGGTAAACTGTCCCTTCCTTGAACTTGCGAACTTTCTTGAACTCCCTTTCTGTCCTGGGTTTTCACACAAGTGTGTCCCTTGCTTGGAGTGCTCCTCTCTTCCTATTTTGCCACAACCATTAATATTAAATATCTCCCCATCCTGGGCTAATCCTTAAACCAAAAATGGAAATGCTTTATCTCTATAATTACTTAAAGTTGTATCCATAACGGATTTTTCTTACAGAGTTTCATTTAATGCTAAATTCTAATGTGACTTTAGATTGTAAAAGAGTCTTGGATTTAATTTTCAGGAGACACCATGGTGTAAAGTAAAGAATTCTGGATTTGCTATTAGATAGGTGGCAAAAACGTGTAGCTCAGGACGTGGTACATAATGCGTACTTAATATATTTTATTTCCTTCTTTCCTTTCCTGTCTTTGCTCTTCACTTTTTCCTGTATTAAAACAAAATATTAGTACAAGGTAAAGTGTCCATCTGTAAGAATAAAAAGGAGTAGGTATTTTAGATTTCTGTCTTCCACAGATTACAGTACTAGACCAAAAACTGGGTTCAGAATGTCTGGTAATTAAGTAAAACTGAGAAATATATTTTATTTTTGACAATAAACTATATAATACTAAAATTAGAAAATCAAATTTTTCTTCAAACAATACTCAAGTAGGAGAACACAAGTGCTTTTTAAAATAAAGACTATCGAATAAATCAGTAGATAATACCTTCAACTGATGTTTTTGAAGGCAGAATACAGGCATATTATTGAATTTCAACTGACTGGAGAAATTTTTTTCAAGGGGCTTAGATAATGTATTGTAGACACTTCTTACTGATCATCTAATTTAATAAAGGGATAGAAATCAGAGATTGCACATGAATGTGTTTGTAATGTCCATTTTGTGGTCTGCTCCAAATAAATCCTTAAATGAATTTCCTATAAGACCTAGATTTCATTCAATTCGAAGACTACTTCCTTAATAAGTTCCTCTAATAAAACCAAGAAAAATACTTCCTGTCTACAGACTTTGTTAAAAACCCAGGAGAATTTTTTAATCTAAGGATATACACATGATCAAGTTGGTAACCATTACATAGGACCAGTTTAAGTTTGTTTTGACCCTTTCACAAATTCATATCCTAACCTTAACATGTATCATGTTTGGGATATTTTATACCATTTTATACAGTTTGTCTTCATTTCAATTTTGCCTTCAGGTGTATTTTTGTCTAGAAAATTTTATGAGCTTCAAGGTATCAAAGGAAAAGATAAGATAGAATTACAAAACACCACTCACATCTGAAGACTAATTAATATTGGATGATTATAATTGGACACATGCACTAATATTAAGAGAAGCAGAATGTGATAAGTTTAAAAACAAAAAAGTTGATGAATGCAGATGCTCAAATCAGCTTAGCCTTGCCTTAGATTACAGATAACTACTCCTAATGACTATTTTAACTATTTTTTCCCATAATTTTTCAGTGACAGCAACATCATCATACATAGTTTGCTTCATTTTATGAGATTCAACGTTTGCATGCCAAACAGTGCTAACTGGAGAGGCTTCTAAGTTACGTTTTTAGAGCAAAGCCACCTGGATTACTCTGTTTTCCCCAGAGTGACCCTTCTGTTCTGAAAGAAAGACAATGAGGAAATTCTCTGCAGGCCATTTTAATATGAAATACAAAAGCTTAGAAACCCAAAGCACGAGAGAGGCATGGACATATATACACTACCAAACGTAAGGTAGATAGCTAGTGGGAAGCAGACGCATAGCACAGGGAGATCAGCTCAGTGCTTTGTGACCGCCTGGAGGGGTGGGATTCAGAGGGTGGGAGGGAGGGAGACACAAGAGGGAAGAGATATGGGAACATATGTATATATATAGCTGATTCACTTTGTTATACAGCAGAAACTAACACATCATTGTAAAGCAATTATACTCCAATAAAGATGTAAAAAAAAAAAAAATCCCTTCTAAATAACTGAAGAAAACCATCAGGAGTATAGCCAGCTAGTCTCTTAATGGAGAGGTCATGAGAGACAGTAAGCACAGAACCTCTCTGAAGAGTACAAGGAACATTTGGTGGTTTATAATTGATTTTTCTGGGCAGATACATTTTTTTTTTTCAAATAGTAATTATATCAGTGTCATTACTAATGGCCGTTGCAAGGGGCCTTGCTTTATTCTCCAAGGCAACAATTATGTCTGGTCAGAGAAGCCTCATAATTATTTCTACTTATTTGAAGTAGCATACAGACTTAGGTTTTTTCCCCCTCATTTAAGAATCTAAGACACTTAAGATTTCCCTTGGGGAATCAGGATAATAATAGCACAGCCAGGATATGTAGCAGCTTACTACACATCGCTTACTATGTGGGAATAAGCCAAAAGAGTTTTGCTGTAATAGTTTAACTCCCAGAGCACTTTTGTAGTAATATTTTTTTTTCTAAATTTTAAAGGTCTGATGCATTTCTTGAGGATGTTAAGTTTCTAAATTAAGAAAGTGTGGGAGTTGAGAAAGATGGCGGAAGAGTAAGACGCGGAGATCACCTTCCTCCCCACAAATTCATCAGAAATACATCTACATGTGGAACTGCTTCTATAGAACACCTGCTGAACGCTGGCAGAAGACCTCAGACTCCCAAGAGGCAAGAAACTCCCCACGTACCTGGGTAGGGCAAAAGAAAAAACACAGACAAAAGAATAGGGATGGTACCTGCACCAGTGGGAGGGAGCCGTGAAGGAGGAAAGGTTTCCACATACTAGGAAGCCCCTTCGCGGGCGGAGACTGCGGGTGGCGGAGGGGGAAGCTTAGGAGCCGCGTAGGAGAGCGCAGCAACAGGGTGTGGAGGGCAAAGCGGAGAGATTCCCACATAGAGGATCGGTTCCGACCGGCACTCACCAGCCTGAGAGGCTTGTCTGCTCACCCACCGGGACGGGCAGGGGCTGGGAGCTGAGGCTTGGGCTTCGGTCGGATCCCAGGGAGAGGACTGGGGCTGGCGGCGTGAACACAGCCTGAAGGGGCTAGTGCGCCACGGCTAGCCGGAAGGGAGTCCGGGGAAAAGCCTGAACCTGCCAAAGAGGCAAGAGACTTTTTCTTCCCTCTTTGTTTCCTGGCGCGCAAGGAGAGGGGATTAAGAGCGCTGCTTAAAGGAGCTCCAGAGACGGGCGCGAGCAGCGGCTAAAAGCGCGGACCCCAGAGACGCGTATGAGACGCTAAGGCTGCTGCTGCCGCCACCAAGAAGCCGGTGTGCGAGCACAGGTCACTCTCCACACCTCCACTCACCGGAGCCTGTGCAGACGCCACTGCCAGGGTCCCGTGATCCAGGAACAACTTCCCCGGGAGAATGTACGGTGCACCTCAGGCTGGTGCAACGTCACGCCGGCCTCTGCCGCCACAGGATCGCCCCACATCCGTACCCCTCCCTCCCCCCTGCCTGAGTGAGCCAGAGCCCCCGAATCAGCTGCTCCTTTAAACCCATCCTGTCTGAGCAAAGAACAGACGCCCTCAGGCGAACTACACGCAGAGGCGGGTCCAGATCCAAAGCTGAGCAGCTTCAGGAGCAGCGGATTAAATCTCCACAATCAACTTGATGTACTCTGCATCTGTGGAATACCTGAATAGACAACGAGTCATCCCAAATTGAGGAGGTGAACTTTGAGAGCAAGATATATAACTTTTTCCCCTTTTTCTCTTTTTCTGAGTGTGTATGTGTATGCTTCTGTGTGAGATTTTGCCTGTATAGCTTTGCTTTCACCATTTGCCCTAGGGTTCTGTCCGTCCGTATTTTGTTTTGTTTTTTACTTAAAAAAATTTTTTTTCTTAATAATTATTTTTTATTTTAACTTTACTTTATTTTTTCTTATTTTATTTTATTTTATGTTCTTTCTTTCTCCCTTCCTTCCTTTCTTTCTTTCTTTCTTTTTCTACTTTTTCTCCCTTTTATTCTGAGCCGTGTGGATGAAAGGCTCTTGGTGCTCCAGCCAGGCATCAGGGCTGTGCCTCTGAGGTGGGAGAGCCAGGTTCAGGACACTGGTACACAAGAGACCTCCCAGCTCCACGTAATAGCAGACCACTAAAATCTCCCAGAGATCTCCATCTCAACACCAAGACCCAGCTTCACTCAACGACCAGCAAGCTACAGTGCTGGACACCCTATGCCAAACAACTAGCAAGACAGGAACACAACCCACCCATTAGCAGAGAGGCTGCCTAAAATCATAAGGCCACAGACACCCCAAAATACACCACAAGATGTGGACCTGCCCACCAGAAAGACAAGATGAAGCCTCATCCACCAGAACATAGGCACTAGTCCCCTCCACCAGGAAGCCTACACAACCCACTGAACCAACTTTAGCCACTGGGGACAGACACCAAAAACAACGGGAACTACAAACTTGCAGCCTGCAAAAAGGAGACCCCAAACACAGGAAGATAAGGAAAATGAGAAGACAGAAAAACACATAGCAGATGAAGGAGCAAGGTAAAAACCCATCAGACCTAACAAATGAACAGAAAATAGTCAGTCTACATGAAAAAGAATTCAGAATAATGATAGTAAAGATGATCCAAAATCTTGGAAATAGAATAGACAAAATGCAAGAAACATTTAACAAGGACCTAGAAGAACTAAAGATGAATAAGCAATGATGAACAACACAGTAAATGAAATTAAAAATACTCTAGAAGGGATCAATAGCAGAATAACTGAGGCAGAAGAACGGATAAGTGACCTGGAAGATAAAATAGTGGAAATAACTACTGCAGAGCAGAATAAAGAAAAAAGAATGAAAAGAATTGAGGACAGTCTCACAGACCTCTGGGACAACATTAAATGCAACAACATTCGAATTATAGGGGTCCCAGAAGAGAAGAAAAGAAAAGGGACTGAGAAAATATTTGAAGAGATTATAGTTGAAAACTTCCCTATATGAGAAAGGAAATAGTCAAGTCCAGGAAGCACAGGGAGTCCCATACAGGATAAATCCAAGGAGAAACACACCAAGACACCTATTAATCAAACTGTCAAAAATTAAATACAGGGGCTTCCCTGGTGGCGCAGTGGTTGAGAGTCTGCCTGCCGATACAGGGACACAGGTTCGTGCCCCGGTCTGGGAAGATCCCACATGCCATGGAGCGGCTGGTCCCGTGAGCCATGGCCGCTGAGCCTGCGCATCTGGAGCCTGTGCTCTGCAATGGGAGAGGCCACAGCAGTGAGAGGCCTGCATACCGCAAAAAAAAAATAAATAAATAAATAAATTAAATACAAAGAAAACATATTAAAAGCAGCAAGGGAAAAACAATGAATAACACACAAGGGAATCCCCATAAGTTTAACAGCTGATCTTTTAGCAGAAGCTCTGCAAGCCAGAAGGGAGTGGCAGAACATGTTTAAAGTGATGAAGGAGAAAAACCTACAACCAAGATTACTCTACCCAGCAAGGATCTCATTCAGATTTGATGGAGAAATTAAAACCTTTACAGACAAGCAAAAGCTGAGAGAGTTCAGCACCACCAAACCAGCTTTACAAAAGGAACTTCTCTAGGCAAGAAACACAAGAGAAAGAAAAGGCCTACAATAAGAAACCTGAAACAATTAAGAAAATGGGAATAGGATCATACATATCGATAATTACCTTAAATGTAAATGGATTAAATGCTCCCACCAAAAGACACAGACTGGCTGAAAGGATAAAAAAACATGACCCATATATATGCTGTCTACAAGAGACCCACTTCAGACCTTGGGACACATACAGACTGAAAGTGAGGGGATGGAAAAAGATATTCCATGCAAATGGAAACCAAAAGAAAGCTGGAGTAGCAATTCTCATATCAGACAAAATAGACTTTAAAATAAAGACTATTACAAAGGACAAAGAAGGACACTACATAATGATCAAGGGATCGATCCAAGAAGAAGATATAACAATTGTAAATATTTATGCACCCAACATAGGAGCACCTCAATACATAAGCCAAATACTGACAGCCATAAAAGGGGAAATCGACAGTAACACATTCATAGTAGGGGACTTTAACACCCCACTTTCACCAATGGACAGATCATCCAAAATGAAAATAAATAAGGAAACACAAGCTTTAAATGATACATTAAACAAGATGGACTTAATTGATATTTATAGGACATTCCATCCATAAACAAAAGAATACAATTTTTTCTCAAGTGCTCATGGAACATTCTCCAGGACAGATCATATCTTGGGTCACAAATCAAGCCTTGGTAAATTTAAGAAAATTGAAATTGTATCAAGTATCTTTTCCGACCAAAATGCTATGAGACTAGATATCAATTACAGGAAAAGATCTGTAAAAAATACAAACACATGGAGGCTAAACAATACACTACTTAATGACGAAGTGATCACTGAAGAAATCAAAGAGGAAATCAAAAAATACCTAGAAACAAATGACAATGGAGACACGACAACTCAAAATCTATGGGATGCAGCAAAAGCAGTTCTAAGAGGGAAGTTTATAGCAATACAATCCTACCTTAAGAAACAGGAAACATCTCGAATAAACAACCTAACCTTGCACCTAAAGCAATTAGAGAAAGAAGAACAAAAAACCCCAAAGTTAGCAGAAGGAAAGAAATCATAAAGATCAGATCAGAAATAAATGAAAAAGAAATGAAGGAAATGATAGCAAAGATCAATAAAACTAAAAGCTGGTTCTTTGAGAAGATAAACAAAATTGATAAACCATTAGCCAGACTCATCAAGAAAAAAAGGGAGAAGATTCAAATCAAATGAATTAGAAATGAAAAAGGAGAAGTAACAACTGACACTGCAGAAATACAAAAGATCATGAGAGAGTACTACAAGCAACTCTATGCCAATAAAATGGACAACCTGGAAGAAATGGACAAATTGTTAGAAATGGACAACCTGCCAAGATTGAAGCAGGAAGAAATAGAAAATATGGACAGACCAGTCACAAGCACTAAAATTGAAACTGTGGTTAAAAATCTTCCAACAAACAAAAGACCAGGACCAAATGGCTTCACAGGCAAATTCTATCAAACGTTTAGAGAAGAGCTAACACCTAACCTTCTCAAACTCCTCCAAAATATAGCAGAAGGAGGAAAACTCCCAAACTCACTCTACGAGGCCACCATCACCCTAATACCAAAACCAGACAAAGATGTCACAAAGAAAGAAAACTACAGGCCAATATCACTGATGAACATAGATGCAAAAATCCTCAACAAAATACTAGCAAACAGAATCCAACAGCACATTAAAAGGATCATATACCATGATAAAGTGGGGTTCATTCCAGGAATGCAAGGATTCTTCAATATACTCAAATCAATCAACGTGATACTCCATATTAACAAATTGAAGGAGAAAAACCATATGATCATCTCAATAGATGCAGAGAAAGCTTTCAACAAAATTCAACACCCATTTATGATAAAAACCCTGCAGAAAGTAGGCATAGAGGGAACTTTCCTCAACATAATAAAGGCCATATATGACAAACCCACAGCCAACATTGTCCTCAATGGTGAAAAACTGAAAGCCTTTCCACTAAGATCAGGAACAAGACAAGGTTGCCCATTCTCCTCACTATTATTCAACATAGTTTTGGAAGTTTTAGCCACAGCAATCAGAGAAGAAAAAGAAATAAAAGGAATCCAAATCGGAAAAGAAGAAGTAAAGTGTCACTGTTTGCAGATGACATGATACTATACATAGAGAATCCTAAAGATGCTACCAGAAAACTACTAGAGCTAATCAATGAATTTGGTAAAGCAGCAGGATACAAAATTAATGCACAGAAATCTCTGGCATTCCTACACACTAATGATGAAAAAACTGAAAGTGAAATTAAGAAAACACTCGCATTTACCATTGCAACAAAAAGAATAAAATATCTAGGAATAAACATACCTAAGGAGACAAAAGACCTGTATGCAGAAAATATAAGACACTGATGAAGGAGATTAAAGATGATACAAACAGATGGAGAGATATACCATGTTCTTGGATTGAAAGAATCAACATTGTGAAAATGACTCTACTACCCAAAGCAATCTACAGATTCAATGGAATCCCTATCTAAGTACCACTGGTATTTTTCACAGAACTAGAATAAAAAAATTTCACAATTTGTATGGAAAAACAGAAGACCCCGAATAGCTAAAGCAATCTTGAGAACGAAAAATGGAGTTGGAGGAATCAGCCTCCCTGACTTCAGACTATACTACAAAGCTACAGTAATCAAGACAGTATGGTACTGGCACAAAAACAGAAATATAGATCAATGGAACAGGATAGAAAGCCCAGAGATAAACCCACGCACATATGGTCACCTTATCTTTGATAAAGGAGGCAAGAATATACAGTGGAGAAAAGACAGCCTCTTCAATAAGTGGTGCTGGGAAAACTGGACAGGTATATGTAAAAGTATGAGATTAGAACACTCCCTAACATCATACACATCAATAAGCTCAAAATGGATTAAAGACCTAAATGTAAGGCCAGAAACTATAAAACTCTTAGAGGAAAACAGGCAGAACACTCTATGACATAAATCACAACAAGATTCTTTTTGACCCACCTCCTATAGAAATGGAAATAAAACCAAAAATAAACAAATGGGACCTAATGATACTTCAAAGCTTTTGCACAGCAAAGGAAGCAAGGCGAAAAGAGAACCCTCAGAATGGGAGAAAATATTTGCAAATGAAGCAACTGACAAAGGATTAATCTCCAAAATTTACAAACAGCTCATGCAGCTCAATAACAAAAAAACAAAGAACCCAATCCAAAAATGGGCAGAAGACCTAAACAGACAGTTCTCCAAAGAAGATATACGGATTGCCAACAAACACATGAAAGAATTCTCTACATAATTAATCATTAGAGAAATGCAAGTCAAAACTACAATGAGATATCATTTCACACTGGTCAGAATGGCCATCATCAAAAAATCTAGAAACAATTAATGCTGGAGAGGGCATGGAGAAAAGGGAGCACTTTTGCACTGCTGGTGGGAATGTAAATTGATACAGCCACTATGGAGAACAGTATGGAAGTTCCTTAAAAAACTAAAAATAGAACTACCATACGACCCAGCAATCCCACTACTGGGCATATACCGTGAGAAAACCATAATTCAAAAAGAGTCATGTACCAAAATATTCATTGCAGCTCTATTTACAATAGCCAGGAGATGGAATCAACCTAAATGTCCATCATCGGATGAATGGATAAAGAAGAAGTGGCACATATATACAATGTAATATTACTCAGCCATAAAAAGAAACGAAATTGAGTTATTTGTAGTGAGGTGGATGGACCTAGCGTCCATCTTACTTCATTTTACAGAGTGAAGTAAGTCAGAAAGAGAAAAACAAATACCGTATGCTAACACATATATATGCAATGTAAGAAAAAAAAAAAAAAAGGTCATGAAGAACCTAGGGTTAAGAAGAGAATAAAGACAGAGACCTACTAGAGAATGGACTTGAGGATATGGGGAGGGGGAAGGGTAAGCTGTGACAAGGTGAGAGAGTGGCATGGACATACCAAACGTAAAATAGATAGCTAGTGGAAAGCAGACGCATAGCACAGGGAGATCAGCCCGGTGCTTTGTGACCACCTAGAGGGGTGGGATAGGGAGGGAGACAAGAGAGGGAAGACATATGCGAACATATGTATATGTATAACTGATTCACTTTGTTATAAAGCAGAAATTAACACACCATTGTAAAGCAATTATACTCCAATAAAGGTGTTTAAAAAACAAAAAAAGGAAGTGTGGCATTGTTTTCAAAGAAATTTGTTTTTAAAGAGATGTACTGGGCTTCCCTGGTGGCGCAGTGGTTGAGAGTCTGCTTGCCGATGCAGGGGACATGGTTTCGTGGGGTCCGGGAGGATCCCACATGCCGTGGTGCGCCTGCGCCCGTGAGCCATGGCAGCTGGGCCTGCGCGTCCGGAGCCTGTGCTCCGCAACGGGAGAGGCCACAACAGTGAGAGGCCCGCGTACCGCAAAAAAAAAAAAAAAAAGAGAGATGTACTGAGTAACAATTAGAAAAGATGAGTAGATTTTAGAGGACTGGTTGAAGCAGTGAAAGCCTCTATTTTTAGGCATGCCTTTATTGAGATATTTATTTGAGTATATTAGATAACACAAATCCAGATACAAACTTCTTGGGAAATGATCTTTCTTGATTTAATTTTCCATTTACACACACACACACACACACACACACACACACACACAAACAGATTCATGCAACTCTTTTGGTTTTTTTCTATACTTAAGAGTTAACTTATTAAATATTCCCATGGCTCCTTATATAAATATGCACTTAACTTGTTTTTTATACTTTAACTAATATTGATTTGGGAAAAAGTTCAAATATTTAATTTTTTAATGACCTGGGAAGCACTACGTTCGTTCATCTAATCAAGTTTAGAAATCTCTTTCATAAATTAAAATTTTAATTATTTACACAATATTAACTACTTTCCTATGTATCTTTACTGTATTAGAGTGGTTATAAAGGGAGAGGAGACTTCTGTTGTTTCCAAGGGTGGCTTAATCCTTTTGTAAACCAGGGAATTGTGTTCTGGTGAGACCTGGTCTACTTTAACTATCAAAGATTGTTAAGGTCATGCAAGAGTCAAAACAACATGAATTCTTAGTTATAGCTGAATACAAGGCCAAAGTTCTGTATAAATTTTTCTGTTTAATCTTCATCAAGAGGAGTATGCATGGGACTGCTTACTTGGAAATGTAGTTAGGTTGTTTATATTACTTTAATTTTAGAGACAGAAAAACAACTACAAGGGCTTTTAAATGACATGACTGAGTTATTTGGAAAAAAAGAGATCATATGTGTATGTGTTAACTTCATATGTGTATGAAGTTAAGCTTTATATGTTGAATTTTGGACAGAATAGGCTAATCTTCTGGGGAAATTCTAAAAAATGGAATGGCCATATCACTGAACTATCTAGAGTATGTTTTAAAAATTATTGGCATTTCAGAATAGGTACATTGCATTTTCTCAGAGATAATTATTTTGTTGAAGGCAAGTTGAAATATCATAGATTCTTCCAAGAAGCCTGATATGGTGGCCAGCTTCCAAAACTGACCCTGATGATCCCCACACCTAGAATTGGGTTGGCCGAAAAGTTCGTTCAGGTTTTTCCATAAGATGTTACAGGAAAACCTGAAGGAACTTTTCGGCCAACCCAATATTTATACCATTATGCAATCCCCTCCTAGGGTTGAACTGTGTGTCCAATAAAATATGACAGAAGTGATAGTAATTGCTAAGATTAGATTATAAAAGACACTGCCTCTTTGGTGTTAAATGTGCACTCTCTTTTAGATGTGATCAGGTCCCCGTGAACAGTAGCTGAAGCTTTCTGCCCAAGTCACATGAATGAGCTGGAAAAAAAGTTGCCCTGCCTCTTTAAGCTTTCAGCTGACTGCAGCCCATGACAGCTTGTCTGCAACCCCATGGGAGACCCAGAGCCAGAACTACCCAGCTAAGTCACTCCTAGATTCCTGATTCTCAGACATTTTGTGAGATAATACATACTCATTGCTTAAAACTGCTCAGTTTGGGGGTAATTTGTTACGTAGCAATAGAAAACTAATACATTTGATCTGTACATGAGGTTAATGTTCAGTATCTTTTCCTATAAGGGAAGTAGCTTTCAAATGGTGGTGCTTTCTGAGACAATACAGAATATTAGAAGAGGACTAGCCTTGCATTCAGGACACCTGTATGTTCAATATCACACAAGCCACAATTCTTCTGGGTCTAGCTTCTTAATAAATATCAGAGAGTTAGATTAAATTTGCCCTAATAATCATTCATATTTTTAACTTCTATACTTTTAAGAGGGCTCTGACGCTCTCAGTTTGGAAATCTCTTTGTTTGTGAAATCTTTACTTATTTACCACAACATTGCCAACTTTTCGGTATATCTCTATTCTCATGAATGATTGATAATTAGAGAGAAAGGTTTCCCTGGTGGTGCGGTGGTTGAGAGTCCACCTGTCAATGCAGGGGGCACGGGTTCGAGGCCTGGTCCTGGAGGATCCCACATGCCGTGGAGCAGCTGGGCCCGTGCGCCACAGCTGCTGAGCCTGCACTCTGGAGCCCGCGAGTCACAGCTGCTGAGCCCGCGTGCCACAACTGCTGAGCCCGTGCGCCTGAAGCCTGTGCTCCGCAGCGGGAGAGGCCACCGCAGTGAGAGGCCCACGCACCACGGCGAAGAGGGGCCCCCACTCGCCGCAACTAGAGACGGCCTGCGCACGGCAACGAGGACCCAGTGCAGGAAAAATAAATAAAAATAAATAAATAAATAAAATAATTAGAGAGAAAAGGTTGCTATTGCAAAGATGGTACATGAGAGAAAGAGAATGTTTGGCTGCTGTGTATCCTCTGCATAAACTACTTTGGCCTTTAAAGAGTATACAGAAAGACACAGAAGAAATGAAACCATGAGGTAAGACATGAAAAGGTGGACCCATTAGAGTAATTTACCCTACCTAGAGAGTAATGAAATAATAAAATCTGCCAAAATAAATAGAACACCATGCTTCATGAATTATTCTCATATATAAAAAACTTAGAAGAGTGAGAATCTTGTATCAAAGCAAAATATGGCCTGTATTGTCATCAATATATCTAACGTGTACTTGGAAAGCACAATAGGAATGAAACTATTTTCCATGTTTATGGCCATACTACTCTAGAGTTATGTCTAATTTCGAAGAAAAAAATTTTCTGTATCTTATTTAATGTCAAATGTTTTATAGTTCATAAACTATGTAAATTCATAATTTAAGATATCAATTTTTGTAATTTCCAAATTAGAGTGTTATCACATGCTTATACTAAAACTTCTTAAGTGACAATAAAATAATATTATGGGATGGTATCAATTGATTAATATTGATGTGGATGGTAATTTTTAAATGTTAGGAACTGGTTCTGCGCCCTAGTTCACACATTCGTTAATGTCTTTACCTCTGTTTTACTTATTACCATATGATCTATAAAATAGAATAATCCTTTTGATGGTCATGCTTGCACTTTGGGTAAGATGGCATTCTGTTTGGGTGACAAAAATTTAAAGGACCTACTGTGCCTACTAGAACCATGTTAAAATTAAAACTGGTAATGACACTGAAACTAATACCAGTTTTAGTAGGGTCTATGTATTGAATGCTTACTCTTTCCCAGGAGCAAATGAATGATTTACATTTAAAAGTCTCATTTAATCTATTCCTCATAATAGCTTATGTGGTTGTTATCATTTCTCTCCTAAGAGATGAAGAAGTTAAGTCTTAAGGAAATAAAACTTGTTGCTTATGGTCACAAAGCTAACTGGTTTCAAAGCCTGAATTCTAACCCAGGGCTGTCCAAATCCACTATGACTAGATAGAATATTTATTATTGTATAAAATATTTTGTTTCACAAATATCAATGTGAATTGACCAAAAAGCCACCAAAAGTTAAAGCGACAGAAGAAAAATGAAATAATCAACAGTCCAGTCACTTTTAACATTCCATCAATATCTAAATATATTTTTATCATAGTTTCTTATTAAGTTGCCAGCTGGAGGTTGAAATCTAAGTGGTAATCATGAAGTAGGTAGGTGTCTCTCAATTAGCTAGCAGCTAATTAACTTGTCTTAAAATGAATTAATATAAGTAGAGTGCACTCAGTAAACTACTATTTGTTAACATTATTTTTGTTTTTTCATAATCCAAGTTAAGTATTAACACCAAAATGTTTTTCTCTACCTTCATTCAAGATTGGGAAAGTAGTTTTAAGGACTAGAAATGTGCAAATATTTTAGCTTCTAACTCATTTTTGTTTTCCTAATTCATCCAACAAAATCAAATCTTGGCCTTGCAATAAATAAGGGTTCTCTAGCTCCAGAAGAACAGGTTTCCCAATACTGGACACACTATAATCTTGGATGTTAGACATTCCCTCCAGCAATAAAAAAAAAAATCTGCAAATCAAGTCAGGCAGCAGAGGCACACAGAAGCTTACATATTTCTTAAATAAAAAGTAGGATTTTCTTTATAATACTGCAATATTTTGAAATCTATGGGGTCTAATAAAAACCATGCTTAAAAATGCAGTTTAAAAACACATACACACCTTTCACAGAAGTATTTATTGGAGTGAACTATTCAAGGAAGAAACCCCACCAAATTCCTGACTGACTACTAAGAAAAGTTGCTAGCTCTACCTAACCCCTCTGTATGGTCCATATTTATTTCCTCTATTAGCATTTGCTAATAAATCCCTGAAGGAAAATGGGGCTAAACAATGCACTCTGTAAACAGCCACCTCGTATTCTATAGGAAATCTCGCAAGATAATTTCACATGATTTATCATACAATTACAGGCTTTAAAATCCTCAGAAGAAATGAATGCATCTTTGTTCAGTTTATAGATTTCCTCATTAAGTGCAAGATGAAACAAGTAGTAGTACAGTATCAGAAGAGAAAAAAGTAAATTTATGAATTGGTAATTATGTTTGTACTTGTAGCCCCAAATTGTAATTGTTTAAGGAATAGGCAAAAATATGGTTGTATTTTTAACTGCACTTGAAAGAGCAAAACTTACATTTCTCCCAAGGGAGTATGACTCAGTCAACACTTTAACAGGCCAGTGATCAGGGGAAACTTGCTAAGGGTTAGATAACATAATCTACCAGAGTTGCAATTCTTAGCTTAAAGATTTGCCTACAGGCATTATACAGTATTATTTACCCTTTCATCATTTTAGGATAGAAAGTTAGATATCTGACTTGTACATTTGGCTTTCCGAAGTAATAACATTATATTTACATTTTACGTTAATGGAAGAGCAGTTCTTTGAAGGCTGAATGCAGTCTGAATTCACGGCAATATCACACTCAAATAATTGGTGCCTGTCTATGGGATTTTTGTTTGTCTGATTTTCACCAAACTAGATCAGAAATTTAGAGGAAGTTTGAATTTGTGTCCTTGTTACTTCCCAGAAAAATTTTTTCTGAAGGAATGAAACTATAATGGAAAAATGCTAATTTTGCATACTCCAAGGCTATCCTGATTCTGGTGGGCACTAACCTAGACACCTTCCTAGAGTAGTTTCTAGTATTCTGTCCCACCATCTGTCCCTACTTAAAGGGACATTTGTGATCCTCTTAGAATTTGGTATTGTGGGTTCTATAACCTCTACTCCAAGCTGTATGTTCCATTGTATTATTTCTTCCCTCCAAACAATAATTTTTAAGAGGAGGTAGAAATTTATAGGAGTAGTAATTAATCTTTTTTAAAATAGACTTATATTTTTATCTTTTCTTAGAAATGCAAAACTTGGTTGTAAATATATAGATTTCTAGATTGTTGAAGAAACTGAATTACTCTTTCACCCTTAAGATTTTTATATACTTTCCTGTAATTTTTTAATATCTCATATTTTCATTGGAAATATCAAATCTCTCATTCCTTCATTACTCTTACTTGATAGTTTCTTATCAGCTTGCATAGCAAAGCCAGACACAATAAAATAATAATAAGCTTATGCAGTCATGGAATTTCAGAATCGGAAAATAATCTAGTTTACCCTAACCTCATCAAAAAAGAGATGAAGACATGGAATTCATTAAAGTGATGATGAAGCAATTTAAGAAAAGTCTGACCAGGAATATCAAAGCAACTGATTATGACTTCAGGATGTGAAATTGAATTAAAATGTTATGAAATTTAGAGCTGACTGAAATATAGCAAGTCGGCAGAAATGTGATTAATGAGCAGCCTTAGCTAGTATTACAACATCAGCGCTAAGATTGCACTTCTGGTGACTACATACCACCAAAAGAATCCAGGCCCTTTGAGCACAGTGAAGTGGGTATTGTTTTATTCTTGAAAACCAAAACATAAACTTTGATACTCATTATGCTTATAACCTCCATTTCAGTCTATAAATTTAGATATATTCTAAAGTTTTAAATGAAGTATATTTACTTAGTTCTACCAATTTTGCTTTTTCCTCTTTTGGATGTATCAACTCTTTGACATACTAAATCTAGCTTCTGTAATTTTAAACAAATCCATTTTTCAAATCAAACAAAAGGTAGTATGACTCTTATGAAACAGAAGACAATTTAAAGCTAGAGGAGTCAGTAGACATTTGTAATTTTCATATGCGTGCAAACCTTATACTAGATGTGTAGTGCAAATGTCTTTCAATTTCTTTCTATTCAGATACGTCCAAATCATACAGATGCTGCTGTTGATGCAGTGCTGGCACCAGTCCCAGGTTTGCGACCACGAAAATCTCTGCTCCAGGCACTTTGGGGACTCCCTGGGCTCACTAAACCAGACAGGCTTCTACATAGGGTGGTGTTTGCTACACAACACGGAAATTGGCAATGAAATCTCTGTAATGAGTGTTTGTATCAGTAAATTCCCTTGCCATCCATTTTTTATCAGGTAATGTTGTTTTAATTAGTACCAAATGCTCATATCCAATTTCTCTGTGGTGGACATGGCAACAAATAAGAATTATGAAAAGAAAGGAAAAAAGAGAACACAAAACTTTTATTTAGCAGCTCAGGAATTTGCTGATTCCATTAGAAACAACTCAATTGTATCTGAAACTGACTTGGTCCCTTATTTACTGCATTTTGCTTTGGATTAATATTTTAGGTTCAAATATCACACGAGACATGTAGCATCTACAGAGATACTAGCCAGTTATAAAGATGGTTCAATATGTAAGTTCACATGTATGTTTAGAGGGTTGTGGTTATTCTCCCTCTATCCATACCTTTAAAGTGAGGTAATGGAGAAGTGGTGCCTCTAGAGACTTAGAGCTTCAAGCGTGGTCCTGGGAGAGGCAGTGCTAGCCTTCCCTGTGAGCTGTTTCAAATCTAAACCCTCATCCCACCTCCTTTAAGCCACCTCCGGTCAACTGAATCAGAACCTGCATTTCAACAAGTTCCTCCTGTGATCCAGGAAATCCATAGGCCCTTTCCTCAACCACACTTTTCTTAGTTCCTATATGAAAACCATGTTTCAATTTACATGCAAGTTTACATTTACATTACAAAATGTACACCTTAGATGGTCATTGTGGAAGGAGGATGCAGAGAATAAATGAGGTATGTTTCTGTACCTAAACAGTGGATAGAGGTAAGAGTAGCATTCGTGGAAGCAAACAGAAAATTCTCTTCCACTTTTGGGCAAACACCTAAGTGAAGGAAATACAACAGAAGAAAATAAGAAATGTATCTTGACAATTTTATACGGAAGGAGAGAAGGATTCTTTTCTTTTCCAGTTGATTATTTCTACAATAGTTGCTTCATATATTTTTAATCAAATAAAGATGCAGATTTACTGCTTATATATTTTAGGAAAAAAATAGTATTTATTGAATTGTTATCTTGGGGGAAAAACTACCCTGAGAAAGTAGAATAAGAGGGGAGAGAAGGAAGAAAGAGACTTATTGTGCAAAGTTTGTTGTTGAGAAGTATGAGACTTTTACAAAAGATACCAATGATTCAACCTCCTATCGAAAGAGACTACTTTAAATCATCCCTGAGCGATGAAATTATTTCCCATAATGAAAAGCTTCCCACAAATCTCTTCACCTTTTTTCTTTAAAACAATACAGTGTTTTCATGACATGAAATTACATCTTTTATATAAACCTCATAGATACTCAATTCTATAATTGGTAGAGTAAGTGAAACAATGGCAAGTTAAACAAATTCAGAATTTTATAATTATTGACCATCTGTATATAAGAAATGTTTCCTTTCTTATGATGAAATTTCTTAAGCAAAATCTAAAAACTACTGACTGGTAAAAAAAAAAATTAATGAGAGAATTGTAAGGAAAAGACTTTACCATTCATAAGTCTTTAAATATTGGATGTAAGAATAATGAACTATTATGGAGGATTCATGTTTGCAAAATGAGCTACCAGTTGGTAATCAATGGAGCTGTACAACACCCTGGTGAGGAAGGTATATTTTATTGCTGCCATTTTATAGATGCAAAATGGGCAGCAGAGAGTAATGAAGAGAACCTAGAAAATCAGCATCAGCAGAAAGCACTGACTTTTCTGAGACATCCAATTGTGATGCAAGTAGGTGTTAACAACCACTTATTGCCTGGGTTATTTTGGTGAAGTTACTTAGGTTTCTGGTACCTTAGTTTCTTCATCTGTAAAGTGGGAAGGGTAATAGTACTTATTACGAAGCATTGTTATTGGAATTGAATTGCTTAATACATAAAAAACACTTTTAAAAGTATCTGGCATATAATTGGCCAACTATCGTTGCCTATGAATTATGAGCTATGTGCCTTTCTGAGTGCTAAGGATATGAACGTGGACAAAAGAAATCCCTGCCCTTGTGTGCTTACATTCTATTTATTAACAGAGCATTGTCTCAGCTGATGGATATCAGTGTGTGTCCAGTCTTATGAACAGGTAGAAACAGGAAGTTCTCGGAGCTTTCTTTCTTTTTTTCTTAATTGTTAGGGGTAATTTCACAGTGGTTGGTAAGTTGTTTCAATTTCCTCTGAATGAGTTCTGAACAAAGAAAGGATTTTATTACTTTCTTTAGAATCTGACTGAAAGCAAACAGTGGTGTTAGGCACTGACTCAAGGTTGGGTGACAAAGACAAACAAGAAAAGATCTCCTTTATTCAGGGCCTTCCAAACTAGTGAGGGAGTCAGATACACACATAAATGACTCTAATCAAGACAGTCTTTGATAAATATAATAAAAGAACAAAGAAGCAAGAGAAAGAAAAGTGCTACGGGCAGAGAAACAAAGGAGAAGAAAAATTAAATATGTGAAAACAAAGGGTAAAGAAAGGAGGTAGGAGCAGAGCTAAGGGAATGCTGTATTTGATGTTCAATGAGAGTTTTGATATTTAGTGACTGCAAGAGGGTCTGCAACATGTCGAAGGTGGAGACTGAGGGGTTGGGGACAGATGATGTCTTATTGACTTATTGAAATAACTTTCTAAGCCCAAGATGGAACCGCTCCCATCCAGAGTGCCAAGTCAGCAAACCAAAACTTTGATCATTTTTTGTCTCTGTAAAAGCTCTGGGATCAAAAACTCAGTATATTCACAGATGGCCAAGAAGCACATGAAAAGCTGCTCAACATCACTAATTATTAGAGAAATGCAAATCAAAACTACAATGAGGCACCACCTCACACCAGTCAGAATGGCCATCATTAAAAAGTCTACAAATAACAAATGCTGGAAAGGGTGTGGAAAACCGGAACCCTCCTACACTGTTGGTGGGAATGGAAGTTGGTGCAGCCACTATGGAAATCAGTATGGAGGCTCCTCAGAAAACTAAAAATTACCATGTGATCCAGCAATCCCACTCCTGGGCATATATCCAGAGAAAACTATAATCCAAAAAGATACATGCACCCCTATGTTCATAGCAGCACTATTCACAATAGCCAAAACATGGAAAAACCTAAATGTCCATTGACAGATGAATGGATAGAGAAGATGTGGTACATATATACAATGGAATATTACTTAGCCATAAAAAGAATGAAATAATGCCATTTGTAGTAACATGGATGTAACTAGAGATTATCATACTAAGTGAAGTAAGTCAGAAAGAGAAAGACAAATACCATAAGATGTCACTTACATATGGAATCTAAAATATGACACAAATGTCATATTTCTGCTATCTATGAAGCAGAAACAGACTTACAGACATAGAGAACAGATTTGTGGTTGCCAAGGGGGGCTGGTGGGGGAGGGATGGACTGGGAGTTTGGGGTTAGTAGATGCAAACTACTACACATAGAACGGATGGACAACAAGGTCCTACTGTAAAGCACAGGGAACTACATTAAATGTCCTGGGATAAACCATAACAGAAAACAATACAAAAAAGATTGTATATATATGTATAACTGAGTCACTTTGCTGTATAGCAGAATTAACACAACATTGTAAATCAACTATACTTCAATTAAAAAAAAAACACGCAGTATATCCAGTTACCCAGTCCCCAAATGGCCAAGCCAGCTCTGGGCTCTATACTTCTTTCCTTGTTCATTCTCACCCTAAACAAGGTTAACTGTGTGGCTCCAGCCAATCAGATATTTTCTCTTTTTCTCTCCCTTGTTCTTTATTCCTTGTGCTATAAAAGCTCCCTGCCTTCCGGCCCACTTGGCACTTCCTGAAAGGAGACCATCCACTTCATGAAGTGTTATATAAAGTGCATATCACCTAAATTGTCTTCATGGTTTTTAACAGTTCCCTCATTATGAGGAGGCTCTACTTTGAAGAAAAGCATTGTTAGTAAGTAAATACAAAATATAAACTTTTTTGGTAACATACGTGACTTTCTTCATTATTTTAAGTGACTTTTCATATTCAAACTATATTCATGTGAGTTTAAAAAAATAAAATACTTTTTGAGTATGAAAAGAGAAAACCAAGAATTGGGGGAGTATAATTAACTGAATAGAGAGCATCTAATTAATTATAACCCACAAGCAATATATTTTCTTCTTCATAGCCCTCTCATCACACACACACACACACACACACACACACATAGAAACAAAAGACAATCATAGCAGGGTTTTAATTTTTATATATAATTATGATGTGAAGATTATTCCCTGTGATGTATTTTTTAAAATGTGTGTATGTATTTAATTTTAGTATACATAAATTCTTTGAAAGATAGTATAACATATCTATATAACTGTACAAACACAAACATAGCAGCATTTGCAAACAGCTAAAAATGGAAGAGATTATCTTTCCAGACCCTTATTTTACAGATGAGAAAACACGCCTAAGAAAGTTAAGGTCTGAGCCAAACTCAAATTTTTGAACATGTACGCCAATGCCTTTTTCTAAGCAAAGGTCACTGGTAACAACAATATGTGTTTGACCTCAGATATTTGTAGACACTTCACATTCTAAGCAGCTTAACTTCTCTCCTGATTTACAGAATAATGATCCTAACACAATAACTTAATAAAACAGCATGGATTCCTCAGAGAATGGAGGAATATTGATCATTTGTGTATTAATTAAGTTTAGCAATATACTATATCTTTGATTGAAAGGAAATGTAAAGTTTAAATGCCATAAATTAAAGACTGAGGCGCCAATATTAAAGACTATGGAGACTGTGGATATCATAATGAGCCAAGGAGTAAAATTCTCTCCTAGCTCTCTGAGCATTGAGGTGCCTTAGTTATTAGTTGGTGTGCCATGAGATCTACTTGGATCACCTTTACCTGTTCCTGCTCCCACCCCCTAGCTTCTATGTGTTTTGCATTTAAAGGCTTGTACCTACCATCTACTTTAGACACCTAAACTTGGGCAACTGGAGCCACAGTGGAGAACCAGATGTGCCTATGACTTTTTCCTGAATACCACATGTATATGTCCATTCAGGCCTGTGGTCAATGACTGACTGGAGCCTGAGTATGGAAGCTCAGCTTCTTTGTCTCCATACGATGAACTCTGAGACGTATTTAGACTCCAGAGCTCCCCTGCTCACTCTGAGTTTGATTTGCATCTTCCTTCATAGTCCTGCCTCCCCATTGTCTTACCAGTTCTCCTGGGAGGGTTCTTCATTAATCACTTACACACGAATTCCCATCTCAGGGTCTGCCTTTGGGCAACTTGATGTAGGACAGCTACCAAAGCTATTTAGGATCTATCCATCCATCCATCCATCCATCCATCCATCCATCTTTATCTATATTTGCTACCTCGCTCTCTCTCTTACCTCCATCTATGTACTTCCACCCCTCATCCCATTCTAACCCAACAGGTAACACGTAAAACAGCATATTTCCATTCCATATTCTGTATGTTAATATAACCACACAAAAATATACACAGATGGGGGAATATTTGTGTTCCCAAAATAGGAGCATTTGTACATGTACTGCTTTGTATTTTGCTTTTCCTACTGAACTATATTTAGATTCCTAATAAAGAAATTAGCACTTTTAACTAAGAGTTCTATTGTAGGTTTCCCTAGTTATAAGCTTTATAAAAATAATTCTTGGGAGGAGAAACTGTATTATAGATATAGATAGATATATAAAAGGTACAGCAAGAATCTGAAGTCATAGTTGGGAAAAGTTTTAATGTTGTCAGTCATTTTATGCTTTCTCTCAGAGGTTTGATATTCTAACATCTTGATTGATTGCCTACACATTATGTATTTATGTATGAAGATATCATAATTTTTATTTAGTTTGTACATAATTCCCATGCTATTGTGCTCTGATTCTATATTGAACTATATAATATGCCAAATATTTCCCTAATGCTTTCTTAAATGATATTTAATACTGACTTCATACACTCTTCATCTTCAGGTCTGTTCAGAATTAATCTTTATAACCCACTAGAAGAGTTGATATCTTTATTTCCATTTTACAAATGTGAAGTCTGAGACATAGGGAGATTAATAGACTTTTTCCTGACCACAAGCATAATGAGAGTCAGAGTCAGTACATGAATTAGGAATCCTTTGCTTCCAACTCCATGTTTAATCCATTAGCACTGGATCACTGCCATTTTCTTACAAAATAAACTCCTTCGTAACATTATTTATTCTATCATTCAAACATGGATATTATGTCAATGACCATCTTTCAGAATATGATTAATTTATAAAGTTTTGATTGGATTAATGTGGTTCTCTTTTTATGGAATCGGTGTAGTTTTTCTTTAATTGGAAATATTGCAAGTTATTTTCATCTTCAAACATATGAAGTAAAAATGACAATAGAATAAGAGTGATTTTCTGCATATGAAATATAACCTTTATAAAACACAGAGATATTTTTTATTCTGAAAAGTTGCTTAAAAATATGTGTGCATTGCTTTTTAAATACTCTGAATTTTTGAGTACATGAAGATATATTTAAACGAGTGGATGGAAAATACGTATATTTCTGTGACAGGATGCTACGGGTTGTAACATTTGAAAGAACAGCCCAACAGGATTTCTGAGCACATGCTGGCTAGACCAATGTGCAGAATCTATAAGCCAATTAAACTGAGTCAATTCCTCCTTTCTTAGACTACGGATTTATCCATGTCAGTTAATAATAATGACAGTTTTCATTGACTACATAATTCTGAAATTACTAGATACAGTCATGCAACTGAGTTACTTCTCCCCTTTTCAAAATTACATTTGCTCAGAATTAGCAGAATAGAAAAATAAAGACTTCTATTTCTCTTCTTGCCCTATGTTTCTCCATAGGAAACCTAAATTTATTTGTGATGTTCCTTTGCTTCTTGTAAGTTACAGAAACATAAGTTCTTTCTTATTTTAATATACCACTGGGAATTACATATAGTTTTTACATTATAATTTTTTAAATGTAATGCTCACTTTATCAATATTCCAGGGTAGTATCAGTCCAATGGGACATATTATCAGAATTGACAATATGTTCTGCTATAATATCTATAGGACAATATCATAATAGTGAGGGATGGAGGGAAAAGCATAAAGAAAGAATGTATATGAATACCATAAAACTGAGTAAGTATATAATTTGGGAAAATATAGTAACTGAGAACAATTTTAAATGACAGAAATGGAAATTAACATTAAAAGTTGATTTATTAACCATATTTATCTTGCTAACTTATAAAATAAATCAGCTGACCTGAATGTAAAGAAAAATTTTAATTCATCAGCTATTTCCATTTAAACCTTAAATCATACTTTCCAAATTTTAGCAGACTGTAACTTTAAACTCATTAGCAAAGGATATGGCCTACATGAAATTGCTTTAGATTATGGTAATTCCATTTTACTATTTCTTCCCAAGTGAGTTTTAGAAACAATGTTATGTCAATTAAACTGTAAGTTGAAGGAGTTACAACTTTCTATTGTAAAACTCCCTAGAGTAAGTGAGGGTAGAGATGAACATCTTGTGTCTTCTACTTTAATCTGACATAAAACAAGACAAATTAATTAAGAAATTATAAGCACAATAGTATATTGGAGAGTATTCAAAGACATAGTAGGTATGAAGTTAGGCCGAAAAAGAATAGCTTTTAAAGTAAAATAATATTGTATAACAACATGTTTAGTATATACATATATGCATATATATGTATATGTAGATTTTTAGGAAGCTCCAAATAAGACCTACTTTCTCATAGTACTTGATCTCGTAGTCCAGTATGGGTCCATTGGAAAAAGCAGGTGCTTGCCATGATATGGCAATGCTATTTTGGGATGCCCAGTCCTTCCTTACCATACCTATCAGGGAAGGTGCTGAAAGGAAAGAAAATAACTGAGAATTAATTGGCAGGAATCATTCTCCATAATCCTTTCTTTAATATTTTGTCTTCTAAGGAAAACACAATTCCTGTTGAAGAGGACATTAGTTACTGATGTCAGAGTAATATGATAGGATCTCCTTTATTCAATCCAAATAAAATATTAAAATATATTTAGAAACATTATTAAGGAACATAGGAAAGACTCAGATAGTCCACGAATAAGGACCAGAACTCATCATCTCTGGTTTTGTTAGAGGACAACAATTTTTCTTAAACTGGCTTTGGTTTGGGGCTACAACTTGAAGTACAATAGACTTGACTTCTATATTTAATCAAATCTAAGTCTGCTATAGAAAATTCTCTGCAATTACAAGATCATTTATAGACTTTCCTTCAAGACTTGGTACTTTATAAAGTCTTAGTACTTTATAGAAGTTTATATCACAAACTTCGTAACTACAGTGAATTTTTGCTTATCAATGTGAGGATTATTTCTTTTGCATGGTTTCTATGACATTTGAATAAAACCGAAATATTTAATTTCTGAAGTTCATTTTCACAATCATGTCTATCTTCTTTTTCTATATAACATTGTTTTAACAATCTAATCCTAACCTAAAGTAATCTTGTGTTAAACTTCAAAATTTGCCTAGAATGTATATACTGCAGGTTCTTTTATCTAACAAAATACTTCTCATTTTTAAATATTCTAATTACTTATAAAAGGAGTTTTTTACATAGAAGTTAAAACTCACTCTTAAAAATACAAATTAAATATACTGAGATACCATTTCTCATCTATTAGATTGGTAAAAAATCCAAAAATTTGACACCAGGCTCTGGGCTAGGCTATGGGGAAAAGCACTTTAATACATTGTTGGTGTAAAGGCAAAATGGCACAATCCTTATAAAGGGAAATTTAAGGCAAATTATATATTCATTTATGCTTTGGTTTTTGGGACTCTATCTGAAAGAAACACTGCAGAAATACAAAGTGACATATTTATAAGACTACTCACTGAGATTTATTTGTAAAGATTGGAAACAATTTAAATGCCCATCAATAAGGGACTGATTGAAAAAACTACACTACATCCACCAGAGAATTATGAAATTGTAAAAAGGAATTGAGACGATATATAAATACTAGAATGGAGTTATTTCAGGATATATTTTTAAGTGAAGAAAGTGAGATGGAGAAAAATGTATAAAAAACAATGTAAGGATAAACCTAGAATAAAAACGAATAATAATGGTTACCCTTAGAGGGTGGGAGGCAAAAGGATGGACACTACAGGGTGAGAAGCAAAACATCTCTGAATATATCTTCCCCTGAAGAGTTACTTTGGAACCCTGTAAATATTTTAAATAATTAAAAAACAAATTAACGTTTAAAAGAGCAATCTCAAAAAATCAGTAGAAAGAAACCTGTGTATTGAGTTGAAAGTATAGCCTTCAAGAGGAACTACTTAAAATGACATTAAAACACGGTAACTTAACTTACATACCAATAGAACATATTTTAAGTACTAAAAAAACTGCAAAAAATATTGAACTGTTTTTAGTAATGATATTGTTAGTGGTACTACTGGTATTGTAATTCTGAATATGTGTGTGTGTGTGTGTGTGTGTGTGTGTGTGTATTGAGGGATAAATCAAATGAGTAATTTTGTTGGTGTTATTGAGAACTAGGATTTTTTTCCTATGGGAAAAAAGGAGATACAGATGCCAGACCAATGAAGGTAAGTAAAAACCCTATACCAGTAAACTCGAATTAGAAGTTTCATTATGAACTCATGATATCTTTCCAGTTCATTTTCAGAAATCCATTCAAATGTACCAATTGCAGTTGAAAATAGGATTTGAAAAAATTGATTCTCTATGATCAAGATGAAAATTCTTTAAATTTATAAGAAAGACTCAAGTATTAAATGTGGTAATTTACTTCCCAATGTTGCCTTTGTATCTTAAGGATAAACTATTCAGTATTTTCTTAAATTTGTGAGAATGACAAGTTTGGTTCTCCTAAGGAATTAAGTACTTTAGAAAGCATATTTAAAACTCTTTCCAGCTGTTCAGTGACAGCACTATTGCTGGATTAAGATATATTCTTAAAATGAGTGATAATTATAGAAATTTATAAGAAACAGAAGTTTGTGCCATGAGCTAAAATAGAAATGGGTAATATGATAAATAAGAAAGTGTTCTGATAATTCACTATTTAAATTGAGTCATATTCACTGCTAATAAATTACCATTAATAAATTTATCCCTGTTGAAAAATGCATTAATGTTCTTGAATTATAGTATAATAATGTATTAAATGGTGCTTTATGGAAAAATTGTAACTTTAAAGTGAATAAAACAAATTAGAATTTGATTAAAGTATATCAGTTTCTTACAATTTTTGAAAATGTCCTTTTCATGTATACAATCTTATAGCTTATTTTTCAGTTTAATGTACAATATCACAAAGCAATATTACCAGTGTATTACTTTTTGCCTCATAATTATTTAGCACTCAAGGTCAAATGATATAATCCTTGCAAAACTTATAAGAAATTCAGTTAGGTTAAAATGGTTAAAATCTAGGTACTATCTTTTCTATTTCCATTTCTCCAATGGTAAATTAATTGTACAGACACATCACCTAAATTATATGAATCCTCTTCTATACTTTTATAAAAGAGAAATAAAGAATCTATTCCCTAACTACATAGATTCTTCACTTACACATGGACTTCAGGGTCTAAGATCTATGAAAATCCTAAAATTTCTTCACTTTTGCACATTCCTTTCATATGTAAACATCCACGTTTTACATAGTTGTTAAATATACTTAATTCTAGATAATTCTATTTTAAACCATATATTCTTATCCCTATTCCATACTTTAATATAGTTTCTATAATTTTTACTTCAATGGCTAAAATATTCAATTATACTGATACTTTATCAAGTCACTCCTCTAATGTTGGGTGTTGAAGTTTCCAATATTGTCCTGTTAGAGTTCTGACGTTTTATGCACAAATTTTTGTGCATAAATTTTGATTTTGTTAAATTATTTTATAGAGAAAATTGCTTTATATAATTTGGATTTTGTGTCATACTATTATTACCATATTGCTTTTGAAAAAAGCTGTATCAATATACACTAAGCACGCATTTTAAACTCTTAATGAGTTTGAAAGCAGAGGATGTGGGAAACAATTAATAGGTCAATAAAACCCAAATGCTGCATTTTATATTTTCACAGAAGAAAAACACTATACAGAATTTCATTTTAAAATAAGGTTTCAATGCATGAAACCTAAAGCATTTGTTTTGAATATATTTAATGAATTTGTCTTAATAATTCAAGTTTACATAGCATCTGAATTTGGCATATTGTGAAAACACTGTAGTGCCAACTGATATAAAGCAGAAAATACGTTTATTCCTCCACATGAGAAAAACTGATTTTAGGACACAAAAGGGCAACTAATTGATCTTTACTTCTGATTCTAAAAAGTCAGAGAAGGAGAGAAATAGTCAGGGAAATAATATCTTCTGGAGTTTGTCAGATCAGAGGCTAACTGAAAGACCTGAAGACTCAAGCAATGTTTCCTGAGTAAGAATTATGTGTTCAGTATAGCCTTCAGCAGAACTGTATTCCTGATATACATCTTTTCTTAAACTTTCAAAAATCTTAGCTTTGACCTTCAGCATAAATGATTGTTGAACAGATTACCACATTCTTGAAAATGCTTTTAACACAAACCTTTTTGATTACTACATTTTCTGAATCTCAAATAGTCTACCAAAAACTGTGTAACAAAAATTGAAAATAAAAGTACGAAGTGGACTTAGTTAGCAAAAGAGATCTTATTCACACTCAGAAAAGCTTTGTTTTCTTATGCTTACATGGAGATATCCGAAGAAACAGTGAATTGTTCTAGTTAGTTAATTATTTTGCTCCTAATTAAGAGTTAATCAATTTTTATTAAACGTTTACTTTATACCATGTATGTTATCTTATTTCATTCTCATAAATCTATGGGAAGGAGACTGTCTCCACTTTAAAGATGAGGACACTGAGGTTCAGAGAAGTGAGCAATTGTTTAATGACAAGATGTGAAGGCCAATTTTGACATTAACTCAAAAAAATGTCAAGGTTATTTCTTGAAAATTTAAAATATCAAACACTAAAACTACAGTTCAAAATCACACTGTGGATTATCACAAATATGTCTTATTTTGAGCACGTAATCAAGACTTATGCCATGGGTCATGAGATGATGTGTTTTCCTAAAGATCTATCAAATGTTGCTAATTCTCAGTCATCTACTAAGCATAGTGGGCATATGAAGGTTTATAAATCGGGATAGCCTGTGTGCATGAGTGTGTGTGTGTTTAGATGAGAAACAGAGAAATTGGGGGAAGGGGAGAGAGAGAGCGAGCGAGTGCACACTCTTATGCACATGTGTTTGTGACAATGAAAATCTTAAGTAACAGAATCGTAATATTAGAACAGACCTTACAAGCCATTTAATACATTTCTTTTCAGCAATGCAGAAAACCCTTCAATGCACCGCTGATAGCTGAGTATCCACTTCTTAATTCAGCAGTTGCACTAAAGTGTATACTTCTTCACAAAGCTATCCATTCTATTTTTTTTAACATCTTTATTGGAGTATAATTGCTTTACAATGGTGTGTTAGTTTCTGCTTTATAACAAAGTGAATCAGCTATACATATATCCCCATATATCCTCCCTCTTGCAACTCCCTTCCACCCTCCCTAACCCAACCCTCTAGATGGTCACAGAGCACAAAGCTGATCTCCCTGTTCTATGCGGCTGCTTCCAACAGCTATCTATTTTACATTTGGTAGTGTATATATGTCCATGCCACTCTCTCACTTCGTCCCAACTTATCCTTCCCCCTCCCTGTGTCCTCAAGTCCATTCTCTACGTCTGCATCTTTCATCTTTATTCCTATCCTGCCCCTACGTTCTTCAGAACGACTTTTTTTTCTTTTTTTTAGATTCCATATATATGTGTTAGCATATAGTATATCTCTTTCTGGCTTACTTCACTCTGTATGCCAGACTCTAGGTCCATCCACTGCTCTACAAATAACTCAATTTCGTTTCTTTCTATTGCTGAGTAATATTCCACTGTGTATGTGTGCCACATCTTTATCCATTCATTTGTTGATGGACACTGAGGCTGCTTCCACGTCCTGGCTATTGTAAACAGAGCTGCAATGAACATTGGGGTACATGACTCTTTTTGAATTATGGTTTTCTCAGGGTATATGCCCAGCAGTGGGATTGCTCGGTCATATGGCAGTTCTATTTTTAGTTTTTTAAGGAACCTCCATACTGTTCTCCATAGTGGCTGTATCAATTTACATTCCCACCAACAGTGCAGGTGGGTTCCCTTTTCTCCACACCCCGTCCAGCATTTATTGTTTGTAGATTTTTAATAAAGGCCATTGTGACTGGTGTGAGGTGATACCTCACTGTAGTTTTGATTTGCATTACTCTAATGATCAGTGATGTTGAGCATCCTTTCATGTGTTTGTTGGCAATCTGTATATCTTCTTTGGAGAAATGTCTATTTAGGTCTTCTGCCCATTTTTAGATTGGGTTGCTTGTTTCTTTGATATTGAGCTGCATGAGCTCGTTGTAAATTTTGGAGATTAATCCTTTGTCAGTTGCTTCATTTGCAAATATTTTCTCCCATTCTGAGGGTTGTCTTTTGGTCTTGTTTATGGTTTCCTTTGCTGTGCAAAACCTTTGAAGTTTCATTAGATCCCATTTGTTTATTTTTGTTTTTATTTCCATTTCTCTAGGAGGTGGGTCAAAAAGGATCTTGCTGTGATTTATGTCATAGAGTGTTCTGCCTATGTTTTCCTCTAAGAGTTTGATAGTGTCTGGCCTTACATTTAGGTCTTTAATACATTTTGAGTTTATTTTTGTGTATGGTGTTTGGGAGTGTTCTAATTTCATTCTTTTACATGTAGCTGTCCAGTTTTCCCAGCACCACTTATTGAAGAGGCTGTCTTTTCTCCACTGTATATTCTTGCCTCCTTTATCAAAAATAAAGTGACCATGTGTGTGTGGGTTTATCTCTGGACTTTCTATCCTGTTCAAATGATCTATATTTCTGTTTTTGTGACAGTACCATACTGTCTTGATTACTGTAGCTCTGTAGTATAGTCTGAAATGAGGGAGCCTGATCCCTCCAACTCCATTTTTCTTTCTCAAGATTGCTTTGGCTATTTGGGGTCTTCTGTGTTTTCATACTAATTGTGAAATTTTTTGTTCTAGTTCTGTGAAAAATGCCAGTAGTAGTTAGATAGTGATTGCATTGAATCTGTAGATTGCTTTGGGTAGTAGAGTCATGTTCACAGTGTTGACACTTCCAATCCAAGAACATGGTATATCTCTCCATCTGTTTTATCATCTTTAATTTCTTTCATCAGTGTCTTATAGTTTTCTGCATACAGGTCTTTTGCCTCCTCAGGTAGGTTTATTCCTAGTTATTTTATTCTTTTTGTTGCAGTGGTAAATGGAAGTGTTTCCTTAATTTCTCTTTCAGATTTTTCACCATTACTGTATAGGAATGCCAGAGATTTCTGTGCATTAATTTTGTATCCTGCTACTTTACCAAATTCATTGATTAGCTCTAGTAGTTTTCCGGTAGCATATTTAGGATTCTCTATGTATACTATCATGTCATCTGCAAACAGTGACAGCTTTACTTCTTCTTTTCTGATTTGGATTCCTTTTATTACTTTTTCTTCTGTGATTGCTGTGGCTAAAACTTCCAAAATTATGTTGAATAATAGTGGTGAGAGTGGACAGCCTTGTCTTGTTCCTGATCTTAGAGGAAATGGTTTCAGTTTTTCACCATTGAGAATGACGTTGGCTGTGGATTTGTCATGTATGGCCTTCATTATGTTGAGGTAAGTTCCCTCTATGCCTACTTTCTGCAGGGTTTTTATCATAAATGGGTGCTGAATTTTGTTGAAAGCTTTTTCTGCATCTATTGAGATGATCGTATGGTTTTTCTCCTTCAATTTGTTAATATGGTGTATCACATTGATTGATTTGCATATATTGAGGAATCCTTGCATTCCTGGAAAAAACCCCACTTGATCATGGTCTATGGTCCTTTTAATGTGCTGTTGGATTCTGTTTGCTAGTATTTTGCTGAGGATTTTTGCATCTATGTTCATCAGTGATATTGGCCTGTCATTTTCTTTCTTTGTGACATCTTTGCCTGGTTTTGGTATCAGAGTGATGGTGGCCTCGTAGAACGAGTTTGGGAGTGTTCCTCCCTCTGCTATATTTTGGAAGAGTTTGAGAAGGATAGGAGTTAGCTCTTCTCTAAATGTTTGATAGAATTCGCCTGTGAAGCCATCTGGTCCTGGGATTTTGTTTGCTGGAAGATTTTTAATCACAGTCTCAATTTCAGTGCTTGTTATTGTTCTGTTTATATTTTCTATTTCTTCCTGGTTCAGTCTCAGAAGCTTGTGCATTTCTAAGAATTTGTCCATTTCTTCCAGGTTGTCCATTTTATTGGCATATAGCTGCTTGTAGTAATCTCTCATGATCCTTTGTATTTCTGCAGTGTCAGTTGTCACTTCTCCTTTTTCATTTCTAATTCTATTGATCTGAATCTTCTCCCTTTTTTTCTTGATGAGTCTGGCTAATGGTTTATCAATTTGTTTATCTTCTCAGAGAACGAGCTTTTAGTTTTATTGATCTTTGCTATTGTTTCCTTCATTTCCTTTTCATTTATTTCTGATTTGATACTTATGATATCTTTCCTTCTGCTAACTTTGGGGATTTTTGTTCTTCTTTTTCTAATTGCTTTAGGTGTAAGGTTAGGTTTTTTATTTGAGTTCTTCATTGTTTCTTGATGTAGGATTCTATTGGTGTAACCTTCCCTCTTAGAACTGCTTTTGCTGTATCCCATAGGTTTTGCGTCATCGTGTTTCTATTGTCATTTGTTTCTAGGTGTTTTTTAATTTCCTCTTTGATTTCTTCAGTGATCTCTTGGTTATTTAGTAGTGTAGTGTTTATACTCCATGTGGTTGTATTTTTTACAGCTTTTTTCCTGTAATTGATATCTAGTCTCATAGTGGTCAGAAAAGATACTTGAAACAATTTCAATTTTCTTAAATTTACCAAGGCTTGACTTGTGACCCAACATATGATCTATCGTGGAGAATGTTCCATGAGCACTTGAGAAGAAAGTGTATTCTGTTGTTTTTGGATGGAATGTCCTATAAATATTAAGTCCATCTTGTTTAATGTATCATTTAAAGCTTGTGTTCCGTTATTTATTTTCATTTTGGATGATCTGTCCATTGGTGAAAGTGGGGTGTTGAAATCCCCTACTATGATTGTGTTACTGTCGATTTCCCCTTTTATGGCTGTTAGTATTTGTCTTATGTATTGAGGTGCTCCTTTGTTGGGTGCATAAATATTTACAATTGTTATATCTTCTCGATCCCTGTATCATTATGTAGTGTCCTTCTTTGTCTCTTGTAATAGTCTTTATTTTAAAGTCTATTTTGTCTGATATAAGAATTGCTACTCCAGCTTTCTTTTGATTTCCATTTGCATGGAATATCTTTTTGCATCCCCTCACTTTCAGTCTGTATGTGTCCCAAGGTCTGAAGTGGGTCTCTTGTAGACAGCATATATATGGGCCTTGTTTTTTCTATCTATTCAGTCAGTCTATGTCTTTTGTTTGGAGCATTAAATCCATTTACATTTAAGGTACCTATTGATATGTATGTTCCTATTACCATTTTCTTAATTATTCTGGGTTTGTTACTGTAAGTCTTTTGCTCCTCTTGTGTTTACTGCCTAGAGAAGTTCCTTTAGCATTTGTTGTAAAGCTGGTTTGGCGGTGCTGAATTCTCTTCCTTTGCTTGTCTTTAAAGGTTTAAATTCTCCATCAAACCTTAATGAGATCCTTGCTGGGTAGGGTAATCTTGGTTGTAGGTTGTAGGTTTTTCCCTTTCATCACAGGCCACTCCCTTCTGGCCTGCAGTGTCCACTTAAAAATCAGCTGATAACCTTATGGGGATTCCTTTTTGTGTAATTTTTTTGTTTTTCCTTTGCTGCTTTTAATATATTTTCTTAGTATTTAATTTTTGATAGTTTGATTAATATGTGTCTTGGTGTGTTTCTCCTTGGATTTATCCTGTATGTGGCTCCTCTGTGCTTCCTGGACTTGAATGACTATTTCCTTTCCCATATTAGGGAAGTTTTCAACTATAATCTCTTCAAATATTTTCTCAGTCCCTTTCTTTTTCTCTTCTTCTTCTGGGACCCCTATAATTTGAACATTGGTGCATTTAATATTGCCCCAGAGGTCTCTGAGACTGTCCTCAAGCCTTTTCATTCTTTTTTATTTATTCTGCTCTGTGGTAGTTATTTCCACTATTTTATCTTCCAGGTCACTTATACTTTCTTCTGGCTCAGTTATTCTGCTATTGATTCCTTCTAGAGAATTTTAAATTTCATTTATTGTGTTGTTAATCATTGTTTGTTTGCTCTTTAGGTCTTCTAGGTCCTTGTTAAACCTTTCTTGTATTTTCTCCATTCTATTTCCAAGATTTTGGATCATCTTTACTATCATTTCTCTGAATTCTTTTTCAGGTAGTCTGCCTATTTCCTCTTCATTTGTTTGGTCTGGTGGGTTTTTACCTTGCTCCTTCACCTGCTCTGTGTTTCTCTGTCTTCTCATTTTGCTTCACTTACTGTGTTTGGTGTCTCCTTTTCACAGGTTCACAGTTTCCGTTGTTTTTGGTGTCTGCCCCCAGTGGCTAAGGTTGGTTCAGTGGGTTGTATAGGCTTCCTGGTGGAGGGGACTGGTGCCTGTGTTCTGGTGGATGAGGCTGGATCTTGTCTTTCTGTTGGGCAGGACCATGTCCAATGGTGTTGCCTCTCTGCTCATGGGTGGGGTTGCACACCTGTCTTGCTAGTTGTTTGGCATAGGGTGTCCTGCACTGTAGCTTGCTGATCATTTGAGTGGAGCTGGGTCTTAGCATTGAGATCGAGATCTCTGGGAGAGCTTTTGCCATTTGATATTACGTGGAGCTGGGAGGTCTCTGGTGGACCAATGTCCTGAACTTGGCTCTACCACCTTAGAGTCACAGGCGTGACACCCAGCTGGAGCATGAAGACCCTGTTAGCCACATGGCTCAAAAGAAAAGGAGAAAAAAAAGAAATAAATAAAATAAAATAAAAGTTATTAAAATAAAAAAATATTAAAAATTAAAAAGTAATAAGAAAAGGAAAGAAAAATAAAGAAGAGAGCAGCCAAAGCAAAAAACAAATCCACCAATGATGACAAATGCTAAAAACTATACTACAAAAAAAGACAAGAAAAAGAAACGGCCAGACAGAACCCTGGGACAAATGGCAAAAACAAAGCTACACAGACAAAATCACACAAAGAAACATAACATACACACTCACAAAAAGAGAAAAAGGAAAAAATGAAAATCTTTGGGAAGTCTAAGGTCTTCTGGCAATGTTCAGTAGGTGTTCTGTAGGAGTTGTTCCACATGTAGTTGTATTTCTGACGTATTTGTGGGGAGGAAGGTGATATCTATGTCTTACTCCTCCGCCATCTTGAATGTCTGTCTCTCTGGCACCTGCTGTATCCTCCTCACATGGCTGAAGGCCCTGTATCTTCCTTCCCCTACTTGGGGAGGTTGCTCGCCCATTCTCTTTTGAAAACCTTTAACTGATAAAAAGTTCTCATATGGAGTCATTGTTTTCTTCCAATAACTTCCACCTAGTCCTACTGCTGACCTTTAGTATAAATAGAATTAACTCTTCCACTTTGCTTATCTATCAACCTTTCTTCTTCTTTTCTTCTTTCTCTTCTTCCTATCCCTCTTCCTTCCTTTATTCTTTCTTCATGTCATTCCTTAGTGCTTTTCTGTGTCTCTTTGCTTTATCCTCTCCTTTCTTTTCTTCCCTGTGCTTCTTTCTAGAAAGATGTGTATGTGTGATTTAAAGGAATTATAATCAACATGATGAAATGTGAATTAAGAACAATTATATAATAAATAAATAATATAGACCAGAAAGTACAACTCAGAGCAGACTTTTAAGACTACATGATTTTCCCCTTTTCTTTGCTAATGAACCAATGGGTATAACTGCAGAGCAAGAACATGTAATAGTGTTTCTTCTGTGTATGCGCAGAAGAGAAACACACTATACTCAATACAGTAATTTTACTTGTGAAATGTTGTAAATGTGATATTTATCATGTGAATTGACATTTTTTGAAACCTGATAACATGCTTCCAAATATTTCTGATCTATATCTTGTTTTGGAAATGTTTATTAAATATACTGTGCTTTAGATAGCATAATATATTCCAATGATATCTGCTCATGATGTGTTTTTTCCTGTAATCAGAGTTTAATGGTAATATATACTGTTATCTACTTTCCCTGTGTGGTTAAAACCTGATTATGTGTTTGAGATATACATGTGATACTTACATACAGCAGAATTGGTGCTTTCTTTCTAGTTTCTGTCTCTTTTCTAGACCTGAGTATAACATTGTGATATGTTCAACCATATGACACCTGTGATAGGATGAATTATGGCCTCCAAATTATTTCCACATTGTAATCCCCAGAACATGTGAATGTTCTTCTCTGGTAAAGGGACTTTGCAGTTTTGATTAAATTAAGGGTTTTGAGATGAGATTATCCTGGATTATCCAGGTAGGCCCAATATAATCACAAGTATACTCATAAAAGGGAGGTAGGAGGAGACATCTACATAAGAGAAGGCTGTGAACCAAGGAATGCAGAAGCTGGAAGAGGGAAGGAATGGATCCTTCCTGGATCCATGCTATAAAATGCAGTTTCTTTGACATGTAAGGGGGAAAAATGTCCTCAGATTAGACCAGTTTGAGATTCTGTTGACCTTATTATTACCTGTCAAGTTTCAGTAAAACGGCGATATATGTTGTGCCAGTATTTTCTAGGAATTTAACATATACTATCCACCAAAATCTCAGAAAGTTGGCATGGCCCTAGAGAAAAATCAATAATTTGTCCCTTTTCATCTTAACTTCACACAATCTCCCTATTCATAATATTATATTAAAATAAAAAATACTGGTTTTTAGTAATTCTTCTAGGTAAAAGTACTATTATTTGAACTGTAAAATTATATAAATTATATATAAAAATTATATAAATAGATTTAAAATATAATATCTTAGTTATATTTGAAAATGGTTTGTAACTTCTGGGCCTCAGTTGCTTCATCAAAAATTCTGAATCATGTTCCAGGTATAGGAAAAAATGAACCAACTAAATATTATCAAAAAAGAGAAAAAATTATATTAAAATGACCAGGAAAGTCATCTATAAGTAAATGACTAAAATCATTTTAACACATATTGTGGAAAGGAAGCAGCTAAGTGATAAAGCCTGCAAAAATATAAATTCTAAAATAATGTAATGAATAAAGTTTTACATACAAATTTTATTGCTGTACTTAAAAAAAATTCAGACTCTTAAAAGAAATCCATACAGTAGATTTCAATCAAGCTGTTTAAAACATGATGTAGACATACAGGCATGGGGAAATAAGTATAATATTTAAAGTGACAAAACAATATGCAAAATGGCATGCATGCCATGATTCAAAACATTTTAAAAATAGCAAATGCCCCCAAACTGTATAACTAAATTGTGTATCTATTTTATAACTAAATTGTGTATCTATCAAGACCATTTTGGAAGATTTGGAATGGATCATGAAGGAGATAATGACCAGTTCCTCTCCAAATCTTAATTCAGCAGCATTAAAAAAGGTCATTCAGGGCTTCCCTGGTGGCGCAGTGGTTGAGAGTCCGCCTGCCGATGCAGGGGACACGGGTTCATGCCCCGGTCTGGGCAGATCCCACATGCCGCAGAGCGGCTGGGCCCGTGAGCCATGGCCGCTGAGCCTGCGCGTCCGGAGCCTGTGCTCTGCAACGGGAGAGGCCACAACAGTGAGAGGCCCACGTACCCCCCCCCCGACACACAAAAAAGGTCATTCAGTGGTACATCCACCACGAGGATGACCCTTCTCCTGAGGATGATGAGAACAAAGAAAAAGAAAGGGATAATATCCCTGTCTGGGAAGAAGGATTCCTGAAAGTTTTCCAAGGAACACTTTTTGAACTTACTCTGGCTGCAAACTCTCAAAGGTTTGCTTGATATCACATGCAAGACTGTTGCCAATATGATAAAGGGGGAAAACTCATGAGGAGATTTTCAAGACCTTCAATATCAAAAGTGACCTTACTGAAGAAGAGGAAGCCCAGGTAGGCAAAGAAAACCAATGGTAAGAAAAGAAGTGGAATGTTGTGCCTGACACTGTAACAGTGAAAGGCTTTTTCCAAATACTATTTGCACTACTCTGTTTACAGTTGTTAATATTAGACAAACAGTAGATAGATGCAACAGCGAATCAACTGTATTTGCAGGATATTGTCCTCATTGAACCTGTTGTTTCAGTACAGATTCCAAACTTCTGGCTGAGTTTCTTCTAGTGTGATCAAAAGTTTCTCTTTTCTTTGCTCTGAAAAAAACTGAACTGTGGGTTCTCTAAAAAAACAAAACAAATATATATATATATATGTGTGTGTGTGTATATATATACACATATATATGTATATATAAAAACTATAATAGCATTAAACTACTAATAGCTGTTTACCATTACCATGCTGGCCTAGGAAAACTAGATGTTAAAAGAGCAAAACAGACATAAATCTAATAATTGTCTGATAGTTACTGATTTTTAAATTATATTAACAAATTATTACTTTATTCATAATTTTTAAAACTGATTTAAAAGGAATATGATTTTATTTCAAAGAGTCTAACTAATCTTAGCCTTAGCTCATTATTCTAAAGATTGTTTTCAAAAATATAATTAAAAATTTTAATAAATTTCAAAGAGTTGAATCTAAATATTAATATATTTATAAGCTATGACTATGAAGTGATACATGTGACTTATGGAGGTGTCATCAAATTTTAGTTACCCTGTATTTCCGTCATCCTTGAATTTAAAGGAGGATACAAAATTGCAGAGAAAGCTAGCTGAAAGATGACTGGCTTCAGAAGTTTTTTAAATGAAGAAGTTTTATGAAAATTAGTCTCATAACTGTTATGGATTTGTTTATGAGATGTCTCAAGAAGGAAAAATAAAGACCTTTTTCTATGCTGTTGGACCCCTAAGGTACATAAACAGACCAGAAAATTTCACTCACATTTTAGGGCTGTGAAACAGCCCATGGTTAACCTTGGGAATTTTAGAAGACAGATTCACATATAAGGACTTCTATTCATATTATAAGGTAAAATAGAGCAATTACCTTTTTTCCCTTAAGATAGAAACACAGATTAGCTTAAGACTTCTTTGATCACTTCAAATGGAATTGATTTTGATGTCTGAACTCCTAAAACATTTATTGTCTATTCCACATGACATCTAGCATTGACTGCCTTTATCTTAAGCTCTTGCTATTCTATTCCTCTTTACAGAATAAATAAAAATATACTGTAGTTCACTTTTCAACTTCTTATGCTCTTTCACGTATATTAAATCACCTGAAATACACTGTAACTCTGTTAAGTACACTATTCTCATTTTAGTTGAGGAAATAGGATCAGACTGGAAATAACTTACTCACAATTACATAAGAGATAAGGAGCAGACTCCAGACTGAGTCCAGCATTTACCGACTGTACTTTAGGAACTGTGTCACATTTCAAGATCTGAAGCTCCCATAGGACCTAGTACAGTGCCACACAAACACATTAGGTACCTTGCATGTGAGTATCTCTTTTATTCAGAACTTGTTTAAATCTTGTTTCAAGGCTTCAGACAACTGTCCTGCCCTCTGAGGTTCTGTTCTATAAATCCTTTAAGGTACCATGTGAACACTATCTAATTAATTTACATATTCCATGTATATAATCATCATTTTATGAGAGTAGAATTAATGTAAGAAAATAATAACATATAATAATAATATTACCAGAAAATAAGGAAAGATTATTGCAAAGTGATAAGAGTTTGAACATATGGTGATGATGAAAATGGACATTACGCCATAATTTGATTGTATAATATTAAAATCCATCTTGGGTTAGTTTCTTTTCAATGTTTTCCATTATTGAACTGTCTCAATTGAAAATGTATTTGGACTGAGAAATAAAAGCAAAACCCAAAATATTCTGAGTTATTTGATTATCGATTTTGAGTGCTTCCAATATCAACTGTCCTTTCACTAATTCCAAACCCATTTTCATCATCCTGATACCTGTTCCACCCCTAAGCTGAACTCTCACTTTCCCTTGCCACAATTTAACATCTCTTGATCAGTAAAAGTCTGCTGGATTCCATAATTTTATAGGTTGTAACGCTAAGATTCTATATGTTTTTTATGTAATCTAGCTGTACAATGTTTAAAAAGCTGTGCTTTGGGTTTTTTTCTCTTACTTTTTGGAAGTGAAAGTTATCTTCACAATTTTATATAAGTATATATTTGTTGTAGGGAAGCAAAATTTGCCACCACGTAATGTGTCTCTTTGGCATGACCATTAATTTAGGTTGGTTATTAATTTTTTAACTGAAGTATAGTTGATTTAAAAACAAGCAACCTGATTAAAGAATTGGCAGAAGACCTGGATACACTAATATATTAGTTTCGATATTTTTACAGATTATACTCTATTTAATGTTATTACAAAATAATGTCTGTATTTCCCTCTGCTGTACCATATATCCTTGCTGCCTATTTATTTTATACACAGTACTTTTTATCTCTTAACCCCATATGCTTATGTTGTCGTTCATCCCACTCTTTCTCCCCACTGGTAACCATTAGTTTGTTCTCTATATCTGTGAGTCAGTTTCTGTTTTGTTATCAGGACTAAAATATTGCCTGCCATATCAGTAAACAAACTATGTTGCAGCCATCAAGCCATTACATTACAGTTGCCTGGAAGGCGAGCCCTAAGGGAACTCAGGATGGAGACAAATGGGCTGCCCACTGCCAAGCCCTTCTAGCTGTCAGCCACTTGCAGCCACCCTGACAGAGAGGCTGAGGAAGCTCAGAATACTAGCTCCAGATAGCTGAGGTGCATATCAAAGGAATAATTTCAGTGAGCTCAGACTCTTACATCTTCCTATACCTAGAAAAGCAATTCCTTAACTTGAGAAATCTGGTTTTCTTTTTATTAACAGTAGTCTTTTGATGTTCTGACTACCTGATTTAGTTGCAAAAACTCCTACATATCCTGGTTTCTCCCCTTCCTCTTCCAAGCAGTCTCTCAGTGTTATTTGAGATGCTGTCTCCTGGGCTTGAAGTCTTAAGAGTATCTGCCGAATAAAACATAGCTGTCAACTTTTAGGATGTACTTTTTTTTTTCAGTCAACAGTTATATGCATTCATTCATTTGTGTTTTTAATTTTTTTAGATTCCACATATAAGTGATAACAAAGAGTATTTGTCTTTGTCTGATTTATCTCACTAGAGAGCTCAGAAATAAACCCATGTGTCTATGGTCAATTAATCTATGACAAAGGAGGCAAGAATATACAATGAAGAAAAAAGAGTGGTGCTGGGAAAGCTGGACAGCTACAAGTAAAAGAATGAGATGAGAACATTTCCTCACAGCATATACAAAAATAAACTCATAATAGACTGAGGCCCTAAATGTAAGACCTGAAACCATAAAAATCCCAGAAAAGAACATAGGCAGAACACTCTTTTACATAAATCGTAGCAATGGTTTTTTTGGATCTGTGTCTTAAGGCAAAAGAAATAAAAGCAAAACTAAACAGGACCTAATTCAACTTAAAATCTTTTACAAAGCAAAGGAAATCATTGACAAAATGAAAAGACAACCTACTAAATGGGAGAAAATATTTGCAAATGATACCATTGATAAAGGGTTAATATCTAAAATTTATAAACAGCTCATACAGCTCAATATCAAAAAAACAAACAATCTGATTAAAGAATGGGCAGTAGACCAGAATAGACATTTTTCCAAAGAAGACATACGGATAGGTAAGAGGCACATGAAAATATGCTCAACATCGCTAATTATTAGAGAAATGCAAATCAAAACCACAATGAGATATCACCTCACACCTGTCAGAATGGCTAACATTAAAAAGAACACAAATAACAAATGTTGGCGAGGATGTGGAAAAAAGGGAACTCCTATACTCTGTTGGGGGGAAGGTAAATTGGTGCAGCCCCTGTGGAAAACAGTGTGGAGGTTCCTCAAAAAACTGAAAATAGAACTACCATATGATCCAGCAATTCCACTCCTGGGTATATAACCAAAAAAATCTAAAACACTAAGTCGAAAAGATACATGTGCCCCAATGTTTATAGTAGCATTATTTACAATAAAGGAAGTAACCCCAAGATATGAAAGTAACCCAAGTGTCCATCAACAGATGAATGGATAAAGAACATGTGATACACATGTGCACACACACACACACACACACACACACACACACAATTATTACTTAGCCATAAAAAAGAATGAAATTCTGTTATTTGCAGCAACATGGATAGACCTAGACGGTATCATGCTTAGTGAAATAGCCTGATTATTTTTAAGAAACAGAAGACTCAGGAAGCCTTCCTTTTTATGTCTCCCTTAGCTATCTAAAGAATTTAGGTAAAGGGCCTATTCCCTGAATAAGAGATATCACCAGAGATGTCTGTAAAGAATATGGGCTAGATGTGGCAGGACAACCTTGTCAGCCCTGTCAGAATTCACTTTGTGTCCCATTGTCTCTGCACGGCCCAGCAAACATATGCTTTTCCATTTCCATGTGAATTGCCTTTCTCCCTTTCGAAGTCCCAAATCACTACCCCAGCATACTCTTTTGTATTTAGCTGACAGTGGTATTTAAAGCAAAGGTTTCAACGATTTTTTGGTGAGTTACTCAGTTTTCCTGGGTTTCTCTCATATATACATGTTATTAAACTTTTGTTTGATTTTCTCTTGTCAATTTGTCTCAGGTCAATTTAATTCTTAGATCAGCCAGAAGAACCTAGGAGGGAGAAGAAAGTTTCTTCCTTACCAATAGTATGTGTGTATGTGCATTTATAGAAAATATACAAAGGGAGAAAGCACTCATGCTGTTGGCCACTCGAGGGAATGTTGAAGGATTTTGTCACACAGATTCAAGAGGATGCAAGTGTATTCCTGCCAATTCACCAGAAATAGGACGTAAAACTGCTTTTGTTCTCTCATTAAAGAAATAATGCAATGCAACAGATTTATTGGGATGGTTTCTGGTTCAAGCCAAGAGGAATAAGTCTTGATTCTTCCTTGATAGAGGTAGTCTTTGCATAGGACAAGTAGCCAGGTGCTCCCACAGCTGCCTTGAAACATTCATGTATTCCTGAGGATATGGGTGATTTTGTTCTTATCACTGATCAAATAGTAGAATAAATAACTTACATAAAATAACACCTGGCTGAGCCCTGTGTTTTGCTCTCATTTTCTCTAGGTAGTAATTGTTGTTTACAAATCATGACTGCACGCAGAAAAAAACCTAGTGTTTTCTCACATTGGCTGCTAGCTCATAATTTCTATTTCATGTTCTCTAAATAGCTTCAAAGGTATTTAGTGCATATGTTACACTTTTCCCCAGCGATTTTTGTGACTACTTTGTTAACAAGCCAAATGGCATTGCTCCATATTTATTGCAAAAGTTAATAGGATTACAAAGATTTTCCAAACTAAAAATGATCTAAGTATTATTATTCACTATGAATAATGTGAATCTTAGCCACATTTTTGTATTTCATTTAAAATGCAACACGATGTGCTAAATAATTGTGGGGTTTTTTTCTAAATTCTGTTTCTAGGGGAAAAAGTATGTGGATAAAACAATTTTTTTAGCCTATACATTTGTAAGGTGAGTTTATGCAACCAAGTAGTATTTGTTTTCTTAACATTAACTTATAATTAATTGTACAGTATACACGAAAAATACATAAAATTTAATATTAATTTTAAAAACTAAAATTGGAATTTAGCAACACCATTTCTGAATATTCAAATTACATTAGGTTAGTGTCAGCAAAGTGATAGGTAAACAAGGAAATCTATCTGACAATGTAATGATGGCATTTTAGTGGGTACATGCTATCATGGCCATAACAATGGTTTACAGCCAGCACTCTTTAATCTGGATAATGCCTATGCTGTAAGTATTTTGAGTGTCACCCTGAGTATATGTACTTCTGTCCTTAATAATTTTAGAATTATGTCATTTATTGTAATTCTTATCATGGTTTTCTGACTTTGACTTAAGAGATCAATTTGAATTAATGGGCAGAGTTTTCTTTTTTTTACTACATACATATTAATTTGTCTTTGATTTGAATCTGCAGCCTTTAGTTGCATAATTCTGCCTGGTTCTTAAGGAAGCCAAATCTCTGTTCAAAGAGAAGTGGCCTATCAGGCTAAAAATTAGCCACATCATAAATTCACTAAGAAATGACCTCTGCTTGCAGGACGTTTTTTTCCCCAGATACCCACAATGATGTTTCCTTGCCTGCAGCTGTGCTTCAGAAAAACCTGACAATAATTTGCTCAGATGACTTCCCTAACCTCAGTCACTATCTTCCCACATTTGGGTTGTTCTACTGCCTTCTACACTGTATATATATTATTGTCCATTTGAGTTTTTCTGCGTTGTTTTGTTTTTTTTTGGCTGTGTCGTGTCTTTGTTGCTGTAAGCAGGCTTTCTCTAGTTGTGGCTAGCGGGCTTCGTTGCGGTGCCTGGGCTTCTCATTGCAGTGGCTTCTCTTGTTGCGAAGCATGGGCTCTAGGCACGCAGGCTTCAGTAGTTGTGGCTCGTGGGCTCTAGAGCGCAGGGTCAGTAGTTGTGGTGAATGGGCTTAGTTGCTCCGCGGCATGTGGGATCTTCCCAGACCAGGGATCGAACCCGCGTCCCCTGCATCAGCAGGCGGACTCAACCACTGTGCCACCAGGGAAGTCCTCCATTTGAGTTTTGAAGGGATCCATAATGTACACTATAAAGTTTTTTTTTTTAAACTTCTAAACTCTACTTATCTGTTTAAAAGCTGAGCCTCCCAAAAGAATTCAACTGTCATAAATCCCCTCCTCAGGAGTTTTGCAACCGGGGAGGACTGACTCCTATCACCAGAAGGGAGAAGTTAGCACCAGGACAAGAAATCACCTAAACAGACGTTGTCACAAAACTATTGTATCTGCCATCTATTTTTCTAAGGGCCCATTTATCTTTTCTAAAAGACATTTGTTTTCCCATAAGTACTCTTATTCCCCTCCCCTTCCCCTGTCAAGATGTGTTATAAGTCCCCAGTTCTAACCATCTCCTTGAGTCATGTTTTCCTGTGAACTCCTATGTATGCACATAAATAAAAATCTGTCTTTTCTGTTGATAATCTGTCTTTTGTCAATTTAATTTGTAGGTTCCCAAACAATAACAAAAGAGGGTAGAGAAAATTGTTTTCTACCCTGACAGTTTCAATGCAATGGGAATGGCTTCAATGCTAGTAGAATAACTGTGGATGGTACTGTCGTCTTAGACGTCTTCATGAGAGAGCCTGACCGAACTGCTTATACATATCAATGTGCCATTTTATGATAATGTATAAGAGAAGTTTAGATAAAGTGATATTTGTAAGGAATTAGAGGGAACTCCATTAGGGCACAACAGTTTAGGGAGCAAATATTTGTAGATAGTGGATCTTTGAAATAAACCTGGTCTAAATTTGTTTCCTCTTTTCTTTCCTTATGGTTAGTTCTTTTGGGTTTTTTTCCACTTTGGTGTGTACTGTCTTTTATTATAGACTCTTGTATAATGGCTTTTTGTGATAGGAATACATTTAAACAGCTAGAGCTAGAATTATTAGGATATAGGCAATCTTGATATGCATCTAATGTAGGATTTTTGGAAGAAAGTCTATGGCATCATAACCATATTGGTAGTGACTTAGTCCAGATGTGACTTTTTAAGCACTTATGTCAAGTGTCCACACAAAGTAAAGATAATCATGTAAGAGCCTTGAATACAATCCTTGAAAATCCCTCTTGATCGCTTGTATAATGGCCTCCACATAAAGAGATGCCAATTCTTAATGATGATATAAGAGGTAATGCTAGATTTTGAGGAGATTGAGAAATATATGGTGTGCTGCAGCCAGCCTTTGTCAGCTTTTCAGAACCTATTGTGCCTATCTTTTCACTACAACATTCAAACTCTGTAAATCAGTCTTTTAAAAAAACTTTCTTTCCTTTTTGCCTTGGAGATCCAGTTTTTAAACATCAGCACATCACTGGTCATTACTCACTATTTATCAAACTTAGGGTGGTTCTAACTTTGGTCTTCGAGATGTTGATAGGTGTGTACCATGAAGGAGATATATCTTCAAATAAGTTTGGAAAATGCTAGATTAAACAAAGTTACTGTAAATATCCAAAAAAGAGGCAATGGTATTATATTTCTCTTATTTCATACTATGTAAAATGAAAAACTTTTACTGGCACTATGTTCATAAAATATCAGAATGCTAGAACACTACTTTTGGAAACAATGTTAGCCTAAACTTTGGAAACTTTATTCTGTTGACTCCGGCTCAAGAGTTTGTACTGACTATGGCCATGTTCCTGGCATATAAGTGTCAGAAAGACTGTCAAGTATCTTAAGCTTTTGAAGCAAGACTAGGTTTCCTCTTCACTGAGATATCCTAGTAGCCACTGGGCGCCTAAAGCTACAAATGAGTGGAGATGGAGGGAGGATCATGAGAGTCCCAGAACAGGCTCTCATGATAAGTGGCGGTATAGTGCTATGATTAAGCACTTGGGCTTTGGTGCCAGGGTACTTGGTTTTGAATACCAGCTCTGCTACTCACTGGTCATGTGACTGTAATCAATTTACTTAACCTCTCTGTTTCCTCAGTTTTTCTTCCAAAAAATGGAAATAATAATATCCACCACTGAGGGTTATTGTGAAGATTAAGTATATTGTTTCATTTAAAGCACTTAAAATTAATTCCTGACACATTGCAAGCACTCAAAATTATCGGCTACTGTTATTGTCATGAACAAAAGACAACACTGAACAAACATTGTTATTGTCATAAAAAAGGCATTTCACTAATAAAAATGTTATAGAAGATTTTGCAATAGTCAATATCACAAATCCAGGAAAACCTTTCATATCCCACATGCTAAAAAGCCGTGCAGAAAACAATTTGTTTCTTCATGTATGAAAGAATTTTGGCAAATATTTCCCAGAGGATATTTATTAAATTTGAATATCTTTGGTAAATGCTAGGTTGGGAATAATTTTCCAGAAGATTATATGTTTAGGATTTTAATAAATGTTGCACAGGAAAAGAATTTTGTACTTAAGTACATTTTTGGGACACTAGCTGGGGGAAAAAAAGCCAAATAAGTTTTCTTATTGAAGGAATTATCAAAGCTTTTAATGTGTTATTCTGCTGTAAGCAGTGAAGAAGGTCATATAGCATGCACATTTCCTAACTCAACTGACCAAGGAAACACTTTTTGAAAAGCATGTCACAGGATTAATCCTCTGCAGAAATATTTTGGGGACTGCTGATCTAGAAGATAAGTCCAGGAAATTCAAACATTTATTCAAATGTATATACTTTCTTGGAATTCTCCAGGTCCTGTTATTTGCTCGCCAGTGAACATATATAAATCTCATGTAACCCACTGGCACTTGATTAGTTTAAAACATGCCAATATGCTAGAATCTAATTTTCAGGGCATGCGTTTTCAATGAACAATTTCAATAATATGAACTTGGCACTTTACTTGTTTTAATTTTGCAAGTATATTTTAACCAAATATGAGTAGTGCCCTTCCTCCAGTGTCTCTGGATGTGTCCAGTATATGTCAGAGAGTTTTGGAAGAAAATAGATATAATTCCCACAACAGGGGCACAATTACTCCTTGTCTGGGGACATGTGATGTCAGTGTCTCTATTAAAATCAAATTTTCACATGTCTTTACAAAGAGAGATCATTATAAAAATATTAATGAGTCCATACTTTATTCCCTACCTATCTATATATTGAAGTCCTAAGTAATCTTTCAATACCATAGAATAAATTCCTACCTGTGGGTCAGGCCATTAAATAAGTCATTGATTAAATGCATCAATGGTGTCCTATGACCACAAAAATTAATGTGCTACTTTCCTTTGGACCAGATGACACCTTATTTGCTAAAAGGGGGTGGTGGAATAGATGGTTGTTTTAGCAAACTTTCAGATCTTCAGGACATGAGTAGGGGACTTCTTGTTTACCTCAACTGTTTTCTGATTATACCTCAGTAGAAAGTAATACTGTCTTCCTTCTAAAGAAATATAAGAATTAAAGCAAGAAGAGAAGCACAAATATTAAAATTGAATCTACGTTGAATCTATAGTACATCCAGTTGAAAGTTATCCAATTCATGTTTTCCTGTTTGTTTAGTTTTCATATTAAAAACTGTAGTACGTTTGGTTTTATTCTCATAAAGTTCTTTTTTACATAACTGAGTCGTTGACTCATCTCTGTATGAACCATCAGGTGACTGACTGTATGACTAGCACATATCACTAAAGTTAAAAATGCTTTAGTTATGTGAAAGAGCACATCAACTGAGCACTACTGTGTTTGACCAAGTCAGGGTAGATCCTAATTGCTTTGACAAATTTCCTGCTGAGAAATTGATCTTCAAAGATTTCTTAATGCCTTTTTTTTTACCCATTTACTTCATTTTAAAGCTTCAAAGTCTTCCTTTCTATTAATTATCACATATACTAGAAAACACAAAGAACAAAATATTATGTTTTATTCATCTAAGCAGGGCATCTAAACACTAAGTTATAGCAAAGATGGGAACTTATTGAAGCAAAGGTCATCCTCTGTCAAACAAAACCATAAGAGACTTTTCTTTTAGTGGAGAATTCATAAATATTTTATCTGAACATTTCCATGAACTTGCTGTAAAAGCTATGTTTCCTGGCATTTACTGAGGATGACAAAATCAGTTACTGTAATTTAAAACTTTTGCTAATATGCTTATCAGACTTTCATTTAAAACATGCTCATCATCCATACCCTAATCCATCTAAAACAAATAATTCTAAATAGTTAACATTATAGACATTTACATCACATAAAATAAAATTCTGCTTTCTTTTATTTGTAAATGCATATTATTTTTGTTCTAATATAAAGCTGAGAGTCTACTGGAAACAATCACAACAAAACATCAAGTGACTTAATTCTCCTTATCTGAATGAGAACAGAATATCTCTATAAATGCTTCCAAAGTTTAGGCTAAGTGCTAAGCAGTCTTTTGGGCCCCAAATGGTGAAGGGATCAATCAAAAAATAACCACAGCTCACAACCTACTAAAATTTCTTTAATTTAGTTAGCCATGGTTATTTGATGTTCCAGAGTACTTCCAACATTTTTAAGTCTTCACAAAATGTTGTATTTGCATATAATACACACATCAGCCAAACCTCTAAACCTGATAGTATTCTCATTTGCTCTCATGAAGAAGACACAGGAATTGAGTGAAAGTAGAATGTTTGTCTCTTTAACTTGATTTTTCCATAAATATGCTGTGGCCTACTAAATAAGCATGTATACTGTAGGATTTTTTTTAATAAATCTTTATTGGAGTATAATTGCTTCACAGTACTGTGTTAGTTTCTGTTGTACACCAAAGTGAATCAGCCATATGCATACATATGTCCCCATATCCTCTCCCTCTTTTGCCTCCCTCCCATCCTCTCTATCCCACCCCTCTAGGTCATCTTAAAGCACTGAGCTGATCTCTCTGTGCTTTGCTGCTGTTTCCCGCTAGCTAACTATTTTACATTCAGTAGTGTACATACATTGATGTTACTCTCACTTCGCCCCAGCTTACCCCTCCCACCCCGTGTCCTCAAGTCCATTCTCTATGAGTAATGTAGGATTTTAAAAAGTCAAATCTGGAGCTAGATGTCCTTGACTTTGAATTCTGGCTAAGTAGCTTAACTCTTGGCAATTCACTTATTTTCTCTGCACCTCATTTTCTCATCTATAAACTAGGAAGTAGCATTTACCTAATAGGGTTGCTATGGGAAGTTTAAGGAGGTAATCTGTAAAAAGTGACTAGCTCAGTATTTTGGATATAATAGGCATCAATAAAAAATAAATAGGCTATTATTCTCATTATTATGCTAACTAATCTTTTCCAAAGCTTTGTATAATAAATGTATTTTGAGTTTTTTAATCTTATGTATTTCAATTACCTCATTTGCTTTCAGGTATATTTTCATTAGAAAAATTTGTTTTGGTTTATTCATTTACTTTGATTTGGCAAGTATAAGCTAACTAAAATATTTGTATTACAGAAGGACTGGAAAGTGCTGAAAATCAATAGAACTCCTATTGTTACTGAAAGTGGAGTCTGGCCGCTCTCTGCTCAAAATCTGATAAAGAGGCAAGGTTGATGGAAAGGAAGGCTTGCTTTATTTTAGAGGCCAGCAACCTGGGGCGGGTGGGGAACTCCTGTCCAAAGGTCGACTCCCCCCACTGACAATCAGTGGACAAGAGCTTTTATAGACAGAGGGAGGGGGCTACATGTAGAAACAGCACAGTAGGCTCTGACAGTCATCTTGAAATTAGTCATGCCGTGCTCCGATCAGCATCATCTTGATTGTTTTAAATACAGTTAGTCTTTAGTTCCAGGGTCAGGTTTGTTCCCATTTCTTTGAGGCCAGTTCTCAGAATTGTGGCAGCTTATGTCATGATTACAGGCTGGTCATCATGTAGTTAACTTCTTCCATCTGGTGGGGGTTTTAGTATCTATAAGACAGCTCAAAAGATATGGCTCAGAATATTACCTATAGCCCTTGAGGAAGAACTAAATGTCCTTAATTTTGCTTAATGACTGAACTATTATTATTTGGTCTCATTCGACTGTTTTCCTTTGTTTCTGCATTTTCTCACTTCTCTAATTAAACTTATTGTTTGGCTAAAGTTCTTCCACAGACAAAAGGCAGGCTGAGGACATGGAGGCAGTGGGGAGGACCATAGAGTCCTGCTTTGTTTCAATTCCCCCTTTTCTTTGATACTCCTCAACCTTGAGGAGGGACAGGTACAAAACAAGAAAGGAAATAAAGTTTTAGATTGAGGGGTTAATCATAAACGTGGCAAAGGAACTCGGTTTTAGTTCTACTTCTGTTCCAATTTTCCCCAACTCTTTGAGGGAATGGGGTGACAGCCACTCTGGTTACTTCCTGATAAAGTGGGGTGGAGTCCCGCCTAATTTTGTGAATGGACACAGAGTTGGAAATAATCTTAAATCCCAAGCTTAGCATCAGTATTTTACATTATGAAATCATTACCTCTCTCTTTGATTACTTTGTCTTAGTACCTGGACAAACATTTGAAAATTAGTAGACATATTATGAGGATTATAATCAAAATTTATCTTTGTATTATTCTCTGAATGTGGTTTTTTTTTTCCTTAATGGTTAAAGCAGATGTACAGTGTATGTTTAATAGGCCACAAATCTGCTGTTTTGGTTAATGTTCAAATTAAATCATGTATAAGCCAGAATGACTTCCCCATACCTCAATATGTGAAAATTCCTTCCATCATTTTCCCCTTTTAATTGTAAATCTTTTCATAGAAAGCACTTATAATCAACATTTTTTCCAGCATTGCCAGAGTGGCTCAGTTGCTTGCCCTGGGTCCATTCATGTCTCTCCGTGCGAGGCCTAATTTTTGTTTATATATTGGCCTAGTTATCCACGTTGGGTGAAAACTAATCAGACGTAAAAAACAAGTACAGAGCTATGCTGACGGGGAAACATTTTATGGGCTATATATTTTATCACTCACACCCAATTGTCACATAAGCATTGTACATGTGCTTTTAGCAGTACACTTAAAGCCAGCAGTGATACACATAATAAATATTTATACTCTGTGATAACTTTATTAGACAATTTTTTCCATCCTGAACAATGAGGTCAAAAATATGGTTTGAAGCAAAACAACAGCTTTCCATTAGAATTTTTAAAATTTCTTACCCTGTTTAGCAGTATGATCCGAAAGTCATCAAACATTTTTCATATAATTTAACATACAAAATAATTCTAGTTACTCTAATATTTTTTCTAAGATGCCTAGGGGCCCGTAGGAATACTCAAAGTTAGTTAGAGAAAGAAACTTAAAAGTCCGTTATCTAAAGCAGCTCAATACTCCAGGAAAATTCTGTTCTCTTAATGGGGAGAAAGAAAAGCAAATTCCAGTCTTGTATGAGGTTATTATTAATAACAAAGATCATTTACCTAATTAAATCAATCTAATCATAATCCTGACAACGTACAAATTTATTTTTTTTCTCAAAGTTCCTTTTTCATAAACCTTTTATCACTTTCTGGATCCACATTAATTCATCCCTTATTTTCCCTAACATAAGCAAACAGTTCTAGGACAAAATTATTTTTCCTTTTTTCCTCAGCAAATATATTTCTGGTCTTTACACCTTCTTCAGTGGCAACACATATCATACTTGCTTTATACACTGAAATGTTTTCCCTAACATTTTAGTAGCTTTAATTACATATTACAATTTTAACCTTCAAAAGATCCTAGGGCTTCCCTGGTGGCGCAGTGGTTGAGAGTCCACCTGCCAATGCAGGGGACACGGGTTCGTGACCCAGTCCGGGAAGATCCCACATGCCGTGGAGCAGCTGGGCCCGTGAGCCATGGCCACTGAGCCTGCGCGTCCAGAGCCTGTGCTCCGCAACAGGAGAGGCCACAACAGTGAGAGGCCTGCGTACCACAAAAAAAACACAAAAAACGAGCCTAACAAAACCAAGAAACAAGTAATTGAACTGTTATACCAGCATTTTCTGATTGGCAAACTTAAGAACATATTCCATAACCTCTAAAAACATACACTTTTTTTCATAGCACAATTTCTGTTTAATGTGGTAGAAGACGTATGTTTAATGAACCCAAACATCTTTTGAAGTTCTACTAATTAACCCAAAGCTGAAGTCTCAGGCAAAGTGGGCTGTGTTTGTATTTTAAGGACCTGATAAGACTTAACTTCAAGCTTTCTCCTAGGCATATTTTTGTTCTCTCAGGGTCAGAATTCTGAAAACGGTATTTTATCAAGCTAGCTTTCTCTAACTGCATATGCAAAAAGAACCAGTTTGGGAGTTTTAAAAGAGTTTCATCTTAACTAATCTCCTCTGGAGTCTGAAGAATACTGTTGCCATACATTGCTTAAAAAAATCTTTCTTTTTCTTTTTTTTATAGCTATAATATTTATAATGAATTGAACCTGAATTTTCATTTTTACAAAAGACAACAAAGATACCAATCACACAAATGGAATATACATTCATACACCAGAAGACAGACCTGTCACAAATCTGCCAAGAGGAAGACCTATACAAGTCCCAAACAAACATTTCCCCAACACAAAGGGTCCTTGACATCAGACACATGTCAGAAACAATTGGCAAAAATGCCCAATAGCACTTCGTGCTCACAAACGGCACTTGATGTCAGACACACATCAGAACCAACGGCAAAATGTCCAAATAGCACTTTGTGCTCAAAAGAGAAGTTTGCCCGGATGCGCACGGGTGGACTTACTCAGTCTTGGAGCTCGTCAGCTTGTCCAGATGCATGTTTCTGTTCCACCAAGGAAAAGCTTAAGTTGGCAGTCAGTGCCAAGCAGGGGAGAAACAGGGAGGATCCCCAAAACAAATGGTTTTGTCAGCTGCAAGGAACGTCCCCCTAAATCCCCCTCTTGAGGCCAGCTAGCCATGAGCAGCTGGCTCATTGCAACCATCTTGGCGCATTGCTGTGGCTGTTCTGGGGAGCCAGATGTCGGGAGAGCGCAGCCCCATGTTGGACACGAAATAAACTGTTACCGGAAGTGAGGGTCCCACTGCTCGCCACTCAAAAGCCAATAAAGAGGCAAGGTTGGTGGAAAGGAAAGCATGGTTTATTTTGGTGGCCAGCAACAGGGGGGAGGGAGAGGGCAGACTCCTGTCCAAAGGCTGACTCCCCCCACTGACAATCAGTGGGCAAGAGCTTTTATAGACACAGGGAGGGGGCTACATGTAGAAACAGCACAGTAGGCTCTGACAGTCATCTTGAAATTAGTCATGCCGTGCTCCGATCAGCATCATCTTGATTGTTTTAAATACAGTTAGTCTTTAGTTCCAGGGTCAGTTTGTTCCCACTTCTTTGAGGCCAGTTCTGGGAATTGTGGCGGCTTATGTCATGGCTACAGGCTGGTCATCGTGTAGTTAACTTCTTCCACCTGGTGGGGGTTTTAGTATCTATAAAACAGCTCACAGGATATGGCTCAGAATATTATCTACAGCCCTTGAGGAGGAACTTGGGCAAGGTCCTTGACTTTGCTTAATGACTGAACTTAATGACTGAACTATTATTATTTGGTCTCATCTGACTGTTTTCTCACTTCTCTGATTAAATTTACTGTTTGGTTAAAGTTCTTCCACAGACAAAAGGCAGGCTGAGGACATGGGGCAAATGGGGGGATTGGTGGAAGGACTATAGGGTCCTGTTCTGTTTCACTATGTCATATTGAAGTCAACGTTGTCTAAAATTAATAATAAAGTCTGGAAGAAAATGCCACAGTCTTGAAAGGACAAATGACTAGATTGAAGAGAAAAAGCATATATATGAAGAGGAAGTTACCTTTATAATCATGAATGAAATAAAACTATGCTAAAATAAAACTAACACATGGTAGATAGTAATTTTTGAGATAGCAGTAAGTTATGAAGCAGATGAAAAATTGTATTTGAAAGTTATTTAAAGAAGGGAACAGAAAAAAATTTTTAAATTTTAAAATATTTTCAAGACCTTTAAAATAAGAGAGTATCAAAAAGAAATAAATTTAGATGAAAATGAAATTGACATAGAAAGAGCAGGCAGAAGTAAATAAGGAGCAGTACATGATTTTAACTGGCATTTGAGGCAGAATTGACATTTCAGAAAATAAATGAGCAACATTCTGGACAAATCAAAAATTTTCTTAATCTCACCAGGTGAAGACCAGTGCTGATTATCTGACAGCTCTCCTCGGAGATATGAGCATCAGATATGTGGTCATTCCTCCTCTGAACTCCAATGTTCTAGAAACACCACCTTTTGCCTTTTGTCCTCCTAATTGAGAGGTTGTAACTTCTTTCTGCAGTTTTTACTCTCTGGGATGCCTCAGCATCCTTCCTTTTTCACCTTTATTCTCCTTTAGGATATAACTATGTTTCTAATTCCCCATACTGGGACTTCCCTGGTGGTGCAGCGGTTAGGAATCCACCAGGCAATTCAGGGGACATGGGTTTGAGCCCTAGTCTGGGAAGATCCCACATGCTGTGGAGCAACTAAGCCCGTGAGCCACAACTACTGAGCCTGCACTCTAGAGTTCACGAGCCACAACTACTGAGTCTGTGTGCCACAACTACTGAAGCCCTCATGCCTAGAGCCCACGCTCTGCATGGGTTTATCTCTGGGCATTCTATCTTGTACCAATGATCTATATTTCTGTTTTTGTGCCAGTACCATACTGTCTTGATTACTCCAGCTCTGTTGTATAGTTTGAAGTCAGGGAGCCTGATTCCTCCAACTCCATTTTGTTTTCTCAAGATTGCTTTGGCTATTCAAGGTCTTTTGTGTTTCCATATGAATTGTAAATTTTTTTTGTTCTAATTCTGTGAAGAATGCCATTGGTAGTTTGATAGGGATTGCACTGATTCTGTAGATTGCTTTGGGTCGTATAGTCATATTCACAATACTGATTCTTCCAATCCAAGAACATGGTATATTTCTCCATCTGTTTATGCCATCTTTGATTTCTTTCATCAGTGTTTTATAGTTTTCTAAGTAAAGGGTTTTTGCCTCTTTAGGCAGGTTTGTTCCTAGGTATTTTATTCTTTTTGTTGCAATGGTAAATGGAAGTGTTTCCTTAATTTCTCTTTCTGAATTTTTGTGGTTGGTGTATAGAAATGCCAGAGATTTCTGTGCATTAATTTTGTATCCTGCAACCTTAACAAATTCATTGATTAGTTCTAGTAGTTTTCTGGTGGCATCTTTAGGATTTTCTATGTATAGTATCATGTCATCAGCAAACAGTGACAGTTTTACTTATTTTCCAATTTGTATTCCTTTTATTTCTTTTTCTTTTTCAATTGCTGTGGCTAGGACTTCCAAAACTATGTTTAATAAGAGTGGCGAAAGTGGACATCCTTGTCTTGTTCCTGATCTTAGTGGAAATGCTTTCAGTTTTTCAACATTGAGTATGATGCTTGCTGTGGGTTTGTCATATATGGCCTTTATTATGTTGAGGTAGGTTTTGTCTATGCCCATTTTCTGGAGAGTTTTTATCATAAATATCATAAATAAAATCATAAATCATAAATTTATCATAAATGCCAAAAGCTTTTTCTGCACCTACTGAGATGATCATGTGGTTTTTATTCCTTAATTTGTTAATATGGTGTATCACATTGATTTATTTGCATATACTGAAGAATCCTTGCATCCCTGGCATAAATCCCACTTGATCATGGTTTATGGTCCTTTTAATGTGCTGTTGGATTCTGTTTGCTAGTATTTTGTTCAGGATTTTTGCATCTATGTTCATCGGTGATATTGGCCTGTAGTTTTCTTTCATTGTGACATCTTTGCCTGGGTTTGTTATCAGGGTGACGGTGGCTTTGTAGAATGAATTTGGGAGTGTTTCTCCCTCTAAAATTTTTGGGGAGAGTTTGAAAAGGATAGGTGTTAGCTCTTTTCCAAATGTTTGATAGAATTCGCCTCCGAAGCCATTTGGTCCTGGACTGTTGTTTGTTGGAAGATTTTTAAATATGGTTTCAATTTCATTACTTGTGATAGGTCTGTTTATATTTTCTAATTATTCCTGGTTCAGTCTTGGAAAATGGTATCTTTCCAAGAATTTGTCCATTTCTTCATGGTTGTCCATTTCATTGGCATATAGTTGTTTGTAGTAGTCTCTTATAATCCTTTGTACTTCTGCAGTTTCAGTTGTGATTTCTCCTTTTTCATTTGTAATTTTATTGATTTGTGTTCTCTCCTTTTTTTCTTGATCAGTCTGGCTGAGGGTTTATCAATTTTGTTTATCTTTTCAAATAACCAGCTTTTAGTTTTATCGATCTTTGCTATTGTTTCTTCATTTCTATTTATTTCTGCTCTGATCTTTATGATTTCTTTCCTTCTACTGACTTTGGGTTTTCTTTGTTCTTCTTTCTCTAGCTGTTTTTAAGTGTAGGGTTAGATTGTTTATTTGAGATTTTTCTTGTTTCTTGAGATGAGATTGTATTGCTATAAACTTCCATCTTAGAACTGCTTTTGCTGTGTCCAATAGGTTTTGGGTCATTGTGTTTCCATTGTCATTTGTTTCTATGTTTTTTTTTTTTTTTTTTTGCTGTACGCGGGCCTCTCTCACTGTTGTGGCCTCTCCTGTCGTGGAGCACAGGCTCCGGACGCGCAGCCTCAGCGGCCATGGCTCACGGGCCTAGCCGCTCCGCGGCATGTGGGATCCTCCCGGACTGGGGCATGAACCCGTGTCCCCTGCATCAGCAGGCGGACTCCCAACCACTGTGCCACCAGGGAAGTCCTCTATGTATTTTTAATTTCTTCTTTGATTTCTTCAGTGATCTCTTGGTTATTTAGTAGTGCACTGTTTAGCCTCCATTTATTTCTGTTTTTTACAGTTTTTTTTTTCCTGTAACTGATTTCCAGTCTCATAGCGTCATGGTCAGAAAAGATACTTGATACGATTTCAGTTTTCTTAAATTTTCTGAAGCTTGATGTGTGACCCAAGATGTGATCTATCCTGGAGACTGTTCCATGTGCAGTTGAGAAGAAAGTGTATTCTGCCACTTTTGGGTGGAATGTTCTATAAATATCAATTAGATCTATCTGGTCTATTGTGCCATTTAAAGCTTGTGTTTCTTTCTTTATTTTCATTTTGGATGATCTGTCCATTGCTGTAAGTGGGGTCTTAAAGTCTCCTATGATTATCGTGTTACTGTTGATTTCTCCTTTCATGGTTGTTTGCATTTGCCTTATGTATTGAGGTACTCCTATGTTGGGTACATAAACATTTATAATTGTTATATCTTCTTCTTGGATTGATCCTTTGATCATTATGTAGTATCCCTCCTTATCTTTTGTAACAGTCTTTATTTTAAAGTCTATTTTATCTGATACGAGTATTGGTACGCCAGCTTTATTTTGATTTCCATTTGCACGGGATATCTTTTTTTCCATCCCTTCACGTTCAGTATGTATGTGTCCCTGAGTCTGAAGTGGGCCTCTTATAGACAGCATATATATGGGTGTTGTTTTTGTATCCATTCAGCCAGTGTCTTTTGGTTGGGGCATGTAATCCATTTACATTCATGGTTATTATCAATATGTATGTTCTTATTACCATTTTCTTAATTGTTTTGGGTTTGTCTTTGTGGGTATTTTTCTTCTCTTGTGTTTCCCACTTAAAGAAATTTCTTTAACATTTGTTGTAAAGCTGGTTTGGTGATGCTGAATTCTCTTAGCTTTTGCTTGTCTGAAAAGCTTTTGACTTCTCCGTCGAATCTGAATGAGATCCTTGCTGGGTAGAGTAATCTTGGTTGTAGGTTTTTCTCTTTCATCCCTTTAAGTATATCCTGACACTCTCTTCTGGCCTCCAGAGTGTCCACTGAAAAACCAGCTAATAACCTTATGGGGATTCCTTTGTGTGTTATTTTTTGTTTTTCCCTTGCTGCTTTTAATATTTTTTCTTTGAATTTTATTTTTGTTTTAGTTTGATTAGTATGTGTCTTGATGTGTTTTCCTAGGTTTTATCCTGTATGGGACTCTCTGTGCTTCCTGGAGTTGGGTGACTATTTCCTTTCCCATGTTAGGGAAGTTTTCCACTATAACCTCTTCAAATATTTTCTCAGACCCTTTCTTTTTTTCTTCTTCTTCTGGGAACCCTATAATTAGAATGTTGGTGCATTTATTGTTGTTCCAGAGGTCTCTGAGATTGTCTTCAATTCTTTTCTTTTTTTTTTTTTTTTTATTTTACTCCTTGGCAGTTATTTCCACCATTTTGTCTTACAGGTCACTTATTCGTTCTTCTGCCTCAGTTTTTCTGTTATTGATGCAGCTGTTGCTTTAACATCAGGAGATGCAAGATTTCAGACTGTACATTTAGAAAGGAAACTTAAAAATGTTCACTATTATAATATTACTGAGATAGATATTTTCTATGTAAATAAATTGGAATTATATTTTTATTATAAATTCATAGACAGATTCCTCTTTTTAAATACTCTGTGACTAGTCCATGTGAGTTTTTATATTTGATTCACTTCATAGTTGAAATATGTCAGTAAATACTTTTTTCCTATAAGAGTATAAGGATAACTGTTGAATAGCTCAGACTTTTCATTTCTTTCACATACGAAATGCAACTTGTCTGGGTATAAAAGTTTGTGTCACAATATTTCCCCCTGAACACTTAGCGCATTTTGAAGGCTGAGAAGTTCCCTGGGTGTGCTGCCGGCAGACTGTGAATCTCCTTCGCTTGTGAGCACAATTTTAGGCATGTGAGAATATGTGTATATGTATTTCTCAAAGTGGTCAATGACTATAGAGGGTAAAGAACTCCATTCGTAGGAAGCACCTTCTAGCATTTATTCTGATGATAGGTCTGATAAACTTTTTGTCAATAATTATTTTTACTATCACAAAACCTGCAAGATATATATTTAAAAATCCTTGTGTTAAAGAAAAAGAAGGTATAGATAACCAAAACATGTCTCCAGGTTGTTTCTAGGCAATATAAATGAGATCTTTTCATTCTGTAGATTAGGTTTTAAATTTTGTGACGACTATTATAGGTCTGTCTTCAGTGACTTCTGGATACTTCCTAAGGTGCCCCTGTGTGGTAGAGTTGCTCTCTATCCTCCCATGGACTTCTGTCTCACTGCTTTAATAATTTTTCTATTCCTAAAAATGCTGAATCAGCTTTTAAGATGTGTATGCAACATTATTCATTTAGTTTGTCATTTCTCCATTTCCTATCACATAAAGTTTTATTATTCTTCATCACATAATTGTTTTTCTGATGTCTCTAATTAGTACATCTACATTCTCATTTCACATCCAACTTTTTTTTTAACCTTATGCTTTTTTCCCCCATGAGATCAAAGCCCATACTTTTGAAAATCATAAACATTTTTCTGTTTCTCGTTTCTAAAGTAAAAAGATTTTCAGAGGTCTAAACTTCCTCCTAATCATCTATATTATGTTTTTTTCCTTGGTTCTGAAATATTTTTAATTGGTCACATGACGGCTTTGGGTTTTGTTGTTAATTGTTTTTCAAATGAAAAATCTCTCCAGTGAACTTTGGCAATACACAGGACAGGAAAACTGTCTTTGTCACACTTTTATCCATGTGGGTCCCTGTGTCATCTGCTTAGACTCAGAGCTGGACAACAGGTGGATGTGCCTGGATTTTCAGATTCTAGATGATTTTTATCAAATGTAATTCTACTAAATATTCTCCTGTCCTCATTACCTGAGTCTCTGGCACCCTGATAATATGAAATCTGCTCATAAATTTTTACTTATACTCTTCTTATCTTCCCCAAACTGCTACCAGCATAATTCATCCTTTCTTGGCATCATTTTCCTTACTTCCTGTTTTTCTGATGAGTATAAATCCCTGAATGACTGTAGAAAGTAATAGTGCTTGCAAGAAGCTCATTGACTCAAAAACAGGAGCACCCACCAGGCAGAAATGATTTGCCAATGTTCCAGTTCAGATCTTGCATTTCTGAAGCAAAATAGACAGTGGGCCTGGTTCCACCTGTAAGGAGCATGGAAGTCACCACTCATCCCCAAAAGAAGTAATAATCTGAACAGACTGAAAAATCAACAACGCTTCTTGGATTAGTAAAAGAGATGAAGTCAGAGGGCAAACCACTGCTCCCAAATTAAAAGGACAGACAGGCAAATACAGGGAGTCCTGGCTTACTGGAGCAGAGACTCAAGAACAGAAACTGCTGTGGAAACCAGTGTTGTGGTAGGAAAACCTGAACTATAATTGAAAAATTGCTGGAGGCTCAATATGGACAACTCTGGAGAGTTAAAAACTCCAGGGCTTCCAGTAATAGAAGAACTCCCATACTTTGTGAATTTTACCTGCAGGTTCTTACTCTAAAACTTGGAGAAAAGCTCCCTCATGCTTCAGGCAGCAGTAGGAGAAAAGGAACCATTTTGAAATATGCTACAACACTCTGTTCTTAATAAGATCTGCCCTCAAGGGCAACTAGTTAACCAGAGCCTAACCTGCTGATATATTCAGAGCCTAACTGACTTAGGGAAAAGAAATACTCAACCCAGCCCACTCTAGTCATCCTGTTCCACCTAAGTAGGGAGAAAAAAAACGCTGAAGTTCACAATCCAGAGGCACAGCCTCACGAAAAGACTGAGACCTAATCATAGGACTATGGCATGCTTCCCCTCTTCCTCACCTCATCAGTACATTACTAAAGGCCTATTAATAGCAGTTCCTTTTACCTAATACTTCATGTACATATATTAAGAAAAATTACATGGCATGGCGAAAGGCAAAAACCACAATTTGAACAGACAGAACAAGCATCAGAACTAGACAGTAGAGAGATGTTAAAATTATCAGACCAGGAATTTTAAACAACTATGAATAATATGATAAGGGCTTTAAAGGATAAAGTAGACAGCATGCAAGAACAGATGGGCAAAATAAGCAGAGAGATGGAAAGAATCAAAAGTAATGCTAGAGGGCTTCCCTGGTGGCACACTGGTTAAGAATCCACCTGCCAATGCAGGGGACATGGGTTCGATTCCTGGTCTGGGAAGATCCCACATTCTGCGGAGCAACCAAGCCTGTGCTCCACAACTACTGAGCCTGAGCTCTAGAACTTGCGAGCCACAACTACTGAAGCCCACGTGCCACAGCTACTGAAGCCCGCACACCCTAGAGCCTATGCTCCACAACAGGAGAAGCCACTGCAATGACAAACCTGTGTACCTCAATGAAGAATAACCCCTGCTGACCACAACAAGAGAAAGTCACACACAGCAACAAAGACCCAATGCAGCCAAAAAATAAATAAAATAAAATAATAAAATAAATAGTAATGCTAGAAAGAGAAAACACTGCTAACAGAAATAAAGAATGCCTTTATTGAGCTCAGTGGTAGACTGGACACAGCTGAGGAAAAAATCTCTGAGCTAGAGGATATACCAATAGAAACCTTAAAAACCGAAAAGCAAAGACAGCAAAGGCTGGATAAAACAATACTCAAGGACAGTGTGAAAACTACAAAAAGTGCAGCATATGAATAAGAAGAATACCAAAAGGAGAAGAAATAGAAGAAGCAGAAGAAATATCTGAAACAATAATGACTGAGAATTCGTCCAAACTAATGTCAGACACCAAACCACAGATCTAGGAAGAAATGAAGGTAAATGTCAAAAAAACTACACTTAGACATACCACTTTCAAACTACAGAAGATAAAGGTAAAGAAAACGTCCTGAAGGAAGCCAGAGGAAAGTAAAACACCTCACCTATAGAAGAACAAAGACAAAAATTACATCTGATTTCTCCTCAGAAGTCATGCAAGAAAAAAGAGAGTAGAGTAAAATATTTAAAGTGTTTAGAGAAAAAAACCCACCAACCTAGAATTCTCTACCTTGCAAAATTGTCCTTCAAAAGTGAAGGAGAGGGCTTCCCTGGTGGCGCAGTGGTTGAGAGCCGCCTGCCGATGCAGGGACGCAGGTTCGTGCCCCGGTCTGGGAGGATCCCACATGCCGCGGAGCAGCTAGGCCCGTGAGCCATGGCCACTGGGCCTGTGCGTCCGGAGCCTGTGCTCTGCAACAGGAAAGGCCACAACAGTGAGAGGCCCGCATACCGCAAAAGAAAAAAAAAAAAAAGTGAAGGAGAAAAAATGACTTTTTCAGACAAAGAAAAATTGAGGAAATTTCTTGCCAGTTGACCTGCCTTGCAGGATGTTAAAAGAAGTTCTTTAGAGAGAAGAAAATAATATAGGTCAGAAACTCAGATCTACATAAAAAAGGAAGAATACTGAAGAAGGAATAAATGGTAAAATTAAAACTTTTTTTATTCTTTATTATCTAACACAAAAGTTTCTTCAAAATAACAATAGTAACAATGTATTCAATTATGTATGCTTACATATATATATATGCTCATGTATACATCTTATGTATATATATGCTTATATGTATCATATATGTGCTTAAATATGCTTATATATAAGTGAAATGAATGACAACAATGATACAAGGGATGGGAGGGAGGAATTAGGATTATTTTGTTATTATAAAGTACTCAGACTACTTGTGGAGTCCAACAGTGTTATCTGAAGGTAGATTTGGATTAGCTATAAATGCCTATTGCAAACTCTAGGGTAGCCACTAAAAAAACATTAAAAAAAAGTATAAGCAATATGATAAGCAAGAAAAGAAAATAGAATCATAAAATCCTTAATTAAAAATGATGAAAGGCAGAAAAAGAATGGAAGAAAAAATAAGAACAAAAGCAAAAAATAGAAAACAGTGACAAATATGGTAGATAATAATCCAAATATATCAATAATCGCTTTGAATGTCAATGACCTAAATGCTTCAATTGAAAGACAGATTGTCAAAATGAACCAAAGAAAGGCTGAAAACTCTCTTCACTTTCAGAAAAGTAAACCAATGGTAAGCATATTCAGCCTAGTTCTTTCTGCCTTAGAAATTTAGAGAATCCTTTCAGATTCTGAAAACATGCTGTTAGTCCTAATTGACTTCACACCTGGAAATATTCTTTTTTCACTATGTTTTTATATCTGTTTTATAGACATTTTAAAGAGAAATTGCAACACGTGATCAAGCAGTTCTACTAGCCAGATGATCCAACTAGGAGCCTGCTTATTTCATTCTGAACACTTCCACATGTAGGTCAGTTTACCTTTCTAAAGTAATTCCATGCCTAAGTTTTACTAAAATTAGTACCTTTGGGGGAAAAATATGGATTGTATTTGTCTTGGTATCTCTATTATTATAACAGTGAAACATTAAAATCCAAAGTTTTCCCCTCACTATTGTGTGCCTTATACATAATTAATTGTATACATTTACATTGTACAATTTGACAAGTTTTGACATATGTATACACCCATAAACCAGCAAGATACCAGATATTTTTATTAACAGCAAAAGATTCCTTTTGCACCATTTGCAATCCCTTGCTTTCCCACAACTGTCCCAGACAACTACTGATCCACCTTCTCTCAAGGTTAGGTTAGGTTGCATTTTCTATGTTTTTATATGAATGAATCATACAGTATGCAATCTTTTTTGTATGTTTTTTTTTTCTTTTAGAAAAAGAAATTGGGATTAATCCATGTTGGTGCATGTATTGGGTTGGCCAAAAAGTTTGTTTGGGTTTTTCCATAACCTCTTATGGAAAACCTGAATGAACTTTTTGGCCAACCCAATATTAGTAGTTTGTTCCTTTCAGCTGCTGAGTAATATTGCATTACTGATTTTTTTCAAGCATTAATTTTATATCTGTAGTAAGGGTTAAAATATTTAAAAACAATATTTATTAACATGATACTTATATTTTCTCAGGAAATTAAGCAGAGATGTATTATCTAGGATATGCACTGATCATCCTTTTTTCATAAGCTATGCCCTTAATTCTTCATAGTTATAGTTATGAAAAACTGATTAATTTGCTTTGTGGCTTAAATAAATAAGAGACAGAAGAAAATGTATATTCAGTAACTTTTACTCAATAGCTTTTTCCACCTTAGCCCCTCCCTCCTTCTCACCCTGATCCAGAATTTTATGGGAATAAAATGTGCTGAAGTTACCATTTAGCTACAAAGTTTAATACGCTAATAATTATGGAATTCACTGAATTCTCCCTAGTATTTTCTCAGTGATGCTAAAGAGACCAATCTTAAATCAGAAACAACAGAAGTGGGAGGGGGTAGCTTAATGATTAAGACAACTTATTTAAAAAATACCCTCCCTTTTATTATGCAAGGAGAAAAATAAAGGCCTATGTAACAGGATGACCAGAGTATGTAGAAAGTATAAGGTTTTGTTGGGAAATGAGAGATACCCATTACTTTGTGGAGAGACTAAAGAGGTACAGTAAGAACCATTTTTGCCTTGTTTGCTGTTGTGTGCCCAGTGCCTGCATGAGCTTAACACATCGTAGGTGCTCAATAAATATTTGTTTTATAAAAACATTAGGTCTAATAAGAAATATTAGCCAAGACTATGCAAAGCCTCCAAAGCCAAAAAATAAGAAGTCATAAATACCATTAGAGAAGAGAGTAAATATTTAAACTCAATAGTGTAAATTGGAGAAAAAAAAAGTAGTGATGTGGGTGGACTGTCAAGATGAAGAGAGATGGCATCAAGGAGAACATTCAGAAGACTGTTGCGATAACCCAGGCTTGAGGCAATGGGGGCCTGGGAAAGAGTGGTAATGAGAGGTACCAAAACAGGATGGTTCCTGTGGAAACTGATTCCTGATTGGTAGGTAAGAATGAGGATGTTAAAGGTGAAAGATGCAAAAGGGCAGGAGAGGAAAGGTTTTGAGTCTGGGTAACTGGGAGAATTGTGAAAGCACTTGTGAAAGTGGGAAGCTGGAAGGAGGGATTAATTTGGAAACAGGAGTGAAGAAGTATATGAGGTTTGGAACTTGTCTTAACCTTTACTTTAGTTCTTTAAGATATATAATGCACCTAGAATATAGAAAGTATTGACAGAAACAGGAGTTCAAATAGCTATTACTTCTCTAAGTAAAGGAAAATAAAATCAGAGAACATATTTCAGTCTCTGAGAAAGCCTTGAAAAGTTTTACCTCTAGCGTAAAACAAAAGCCATGGATCTAACAGTGAAATAACACCTCCAAAAAAAACAAACAATTTTTCGAAGAACCGTATATCCAACAAATGCTTCATATAAATCATTTTTCAATAATATTACACAGCAAAACCAGCTGATTTATTTTTATAAAAACAGGCAAAAGACATTCTTGTAGAGAAGAAAAAGTTTGCGTTACATGAGGGTATAAAGTGAGATAGTTGTAATGGCTTTTTAAATTGACTACAATATATGAAGTCTTAGTGATATAAAGCAAGATGGTAATAAAAGATAAGTTCAGAATCAAACGGCATTTTCTTTTAAAAATGATCATCTCTAACTTTCAAATCGCATTATAATAATTCAAAAGCACTATTTCTTTTTACAGATACTACTTCCTAAAAGGCTGAGTAGTTACTGACTTTGTGGCTGATGAATTCAAATAACAAGCCATTCTTGGATCAATTTTCTGACTTCAAGAGTAAATGACTTGTGAAATAATATTCTGATTTTACCTTATCTTTTAAAATGACTTACTTTCCTTATTAACAAAGAAATGGATGTGACCACAGTAGCTGGGAACTTACAAATTTTTCAACTACTTGACTCATTGGAAAAGAGGAATATTATCAGCTTATTCCCACAGCCTATTGTTGTGATTGATATTTTATGACCAAGCTGTCATCACAAGGCTGAAATGTGAGATCAGAGACATGGTGCATTTTTTAAATTGCAAAAAGGATGAAAAACTATATCTCATCCAAAATGTTTGTTCTTAATTTTGTTATAGCCATTTAAAATAAAAATGTACATTTCAAAGAGGGATTGGAAATATATTATTCATTCCAAAATTACATTTCATAAGTACAAATTACTTTAAAAAAAACCTCTTTAATAATGTAAATCACAAAAATGCTCTTAAGAAGATAATTTCAAGTGCAAGCCTACTGTTTATCATGAAATTTCATACATGCAAAGAGAAAAGGACAACAGTACAATGAATAAACAGTCACCACCTAGTTTTAAAAAACAGGAAATTTGAACGATTTGGTTTCCATATGTTTTTGTGTAATTAAAAACAAAACAAAACAACTTTCCAGATAAATAAGAGTCTCTTTTATAATCTCCTTAAGCAAATTCTCTTGTGTTTTACCCCAAAAGTAACCATTAGCCTGGTTACTGGTATGTATCTTTTTCTGCAACGTCCTTCTATGTCTACTATAAGCATATATATATAAACTTAAAATGCATAATATAATATACTATTGTCATATGTAATAATACTATATATTGTACTATATATAATATAGTATAGTATGAAATGTAGTATAAGGTGATATAATCTTGCTTGGAGTGCTTTTAAAGTTTACTTAAAATGAATTATTTTACGTGTATTATGTCTTTAATTCAATGTTTCATTTTCTAAATTTCTAAATTTATGCCAACACATGTACATCTGGTTCATTCACTTTTACTGCTGTATAATTTTTCATTGTATTACTATACAGAAAGTTTTTACTTATTCTTATATTGATAAAATTATAGGTCCTTTTTAAATTATTGCTATTGAAACCAATGCGGCACTGAACATCTCTGCCCACATCTCCTTGAGCACATGTGAAAATCTCTTTAAAGTGTGAATATAAAAGTAGAATTGCATTTGTATGAAGTATATACACATCTTCATACCATCCTACTCTCCAAAGAGATTATACCAATTGACTGGCTCCTTAACAATGCATGAAAGTTTCACTTTCCCTACATCTTTGTCTATATGTTTATTTTTGAGAATCAAATTTAAAATTGACATAAAGTTTGAACTTAATGTACCTTTCACATAAAACAAATTAGCTAAAATGCTATGCTGAATTTGATATTTATAATGAAAAGGCTTTAGGACCCATGAATCCTTCAGATAATTTTGGATCTTCCTGCATGGATTAAACATATTTAGCTACAGTAAAATTCAGCTATGGATGGGACCAGACTTTTCATCTCCCACCCTTATTCATGATCCCAGAAATAGAAGGAATTATAATTCTCTAGCATCCAACAATGGAAATAAATCAGATGATTGCCTTACATTCCACTTCCAGGCATGACTGCCTTACATCTCAGTTCCATCTCTCATTAGCTACATGATCTTGCACAACTTATTCAAACTCTCTGAACTTCAGATTCTCTCCGAAAAATGGTGATTATAACTTCATCCTTACAGTATTGCTTCAAAAACGTAAATCAGATAACATTTTTAATACACAAAGCACAATGCTTAGCACAGAGTAAATTAGAAAATGTTCATTCGTCATACTGTATAGAGTTGTGCAAACTGTCGTGTTAAATATCATAAAATAAAAGACCCTTTAATATGTAATAGCCACATACATTTCCTCCTTTCCTTTAGATTCCATAGCATTTAAACTATTACCGTGATATCTGTTAGTTTTTAACAAATATTGTCTCCCAAAACCCTGAAGTTCATTTGTTATATACTTTGGCTTTACATGGTATGCAAATGACTAAGTACATCTAACTTGCTGAATACAGGCATAATATAGCAGCACTATAGAGTGGCAGAAAAAATAGTAGCAGACAAGTATGTCGGGACTATACATTTTCCTTGTTATACTATGAACTGTTTGGGGTCAGGAATCTTCTCTTATTCACATTTATATTCCTAAGACTGGCACATAGTCAGCATTCTTTTTTGTGTGTGTGTCTTTTTTTTTTTTTTTTCTTTTGCGGTACGCGGGCCTCTCACTGTTATGGCCTCTCCCGTTGCGGAGCACAGGCTCCAGATGTGCAGGCTCAGTGGCCATGGCTCACGGGCCCAGCCGCTCCGCGGCATGTGGGATCTTCCCGGACCGGGGCACGAACCCGTGTCCCCTGCATCGGCAGGCGGACTCCCAATCACTGCACCACCAGGGAAGCCCAGTCAGCATTCTCATATGCTAGATGAATGAATAAATGAATTAATGAATGAAGACTATTATTAATATTTCTTCCTGTGCTAATTTTTAGAAACATTGAGAGTTTTGAGTTGGAAAGTATTCCTTGGCAGAATCAGATCATCTTCTTCATAAATGGAAGCACCAAGTCTCTATTCGTGCATCTGTCATCACAAGTAGTATATTATAGGTGCCAAGTCTCAATTTGGCTGAGTTTGCTACCACAGCAGTGGCAAATGCCATACGACTGAAAATAGGGGGTGGTGGAGTGTGAAGGGAACACTCTAATGCTTTGCTGTCAATTTCAAATCAACAGTTATTTGTTTTTTATTGTTAGGCACTGTAGGGACTAAAATGGTATATATGGTCCCTGCTTTCATAAAGCTACTGTCCTTATGGAGAGAATAGAAGATTGATAAATTTGATTTTTTTTCACCTGGTAGCTTGTTGTTGTATATTAGCAGTCTGAAAATAAAAGTAGCATACTGCAAAATATGGTAAATAACTAGGGCTGTCACTCTAGATATTATTTACAACCAGCAAAACATAGGAAAGGCATATATTGATTATTAGCATATAAACGTTTTAAAGACAGAAATTAAATTCTGGCTATGAAATGTATTACCGTGTCAATCAGTAGGACTCATAGGTCGCATAAAACAAGGAGGTCTAAGGAGCAAGGAATGGAAATCAAAATGAAAATCATAGGGGCTTCACTGGTGGCACAGTGGTTGGGAATCTGCTTGCTAATGCAGGGAACGCAGGTTCGAGCCCTGGTCTGGGAGAATCCCACATGCCGCAGAGCAACTGGGCCCGTGAGCCACAGCTGTTGAGCCTGGGCGTCTGGAGCCTGTAAAAGTAGAGCCTGTAAAAGTAGAGCCTGAGAGGCTCTACTGAGAGCGCGATAGTGAGAGGTCCGCGCACCGCGATGAAGAGTGGCCCCCGCTTGCCACAACTAGAGAAAGCCCTCGCACAGAAATGAAGACCCAACACAGCAAAAATAAATAAATTAATAAACTCCTACCTTCAACATCTTCTAAAAAAAAAATGAAGATCATATTGAATTTAAGGCAAAAAGCTGACGCCAGCCACTTAAGCCAGGTTGGTCATTATCTGATGGTCCCTAGTCTTGCCCATATCAGTAATTGGAACCACCATTTACCCAGGTGCTAAAGACAGAAACTTGAAAGTCAACCATGATTCCTCCTTTTCCTTGATCCCCTATATCCACCAAACAATCATCAGCAAATCCTGCCAGCTTTACTTTAAAAATATACCTTGACTCTATTCACTTTCCTCCATTTCCATTGGCACCAAACCAGTCCAAACCACCTTTATTTCTTGGCTGATCTAATGAAAAAGTTTTTATTTCTTTCCTTTCACTCTTGACCTCATCAATCCCTTCCCCACACTGCAGCCAGACACTCTTTTGAAGAGGTAATTCAGGTAATGCCACCTCCGGTTTGAAAACTTTCAATGTCTTACAAAAATAACTTAAAATATAATCCAAACTTCTCACCTGCATGCTCTGACTCCTAGGAAGCCAAAATTCCATCATTCTATCATGAGGCTTTGCTCTCTCATTCACTATAGTCCAGCTACAAACGTCCTCTGTCAAAACATGGACAATTCTTTTCTCAGCTCAGAGCCATCTGCTTTTTTCTTGTTTCTAGAACACTGTTCACATGCTGGCTTATTCTGATTCTTCAGATAACAGTTTAAGTGTCAATTCTTTAAAGAGACTTTCTTTGACCTCTGTATCCAAAATAGGTCAACTTATCTTTCATAGCAACCTTACAGAAAAACCTTACATGTTTTTCCCTTACAGTAGTAATCACAATGAGTAAATGTTTACTCATTTATTTACTCATTTATTGTATGTTTTCCCCACCCAAATATAATGATAATTATTCCAAGTGCCTGGGTTGTGCCTGGCAAATAATAAGCACCTAATACCTCTATGTGCAAAGAATGAGTGAATGCATGCTTACTTGTATGCCTCTCTAGAGATTTTTAAAGACGTTAACAGACAAATGAAGTTGGAATTTGGAAAACTTAAAAAAGTTTTTCTTTTATCATTCATTCTGAAAACATACTACCACTGAAACAGGCTGAATTCTTCAACAAATAAAAATGTAGCAAATATAAATTCAATAATTATTACCTTTGACTAGTATATAAGGTAAAAAAGAAAATCTATTAGTTATGAAATATCGTTCATGAAAATAAAAATGCTACTTATCTTTACATAGGCATTTATATTTTCAAATTAAGTAAATTTATACATGTTGAAGTATTGTTGACTTATTTTGATTTATATATGTGTATGTATACATATATATGTGTAAATGTTTCAAAACTATCCATACACTGTATTTTAATAGAAGCAGATATGATATAGTCTCTCATTTTAATCTATCAATGTATACTAGTATGTTTTCCTTTTACTACTAATAACATATACGAGGACAATAGACAGAAATTAAAATGTGCCTTCAGGCTGTGATTAACTGACATTTGTCTCAGAAAAATAGGCAGTTTCTGATTTGATTCTTTCCAACAATATTCCACTATTATTAGGAAAAGGCTTAAAATGTTCCAGATGAGTTCAGTGTTTACCAACATATGGCAATGTTGTGAAACAAAGAATATGTAAATTTTGAGCTTTGAAGTCAGCATGTTGAACTTGCAAAGGTATATATGAATTATTTAAGAAGTGTGAAAGTAATGCTATGTTACATAAGAAAGTACATTAGAAAAAAAAAATCACAGTCAGGCTCTGGTTATGCACAGGCATGCTACATTGCTTTTTGTTTTTGGTCTTGTGCATTTTAAATGTACTAATTATTTTAAGACTATATCTAAAGTGGAGATAGATTTTTCACTGGAATATTTTTATTGCTATTCTTATTTAACATAGATGTTTTACTTAGTAGTTGTATTAACCTGCCAGTGTTATCTGAAAGGTCCCCCAAATGCCTCCTAATAGCCACTATACAATACCAATTATGTTATCAACAGGAACCAGATGGTACACTCAAACTGGGATAATTTTGGAAGTTTTGATAAAAGGGACTGCTTACAAAGGTGTGAGAAGAGTGTAGGGGAACTACAGGGATAATGGGGAGCTAGAAGCAAACGAAAGGCCCAAACCAAAAAGCAACTGTTACTGTCTTTGGGTCTAATGGGATGGATTAGGCAGTTAAGCAGAAAACCAAAGGAAAGTCAGAAAGAGAAGTTGCCTGGAAAGGAGCAGTGACCCACTCTTCAGGGACACAGCAGGCCAGAAATAACATTGCAGGAAGGGAGCCAGGGAAGTAAATGTTGGGACCTTACTTTCCTCACTGCTGTCCCATACAGTGTCTTAGAAGATCAAGTCTGAGCATGTGACCTCTTTTAGCTGATCTGAGAGGTTAACTTACTCTCTGTTTACTTTAAAGATGAGTTCACACACACACACACAAAACAGGCAATGTGTTAATCATTCACACTTTAATAATAATATTATCATAGGTTAGTGTTTTTAGCACAATAGATTATAAAGCTTTTTCATTTTTATTACTTCATGTGTGGCCTTATTAAAGCACTCACAGGTTCATAGCCATGGGTTCTAGAGCAAGACTTCCTGGGTTCAAATCTCAGTCTCCATTCATTGACTGTGTTACCTTGGCCAAGTTTCTAATTTACATACCATCATTCTTCATCTTCAGAAAGGGAATAGTAATGATATCTCCTCCTAGGGTGTTGTGAGGACTCAGTGAAGTGCTTAGTAAATGCCAGCTATTATTATTTTTATTTTACAGTGACAGAAGTGAAGTTCAATGAACTCATGGAATTCAAGGCCATAGTTTTTAAACAATGATGGAGGTAGTACATGACCCAAGTTTTCTGACTTACAATAAAATAGTTTTTATATTCTATATAATTATATAATCACAGTTTATTAATTTGTTTACTTTTTCCAAACATATACTTTTTGTTGGATTTGCTTACTCTCATGTCTAGTTATTACTTATCCCCACTCTTTGTTTTTACAGGGTAGTGAGAAAAAAGTAGTGGCATATTCTATGCTGGTGTGTTATTAATTTCAGCCTTAGATTGTTCTATTAACAATAAACTTGTTCAGAAACAGCATTTCCACACATGTACATATGAACATAGGACCTTCTCCATTAGTTATCTAAATGATTCAATCCAATGCTTAATTTTAAAGGAGGGCTCTACCACTTTAAATATCCCATCACTGGAAAATTTTAAACTGTTGCCTACTGGATTTATTTAGTGCACTGATGACAGACCAGCAAATGCTGCCTGGTACACAGTAGGTGTTGAATAAATATTTGTTGAATTAATTAACGAATTAATAAAAGTGCTATACCTAGTATATTGTTCTTATTAATATACAAGAGAATAAACTGCCTAGAATATAGAAAGACCAGGAAAACGGAAATATCTAGATTTAGATGGAAATACAAGGGATCAATACATCACAATGTGGAGTTTCTATAGTTAGGAAGGCCTTAGATCAATGTGGCCTTTCAAGATAAGCCAAAACAACAATCCCATACTGAATTTTCTCAGGCTGATTTAGAGAGAGCCTGCTGAAGTTTCAGTATCTTTCGTAATATTGTGAGAGAGAAATGCTGACAGTGGGTTTTGAATCCAGATTGTAGCAATTGAGAGTTTTATGCCATTGAGTGAATGAATCTTACTCCCCCACAGAGTGGGATTCTTTTTTATTTTACAGAACGTAGTTGTAGAAGAGCAAAACAAAATAAACCCCCTTATCTGAGGATGATTAAAACAGAACAGAGCTTACAGGGGAAAAACAAAAAACCACAACCACAACCAAACCAAACCACCCCCAAACAACCTTCTATTTAAATTCAGCCATGGATTCTTTATAGGAAAACCACAGGAATATAGGAGGGAGCTACTGTCCACTATTGGAAATAGAGGAGTGAAAAATATAATCTATTAAAATGTCTCTATAATTCTTTTCTATCATAATATTCAAAATGTGACAGGGTAGTGTTTAGAATAAAATAGAACATTATAGAACCTGAGGCTCACCTACTGCTGAGCTGTCAACTGCTTTGGAATATTTCTTTAGTCCAAATAAAGGAATATCTTTAAAATTCTTTAAAATGTCTCTAAGTAAACTCAATATCATATTTTAGCAGTTCTAAATAAATATTAAACAAGCTTTGGTTATACATATACAAATTAGATTATGGATTTTAAGGCAGATACCGCTTTTCTATTCCTTAATACCTTTAACCACCCATCTCCCTACCTCTTATTAGTTTTTACAGTCAAACCTTAATCATTTTTGTAAGGTTTATGCTTAGATTTAACTCTTCTGGAAAAATTTGTGGACATCACTAGACTGGATTAGTTTCCCCTTCTGTCTGTTCCTACAGAATCTTGTGGTGTCCTGAAGATATCACACTTCTTAACAGCTTATGTCCTTTGATGGTGTCTAAGACAGTGTCTAGCTTATGCAGATTTGCATGCCTAGAATAAGCTAATTTCTTGGTAAATAATGTGCTCAATAAATATCTGATGACATAAAATACTGACATCTTATTTTATGATTTTTAACACAAAATGTAAGAAATAATCATTTGTCTTTCAAATTGCTATAAAATGAATATATCTACATTTTAAATATATTTTCCATGAATACATTCTACACATTAAGGTCTTGGTAAAGTAGCTCTAGTTTTTGAGATATTGATAAGATCTTGTTTTGTTAACATATAACCTTTCTCTTTTTCTTTGTATTCAGTAGAATTCTTTGAAATCTAAACATGTTAACTTCTCCTTCTATACCAGCCAATATCAACCTGACCTGAGAGAAGGTACTTTCTTGGAGTGGGAAGGTTGCTCATGATTGTTTAAGATGGACATCCCAAACTCAAGTCTTCAATTTGTGCTTCATTAATTTTTTGAAGTGATTTTCCAGAAAGTCAGGCCCACTTACTTTCAAAATTAAACAGCAAATTCCAAAATAAATTATATATTATTTAAAAAGGCATTTTTAAAAAGGAATTAGTGCCTCTTGATTCTGCTAAGGGCAAATAATTATCAGTTGCTGGTGTAAATCAATATTCTTATATATTCAAGGCTCCAGAGTTGCACAGAAATAAATTTTTTTTATTTGTAACTGTTTTGCATTTTCTTTAAAACATGATCCTAATCATGAAGATTGGCTTCTTTCTTTGAAATTTTGCTGGTTGTGGCATAAATCTAAGGAACTCTATCACGTGAAAAATAGTCCCGCATCTTATTCTTTCCTACATCTCAAATGTGGATGTCTTCTTGATGCCTCCTGAAATACTTAAAACAGAGTGGGAGAAAACTACTGTTTAGGCCAACTGTGAGAGGAAGAAGACTAGATTCCAATTATTTTGCTTTCTTGTCATAGCTTATTTCATTTAGCATAATGTCCTCAAGATTCATCCATGATGTGGCATGTATCAGAATTTCTTTCTGTTGTAAGGCTGAATACTATTCTATTGTATATATAGACCACATTTTGTTTATCTCTTCATTCGCTGATGAACACTTCTGTTGTTTCTACCTTTTGGCTTCTGTGAATAATGCTGCTGAGAACATGGGTATACAAACATGTTAGTGTCCCCGCTTTCAATTCTTTTGGGTATATATCTAGAAGTGGAATTGCTGGATCACATGGTAATTCTATTTTTAATTTTCGAAAACTGTCATACTGTTTTCCATTGCTAATTCAGGGCTTTTAAAAATGAGTAAAATGAATAAGGATCAAAAAAGAAAAAAACAAGTTTGTATGCCCACTGTGGACTGAAGAACATCACGCTAGAAGAGTCTTGAGGTTAATTTTTAACCTACTCCATTATTTTATAATGAAATACAAACCCTGGTATCCTGATTCCCAGGCCAATGATTGTTCCACAAACTCACATTTCAATTTGGTGCTTAAAAGTTTGTTATAATTTTAGAAAAAAATATAAGCTTGAATAACCTACAGAAATAATTTATTTTTGTCTTTGTTGTACCTGAGACTTTTCTGATATATATTTCAGGGGCAATATGGGGTACTTATGGCTTTTGATATCTTCTACTAAAGTACCCAGAACCAGTTTAAGAACTGCTATTGTCTGTAGAGAACTGTTAACCTTAGACTCAACATCTCCAAATTACTTCCTAGACTAAATAAATTATACTCACACACAAAAAATCTACAAAGTATAACCACAGTGAATTCTTCTTGAATTCTGTAAGTAAGTAATTAAATTACTTCCATTTCAAACACAGGTTTTGTTCTTTTTCTGGAAGCTTTACAGCAATCTTAATGAACTTCCACACATCCTTCTACTTTAGGAACTAGGACCATAAGTACCTTCACAGATTGGATGATCTGATTAAAATTAAAATGAAATTGACACCTTGACTTGGTGGTTTGCATACTTCAATAGACTTTTTTTTCAAGTTAATTAACGTGTGAATGCTTGACTGTGGATTCAATTAACCCATAGGGTTCTTGTTGCTGTATTTTTCATAAAATATCATGAAACAAGGTATACCCATATTTTTCAAATGCCCAGATAAAACTCCTTTAAATAAAATGAACACAATATAATAAGGTTACAAAATTTTTTAAAAAATCAGAAATGGTAAAAATGAAATATTGGCTTATTAGCCCATAAACATGATATACAAATCACATTCCTAAATTACTATTTGGCTTAAAAATATTTAAATAAATAATAAATGTAAAATGATAATTAAGTGCTATAAAATTTAGCTTTCTCATTTTCTGAGTTATAAACATTAAATGTGAAGGGTTTTATTTGTAATAACAAAGAATTTTGAGGTATAACATATTGTGATTTTATCATAGATATATGGTTTAAAGGAATTCTTTTATTTATTTATTTATTTTTTTGTGGCACACGGGCCTCTCACTGTTGTGGCTTCTCCCATTGTGGAGCACAGGCTCCGGACGCGCAGGCCTAGGGGCCATGGCTCACGGGCCCAGCCGCTCCGCGGCATGGGGGATCTTCCCGGATTGGGGCACGAACCCGTGTCCACTGCATCGGCAGGCAGACTCTCAACCACTGCGCCACCAGGGAAGCCCTAAAGGAATTCTTTTAAAAATACATGTGGGTGTGCTCAAAAATATACTGATTGACAATACTGAATAATAACATTATATACATAAATCTTTATCAAACTCAATGGTTTAAGTTATTCAGAAGCATTAATTTCTGTGAAAATGAGACACATCTAAATCTCCAACTTATTTGCTCTCATGCACATTGAAATATTCTATTGTATCACAGTTCCCATCAAACTGTAATTAAATGATGATTTTTGTCTGTATTTATCTCACTCCTTTACCAAAATGTACTTTTGATGCAAGCAATGACCACATCAACCTTATTTATTGCTTTATCTTCAGTACCTAGCACAGCCTGGCAAATGTTAGATGTTTAAGAAATATTTTCTGAATGAATAAAAACATATTTTTAGATCAACTGCCTAATTTCTGTTAGGCTCACTTCCTCATTTCTTTCAGACCTGGTACAATGACTTAAAAAATTTTGTTAGTAGGTACCCATACTAAATTGCATGACTCATATTAAATTTCTGCTGCTATTCACGGCAACTGCTCTTGCACCTGGCATTCTGCACAGAGCTGAAGTTTACCCCTTAGTGTTCAAAAGAATTGATCACTTGATCACTTTTGCAAAAGACTCAAGCTGTTAGACCAAGATTACTTTGGGGATGCTATTAGAGCCTAGCAGGTGAAAAACCAAAGTCATTTATTTAACACAGTTTCTTACTGATAGTTACAGCAACTCTAGGTGTGCACATTAATAAGGCAAGCTGCCTAGTTTGTGCCAAAAATGATGCACCTATGAAATTTTTGTGCTATTCACAGAGAAAAACAATGAGGCTCCTACTAGATGTATAACAACAAAGCAATCCTTGCTCCCTATTGGACAGAAGACTCAGCATCGTGCATCACAATTACGCTATCGAGAAAACAACTCAAAAGGGCACATCTTATTGATGGAAGGGAGCTGAGTAATGTCTCCTACAGAGACACTTTCCTTAGTGAGCTTCATTGAGCTAATAGGGCCAACATAAGCATACATGGAAGCGTTTTAGTGGGGTCACTAGCTAAGTAGTCAGAGCATGTGTAAGGTGAGATACTAAAGATTGACAAGTAAATTGTTATTCTTTGCTTACTTAATTGTTATTGACAAGTAAATTGTTAAATTGTTATTGACAAGTAAATTGTTATTCTTTGCTTACTTAATTGTTATTCTTTGCTTACTTAATCACTTCTCTCCTTACACTATAAATTATACTATCTGAGATTTTGCCCTGTGTAGCTGATTCCTCCGACCTCATTTAGAGTTACATATATTACCTTGTAAATAAATTATATTTTCTCAAGTGCAGTTTGAGCTAATGCAGTTAACTAATTCAGTTAAGTAATGCAGAGCAAAATTCATGATGTCATAATTTTCCTAGAAAAGGAACACAGCTCAGCCAACACCTTGACTTCAACCTTGTGAGACACTAAGCAGAGGACATAGCTAAGCCGTGCCTGGACTCCTGACCCACAGAAACACTGACAAAATAAATAGGTATTGTTTTAAGCTGCTAAATTTGTGGTAATTTGTTATGTAGCCTAGAAAACTAATAAAAGAATTACAAAGGGAGGAAATATTTGCAAATGATGCAACCGAGAAGGGATTAATCTCCAAAATATACAAACAGCTCATACAGCTCAATGCAAAAACAAACAACCCACCCAATCAAAAAATGGGCAGATCTAAATAGACATTTCTCCAAAGAAGACACACCGTTGGCCAAAAGGCACTTGAAAAGATGCTCACCATCGCTAATTATTAGAGAAATGCAAATCAAAACTACAGTGAAGTATCACCTCACACCAGTCAGAATGGCCATCATCAAAAAAGTCTACAAATAAATGTTGGAGAAGGTATGGAGAAAAAGGAACCCTCCTATACTGTTGGTGGGAATGTAAAATGGTGAAGCCACTATGGAAAACAGTATGAAGGTTCCTTACAAAATTAAAAAGAGAGCTACCATATGATCCTGCAATCCCCCTCCTGAGCATATATCAGGAGAAAACCATAAACCAAAAAGGTACATGCACCCCAATGTTCACTGTGGCACTATTTACAATAGCTAAAATGTGGAATCAAACTAAGTATCCATCGACAGATAAATGGATAAAGAAGATATGGTATATATACACAGTGAAATATTACCCAGCCATAAAAAAGAATGAAGTAAGGCCATTTGCAGCAACATGGATAGACCTAGAGATTATCAAACTAAGTGAAGTAAGGCAGACAGAGAAAGACAAATATCATATGATATCGTTTCTATCTGGAATCCAATAAAATGATACAAATGAACTTATATACAAAACAGAAATAGACCCACAGACATAGAAAACACATTTATGGTTACCAAAGGGGAAGGGGGGAAGGATAAATCAGGAGTTTGGGATTAACATATACACATTACTATATACAAAATAGATAACCAACAAATACCTCCTGTATAGTACAGGGAACTCTACTTAGTATTCTGTAATAACCTATATGGGAAAATAATCTGCAAAAAGATTAGCTATATATGTATGTGTAACTGAGTCACTTTGCTGTACACCTGAAACTAACATAACATTGTAAATCACCTATACTTCAATAAAAAAATAAAGATTAAAGAAAAGAATTACAGAAAATAAAAGATCACATACCCAGAAATAAATGCAGAATTTTATAGAACTGGTCCTTATATGTAGTGAAGTACTATTTACATAGCTTCTTAATAGTTATTCTGGTTTTTTTTTTGGAGAAAGTTTTATTTCCTACAGTTTTTCATCTTTAACTCAATGGGGTTTCAGTCAAATCAGCTCTGACCATATAATCAAAATTCCTATTTAACTAAAGGATGGTCACATACTTGAGGGTAACAGGAACTCTTTACTTTCCAAGAGAGTTTTCCTCAAGGCAGCTCCCTTTCTTCTGTTTATACCTGTGGATTCTACCAGCAAGAATTAAAAATTAGTTCTCTCCAATACAGAAAATAGCTAATAACACTTTAGCTTTTTCTCATGGTCTCAATTTAGTTGCTGAGGTTTTTTTGTTTTTTTTTTTCTCTTTTCTGTGTTTTCCGTACCTGGGCATCTGAACATCTGTTTTACCCTCATTCTTTGATATTTGCATACCTAGTCCCCTGTTAACTGCCTAATTTTTCACATATTGCTCCATTTCAGCTAAATTGTTGAAGGTAGTTGGTGTAAAGTTGCTCATAATACTCCCTTGTTATTATCTTTTTATTAGATCCATAGTGATAATACCTCTTTCATTCATGATGTTGTTAATTTGTGTTTTCTCTCTCTCATCTCTCTCTCTTATTCTCTGTCTTGTGAGTGGTGTATCAACTTTGTTGATTTTTTCAAAGAACTAGTTTTGGCTCTGTGAATATTCTGTATTGTGTGCCTACTTTATATTTCATTGATTTCTGCTCTTAACTTTATTGTTCCTTCTTTGTACTTGCATTGGTTTTATTTTGATCATCTTTTTCTAGCTTCTTAACTTTAAGTGATTGATTTGGACATTTCTTCTTTTATACTATAACCAATTAAAAACTCCACATTTCCCTCTAAGCCATTTAGTTGTATCTCACAAATTTTGGTTTGATGTGTTTCAATTACAAGCACACCTTGTTTTATTGTGCTTCACTTTATTGCACTTCTCAGATATTGTATTTTTCACAAACTGAAGGTCTGTGTCCACCCTGTGTTGAGCAAGTCTGTTGGTGCCATTTTTGAAAAATCTTTTGCTCACTTTGTGTGTCAGTGGCACGTTTGGTAATTCTCCCAATGTTTCAAACTTTTAAATTATCATTGTATTTATGATGGTGATCTGCAATCAGTGATCTTTCATGTTGCTATTGTAATTGTTTTGGGGTGTCACAAACTGTGCCCATATAACACAGCAAACTTAATAAATGTTGTGTGTGTTCTGACTGCTCCACTGACTGGCTGTTTCCCCATCTCTCTCCCTCTCCTCAGGTCTCCCTATTCTCTGAGACACAACACTACAGGAATTAGGACAGTTAAGGACCCTACAATGCCCTCTAACACCTCTGAGTGTTCAAGTGAAACGAAGGGTCACATCTCTCATTTCAAATCAAAAGCTAGAAATGACTAAGCTTAATGAGGAAGCCAAGTCAAAATCAAAGATAAGCTGAAAGCTAGGCCCCTTGCCCCAAGCAGTTAGCTAAGTTGCGAATGGAAGAAAAACTTCTTGAAGGGAATTAGAACGGCCACTCCAGTGAACACACGAATGATAAGCGAAACAGACTTATTGCTGATATGGAGAAAGTTTTAGTGATCTGGATAGAAGATCAAACTAGCCACAACATTCTCTTAAGCCAAAGCCTAATCAAGAACAAGGCCCTAACTCTCTTCAATTCTATAAAGGCTGAGAAAGGTGAAGAAGCTGCTGAAGAAATGCTTGAAGCCAGCAGAGGTTGGTTCATGAGGTTTAAGGAAAGAAGCTATCTCTAAATCATAAAAGTGCAAGGTGAAGCAGTAAGCACTGTTGTAGAAACTACAGCAAGTTATCCAGAAAATCAAGCTAAGATAATTAATGAAGCTAGCCACACCAGACAAAGTACTTTCAATGTAGACAAGCCTTATATCAGAAGAAGATGCCAGCTAGGACTTTCATAACTAGACAGGAGAAGTCAGTGCCTGGATTCAAAACTTCAAAGGACAGGCTGACTCTCTTATTAGGGGCTAATGCAGCTGGTGACTTTTAAGTTGAAGCTAATACCCATTCACCATTCTAAAAATCCTAGCACCCTTAAGGATTATGCTAAATCTACTCTGCCTGTGATATATAAATGGAACAACAAAGGCTGGATGACAGCACATCTGTTTATAACATGATTTACTGAATATTTTATGCCCACTGTTGAGACCTACCGCCCAGAAAAAAAAGGTTCCTTTCAAAACATTACTGCTCATTGACAATACATCTGTTCACCTAGGAGCTCTGATAGAGATGTACAACAAGATTAATGTTTTTTCATGCTGACACAACATCTATTCTGCAGCCCATGGATCAAGGAATAATTTCAATTTTTAAGTCTTTTTATTTAAGAAATATATTTTGTAAGCCTATAGCTCCATAGATAGTGATTACTCTGATGGATATGGCCAAAGTAAATTGAAAACCTTCTGAAGAGAATTTACTATCTAGATGCCATTAAGAACATTATCGATTCATGAGAAGAGGTAAAAATATCAAACATTAATAGGAGTTTGGAAGAAGTTGATTTCAACCCTCATGGATGACATTGGGGGGTCCAAGACTTCAGTGGAAGGAGTAGCTGCAGATGTGGTGGAAATAGCAAGAGAACTAGAATTAGAAGTGGATCCTGAAGATGAGACCAAACTGCTGTTATCTCATGGTAAAACTTCAATGGATGAGGAGTTGCTTCTTATGGATGAGCAAAGAAAGTGATTTCTTGAGATAGAATCTACTCCTGGTGAAGATGTTGTAAGGATTGTTGAATGAGAACAAAGGCTTTAGAATATTATATAAAATTACTTCTTAAAGTCATGGCAGGATTTGAGAGGATTGACTCCAATTCTGAAAGAAGTTTTACTGTGGGTAAAATGCTATCAAACAGCATTGCATATTCTAGAGAAATTGCTCATGAAATGAAAAGTCAATTGATGTAGCAAAATTCATCTTTGTCTTATTTTAATAAATTACCACAGCTACCTCAACCTTCAGCAACCACTTACCCTAATCACTCAGCAGCTATCAACATCAAGGCAAGACCCTCCACCAGCAAAAAGATTATGACTTGATGAAGGGTCTTGTGATAGTTAACATTTTTTAGCAATAAAGTGTTTTTTAATCAAGACATGTACATTTTTTTTAGACATTATGCTATTGCACACAATATACTACAGTATAGTATAAATAACTTTTATTTGCTCTGGAAAACCAAAAAATTCATGTGACTCACTTTATTGTGATATTCATTTTGTTGTGATCGTCTGAAACCAAACCTGCAATATCTCCAAGGTATGCCTGTATTCATTTCCAAATATTTTGCAATTCCCTTGATATTTCTTCTTTGAATTACTTGAAGAGTGTTGTATGATTTCCATATAATTACTTTTTTCTGAGTATCTCATTGTTATTGATTTTTAATTTAGTTCCACTTTAGTCAGAGAATATCTGCTACATTATTTCAATCCACCTAAATGTATTAACACTTGATTTACAGCCCAACGTATTTTCTCCAGTGGTTCCAAGATTTTCTACTTTTTTGGAAATAGTTTGACTATAATGTGTCAAGGATTGGATTTCTTTGTATTTATTCTGCTAGGAGTTTGTTGATAATATTGAATCTGTAAATTTGTTTTTTGCCTAATTTGGTGGATTTTTTTGACTTTATTTTTTCAATTTATTTCTGTCCTATTATCTTTCTCTTCTCCCAAGATTCAAATATACTTTTTATATCACCCCATGGGTTCTGAGGCACCTGTCCTTTTAAAAATTTATATATATTTTTTCTGTTCTTCAGATTGGAACAATATCTATTGATCTATTTTCAAGTTCACTAACTCTTCTGTCTTTTCCAATCTTCTGTTAAATCCATCCAGTGAATTTCCAAATTCATATATTTTATTTTTCTGTCCTATAATTTCTATTGGGTTCTTTTTATTTTCTTGAACATAGTTATAATAATAGCATTAAAATGCTTATCTGTTAATTTCAAAATCTGGGTCATTTTAGAATGTCTCCATTAGTCGTATTTTTTCTTGTTTGAGCTACATTTTCCTATTTCATTTTTTGTAAAGGAAATTTTTTAAAATATTTATTTGTTTATTTAGTTGGCTGCATTGGGTCTTAGTTGTGGCACGTGGGATCTACGTTGCAGCATGCAGGACCTTTCTTAGCGGTGCGTGGGCTCTTCGTTGTGGTGAGCAGGCTTCTCTCTATTTGTGACGCGTGGGCTCTAGAGCGCACAGGCTCAGTAGTTACAGAGTGCGGGCTCTCTAGTTGTGGCGCATGGGCTCTAGAGCACACAGGCTTAGTTTCCCTGTGGTGTGTGGGATCTTAGTTCCCTGACCAGGGATTGATCCCACGTGCCCTGCATTGGAAGGCAGATTCTTAACCACTGGATCACCAGGGAAGTCCCTACATTTTCCCATTTCTTTGTATGTCAGGTAACTTTGGATTGCAACCCAGGCATTGTCAATAATACACTGTAAGGCTCTGTATTCTGTTTTGTTTCTTTGAACGTACTGATTATTATTATTATTTTTTGAAGTAGATAACTTGACCTAATTTGAACTGCAAACTCTCTTTTTTGGTGGGCATCATTTGAAATCACAGAATAGTTCTTTTTGCCTTAGCATGGCTGTTAGAATATGTCCCACATATATACAGTTCCAGAATTAGCCAGAGATTAGGGTAGAGTTTACACATATAATTTAGGGCTCCCCTCTTCTGTGGCTCTCTCCTTTCTGGCGTTTCTCACCCTTCATTTTCTAGTTGTTGTGGTTGCTCCAAACTCTGTCTTCTGGTTCTCCATACTAGTAACACAGGATTTTCTCCCCCAATTTAGGCACCTATTATGGCACACACTGGGGACTGATCGCAAGGAAAAATTGTAAAAATGGCAACTTGTCCAGTGCTGTTCTCTTCCTCCAGGTGTCAACCCTCCCAAATATGTGGCTCCTTTTGGGAGATTTCCAGAGCCTTTCAAGTAGTCTTTTTTTTTTTAAATATTTTATCCAGAGTTTATAGTTGTTATCTGTAGAACAATTGGTCAAGTAGAAGCTGCTCCTAGCTATTATATAGAGGCAGAACTTCTTACTGCTAACTTAAAATCCACATTATCAATGCACATTTTTTCTTATTCATTCATTCATTCATTTCATTCAGTAGACACAGAGTTTTTTAGGTTAATGATTCTGGTATACGTGTGAAGTACTGAATAAGACAGACACTATTTGCACAAACTTGTAGTGTAGTAGAAAATTTAGAGCAATTAAACTGACCTGCTCTGTATCTGACCAATGAACTTCTCCTGATTATTGTCTTGATTAAGTCTAGCATAGAATTCTAGATCTGTATATTTCTTTATGAGATTTCTTCTCATCATACTGAGGGTCATGTTTATTCTCAAATATTTCTTTCATATGTGGTGATCTGTTTTTAATTGTAATGATAAACCAATATAAGAGATAATAGTTACATTATATTGGTAATGGTTAATATTTACTCCCATCTTCCACACCTCCCCACGTCCCAACTTGCAGGCATTGTGAACAAAAAAAGTTTCCTTCTACTACTTACAGGTTAATGTTCTTTTAAGGAAAAACAAAGACAGCTTTTATCATATATAATAATCTTCTAATGATTATTTTCTAAGCCTAGAAGAGCTACTTTAATTATTCCAAGTTAAAGATCCACTCTATTTTTAATTTTAATCTCATCAGAGTAAGTTGCCTCTATTTGTCATTGAAAACTGAGTCATTTCAGGAGTGGAAGTAATTGTTTTAATAGATTTGTTTTTATTAGTAATTTTCCTCAATGTACATCTTTCCAAAAATTTAAACGTGATAAAACTTAAGACATATTTTTTCCCCAAAATTGACAAGAGTTATAATATATCTCTCTGGGATGTCTAATAATATTCTACTGTTAGAAACAAAAGAAAGCATAACAAAAACAATAGAATCCCTTTTAGTTGAAAATCACATGGATATTGCTCAGGATTTGGGATTTTTTTGATTATAGATTTAGTCAATGTTTTAAAAATGTGAAAAGTCAGTAGTATAAAAATTTGAAATAACTGCATAAAAGCTATGTTGGCATGCCAAATGAGTTTTTCCAGCCCATTCCCACTGCATCAACTAACATCTTTCAATCGACAAACTGCACTTTGGCATGAACAGAAGGATGGACTTCTGCCACTTTTTTGGTCCCTAGTAAAATAGTTCTGAACATATGCAGTGTGTTGTTCATTTTTAGAGCTTGAGGATAGCAGGTTTAGTGATAATAAAAGGGCAATGAATGGATGGTGCGTTGAAGGCCAAATAGGCTTAGCAGGAGATGTACAAGACCATTTAGCAAGGCCTATGTATGCCAGGTTGGAATTCTCTGACATCTCATATTTCAGTTTTACCCCACAGGTTACCATTGTCTTCTTATTGTTAATCTTGCCTAATTAGAACCTGTTAGCAAGAAAGGAGAGATTAGATTTTCTTCTATAGGGCTCTGAGCACAGAACTAATGTAGGGGAAACAATAGGGAGCCATATTTGGAATGGACTGAGGCACATTTTCAAATGATGACAGCTGTCCAGAAATGGAATGGGATGCCTTGGAGGTTATTAAGTTCTACATCATGGAAATGTTCAGGCTGAAGGTGTACCATTTGAAGAGGTTGTTATAATAAAAAATGAAGCAAATGATGGGAATTAGACTGGATATATGCTGAAATGTCCTCCAAGGTGTCCTTTAAGGTGTACCCACTGTATACAAAAATATTATTTTCGTAAAACATTAAAATAAATAGTTTTAATTTACTTCCCTTTTATTGCAGGCTTTCTACAATACTTTTCTTAGGGTCACTATATTTGTAAAACAATCTAAACATGAATTAAGAAAGAAAGGATTCAATGTAAAAAATGTGTTGGGAAGGTCTTTTAAATTGTTTTCCATGGTGTTAATCTGCAATAATGGATGACTTGGCTAATTAAGCCTTAAGTAATAAAACCTGTTACATATCTTCCTAGTATGTTTCATCAGTTAAACAACGTCTTCAAGGGCTTAGGAATTTTTATCCTTCTGCTTCACCATTCTCAGTGTGAAGGTTCTTTATGGTCAGGCTTTTTGCTTCAGAATAATAAGACCGCTGGTTTAATGTTCCAGATATCCCATCCTCTCTCAATAGTATCCAGAGCTGGAAGGGGAGAAGGGACAAGGCAAAGGTTTTTTCCTAATGCTACATCTTTTATCAGGCAGTAAAAAATTTCCCAGAGGTAATCCATTAAAATTACCTTGACATAACATCAGTGAGAACTAGGTCGGTCGTATGGCTCCTCTTAGGCGAAGAGGTGACAGGAGGAGACAGGAGGCGAACTGGCGAAGGAGGACAGGATTACTATGATTAATTTAGACGACTGTTTCTCGACTAGGATTGATACTACTCCGTAGCAGGTATTTGGAAACCTTTGAGAGCACTATTTTTTTTTTTTAATTGTCACTGTGCCTGGGACATAAAGCTGAACTTGAATTGTGGGGGCCAAGATTATTAAACATGCTAATGGCAAATAGTCATGCTCAGTCAGAACTTTCTGTTTCAAAAGTTTCATTGAAAGCACTAGTTTAGGCAAAAATGTATCTTCCCTTGGGGACAGGAACATTACTGCCTGAATAAAATTGTGTTTATAATGGTAAGAAAAAAAAAGGATGCTTTGTGGTAGGCAAGCAATTGTGTCTGCCACAATTTTTATGCTTTCTCTTCATGACTCATTCCTTTATTTTTATAAAACTCTGAAACCGCAAGGGAAATGCATATATAAAATGGTAAATACCTTGTGTAAGATATTATATATCACTGTGACTTGCTATTGTTTTGCACAATGCTCTACATGTCTGCCTCCGTAACTACTGGCTGATGATGCTGACAATGGCATGTATGAGGGGTTGTAGATTAGCTTGAAGTGAAAAATATGTGTATCTGGTGATTATAATTGTCAAAGCATTACTCACAAAATTGAAGTTAACTTTACTCAAAAACTTTGTCATGGTCCTGAACTTTGATTCTTTTCATTTCATATAACAGACCTTTGATGCTTTCAAAAACTGAAATCCTGATCAAAGATAAGTCTGCAGGTAATATTCCTCACTTTTATTAAAAACTTTTATATGAGTAAAATGGAATTTTGATATAAAATAAATTGAAAGGAGATTTTTAATAATGCATGGAAACTTATACCAACATCAATTTTAAGGCTACATGAAACGGTGATGGGAAATATGCTTCAGTATTCAGAGAAGTAAAAAATAAATGTTAGGTATATAAACTAATTTTATAGGCAGTATAAAAGTACTATAGTTGGGAAAGTACCAAAAGAAAAAAAAAAGCCCACTGAGATGTTTAATTCATTTGGTAAGGTATTTTAATTATTTCTGATAATTGTCCACTTGGTAAAATTATATTACCATTGTAACTAAAGCTGAAAAGGAAGGCCAGGTCCACTCCATCACTTCTATAAATACTGTTCCATCAAAGAAAAAGCCACCTATGATTACTATCTAATTCCCATCCCAATTCTGTATGCTTCCAGAATCTCCGGCTCTGTTACTTAACTTCTGATAAACTTAATGGGTATATCTTTGATCAATCATGGTAAAATACTTTCCTGATATTAATATATTTAATTTTTTATCTAACTCTTAGTTTCCTGTATTTATTAATTTCATAATTTTTATTTATGTAACTACCTTTGGGCTCACCTAGCCAAATTATGCTCAATTAGTTGCTTAATAAATGCTTTTTGAGTATGAAAATGATAAATTACCTTTTCAAATATAGTAATGATTCTCAAGTGACCTGAAAAAGTTACTACATAATCAAAAAAAAAACAATCCACTATTCTTCACATGAGGAATTAAGCCTGTTTTTAAATAACTTGGAAGAAAATAAGATTAAATTTAGAAAGATCTAATATTTACTTCTGCCAAGTTTTAATATGCATGCACATTCACTCAGTCTTAAACTTTGAAGTTAGACCCAAAATAATCATAAAATCAAATACTTAGACTAAAGTCAGTATATGGATAACACAGTCAAATGAATTTGCAATACAATATCAGGGTAATCTTTATTATCAGATTTCTATTTTTCAAGGATAAGTGTAGAATTTTAGAAATCATATTTGGCTTATGGTATTCTTTATAAGGAATCATATACTATCCTATTCTACATTGTCATTTTCATAGTATTTTACTTTCTATTCTTAGCATAGAAAAGAATGTATATAAAAGTTTTCTTTCATATACAAACACAAAATTATGATTGTTCAAAAATTAAGTTTAAAAAGTTTATCAGTGCATTAAACAAAGGATAGTAGTTCAGTTGGTACTGTAAATTTTTAGAAAATCAGATAAGACCATAGAGTGATTAACTGTAGATGTTTGCAACTTGACTCTTCTTTAATCAAAGATATCATGTCTTGACATATGGCTCTCAAAAAGATTCAATTTGTAATTCAATTCTTAAATGTGAAAAGTATACTGGCCACAAATTAATTTCAGAAATACTGAAGTTTACAAACAGAGTCTTTTCAATTGATCAAATAGTGCAAGAAAGCATGTAAACTTTTATCAAGGAAGTTGCCATACCACTGAAGTTTGTGAAAGGCAATGACTAATAACTGTACTTTCTCTAAGAATTTACTCTAGTCTATAAACTTGACTCACTTAATCAAATATTTGTTTCTGGAATGAGAACTTCGTAGAGGCAACCTCATATTCATTTCCATTGGTAACTTTGAGTCACTTTCACATACTGTATTACCCACTCTTCCCAGAATTATTGTGTGAATACATTGTTCTTCCCTGTACCCAAAGTAAAATTAGGTTATTCATTGGATAATTTTATTTATTAAATTCATTCAGTAATTTTTGGGGGCTATATTTATTTCATGATAGGCACTGGAAATGTAATAATGAACAAAACAAACACAGTTTTTACCCTAGGGGAAGGTGAAAATGTACCCTATACATCTTATCCTACCAAACAAAACTTAGTATCAACTGATAATGATCATATCCAAATTTTTAAAAGATAATCCTCCCTAAAAAAATAGAGAACTGATTATAGAGAGGCCAAAGTGCTATGTTCAGGGAAATAAATTATGAGGATATTTTATGGGTCCAGGCAGGAGTCATTGGAAGATTGGACTAGAATGGGTGTTGAAGCTGAAAAGACAAGTAAAGTTTAGGTGGTAAAACCTACAAGATTTTGTGATGGCTTCAGTCTCCAAGGAAGAGAAAGAGAAGTTTTAAAGATGATTTCTAAGTATTTTGTTTGTACATCTGGATGATACATTGCAGAGATCACTGGTTATCCCTTTACTGTTCTTCTATTTTTCAATAGTAATAAAAATATAAGATAGACATTTTGTGTCCTAGCTAAAGACTACATTTTCCAGCTTCCTTTGAAGCTGTATATATAGCTGTGTGACTAGGTTTTGGCCTAAGAAACGTGAACAGATCTGATGAATGCAAATTGGGTCATGCTTGCAAAACAAAGGCATATGCCCTGTGGACTTTTCTTCCTTTTTCTCTTACTAATTAATGGAAGGGGGATGTGATGGTAGGAGCTGAAACAGCAATTTTGGGCCTTCAGATGGGAGTTACGAGGATGGGAGAGTGATTAGAAAAGGAGCCTGGATCCTTGACAATCTGGGACCACCATATCATCCCTGTAATTACTAGAGGGATAATTCTTTTTAACTTTTCATTTTATATTGGAGTATAGTTGATTAACAATGTTGTGTTAGTTTCAGTTATACAACAAAGTGATTCAGTTATACATATACATGTATCGATTCTTCTTCAAATTCTTTTCCCAATTAGGTTGTTACACAATATTGAGCAGAGTTCCCTGTGCTATACAGTAGGTCCTTGTTGGTTATCCATTTTAAATATAGCATTGTGTACATGTCAATCCCAAACTCCCTAACTATCCCTGGTTGCAGACTTTGAAGCAAAGAATACAGGGGCATTAAAGAGATTACAACTGATTGGTTAAAGTGGATTATGCAAGGTAAAAAAACAAAAACAGGATTGAAGACTCATCCTCCCTGATAAAAAAGAAAAGAAAAATATTAGAAACCTTAATAGCTATCTATAATGTGATATGGATTTTTATAATAAAAAAGGGAGAATGGGTAGAATATATTATAATAAGGTGTCAGATTTAATTAATAAAATGTGAGGGTTTCTTCAAGATAGTCTTGAGAAAGATTATGATTTGCTGTCACAATGCTCATAGGACATCACTTACCATATGATCCAGCAACTTCACTTCTAGGTATTTACCCAAGTGAATTGAGAACTTATGGACAAGCACTGTATTTGAAAGTTTCACTGTTCATATTATGAATAATGTTATCCAAAATTGACCAATATTGGGGGAAAATACCAAATTTTAATTAACTGGTGAATGAATAAACAAATCGTAGGAAATTCATTCAATAGAATATTACTCAGCCATAAAAAGAAACAAACTTCTGATACATGCAACAACCTGGATGAATTGCAAAGGCATTACAGCCAGACTTAAGAGGCTATACACTATATGTCTATTTGCATGACATTCTGGAAAAGGCAAAACCACGGAGACAAAAATCAGAATATTGGTCGTCAAGACTGGGGTTGGTTAGGAGGCTGACGGCAAGGAGCATGAGGGAACTTGTGTAAATTCATACAGTGTTCCATATCTTAACTGGAGTAGTGATGATACAACAACATACATTTGTCAAGACTCATAAAAACTATAAAATTAAAAAGAATTAATTTTACTGTATGAAAATTATACCTCAATTTTTAAAAAGTGAGGGTCAGATGTAAGATTTATTAAAGAAAAAACATATGTAAACTATATTTGTTCTGAGTTCGGATTCTGTGAACACAGGATTATATGCATTAGGAAGTAGAAGGAAGAAAGGAGACTTCTCTGCTCTTTGCCTAAGATTATTGCAGGCAATTTCTTTTGAAAGAGCAATAGTTACCTTTGTAGCCATTTTTTCTTTTCTAATTTCTCTGTATAACCTGCTGCTCCTCTCTATATCTCGCTGTTCCTCTCTCAAGCTTCCAAAACTTGGACCATTTTTGATGTCTTCAGCTCCAACATGTGTTCTCTATGTATGTCTACATTTTTTGTCCTACAATGCTTCATTCTTCACAATTGCCTACTGTCTCACTCTCTCCTCAAATGGAAATCTGTTAGTGAATTTTTTCCCAGTAATGTATCTGAGGAAGTTGGTTTTACTGAATTAATATAAATATATGAGGCATGAAACATAGGAAGACACTTTGGGAAAGAAAAATGTATGTTTTTCTTTTTCTCCCAGTGTTATTAAGATATTTACAGACATGTTTAACATGTACAGCATATGATTTGACTTGCATACATCAAGAAGTGATTATCACAATAAATTTAGTAAACATTTATCATACTTATCTATCTTATAACTGTAAGTTTATAGCTTTTGACTGCCTTCATGCTATCCCCCCTCCTCCCACTCCCTGACTTTGGTAACCACAAATCTGATCTCGGGAAAGAGAATATATATCTTTTTTTTTTTTTTTTTGCTACGCAGGACTCTCACTGTTGTGGCCTCTCCCGTTGCGGAGCACAGGCTCCGGACGTGCAGGCTCAGCGGCCATGGCTCACGGGCTCAGCCGCTCCGCAGCATGTGGGATCTTCCTGGACCGGGGCACGAACCCGTGTCCCCCTGCATCGGCAGGCAGACTCTCAACCACTGCGCCACCAGGGAAGCCAGAGAATATATATCTTTTAAAATTAATTTTAATTGTTATAACGTCAAGGTAAGTCAAAGAAATTGAAAAATAGATATATTTAATTTAATGTTACAAATAAATATATATTAAATTTAATACATATTAAAATCAGGTAGTGAGGGAGGAAATATTAATATTTTTGTCTGCAAGCACACCAGCAGAGCATGACAAGTCTCCAGCTGTTGAGCCAGCTCTTCTAAACTGTTTTTTAAAGACCCTGTTTCCTGCTAATTTTAAATGCACAGAACCTCCTAAAGTTCCAAGCTGTTTTTGTGATGGTCACTGTGCCCACAGATTTCATTCACTCCTTGGGTGTTCAGGCTGGGACCACTCTCAGTCGGGTAAACACTAATGGTAATTTTATTCCCCTTGCCAGTGAATGACTTAATTGAGGAGAAGTCAATTTAGGGCTTCTGGGAAAGATTTTTCTCATGCTTTAAAAGGGACATGAGTATTATGGACTGAACTACATTGCCCCAAAATTCATAATTTGAAGCCCGATCCCAATTGGACTGTACTTGAAGATAGAGCCTATAAGGAGGTAGTAAAGGTGAGTAAGGGTGTGGCCTTAATCCAATATGGCTGGTGTCCTTTTAAGAAGAGGAAGAGACACCAGAGCTTTCTCTCCATACCAACCCAGGGCAAAGGCCATGTGACAGGGCAGTGAGAACGTGGCTGACTACAAATGAGGAGAGGTCTCACCAGAAACCAAATTTGCTGGGACCTTAATCATGGACTCCTAGCCTCCAGAATTGTGAGAAAATACTGTCTATTGTTTAAGGTACCTGGCCTATGGCATTTTGTTATAGCAGCCCCAGCAGACTAAGACATAAGGGAAACACCCACTCTCTCTTTCCAGGCCTTGGACACAGCTGTGTGAAAATGTGATGACTGGATCTTCTGCAGTTATCTTGAGTTCGGGAGTTTTTGCCTGAGGGCAAAAGCGAACAGGCTGAGGATATCAGTTGGAGAGAAAGGATCTGGGTCCTTGATGACTGCACTAAACTCTTACATAAATCAAACCTGCCTCTCTCCACCCACCCAGCTTGTCACTTAGCTGGATTCCTACCTGTTCAAATCTCAACTGACAGAGCTCCACTGACCGTGACAGTGATGACTCCAACTATGGGTGGGTGTGGCAGTACAAGAGCCATGGGGACCATCTACCTATACACAGAAGCATTTGGCCAGGAACTGCCTGAATAACAGTTTTTACCATTGGAAAACTCCTCAATACTTAATCTAAATCCTTCATGCTCCCTTGTATGGAATAAGAGTCTTATCTTGTGTAGCACTTGTCCTTAACAGACTATAAATATCCACCTCATAAATTTTTTATCTATTTTAAAATTTAACTGGAAGAAAATATTTAGGTTATTTTCACCCAGACTCCAGGCCCTGTGACAAGCCAGCTGGTTCTAGGCCAGCTACTGACTTTTCTTAGAGGTTTGGCTCTTAAGCAGCTCAAGGGAAGCTAAGCTACCAGAGCTCCATTCTGTTGTATACACTTCTCTGGCATCAGTGAAAGGCCCTGTCCACCTGATAGCCCTTATCACTCAGTTCAGGATGTTGGCTGTTTCTTTTGTGGCAGGGTCATGAGCTACGGGGTGTCCAGGAGCTAGTTGTGAACTGTTATTTGCCTCTGCAATATGTGTTGTTTCTTCTATTGTTTTGTGGCTTGGGCCCATAGGAATTCAGGTTTGATTTGTCCTAGGCCCTGTGAAAAGCCCTTCTTATATCTTTTAATCCTAACAATTATCCTCAGGTAGGTATTTACATCTCTGTTTTGCAGAGATATGAGGGAACTTGTCTGAGGTCATCAAGAAAGTAAGTGGCAGAGTCAGGATATAAACTCAGATTAACCTGACCCCAAAGCCTGTGTTGTTAAATACTTCAATTTATTGCCATTGTGAAATATTACATGATAGGGGGATGCTCAGATACTATTAATTCTCTTCTTACCAGGATGAGGTTAAAAGGACTTCAAAGAAGAGAATAGGAAGGAGTGAAGAAGAGATGGAGGCCTAAGGGGTCAGAGTAACATCAGGCTAACGCAATCTTTGATAATCTAAGAGCTGGACCTCGCAGGGGTGCAGTCATGAAGCATGCCTGGACCTTAGAGAACTATCTTTCATTTGTAACTGCCCAGTATACCTGCTCCCACTCCTCCTATCATAGTACCCTCTAGCTTCTTCCACACTCCATGTGATTTTGACAGAACTGCCCATCATACTACTCCATTCCCTTGATTAAGTGAATGGTCTAGAAGTGGATATGTTATCCAAGTCATGCCAATCACAGATTGTTAGTTTAGTGAAGAAAACTCAACCTAGATGAAATAGACAATCTGAAGGCCCTTTAACCATTACAAGTGTTGAATTAATAATTTTAAATTTCCCTAAAAGAATTGTCCAGGCCCAGACAACTTCACTGGGGAATTCCACCAAAAACTAAATAATTGACAACAATTTTACACAGAGATTTCAGAAAATCTCTTCTTCCAGAAGAGGAGGAAACACTTCCCAATTCATTTTATGAGGCTAAAACCAGACAAAAACAAAAACAAAAATAAAACCAATCTCTTATGAACTTAAATGCAAAATTCCTCAGTATAGTATTAGCAAAATGAATTCAGCAATGTGTTAAAAGAATAATACACCTGATGGTCCAGTGGTTAAGACTCCATGCTTCTATTGCAGAAGGCATGGGATCGATCCCTGGTCAGGGACCTAAGATCCCGCATGCCACACAGTGTGGCAGAAAGAACCACCAAAAACAACAAAAAACAACCCCCAAAACAAAACAAAAACAATACATGTATAAGATCCATATGTTGAAAATTATAGAATGTTGAAAAAAAAGAAAGAAATTAAAGAAGACCTAAATAAATGGAGAAATATACCCTGTTCATGGACTGGAAGACTTAACATGGTAAAGATGTCAATTCTTCCCAAATTGGTCTATAGGATTAATGCAATCTCTAGAAAAATCTCAGCAAACTTCTTTGTAGACATAGACAAGCTTATTTGAAAATTCAAAGATACAGACCCTACAATATCTAAAACAGTCTTGATAAAGAAGAATAAAGAGTGAGAAATATTCTACCTGATATAAGGCTTACTCTGTAGCGGTAGTACTAAAGACAGTGGTGGCACTAAAGGAAATGTAGACGTTTAAATCAATGAAACAGCATAGAGAATTCAGAAATCAGACTCATCCAAATGGGCTCAAGTGATTTTCAACAAAGGTTCAAAAGTAATTCAAAGGAGGAAGTATATATAGTCTTTCAACAACTGACACTGAAACAAGTGGACACCCATAGGCACCCCCCTAAAAATGGACCTCAACAAAAGCCCCAACTCAAAGTGAGTTAGAAACAATGTACATGTAAATTTACTTAAGTGTAAAAAACATGAGTTTTTAGAGAAAAGCATGGGAGAAAATATTTAGGATCTAGGACTCAGAAATGAATTCTTAGGCTTGACACCAAAGCATGATCCAGAAAAAGAAAATTGATAAATTAGACCTCAACAAAATTGAACACTTTCTGTGAAAGCCCACATCCTGAGGATTGAAAAGTCCAGCTACAAACTGGAAGAAGATACATATTTGCAAATTACATATCTGACAAAGGAGTAGTATTTAGAATATATAAAGAACTCTCAAAACTCATCAGCAAAAAACCAAATAATTAAATTAAAAAATGTGAAAAGGACATGAAAAGACGCTTCACCAAAAAGGATATACAGATGGTAAACAGGCACATGAAATGATGTTCAATACCATTAGCCATTAGGGGAATGCAAATTAAAACCTCAACGATATATAGCTAGACACCTAATGTAAAAGCAAAAATAAAAAATTATGATGACATCAAATGCAAGAATGCAGAGAAACTGGGTCACTCATATTTTGCCTGTAGGAATGCAAAATGATATAGGCACTCTGGAAATCAGTTTGGCAGTTTCTAAACCTAAACATGCAATTACTGTAGGGCTCAGCAATCTCACTCTGGGCATTTATCCCAGAGAAATGAAAACTTATGTTCACATAAAACCTATACATGAATACACATTGTAGTTTTATGTTTAATAATTAAAAATGGAATCAGCCAAGATATTTTTCTACAGATGAATGTTCAAATAAACTGAGATACATACATACCATGAAATATTACTCAGCAGTTAAAAGGAATATAGTATTCATTCGACTTGGATGAATCTCCAGGGAGAATTATGCTGAGTGAAAAAAGCCAGTCTCAAAAGGTTACCTACTGTATAGTTCCCTTTAAATAATATTTTTTAAATGACAAAATTTTAGAAATGGAAGAAAGTGTAATATGCCAGAGGAAAAGGGATGGAGAGAGGTGAGTGTGATTATAAAAGGACAACACAAGGGATTCTCGTGGCATTAGTATTGTTCAGTATCTTGGTACACAAACCTACACAGATGATAAGATTTTATAGAACACACATATATAAACACACACACACACACACACACACACACACACACACACACACACACTCCTAATGAGGATAAGTAAAAGTGAAGAAGCTTAATAAAATTGTTGGATTACATTAATGTCAATATCCCGGTTATGATACTAAACTTTAGTTTTGCGAAATGTTCCCATTGAGTAGGAAAATGGATAAAGTTCGTAAGGAGTATACAAGAATCTCTCTGTATTATTCCTTATAATTGCATGTGAATCTACAATCATTCCAATAAAAACATCAATTAAAAATATATATCAAGACTGTACTTCTCAGTAAACATTTTTTTGTTTTGGAAAATATAGCTTTGTTTTTATAAAAATATTATTTATGTTAACATGTAATGAGTTTAATGTTATTATTAAATGGACTAATAAATGAATATTAACAAAATAAACTTGGAAATCCTCATAGGCATCACTTATTTTCTTCTCTGTTTACACTAAGGCATACTGCATGTAAACTGTAAAGTGGTTCACATGTGTTTTCATTTTCACTTCATGTTCACAAAACAAAAGAAAAACATCTTATTATTAAAAGCAGAATATTTACTTATGTGAATATGTGCAAAGTTAACCTGGAAATGCATTTCAAAGAAGGCAATTGCTGAATTATTTTTTAGGAAGATATAGAAGAATTATACTTATATACAAACTTACAGTTAGTAAATATAAAATATAGGATGGTTGGTTGCATCACAAAGTATTTTTATATTTTATAATATAACTTACTGTTTATTACTTTTAGCATGAACTTTCCTGGTTCATTTAAAATTTAGCTGAATTTAAAAGTGACAATAAGAAGCTTTTCTAGGCTCAACCTTCTGCATAAAAATAATGTCTGATAGCCTGATGGCAAGAGTGTCATTCTCAGTATTTGGAAGATTGACCTCTCTGCTTGGCACTGGGAAGCTACTCTGTAATAGAGGAGATATTGATATGAGTTTTATTTGAATTCATAAAGCTTTGATACACAACACTGTGCTAAGAAGCATCAGTGGATTGGGTAGGCAGTTTTAATGCAAATAAAAGACACTTCTCATTTAATTTCAGAGGATCTGCAATGAGGCAAATCATATTTTTTAGAAATCTCATCAGATTTCCAGTGCTTTCCTCTACAATTACAGCAGTTCAAGACTTTGTCTAAAATTATTTTGTCCTTTGCTGTGGAAGAGGTTTTTGCTGTTTCATGATGTGTGCTTCCAATAGCTACCAACACCGTTTGCTTGACTGAAGACTAGAAAACTGAAACTTCTGTAAAGAGCTCACATTTCTGCCTTAAGTTATAAAAGTTTAAGCTTCTGAAGTTCTAAGTGGTTTCTAAGGGAGTACCCTTAATTCACTTTTCTTCAGAAAAGGACTGTGGGCAGTTACATCTCTGCAGATGCGGTAATTTTCAAATTTTGGTCAGATTATTTTCCTGATTAATTCTTTTTTCCCCTTGCTTGATCACTACTAAGCTAGCTAGAACCATTTATTCAGAGTAAAAATGTAAGATTTATATTGTTTAATGTGATATGCTGAAAATAAGAAAAAAGGTGGTTGATTTATAGTGTCAAAGCTGGAGTACTCTAAATATTGTATACAATTCTGCAGAAAGCTACTAGCAGCAACTGCCTTTCCCTGCCTGTAAATTAAATACAACTCAGTCACTGGACATTTATAATTGAAGGAAATTCCATGTGAATATTTCTAGATCGCAATATGTCTATGAATTGATTTTTTTTTCAATTTTTGTGCCATCTGGAATTCTCTAAGAGTGACAAATTATTCTGAATCTAGTGAATCTTGGGTAAAATAACTTTCAGTATTTTACCATTAGCTCAGACCAGTAATAGTCTTCCTCATACAGTATAATGCACATGTAATATATATGATATTTTATACATACTTCTATCAAACTGCTTGAATCTCTTATATTTCAGTTATTCCTATCTCTTGAGTTATTCTGTGGTAATGGAAAATGCTTTGCAATTTAAAACAACAAAATTTTTAATATGCAGAGTTGAGAAAACAGGAGATTCCTGGAAGCTTAAAATTTCAGTTAAATATGATAGAATAATGAAATATTCATAGAGTAACAGACAAAATTGTTTTTAAGGTAAATAGGCATAGGGAGGTTGGCCACAGGAATCCAAATTTGAAATTATCTTTAGATTATAAGGAAAAGCACGTATTCATTGGCAGAATAAGACAGAAGTACCCAAAATGATCAGAAGCCAAAGGAACAAAGCTGATGAGAGAAACAGCATCACCCCCACAGGAACTCACTAAGTATTATGTATCAGGTACTGTTTTATGTGCTCTTCATGGATGAAATTTACCCCCTGCACCCTGGTTTATATGGTGAAGCCCTAAGCCCTAGTACCTCAGAATTGACTGTATTTGAAATAGGGCCTTTAAAGAGGTGAATATGTTGAAATGAGGCCTTTAGGGTGGGTCCTAATCCAGTTTGACTGGTGTCCTTGTAAGAAGAGGAAATTTGGACACACTGAGATACGCCAAGGATGTTCGACCACAGAGGAAAACCATGTGAAGATACAGTGAGAAGGCAGCCTCTGCAAGCCAAGAAGAGGCATCAGACAAAACCAAACCTGCAGACACTTTCTCCTTGGATTCTCAGAATCCATGACTCTTAATAAAGCCACCCAATCTGTGATACTTTGTTATGACAGCACTAGCAGACAAATATAATAAATTAACCTGTTTATTCCTCACAGGCTCTCTCTATGATTATGCCTACTTTATAAGTGAAGAAGCCAGAGAATTGTTAAGTGACTTCCCCCAAATCACACAGTAATGAGTACAGAAGCCTGGAATTACACCCAGCCAGTGTGCTTCTAGCGCAACATGGTTAATCATGCTTAATACTATTTAGAATGGGGTGGTCCAGATTAGAAACTTAGAAAGTGCTACCGGGGGTGGGGTGGGGGAAACATGCATAAAGAAACAAGTTAGAAGAAAGAATAAAATATGTTCCTAAGTTTTAAAAAAGACTAAAGATGTTCAGAGGAACAGTTATCCCTTTGATCTGGGAGGTTCAGGAAAGTCTTGGAAATGGGGGTGGCATATGAGCAGTCCCTCAAGATATCTGTGAGTCAGAATCTGTGAAGATGGGAGAAATGGCAATCTACATGAGCACAGAGGGAGGAAGCAGTAAAAGAAAAAAGGGAAAGGTCTGAGGGGACAGACTGGAAAATAAGGGTGGAGGTATTCAGTGAAACTGGATTAAAAAATCTTAGGAACTCCTGAAGCTTTCTGCTTGCTATCAGTCAACAAACAGAACCTGCATTTTCTTTTTAAATCTAAAACACTCTTTCAGTTCATAGACTAAGCAAATAAGAAGTGGCTTCAGATGTACATTTCCATCAGTATCCTTCTTAATCTGATAATTTTAAGAATAATTTTAGGTTGCTACACTGTTTCTCAGTTTTATTTCAGCTTTTTATATTTCTACTAAAATACTGCAATCTGTAATTTCTCCTGTGCTTTGAAACTATATTTCTTTCTCCCTGTGGTACTATTGGGAGAAATATTTTCTTTTCGGTTTTATTCTGCTGAAAGTCAACAGATGCCATTTACATTTTGCAATTTTATCAGATACCAATTACATTTCGTAATTTTTGCAATTTTGTCAATTTTATCTCTTCTTAAAGATTTTTTATGTGTGGATTTGAATATGGAATTAAATACCTGCTTTGGAAGAGAGATTTCCACAGCTTTCTCTTCCACAGAGTACAAAAGATTTTAAATACTTCACAAATTCCATATAGTGTTTTTTTGAGAATCCCATGATTTACAAACACATCTGGGTACTGATTTATATAAATATGACAATTTGACACACAACTAAACTAGTGAGTTTTTTCCTCCCAATATTCCTCCATCTCTCATTCTCAAGTATATATACTTTATTCCAAACTTAACTCACATATGTTAATTAATAAGTGTTTTTACCTATATATTTTTTCTTTCATATATGCATATACCTTTCTCCTACCTTATATATCCTTCTTTTGTCAGAATAAAATATTTCTCAACAAAATTAATAAATGTTTTCCTTATAATTTTATAGTCAAAATTACGTTTCAGAATTTATGTAGAATTTCTTTTTATAAACCCATTACATCATTTGAACTCTTTTTATAAGGCATATATCTTGTCAGAGGCATTCTCAGTTGCATGATCAAATGCACTACAGGAAATCTATAGTGGCATGGGAGTAGAGTATTTTGTTCAAATTTATATATGCAGTTCTTGAAAGCTTTTTTTTTTTAAACTACAAGGGAAGATGATACCCCGAGGGGGTCTAATTTTCTTTGTCATCCACCTGAATAACTTCAATTAACATTAATACACAAGCTAGCATAAGAGCATCTGCTTTGAATATGTAAAAGAAAGTAAATGCTGGGATTAAAGGAAAAATCTGAGTAGTTAAATAATACACTGAGCAATGTCATTATGTAGGCCAGCTCTCATTGGGAGAACTGTTCTTTACAGAATCAAATACAATTAAAACATGAAAGACTTGAAAACATCTTAGTTTTTCCATTCAATTAAAAGGAAAATAACTCATATGCCACTAAAAAGAAAAAAAATCACTCACATTCCACTAAAATTGCATTTTGTTTTTATTTATTTATATACTTATTTATCTTTGGCTGCGTTGGGTCTTCGTTGTTGCACGCAGGCTTTCTCTAGTTTTGGTAAGCTGGGGCTACTCTTCGTTGCGGTGCCCGGGCTTCTCATTGCAGTGGCTTCTCTTATTGCAGAGCACAGGCTCTAGGCATGTGGGCTCAGTAGTTGTGGCTTGTGGGCTCAGTAGCTGTGGCTCATGGGCTCTAGAGCACAGGTACAGTAGTTGTGGCACATGGGCTTAGATGCGGCATGTGGGAGCTTCCCGGACCAGAGCCCGAACCCGTGTCCCCTGCATTGGCAGGCGGATTCTTAACCACTGTGCCACCAGGGAAGTCCCTAAAATTGTATTTTAGTACAGTGATTTAGTTTTAAATCATTGCAAATACTTAGAATTTAAGAATCATAATATGGAACAAATCTCCCTCTGTATTTTTATAGCATAATACCTCTTCTGGTAATTTTTTTGGCCAATGGAAAAATATTTCATTAATAAATGAGATACAGTCATGTTATAATACTTTCTTTCCTTTTAAATCAATTATTACTGCTTTGATAGCAATTGGTTGAGAACATGAAACCCAGATAATAGTTTCTTATTTGCTGGGAAAAGCAATGTCATATTGAGAATAGTGGGTAACTTCTAAAGGTCACCTTGTGTGTACTGCCATTTTTATTAACAGTACTTTTCTCTGCAAATCTGCTGACAGATGGAGAGATACTTGAAGCTTCTGGATTTGCCATCCATACATAGGAAATGTCGTCATAAGAATGATCAAGTGGAATTTACTTTTATTTTTATTTTGCTTTTACTTTAGCTAGTAATAAAAATTTTTAAAAATTGCTAATTCAGAGACCTTGAAAAAACAAATAATCAAGCAAAATAATATTTTGCATACTTTAGCAATAAATCATTTTTAAAATTTTAGTTAGCTAATGGTATTTTATTGAATCTGAAAATGGATTATCTCAGTTCAAGGTTGCTTTCTTTAGAAAAGAAAGCTATCGTGTAAGAAGGTCAAGTTTCTCTTCATTGAAAAATGGAATTAGAAAGTTAAATTTTCATGAATAGGGCCTAGAAACAGAGCTGGCTTCATGGGCATGCAATCTATTCAGTAACCCAGGGTCCAACACTTAGAAGGACCTTGCACTTAGTTTAATATTTGCTGTTGCTGAAATTCTTAATAATTTTGAACAAAGGGCTCCACATTTTCATTATGCACTGAGCCTTGCAAATTATGTAGCTGGTTCTGCCTGGAAATATGATTTTTACATGCTATTGGCTGATTTGAAACTAGTCTATAGTAACACAAGTAACTTGTTGACTCTTCCTCCAGTTTTTATACTAATAAAAGTCAGCCTATTTACACATAAATTATTCACTGTTCAGTTGAAGTCCTTGGTTTATTTTTTAACACACTGCAAATGTCATTTTAAAAAAGCTAGCCAAGCAAAAGAGAGACACATATTTTCAGATGATATTTTGGTCACAGGTGCCATTCAGGGTCTTTAAACAGTCATTTATCTCCCATAGGGTTAGGGGGAAGACAACATGAAGAATCTAGTTTGAAAATCTGGATAAGACAAAACATTTATATGATAAAATTGAACTAAAATACTGATTTCTGGCTGTGTCCTGAATAACTGGTATTTGGAAATGTATTAGTGCCCCTACCATCTTCCCAACAAATAGAAACTGTACTAACAATTGTATCATTCATACTTAAGAAGTCCTCAAATTAAGAATACTCATGGGTTTAGTGTTTTAAAGCCCAGTTAAGGAATTATTGACATCTAATATCCAAAATGACAACCCAATTCACTTCTCAGGAGGGAAAAAAGAGCAATATGGAAACCTCTGGAAAAATAAGTGTGGTAACTTCATGCTGAATCATTTCAACATTGATGAATCCACCCTACTGCTTCTAACAGATAGGTAGTAAACCACTTCTAAGATTGCTCTACCCAAACAATAAAAGCACACCCTTAAACCTGACATTTCCACAGTGATGAATGTTAGATGAAATCATATGAAATGTCAAAATAAAGACATAAAAAAATCAATAGTTGTGCAGATGAAGCTATGTAAGGTCAATAGTTTCAAAATGTTTGTGACAGCCACCCATGTTTTTTGTGGGACAATATTTTTAATGTGCAATAACTCCAAAGCACCGAAAATTAATTTTTGAGATGGAATTACCTCTTGACAAGGACATAATTAAATTCATACTTTTTCCCCCTGAGAGCACAGAATGATGTGGTAAATAAGCTGCCCCTTCAGAAACTTCGTTTCTGAAGTCTAGAAAAAGAGAAGCATCCCTTGGGTCCAAAGGAGTGTCATTTCTCTCTCTCTTTCCCAATTCTTCACTACATGTATGCAAAACCATAGACTGTGCTGGATCCTCTTCTAAATTTCCCACAAACATATGTACTTGGGAGGTCTAAGCAGTTGAAAAGGAATACAGGTTTTGGGTGAGAAGACCTTTTCCCTCTCTGAGTTTTTGAAAGAGAAAGTGGCGGGGGTGACAACGCTTCTCGCCAGCCACCATTTTGCTCACTGTCTCTCTTAAGGAAAAGATTCAAACCTTCACTCCGCATCAGAGAATACTGAATAGATTGGGCAGCAGATTAGTAATTTAGTATATTTCAGATGCCACATTATATTTCTTCATGATTTCCTTTCTATTTTGTAAAAACTAAGTTAAGGTTTTATGACAGAGAAAGGAAAGTATAACTCTTCTTTATTACTTAAAATGCATCTGTTTATATCATAGAGTATCGAAATCATTAAACATGCCCCGTTCTAAGTTAATGTGGAGATTTAGTTTACTAACGGAATTTATTGTATTATGCTAAATATTTGTATTCTCTGGTCTGAAATAAGAAGATTTTATTTCCTGAGAGTGTGTGGTTAAGACTGTAAACCCATGCCAATTCTGAAACAAAATGTTGACGGTAGAGAAAAAGAAGTAGAAAGGGAAAGGGGTCATGGGGGCTGGGGGGGACTAAGCAGATCTTCTATTCTTGATTTTCGACCAAGTTTTTAAAATGAGATTTTGTGAAAATGGATAGATGCTCCATAGTTATCAGAAGTTTTCAAATAATTAACTGCTTGTTCAAATATCTGAACAATCCCTAAAATCATGACATAACTAGTGGCATCACACTTTCTATCTGCTGTTTAAAAGTTTTAATTGTCTCATTAATTTTACCTAATAAAATGTAGTTTGTCTTTAGGCTGGCTCAGGACATAAAAATACTTTAAATAATATAAAGAAAAACAGTATAGTCTGCATACATATAAAATAAACTGTTTTTCTGTTTTAAAAAAGTGAACCAGTATGTACATTTTTTGATTCCACATCAGAATGAAGGAAAGTGTTGTGAAAATGCTGAAAGGGTCCAGAACACTGAAATGAATAAATAATGATATTAGACATTATTTAAAATTTTTTATAATATAAAAATAAAATTTTATTTAAATGTAAAATTGCCTTTTGACTGAAGTTTTATTGTGAAGTGAGTCATTCTCCTTTTTCACAGAGAATGCAACTAGATGAATGGTTTTAAATTGAAGCAATAAGTTGGATAAATTATACATGAAGAAGACTCTATAATGATAAAACTACAACTGATATTATAAAATAACTTCTGTTAAGAACTATGAATATAAAGGAATAAACTAACATCAACTTTTGATCATTTAGTTTCATCAAGTTTGAAGTCATATAACTTACTTAAATCAGTTCCTTTTCCTATTTCTTATTCCAGAAAAACAAATTCTATTATTGGAAAATTGTTCATTTTTTAAACATAAATAACTGCCACAAAGAACTTATATAAATAGAAGGACTCAATATTTTGTCTACTTGAAAGAAATCAATTTATTAAAACAGTGAAATTTTATCAAATTTTTATAGGAGTTCAGTCTTGCTGAATAACTTTAACTAAAGCCATCTATTGATTGTGATATTTATATAATACCATGGATACCTCTTGACACTGGTCATCAATCCATTTAAGAAATACTGAGAAAACTCAGGGAGTTAAGCAGTATGTGAGAAATCCAGACTCTGTTTTCCATATCATTCCTATCAGGTTGCAACATGATTTGTTATATTGTACAGTACGGTGAAGTAAGACAGGAACTAAAAAATATCGATTGAATCAGCATAATAGCGATTATAAGAGATCCTAACAAGATTATGTATTTCCCCAAAGCAGACCTTGCTTCCTGATGATTCTAAACTCTCAATTATGTATCTATATACTGAGATCTAGAACGCTAACTCTTGGGTCCTCTGCATACAACAGCGGATAATTTTCGGAACCACTTTCTACACACCTTGCATTTAAGTCTCCTCACTGACAAACCAGATGTGATCTCCTGATCCCCTTTCTACTTGGGTGAAAACCAACAGCTCTTTTCCAGCGCCTATGTGTATTGCTCCGGGCGATTCCATTTTGCCTCCTTATCCTGTCATTCCTCTACTCCTCTTGCACTGGGAAGGCCCATCTCCACGGAGCTCTATGAATCATCACAGGCGCGCTGGTTTCTGTGCCTGATTATCTCATCTTCCACAACCACCACCTGCTTCCATTTGTCCTGATGGAGTTTGGGGATGAATGTCAGACATTGTGCACTAGGAATAGCTAGAATTATTACAGAATTTTGTTTCATGGGGGTATAAATTATTTTTTAAAACCCTTCATGTACAATGATGAGTATAAAAAAGGAGCCCAAAGTTATGAGTTTGTACAGTAATCTAGTATCAGTTCAATCCAAGGAGTGTATCTAAGAAATGTAAATGGAAAAAGATTTTAAACTGTGAATTCTAGTACTATATTATCATGAAAACTATAATTTTATGAGTATTCAAATGGCTTGTGTCATGAAATTAAAAGCAAGTACATTCTTTTGTATTACATTGAAACATATATGTGGTTGGGCTACACATGTGGGCAAAACAGAATTGGCTTATAGTTCTGTAGTATTTCTTTATAATTGAACTTATAGAAGAATCAGGTGAGTGGAGAATGCAGTACACCTGGTCATCTCCAGGAATTCTATAAGTAGCATCAAGGATTTTGTTAGTCTTTTTTGGGAGGTAAATTAACCTTTCAGAAAACCATAATGAGGGTGACAGTATCAGAGTAGCCTTTCTTTGATCATCTTTTCCCTTCCTTTCCCTTGCCTTCCCCTCCCCTCCCATTTCCTTTTCTTTCCTCGGTCTGTCCTAAGAGGGCAACCCTAAGCACTATTTACAACATATATATGCATTGTTGTTTTAGGTGTTATAATTTTGTATTATATTGAATTAATTAGAAATATATTAATGAGGCAAATAGTAACTAGAGGTGAAAAAGTCTTTTTTAGAGTTTATCTAGTATATCTCTTTCATTTTACAGATAAGACAACTGAGGACTGGAAAGTTTACTCCAATTTTCCAGGATCACACAGCTAAATAACAACAGCATCTGGGCTATTCTTGTCTTTTGGCATCCATGAAGAATTTGTTTGTTTTGATTATAAACATTTTTAATTAAATTAAAGCCTTACTTAAAACCTCCTAAAACATTTGTGAAATTCCCATTTCTATTTTTCTCCAATTCTTGACTGTGAAATAAAACCAGAAAAAAATTGATTGCATAGTACAATTGGCATTTAGCTGAAAAAAATGTGAATAATTCTTATATGGGTAAAGAAGTATGAATCTAAAGATAAATAGATAAATTCACTAGGCTATTCCAGTATGATATTGGAATCTGAATGACAAAATATATTTTATAGCATCAGGGTATGGATTATAATACTACGCTCTTAAGGGGACTATCAGGATATATGACACATGACACTTTAGGAAATGCAGAAATCTCTGGAAAGATACCTTACTTGTGAGTTTTTTCTTTCTGGCTAGAACACTATTATTTATTCTGTTTTGATTGGTGTTCCTTGGGGTGGGGGAACAATGAAATGCATACCAGTGCATCTAATCATAGGGTGCTTTTATTTTAAGACTTCTTTTTTATTAGAACAACTGCCAGTTTTCAATATTGATTTTTTAAATTCAGCAAACCTATAATGATTTAGACCCAATTATTAGGTAATTTTTCATCTGTCTGTTTTGGTTTATGTAAAACAGCTAGCTAGCTAGGAAGATATTTTTCCATATCTGGAGGGAAATGTATTCAATGGAATTTAGTCAATCATTGTAAGATTGAATCATTTTAAAGCAACTATGGAATATGACTCAATAATTAAAATTCTAAGATGTTTGAAAATCATTAATTATATACAACCAATTAGCTATATATTTAAGCAAGAAAATTTCTATAAGCATTCTTAATGTAGAGCCAGTTCTAATAGGTCTGAATTTAATGAAATTCAGCTTCATAGAACAGAATTATAATTGTAGTTTGCTTTGAAATTTTATACAGTCCTACAGAAAGATACAAATGATGGTGGCAAGAACAGAGGGTGTGAAACAGGAATGTTTGGTTTCAAAACTAGCTTAAGCACTTTTCAGTGTGAACCTCAGTTTTTTAATCTGTGAAATGGGAAAAACAAACAGCTCATAGAGTTGTTAAAAGATTAAATGACATATATCTGCTAAAGCTTTTTATGCTTTAAATCCCTCTATGCATATATCTCTAAACCAATAATAAAACTTGGCTAATGTTATCCTCTTCCCCTGGTTTCCAAAGGCACTTTTAAGAACTATTACAGGACTTCCCTGGTGGCACAGTGGTTAAGAATCCACCTTCCAATGCAGGGCACACGGGTTCAAGCCCTGGTCCGGGAAGATCCCACAGGCCGCGCAGTAACTAAGCCCATGCACCACAACTACTGAGCCTGCACACCACAACTACTGAGCCCACGTGCCACAACTACTGAAGGTGGCGCGCCTAGAGCCCGTGCTCAGGAACAAGAGAAGCCACCGCAATGAGAAGCCTGCGCACCGCAATGAAGAGTAGTAGCCCCCGCTCGCTGCAACTAGAGAAAGGCCGTGCGCAGCAACGAAGACCCAACACAGCCAAAAATAAATAAATTAAAAACAAGAAATATTACAGACAAATAAAGTTCACTATATGATGTCTAAGCTATACATCTCCTATATTGTACCTTCTTTGATTCTATTTCTTCCCTTTGTCTATTACTCTTTCCCTTCACAGACAAGTTTTTGGACAGAGTGGACCATGCTTATTGCTTAAAATTCTTTTACAGAGGTCAGTCAAGATATATGTCATCTCACTTGGGAGGGACAAGAAATTTAAGTATATAGTTGTCTTTATGTTATAATGCCATGACTGTTTGCCAGGAAATTAATAAATTCAATAGGCATAGAGTTGTGCATTTTTTCTGTTACTTATTTTGCTTATACAAACTTTGTATCATGAAACCCCTACTTTGATGATCTGCAAAAAATGAAGTGGAGGGGAAATAGTATGTAATATCTTGGTGTCGACCGCTTATATGGCGATGTTATTTTTTAAAAAATCTGAAACTACAGGTTTGATTCACAACATCTACAAAAGATCATTAGAATTGTAGTTAATCCTGTGTATGTGCAGTCTCCTACAGAGAGGACTCTTTCCTTCTTGGAAAAACACAATCAGTTTGATCCATACTGGTTTACCTATTTCTACTATGGTAGGTATGCAACCGGAAGTCACAAGTACTCTGATTTTCGAAGTAATTATTTTAGTCATTACAGGATGCTTTGGATATGGGATAATTTTCTATGAGCAAACAGTGAAACAGCCCTTATAAAGATGCAGCTAGTGATAAAAGACTTAAAGAATATTTTTTGTGTATGTGATATTGGTCACCAGTGCATGCAAGTAAGTTTGATTTAGGGTTCTCCAAACTTGTCACATCAACTTTTCATCACCTAGCTTTGACCAACTTCTAAGTTAACTTCTGTTTTCCCTCCCACTTTTGGCAACTACTTAATGTCTACTTTCTTTCTTCTGCTCAATTAATTTCTTCCCTCTAACTTTCTACAAATACTTTAGAATTTATTGTTCTCTTACTTTTTAAAAAATAAGTTATCTTTGCCTCATATTTGAGCTTGTGATTCAACGTGAAGGTTTCCATTGTATATTTTCAGCTGGGTGGTCTCAGCTATTTAGCTTTTGTATACTGAATCAAGCAGTACAGCTTAGCATGAAATAAAGATCTACTGTTTGAAAACACAAGTCATTAGTTGCAAGCCTTACCATAGTTTGTAGTGAGTCAAGATCCCCTATTTAACTGTTCTGAATTACTGAATTCCAACATTCTCCAAATTCTATGCACATTCCTGGTTAGATAAAAGTAGAAACAATACTATGGAATGAGATCAATACCTACATTTTTATTGTTCTTTTGCTGTTTAAGTGACTAAGCATTAGAGGAAACAAATTGATGGATATCTAAAAGGAGTATTATCATACACAAATGTGCATTAAATTGGCAGCCTCCACTGTACATAATATACAATATATTTGGAATATCATAAAGATGAATATTAAAAGTGTAAAGAGACAGACATTCATGCAACTTTGGGTCCATAAAGTTTTAGATACTCCTTTATTTCCATTTGTATGTGGAAAATTCTGAAATAAACTATACCAATCATCAGGAGAGGAGAATGGTTAGCAAGGCATTACATTAAACTGAAATGTAGAATTGGTTATTGTAGGTACTGAAATAGAAGAACTTGAAATCACAATGTAAATAATAACTTGGAAAACAAGAAGAAGCATTCATGTAGTATAAAATGTTTTGAAAATAAAGAGAAACAATGCTACTCTGACCATATCAAATTATGTTTTTGAAAGCACATTATAGATCTTCCACTATGAGTTACACATAGAAAGTCATAAAAGACCATCACTCTCACTGTAACAATGAGAAAACACAAGATGAAATAATATTTTTTAATATGTGTATTTAAGGTCACTGAAGTTTGGCACTGCATAAAGACATGCAAAATAAAGTAATTTCTAAAAGAAAACAAGCTCTTTCAAGATGAGTAGTAACCAGTGGCTACTTCCATCCCCAGGGTAACTTAGCTACTTTGCATAGTTGGTAGAGAAACAAACTTGCCACTGAGACAGAAATGTTTCTCAACAATGGAGAAACTTTGTTTTCCAATGGAGTAAATGGGCAAATTTTTAATAGCACATATGACCTGGCATGGCTTATACTAGAATTTGGGAGAGCCTGTAAACCAAGCTAGACGTTTTTACTTGTCAGTTTTCTCATAGAACTTTTCGCTGAGTAAGTGGCAATGTAAGAAGCTGAGAACAGAACTGGAAAACAAAGTGAGGTTTCCTAGTCTTGCAGTCCTCAGATGCCAAAGTCCTGTGGAGGGAGTACTAGATCCCACTTCAAAACTTATGAAATCGTAGATGGGCTGAAGTTGACTAAAAACACAACATAGTCCATATCTAGTTTAACTATTAAAAAGAACAATGAGTTAGTCCCTCATAGTGGCTGCTAGACAGAGAAAAGAAGTAGTCCATTCAATAATAATAAATTTGAAACATAATGTTTTGCATACAATTAAAAATAAGACAAGGAAAGCAGGAAAAAGTGACTCATAATCAAGAGAAAAAAGTCAATACAAGCAAACTACAGATGCTCCAGACATTCAAGTTTAGTCAGACACATACTGTGTGTGTGTGTGTGTGTGTGTGGGTGGGTGGGTGGGTGAGAGAGAGAGGTGGGGGGGAGAAAATGACACTTTACATGAAAAATATCAGTTAGCTACACATGGAAAAAAGATATTTGTAATGGTCATGGGGTTCTACACATGGATCTTAGAGAGAGATTCACAGAGTCACTACTTTGCCTATTTCAAGGAGAAACAAAGAATCAATAAATATTTACGGGACGTTTTTTATGTTTAAAACACTTCATGGACAATTTGGAGGACCAAAAAGATATTAAGTTATCTAGTTGGGAGAGAATACATAAAAAATACATCTGCTGAGGACTAGTATTTGTTGAGAACTTACTAAATTTAAGCTGGAAGAGCATGTCAACACTCTGCCTTTTCTTTGAAATACTGACTTCAAATTTACTAATAGTAGTAACAACCAAGGCAGTGTGATCACACTCCTATTTTTAATTGAGTATCAATTTTTTTGGCAACACTGATTACCAGATTGTTCATACTACTCTCAAGTTTCCATAGGAAAAAATCAACCATGCTCACGTTGAGCCTTCACATTATCCAAGACTCAGGTATATTTCATGAAGCTCATTTTCTTCTCAGCATCTTCCTTCTCAAATTTTTCAATTGTTCTATTATAAATTTTACCACATTTGAGAACAGGTGGTCAGTTGTGGCTTGCTTTTTCCAGACTGAAAAGGCTTTTCCTTTTCAAGCTATCCGTGTTTATGAACAGCTTTCACGATACTCATTGGTTGCTAGCAAACCCACTGTGAGAAAATATTCTCTTTACAGTACTGAATAAACTTCTTTGAGTTGGGTTTTCTGACATCTGCAACACAAACACTTCTAAGGAATAGGATATAGTATTGAAAAGGTAAGGAGGGACAGATTTTATAGTCTTCACAAGGGAGTGGAGTAGGGATTAAGAAGTTTGGTTTTCTCCTAAAAGAAAGAGCCACTGAAGGCTTTTGACCAGAAAAATTAATTTTTCTTGTTTGTTTTCTGAAGATTTATTAATGGCGTTTTGGAATAAATCATGGTTTTCAAAAGGGTAATGTGAAGTTATATGGTAGTTCAAATGACATGGTGGTTACTACAAACAGTTAAGACAATGACTTTTTAAAAATGCTCATCTTTTAATTTTCTTATATTATTTTTAATTTACAGAGGTGATTACTAGAAGCATTTTGTTTGTTCATAAATTTTACTAGAATTTCCCCTAAGGGTTTCATTCTGTCAAATGTTGATTATACCTTTTTCTGAGTACTTATAAAGATTACTATTGAAATTATACTAAAATGTATCATCTAATTAGTGGTGTGGTTCTGGAAATAAAGAAACAAAAAAGATAACTGAATACATACGAAGTACTTGAATATGTTTCCAACAAAATAGCAATCTTTAAATTAATTTAGTACTTGTTTTTAGTGTATAGATAGCTTAGATATTTGAATTCTGTCATAAAAAATACTTTCTAGGTATAATAAGCAATTTTCATGAGAGCTTTGTTCTTTCTTCTTTAGATATAAACACTTAATACTTATTACTAAATACTTTGTATTTAGTCTTTGAAGTTATTGTATTATTTTAATGACTATTAATACATTTGAATCTTTGAAAAAATCATTGTGCAATATTGTAGATTGGGGAACTAATAAATATTGCCTTGACCCAAATTTTATGGACAAGTAAGCAATATTACTAAATTGCCCAATGCTTAATTGTCCAATTAAATTATTATTTAATTATAATAAATTATAAGTGTTAGGTGAAAATAAAATATTTAAGTGCTATTTTAACTGTCTATATCACATAAAATAGTTCAACTGTGAACTATTATAATAATAAATAATATTAGAAGTATTTTTATAACACTATTTTATAACTAACTCAATTTTTTTACCTAGCTTCCTTCATACTTTCTGAAGTTAATGTCCAAAATTTATATACACAATAAAATTAAAATCAGGTACAAATCCGTCATTCAGGGACCATATGACCTTTGTTATTACTCAGCAGTTTTGTTTTTAATTTCCCCATACAAAATAACAAACAAAACATCCAAAGGATAAATGAGAGATATGGTCTTGCATACTGATGTAAGTAAATCACAGAGTTAATTTCTGTTTCACTGAAAGTTCTCTCTGACCTCATGGGTCTGCAGTAGTCAAACTATTGTGATTTTTAGACTAAGAATCATTAAGAATCATTTACTGAGTGTACATGATGAGCCATGTTTTAGGCTAGGTTTTAGAGCTCAAAAAATGCATAATTGCTATCTATAAATCATTGATATTGTAGTAAATGAGTTAGACATTCAAGCTAAGAATTATAAAATAACATAAGTTCCATAGCAGAGGTGTATATATAATATAGCAGGGTGCAGAGAGGGAGTGTTTATTTTATTTTTCCATGTGGATCAATGAAGATATCCCAGAAGTGAAGCTTGAGTTGGGTTTTGAAAGGTAGGAGTTAATAAAGTGATAAGATGGTGAAAGGTATTCTGGGCAAAAAGAATAGATATGTGAATAACAACAGAATAGAGTTTGAAGTAACTTGAAATTTACTGTGCATTACTCATTTGTAAAGTATAAGGGATGGAAAAACAGTAGGATTTGACTAGAGAGGTAGAAAGGTAATAGATTTTGTTATACCACACTTACTATGCCAAATACCCCAACCTTTCTTTTATAGGTGGTGGGTTTCTACTAAAAGATCTTAAAGAACATAGTTCAAGGTCTAGAATTTCACTTTGGCAGTTTTGGTAGGGATAAGTTTGAGGAGAACAAGAATGGAGAAAGGGGTGATAATACTTGATTATTAAAATCATACTGATGAGAACTAACTAAGGTAATGAACAGCCTTAGAAAGAGACAGGCAGGAACATATTTGAAGAACACAAACTTCAAAATTATCAAGAGGTGTCGACTGATAGGTTGTTGGTTGCAAGAATAAATACAAGGAGTTAAAGACAGATTTCAGGTTTCTAATTCTGATGTATAGTGCTGAAAGCAACAAAGAAAAGGGGTACAAGAGAGAAAAAAGGTTGGTGCAAGAGAAGCCTGAGTAGTGAGTCATATTTTGGATATGCTGAGGTTATTTTGTCTATGAAAAATACAGATTAACCTGTCTAGTTGAACATTTGAGTTTGGAGCTTGATAAAGAGAGATGGGCTGAGATACAGATTAGAATAATTTGTAGAATTCCCTGAAAGAGCCAGAGAGAGATCAGTTTTTAGTTACTCTCACTCTACAGAAGTACACACTGTAGCTGCTTACAAGTTTTCAAAGAACTGTCTTATTTTATTTCACTCACTCCTGACAACCACTCTTTGAGGCAAGCCAGGGAAGTATTAGAATTTTCATTTAGGGCTTATAAAGTTAATTGAACTGCAGAACTGCAGCTAGTAATGGTAAACCCAAGATTAGTACTCAGATCGTGGAGTCTGGTGCTGTTTAGATTACAGCATCAGGAACTTTATGAGGGTAGTTAGTCTATCATTTCAGTCCAGAAAAAATGAACTTTTCTGCATTTATTTATTATTAATGAATTAACTGAGTTCATTGAAATAATTAATTCATTTTCTGCCTTTCTTAGTAAAATATAAGCTCCTTGATTACAGAGATTTTGCTTATTTTCTGCTGAACCCCCATGATTCTTATCATATAGAGAGTAAGCATTGAATTAATGTTAGTTGAATACATAAATGAACAAATAAATTATAATGGTATCATATTTTTATCATAGGATTACTATTATTTCTCCTAATTGGAAGTGGGGAAATAATCAACATGTAAATCTTCATATCTACACACATGGCTTTCACTACAGGTTGGTTTCAATGAATGCTGTAAAAAATGGTGGAATTGCTCTATGTGAGAATTTTCTTAAAAACCTGATATATTTTGTCTTCCAAAGTAAGGGACAACTAAATGCGTAAATTTTAAACATACTTCAAATATTTAGTTCTATATTTAATTAAAATATTATTGAGAATGTTTTAAACATTTATAATTGCCACTAATGTCAATTTAGTCAATAGATATTTACAAAGAAAATATGTGATACAGAATTGAAATAATAATGCTTTAAAAATGTTAGGTTTGCATTTTCTGCATATTTTGTTCTGAAATACTGTGCCAAATATATGCATGTCCTGGGGAATTACAGATAATCTGGTTAAAAATTGAGACTTTGGGATTTACCACAAATTTGGAAAATATGTATATAAATTCCTATTTGATCAGCTGGGGCTACCATAACAAAATACCACAGACTGGTGGCTTAAACAAGAAACATTCTCACAGTTTGGAGGCCAGAAGTCCAAGGTTAAGGTGCTGACAGGGTTAGTTTCTTTTGATGTCTCTCTCCTTGGCATTCAGATAGCCACCTTCTTACTGTGAACTCACATGGTCTTTTCTCTGTGTATATCCATGCTTGATGTCTCTTCTTTTTCTAATAAAGGCACCATCCTACTGGATTAGGATCCCCCATTATGACATAATTTAATTACCTCCTTAAAGGTTTTATCTTCAAATAAAGTCTTATCGGGGGTCAGGGTTTTAACCTATGAGTTTTGGGAGGACATAGTTCAGTCCATAACACCTCCTGTGGGAAAAACCTAGGCTGTGTTGGTTTTTATTTGAGGGAAATAAACATTTTTCCTATGGAGAAAGAAGGGCTGATACCACCAGGATAAGACTATCCACTAATAGATAATGGCAAATGAACCTAGGAGAAATGTACGAGTAAACACGTCAGGCAGTCAAAGTCGAGGGCAATATATCTGTCCTGCTAGAGGAATTTTTTAAAGGACTATTTATATACATTTTGTTATTATGTTTTGCAGATATAATAAATCCCAGGAAGTTAATGTGATGAGTGTCTTTATATCAACACTTAGTACAAACAAATTTATGACACTGGTTGTAATGCTGGTAAAGTGTAGTTAAATTAAGACAGGATTCAGTTCATCTGGAAGAGGACTAAGATTGTGATATCAGGAACAGAGTGGGTTTTCAGAGCTTTGAGAATTTCACAATTATACAAAAAAGTTTTCCTAAACCAAAAATCCTATATGTTTCATACCAGTCTTAATGTTCTGGCTCCAAAGCACATGGTAGGACCCCAGAGGAGGTGGACTCAAATAGCCCAATGACAATATGCAGATCTATTTACTTGGTGCTTTTCAGAAATAAGTTATATCATATCACTTATGCCAGAGTAGCAAAAAAAAGGCATTGGACTGGTCTAGAAAGCATGGGATGTTAAAAAACAACAAAACAAAAATTCTCCTGGGCCCAATTTTTGGTACTTTTAAACACTGTTTTCACAGATTTAAAATTCAAACACCAAGAATGTGCATAATTTTTTTCACCCGAAGGACACAGAGGATATACTTTCAGAGGGGAAAGAAATCTTGAAGGTATGGATATTCATTTTTAGTGACAGAAAAAGTAACATAAATGTGACTGTAAGAGCACATATCACCTATAAAATCAAAAATAAAAAGCAGGGAATTGTAAAAACGAACTAGAATTTCCTGGCATGACCAAATATAAGCTACAACATGTGTCAGACCTTGCATAACAGCTAAGTATGGGAAAATTTGCATAATCTATCCCAATAGAGATCTAACATATATAGCTCATATGATAAAAATATCCCAAAAACCCATTCTCAGCATCATCTTCATCATAATTAATCTGTACCACAACCCTCTAAGGCACATCAGTTATCTGCAGCTTACAGGGGTGCACAATGGTTTTCTGCAGGTCACTTACAGGTGGTGATGTTAAAATCTCAGTAGAGGCCTTCTGACCCCATCTCCACTGTATGGAATTTCACGGGCTGAGACCTGTGAAAATCCTAGAGTTTAAACTGGCCTCAATCTCTAGAAGAGTCTGCAGGGCCAAGGAAAATATCATCCAAACTGACAGCGAACAAAAGATGTACTGAAGCCATAAGTCTTAAAATACCTGGATATAATTAGATGTTTGCAAAATAAAATGTGCAGTTAGGAATACACTGGGAGAGAGTTAACTGGATGAGCTCTGCCCCTAGAATCATTTCATAAATAATATTTCATAGCCCAGTGTGATGTAATAGATCTGGCAACTGTCATTAAGATTTTATTTATAAAATATAGTGAGGGAAGTGAATGAGGTGGCAGCCAAATTGACCCCAAAACTTGAGGATAAGGCTTCTCTAGGAGAATTAGATTGTGACAACTGTAGGTGAGATGATTCATTTGTTGAAAAAACAAAGTTTTAAAAAGACTTTTTATGTAATTGGTAGGCCAAACTCTGGGGGGAGGGGCCTGCCAAACTCTAGTCAGAGACTAGTTCCTAGAGTACATGATATTAAGTGGTCTAGAGCTGCAGCTCATTCAATTCCTAGTGTCCAATATTTTCAGTTAATTTTTATTAGAACATTCTTATGATTCAAAATTAAAGAAAACGAGAGCATACTGTGCAAAGTTTTCCGCTTGCTTGTTTCCCAGTCATCCAGTATTTTAGGCTGGTCCCCTAAGAAGCACACAAGCAGACAAGGACTCTCAAGCATGTGGTTTCTGGAAGGAAGTGTGGAGGCACCAGGCAGAGCATGGGGAAGTGACAGAGGGAAGAGAAGGAAGCCAGTACAGGACCTGTTAGCAAGCTCTTCACTACTGAGATTAACTGGCCATGATCCCACTGGAGTTCTTGAGCTATTGGTGTAAAACAAATTTCAGGGTGAGCCCACCATCTGGGGAAGAATCTGGGGCTGTCATCCTCTAACTTCCACTTGTCCTTGCTGGAGGCTGCTCCTAGGGTGTTAATGCCCTGGCACACCGAGCTTGCCCAAAGGGAAAACCTGGATAAAAATAAAACTCTCAGGTAGAGAATCCTCAGGTAATTTCAATAGACACCAGGGACACCTAAAAAAAATCAATGAATAACAACAAATATGGACAGGACCCTGACAGTAGTTGATTATACTATTTCCCTTCTTCAAACAATGTTCTTATTTTGTGTGAATGTGTGAGTCTAACTGTGTTTACCCTTCCCATACTTATACAAACACATACAAATGCAAGAAATATGAGTCTCTCTTTGGCTCCCTTCATACATAAATAGTAGCATACTCTACACACTGTTTCATAACTTACTTTTTCATTTAATAATTCTTGGATATTTTTCCAATTCAGCATCGAGTATCCTCACTTTTTATTTACCCCCAAATAGTGTCCCATTATCTATGTCATAATTTATTTAACCATTCATAGGCTTGAAGATTGTTTCCAATCTTTTCTATTGTAGATAATGCTGGTTGAATAATCTTGTAATCCTGTATTTCAAGTATGTGTGAATATATCTCTAGAATAAATTTCTAAAAGTGGAACTGCTAAGTCACAGGTATATAAGGGATGTATGTGTGTATGTGTGTGTATATGGTGTGTGTGTATTTAGAGAGTATCTAATTGCCCTCCATCTATGAAGTTGCACCAAGTCACAGTGCCATCAGTTGCATGAAGGCCTGTTTATTTTCCTTATGGATTCTTAAAATATTTTCAGATTTTAGGTACTTTTTAGCCTTTTTATTATGTCATATATATCACTATCTATATGTTTCTTTATATCTATATCTATATCATCTATATATCAGTTCATCTTTGCCTTTAAACTTTGCTTGTGGTAGATTTTGCCAGGCAGATAATTTAAATTTCTACGTAGTCAAATTTATCAATCTTTTTTTTGTGGATTTTAATTTTGTGTCCTCTTCGATTTCTATATTGACCCATTGGTTGTTTAGAAGCACACTGTTTAGTCTCCACTTGTGTTTATTTCAGTTTTCTTCTTGTAATTCATTTCTAGTTTCATACCACTTGTGGTTAGAAAAAAATGCTTGATAGAATTTCAGTCTTCTTAAATTTATTGCGACTTCTTTTGTGGCTTAACATGTAATCTACCATGGAAAATGTTTCATGAGCACTTGAAAAGAATGTGTATTCTGCTGTTTGGGGGTGGAATTTCTGTACATGCTTAGTAAGTCTGTCTGTGCTAATGTGTCACTTAAGGCCAATGTTTCTTTGTTGATTTTCTGTCTGGATGATTTATCCACTGATGTAAGTGGAGTGTTAAAGTTCCCTACTATTATTGTATTACTGTCACTTTCTCCCTTTATGTCTGTTAATATTTGCTTTATGCATTTAGTGCTCCTAAGTTGGGTGCATAGATACTTGTAAGTGTTATATCCTCTTGTTGGATGAATCCTTTTATTATTATGTAATGCTCTTCTTTGTCTCTTGTTACAGTCTTTGTTTTAAAGTCTATTTTGTCAGATGTAAATACTGCCCCCTCAGTTGTCTCTTTGTTTCCATTTGCATGGAATACTTTCTTCCATCCCATCACTTTCAGTCTGTGGTGTCTATAGCTCTGAAGTGAGTCCCTTGTAAGGCAGTGTATATATGGATCTTGTGTTTGTTTTTGTTTTTAATCCATTCAGCCACCCTATGTCTTTTGATTGTAGCATTTAGCCTATTTCCACTTAAAGTAATTATTGATAGGTATGTACTTATCGCCATTTTGTTAATTGTCTTCTGGTTGTTTTTGTAGCTCTTCTCTATTCCTTTCTTCTTCTCTTGTAATATTTCCTTGCGATTTGATGATTTTCTTTAGTGTTATGTTTGTAATACTTTTTCTTTATTTTTTGTGTATCTGTTGTAGATTTTTGGTTTGTGGTTACCATGAGGTTCTATGGTACTATGTCTATATCAGTCTATTTTAAGTTGTTCATTTAAATTTAAGTGCATTCTAAAAACACTATATTTTTACTCCACTCCCCTCTGATGTTGTATGCTTTTGATGTCATATTTTAGATCTTTTTGTTTTCTGTATCACTTAACTAATTGTTTTAGATCAGATGATTTTACTACTTTTGCCTTTTAATCCTTATACTAGCTTTAAAACTGTTTGGTCCCACTACCTTTACTATATGTTTGCCTTTATCAGTGTGATTTTTTTCTTTCATAATTTTCTTATTTCTAGTTTTGGCCTTTTCTTTTCCACTTAGGTTAAGTCCCTTTAACATTACTTGTAAGGCTGGTTTAGTGGTGATGAACTCCTTTAGCTTTTGCTTGTCTGGGAAACTCTTTATCTCTCCTTCAATTCTGAATAAGCTTGCTGGGTAGCATAGTCTTGGTTGTAATTTTTTTTTTTCCTTTCAGCACTCTCAATATATTGTGCCTGGGCCAGTCCCATATAGTATGTAAAGTTCCTGCTGACAAATCAGCTGATATAGGGGTTCTCTTGTATGTAACTAGTTGTTTTTCTCTTTCTGCTTTTAAGAACCTCTTTTTATCTTTAACTTTTGACATTTTAGTTATAACGTGTATTGGTATGGGTTTCTTTGGGTTTATCTTGTTTGTGACTCTGTGCTTCCTGGACTTGGATTTCTGTTTCCTTTGCCAGGTTAGGGAAGTTTTTAGCCACTATTTCTTCAAATAGGGTTTCTGTCTCTTTCTCTCTCTATTCTCCTTCTGTGACCCCTTTAATGTGAATGTTAGTATCTTTGATGTTGTTCCAGAGGTCTATTAAACTATCTTCCTTTTTACTTTTTGCTGTTCCAATTGGGCAAATTCCACTACCCTGTCTTCCAGATCAGGGGTCTGTTATTCTGATCCTCTAATCTGCTGTTGATTCCCTCTAGTTTATCTTTCATTTCAGTTGTATTCTTCAGTCTGACTGGTTCATTTTTATATTCTCTATCTCTTTGCTGAAGTTCTCACTGAGGTTATCCATTCTTCTGAGTTCAGTAAGCATCTTTATGACTTTTTTTTTTAACTTTCTCTGGTAAATGGCTTATCTATGTTTCGTTTAGTTCTCTTTTGAAGTTCTGTCTTGTTTTTGCATTTGGAAGGCAATCTTTTGTCTCCTCATTTTGCCTAACTCTCTGTGTTTATTTCTATGTACTAGATATATCAGTTACCTCTCCCAGTCTTGATAGAGTGGTCTTACATAGAAGGTGTCCTGTGGGGCCCCGTGGCCAACCTGCCATGGTCACCAGAGCCAGGGGCTCCAGAGGTATGCCGTGTGTGTGCTGCATGGCCCCTCCTGTTGTATTTGGGCTGTGACTGCTGCAAGCCACAACTGCTGTGCATGTGCTAGTGTGCAGGGCTGGCCCCTCAGAGTGACATCCCCTTTTGGGGGCAGTGGTGCCAGCTGGGGTAGTCTGCAGGGTGGGGTGTGGCAGGTTCTAGGGGAATACTGGGTTAGGGAGCATGGTGGTAGCTAGGTTGTTGAGGAGTGACTGAAATGGTGCCTACCAGTACTGGGCCAGCTAGGTGGAAGGTTGAGTTAAAAAAAAAAAGGCACCTGCCAGCGCTTCAGTCCCTGGAGAAAGTTCCACCAAATACCTGCCCCTCCAGCATATGCCCTAAAACACTTCCGATCTCCCTCTCATATGACCCAGATGCTTTTCAATCTGCTGCGTCTGCACTGGGATTTGGAATGAGTGAGTTTGTACATAAACCTTTGAAGAGTAGAGTCTAAGTTTCCAACAGCTCTCTGGTTCTTCTGGACATAAATCTTGCTGGTTTTCAAAGCCAGACTTTATGGGAGCTTGGCTTCCCAGTGCAAGTCCCCTAGGCTGGGAAGCCTGATTCAAGGCTTAGACCCCTCGTTCCTCTGGGGGGACCTCCACAGTTGTGATATCTGTCTTGTTCGTGGGTTGCCACCCCAGGGGTGTGGGTTCTGACTAGACTGCCTCTCTGCCCCTCCTACCTGTCTCGATGTAGCCTTTGCTTTATATCCTTAGTTGTAGAAAATCTGTTCTGCTAGTCTTCATGTCATTCTCAGAGATAGCTGTTACATGTGTCCTCCCATGGACACACCAGAAGCTTTTAAATTATTTTTTGATGAATGTTCCAATATGAAATAATTCTACTTCCTTAAAGAGTTTAACATCTTTTAGCACTATAAAAGAATCTTCTTTAACGTTTTGCAAGTAATTTCATTAACAAATGTTCATTTTTTCTGTCTCTCTTTTTTTCCCTCTTTCTTCATCTCTTGATTTTATTATTTGAGTGAATATCCCATTCACGTAAATATTAAGTTTTTTATCACATAAAAAGTGTAACATTCTGCCTTATGTTATTATTTCATGGAAAAGCTGACTATACAATATTGGTCATACAGCTAATAAAAAGACTTAGGCAAAATGTTGGGTGAATGCTTACTTTGTTTGAGTCCATAATATGGCTTAGGCTAAAATAAACTCAGTATTTCCATTGAGTATAAAAAATTCTAAAATATTATAAGGAAATATTTTCTTCTCTTAAATGAGAAAGATGACATATTTTCTAAAAAAAGTATAAGGCAATAGGATGTGCTAAGTCTTTAATTTTCCAGGCAAAGATCAAACTGTCTGACAGCCAGAAATATTGTGGAGGTAAGCAATGTGATGTCATTTTTGATATTTTAGTTTTAAATGTTGGTAGCTATAATTAATGTCATACGGTATAAGATATGATGCTTTCCTATACAAAGACAATATACTCCACTTAAAGTTAGCTGTCAGTTTTGACAATGACTAAAAAGAATTGCCTGTGGTTAAAAATATCATTACTTAAGCAAACCTCTGTGTGAAAATATCAATGCTTGTGAAAATCTCTGTGGAAAAAATAGCAGCTTAGGAACAAATGTTTCTTTTTATTTTTAATATTGCATTATGACAAGAGCTGTTCATTTTTTCTATTTTCTGACAGGTTTTGCAGAATACTACAAAATTAAATAATAAAAGTATAGTATCATATTAAATTCTCTTTTTGCAAAGAGAATCATTAAATTGTACATGTCACTGACAAAAATAGCCCCAAATTATCAACTGCTCTTATCCCAAAATACTATAGGAAAAGGAAACATACTCATCACCTTGGCAGATGTTGAGCTGGTCAAACACATCAGTTTTCAATATGAACTTGAAAGGAGGAAAAGTGGCAACAATTCTCTTTTTAAAATGACTTAACTGGCAACCTGAAGTAAATTTGGTAGTAAAAGTATACTGTGCATATGCAAGTTACTAGCTATTTATTTCTATGACATGCATTTGTTATAATTCCTATCTCCTTTCTCTGCTAGGTGCCATGATTCAAACATGGTTAAAACAAGAAGTCATGTTGCTCAATATATAGGTCAGTGGTCTATAAGTATTACCAGGAAAATATCACATTCACAGCATAATTTTAAGTGAAACATTAATCAATATGCAGAACAAATATTTTGCCAGTGTCTTAAGGCACACTATTAGGTCATCTAAACAAAGATATGCATATCAAAGCTTTCATTTATTTAATAAATACTGATTGATCATGTCAAGATTAATAGGGAGAAAGATGTGAGCAAACTGATAAGAACAGCAGATCAAAATGGCTACCAGTAGAGACTCCGGAGGCAGACTCTCTGTGTTAGAAACCTGGTTCCAACACTGAGAAGCCGTCTCACCATGATGGACCATGTATTTATTCTTTTTCTGCCTCAGTTCTCTTACCTAAATATGGGGGAAAAAACAAGTATTTCATAGTGCTGTTGTGAGAAATAAATGAGTTTATATTTGTAAAGCAATTTTCACATTGTCTGATGCATAGGGAGTGCTATGTGTTTGTTAAATTGAATAAATTGATTAATATTAAATAATCAATAATCGAAAAGGTAATAAGTCTGTTTAGTCAGCATGCTGAATCTTCTGATTGTAGAATTATTAGGGAAAATAGAAAATACTTAAAGATAAAACTTGCTTTCTAGCTAGGATTTGTCATTTCTCTTTTTTAAAAATACCTACCAAGATCAGATTATCTAAAAGTAGTGGGAGAAGATACACAAGTGGTCATTCCAGGACTGCAAGTTGTTCCTAGGACTGTTATTTGGATTCACAGAAGCTGGCAACTAGAATCTCAGTCTGGGCAGAATAGTTTAACTCACAGACATTGATTTTGAATGGCTGGGGGTCACATGCTCTGTGATCCTGTGTTTTCAGTGGCCTTGATGAAAGGGAACACATCAGTTCAGGGCTCTCACAGGATGGAATCTCATTGAGAATATCACTGAGGCAAATTCTAAAGGCCAGGAAAGATTTGCAGAGATGGCACTGCTCCTTTGTTTTTGTTTTTCTTTTGTCATGCCTTAAGAGTACAAGGTTGTGCTTCAAGCCTATTATCATGTAGCTCTCAATTCTAAACCAGTTCCAGGAGTCACAAGTGCCTTCTTGCCCTGAACCCTGTTCCTCGGGTAGACCAAGCTTATCCAAATTTACTGCAGAGTGTACCTCATAAAACACTTCTGTCTCTGGGATGGAGCTAGAAGTCTCCTGATATTCAGAACTGGAAAATAAAGTACCATAAACTAGTCACATTTCTACCACTTGACGTATTCTCACAAACATGTCCATGATTTACCAGGGTTGATCCACTGCCCACCATGTGTGTGCAGAGGTGTGTTCCTGTTTTGTAGGGGGAAAGTGAAAGCAATCATCATCATGGTGGGGACACTTTGTTTGAGTGATTGAGTGGGTGTGAGCACTGTCTCAAATGAAAGTCAACAGTAATGTAGAGTTACTGTCTTTATCCACGATAACACACACGCTTTTTGTCTTCATTCAAGTTATAATTATTATCGGAATTCATAGTGGTTTTAATCCAGACAGATACAATTAAGCTTCAAGCACTGCAGTATCTGTTTCTGTGTTAGTGTTAAGCCAATCTAAGATCTGAAGAATTCTTGGCGTGATTTTTCTCCATTTGAGATTTTTGTAATAAAAGGCTATTACAATAAAGATAATAATAAAGGAAAATATTAAAGAGTGAATTCATATCTGATCTTGAAAGTTATGAATGTTATCCTCAATATCAACTCTTGAGGTTTTATCTGATTTGAAAGCATTCAGAGTGCAAAATGTTGCATATGTAGTGAGGGAATCCTAACTTTTCGATTATACTGTAAAAATGAAACAGGTGGCTAATAAATTAGCCAAGGGTATGAGATCTGTTATTGACTAGGTTCAGTTCAAACATGCTATTCTCTGAAGGCCGTGTGTTCCTCATGAAATATGTTGAATAAAAGACTTCTTTTCCAACTTAGCTATAACCTTAGAAAAGTCAAATGATAATTGCTATTCTGGGTTTCAAGGAAACTATATGTGATTTGGCAATTTATTAAGAAGAGAAAAAATTCTCCCAGATAAATTTCCCTTTCAAGTAGAAAGAATATATATCATATATGTAGTTTTGTAACAAAATTATCAAATCATACAAATATATTCTACGTGATGGGCTTTGTCTCCTCTGATCTCCTTATAATGTCTCTAGTGCTTAATGACTAAAAGACTCTCCGTGCTCTTAAAACTTCCTTTCAGATAAATATAAACAACAGGAAAAACACTCGTCTACTCTTCTCAGATGACTGCTTCAGGCTTCTTAGGAACCATTGTAATATGAAATGATCCTTCTAACTCAAAAGTAAACAATGTCCCCTTCATTTATTTCCCTTCTGTGCTGGTTCTAGGCAAAGCAATGCATTTCAATCCTTGGGGCATATGACTCCAACCTAAATAGGTTTTCTTTTTGTTCTTTCATGAGTTTTGAAAGGGATAGCTTACATAAATAATAAAAGGATACGCTTGCACATGGCCATATACTCCTTGAATAGGAAGACTATGGGGTCTAAAACACACACACACACACACACACACACTCCAATCAGCAGTGGAAAACTATCTAGCCAAAGGATAGTTAAGAGGAAATCAAGATAAACTTAAGTTTGGTAGTCTATACAATAAGTTTTTGTGTTAATAATAATAATAAAACTAAAGTCTGTAAAATTTTGTTCCAGGAAACATTCTATTCCGCAAGGATTGAGAAAAATTATTAAGATTATCAACTGACAGTCTTTCAACAAATGCATGTTAAATAAATGAATATAACTTCTTTAAAATCAGAAAACTGAGTAGAAAAAAAAATGCAGTGAGTGATTTTCCCAAGTTAATCAGGAAGCCTGAAATAAAGTTAGAATTTAAATTTCAAATTCCTAATCAGATTCTATATATTTATGAGGAGTACATGAATGATTTTTTTTCATTCCTGACATTCAGAAAAAAAATTTAATGATTATATTTGTATTCATTGAGTTTTGGTGAAGAGTAGAATGGTTTAGAAGCAAATCAATCCAAAAATATTTCAATATAAATGTGTGGATTATAGTGAATAATGGTTACATTTATTACTAAATAATAAATATTAACTAATCTTTATCTATGATTAACAGAAAATTTGATTCTGTTCTATATATTTGGTAACCAGGATTAAATCAGGCATTCTTAGAACATTATAGACAATTTAGAGGTGTGTCAAGGTTAAGAAAACTATCTAAAGAAGGACTCAAGAGTATAGCTTATTTTTAAAGGGAATTGTCAAGTGAGGTTAGTAGCCTTCATACCACAATTAATTATTTACTAAGTTCTTCCCATATCCTAGAAACAAGCAACTAAGAGTGAAACAAAATGCTGTGATTCCTTTGGCATAGACATAGCTGTTATCTAACACTTCCTTGTGCTCATGAAAAAGTGCAGTCATAGCCACACTAAGATTGATTTGTGGGAGTCTTAACCTTGTCATGCCTTATAGAAATTAGTCATAAAACTTGATCAAAACCCATCTCTAGGTTTGAAATTCCCATTACTAGGGCAAATTCAGGGGACAATGACAGGAATGGAAATAAAATGCTTTGGTAAAACTCTGAACAATCAGATAAGGCTAATCTGGTATTATGTTTGATACAAAATCTATCAAGGGATTTAGGAAAGGAATAAAAATAGAATATAGTTGTCTTTAAAACTCCTTTAAAATAATTACTCAAGTCATTTATTAAGATGTCAAAAACAATGCAAGAATGTTGAAATATAAATATGTCAAGATGCTATTTGGGACTTCCCCGGTGGCGCAGCAGATAAGACCTCGTGCTCCCAATGCTGGGGGCCTGGGTTCAATCCCTGGTCAGGGAACTAGATCGCACATGCATGCTGCAACTAAGAGTTCACATGCCGCAACTAAGGAGCCCACCTGCCGCAGCTAAGACCTGGCACAACCAAATAAATAAATATTTGAATTAATGGTAAGTTTGATCCATGTGGAAAAAAAAAGATGCTATTGTCATGCTAAGTATAGCGCTATCTTATAGCAAATCCATCTAGAGATATGAACATGGAAAGCAAACTTTATTACTATTTGCTACATTCTCTTGGTGCCTTCACATTAGTATTATGTGAACTGTTACTTTCACAGTCCTTTATTTTACAGTTACAATAAGGAAAATAAAATTTTCATTTCTAAATCCAGAGCTAGACAAAACATTCACTTAAAAAATTGATATCAGAAGTAAAAAATCATCCTTAGTAGAAAGAAAAAGGAGTAGCTTTAATACTAGCGCTGATTAAAGAGTAACCACAAATATTAAGTAGGAAGAATGAATGTTTCAAGTCTTTTGTCCAAATTTTAATACATATATATGTTTGGAATATATTTTAGTCCATATATATATATGAATATGATTTTGGAATATTTTTAGACTATGTAAGAATTGAAATACGTTGTTTAATGGTCAAATTTCAGAAGGTGAATAAAACAGGGTCACCTAAGTAAGTAATTTGCTGACCTATGAGAAAGAATTTGCTATTTTTATTTGGACAAGCTTATCTCATACTCTTGCAGATTTTCTTAAATTTTAAAATTTGTTAATAAGATTTCTATTTAAAAAACAAGGTTACAACCTATCTCATGACTCAATGTTATGTTAATGTGTTGTACTTGTGAAGTGTTTCTTAAAGGGTATCCCTAGTATTTGATTTAAATTTTTGGAACTATCATATCAAAGTATGCTGATTGTAGAAATCTAACCACATCTAATTTTCTACTTTACCTGATCTTATAAATGAGATAGATATTTTACAAGTATATAATGAACACTAAAGAATTTATCATATCATTTATCATATTGCTGCCATAAATAATGACAAAAAACAAACAAAAACCATGAACATCTTGAACAAAACATCCTACATACCCAATGTCTTACGCTTATTATATTCATGCATTTGTGTAACTAATTAATATTTAACAAAATAGAGATATTTAACCATCACTGATGTCTCTGAAGTTTATCTTTAAAAGATGAATAGTGGTTGTGTTTTAAATTTCAACTATGTGGCCAGATCAATGATTACCAACACTGGTTCACCGGATGGCAGTATCCCACAGGTCAGAAAAGTTTTTGACAGATACAGAGTCAAAAATTTCCCTAGGGCTTCCCTGGTGGCGCAGTGGTTGAGAGTTCGCCTGCCGATGCAGGGGACATGGGTTCGTGCCCTGGTCCGGGAAGATCCCACATGCCGCGGAGCGGCTGGGCCCGTGAGCCATGGCCGCTGAGCCTGCGCGTCCGGAGCCTGTGCTCCGCAACGGGAGAGGCCACAACAGTGAGAGGCCCGCGTACCGCAAAACACACACACACACACACACACTTTGAGAATTAATAATTACAATTTAGATCATAACTTTACAAACTGAAAACAAAACTCGTCTTCTTTTTTTAAAACACTTCCCAAGTGTCATCTGATAACACTAAACTTCTCTTGCCCATCTCATTTTTCCTCAGACCTTTTTCTGTCACCATATATGATATTCTTGAGGCCGTTTGCCTTTCTCTCTTCTGCCAAATTGGGGCACATTCTAGGAATATCAGAGTCTTTATTTTGTTTATTTGAACGCTGATAGTACTGATTAAGAAAAAAGAAGTTGGAGCTGAGTCATCTGAACAATAATGCTCTGAAGAATACCTAGTTTTCTATATCCTACACTGCCTTAATTGATATCCTTCCCTAGATTCCTAGCTCAATTTTTCTTAATTTCTGTTAGATCCCTACATAGCTTAATCAAAGTCTATTTATTTTGTTTACAAACAACCCTGATAAAAAGGTTTACTTAATTTTAAAATAGTGCAAAAATTGCCAAGTGACTGAATTATGTAGATAAAGATATATTGATAAAAGACAAAATTTCTCTAGTATGCAGAGAAGTAACTGCCAAATCTGTACTTATCGTCTGTTAAGTTTATTGTGTGAGATGAGGAAATGGAGTCAAATTGCTTGTTTTGTAGGACATGTTTAACATGCTCATGGGTACGTATCAAAGGGCAAGAGAAATCTAATTCAAGACTTCACCTTTGAGAGTGAATTCTAGAAAATGTTTTGGTATTGAAACTTGCCCTAATGTATGTACAAAGTATGAAATTCACAATCTTATGAAGAGATACATAAAGAAAACATAAATATTAAAATAATTTAAGAACATATATATGACAGACCTCAACTCTACAAAGATGCTAAGATTATTGATGCATAAAGTCCTAAAAATCATAGATGTGCTAGAAGAGACTATAGAGATAATCTAGTTCAATCTCTTCATTTTATAAAGAATAAAAGCCCAGAAAAATGAAGTGCCTTGAGAATGATCATACAGATAGCAGAGTAAAGGCTGTGATCCAGGTATCAGTGAGCCTTACTGTGTTTATTGTTTTTCAACCCTTGTTTGCTTGCTAATCTTATAAGATTCATTTGGTTTGATAAATAACAAAAATAATAATGCTGTTTGAGCACTTACAACATTCCAGGAACTGTTCTGAGCAGTTTATTTATGTTATTGCGTTTAACCTTCACAACAATCCTTCAAGGGGAACACTAGTATCAGCCTTTATTTTTACATACAGGGAAATGCAGCAGTCTGGCTACTTTCCCAATATTTAGACCAATACTTTCATAATTTCATCTTTCAATTATTTTAAAATGCTTGGTAGCATATAATTTATTCATGGTTATTTCTACTCTATAATAGGATTAGCACCACCTACGAATTGGATAGTGTTTGATCTAATATCTCTGACCTTTCTCCTTCTAAAGAAAATTTGAGAGTGAAAATGTCACTCATGTCTTCAGTAAAATCAACGTCAAACATTTACTCTTTGCTATCTTCTTCCATCCTTGAATCCACCTTGATCATAACCAGTTTTCATTGATTCTTTGCTTGCCTTCCTGCCTGTGATGTATTGTGTAACTAGATTTGGACTTTCTTGTAAAGTGCTCTTTCATTTCACTTAAGCCTGACTTGATTTTAATTTGCACTTCCCCTGCTCTGACCTGCTTTGCTTTATAGGTTTCCCCATTCTCCTCACTTGAGCAATCTGACAGCACTCAAAAGATGCTTATGATGGCTCATTTTTTCTTTTTCTTAGCCACACATGTTAGGGTGACATTTTCTTTTTATAAAATAGCATACCTTTAGTAGGGGAGTTTTAGTAAGATAAATTTAAAAAATATATTTTTTTCTATCATTCACAGTATGAATGCTGTAAATAAGTCATAAATAATATCAGTAGATTAAAAGTAACATATTTCTCCTACCAGGAATTTTCTTAGAATATACTGAAGGTAACAACAAAACCAGGATAGATGTTCTGGCCCTTTTTTTACTTTGTGATGTGTGTTCTCATTTTGTGACTTTATTTAGGAGACATTCTAAAATGTCTGAAAAAGATCTACTGAGAAGTTATATAGCTGTAACACAGATCATTATCACTATTTAAAATTTGACCACTTTAAAATAATTCAAATTTCCCTGTCAAGGAACAAAAATGTCTTATTGGTAATATGTTCATGCAGAATGAACAACAAACTAACAAACAGTGCTCACCTTAATATTTCTGTTCCCAAACTGTTTTTAATTAGTGATTGTAACCTTTTCTAGGGTTAGAATGAAACAAATTTAACTTGGAAGTAACTCATGTTTTCCATTTCTTAGGACACCTAATTAGCATTGGAAACAAAGCATGGTTGAACCAGATTTGTCCTTCTCTGATTACCTGGTATTTAATTCCTAATTCCCATGGTTACTGCTAGGACCAAAGACTGGCTGGTCGCCAAGGTAGAGGAGAGGAGTATTTTTAGGCCTGTTTGTATAAGTTAGTGGCTGTTGAAAATGCCTAGTAAAACACAAAACCCTTGACACCACACAAGCTAAAGCTTCTCTGCTGCTTTTCCCAACTCTCCATCCTGACCCACATTTTCCCCCATCAGGAGTCTGTGGCAGACAGGCCCTGGGAAATCTATGATTGCAAGACCTCTGGTGGGTGCCCATTCCTCCAATTAATTCTCTTCATTCACCAACTGCCAGCCTCATTCAGCATTTTTAGACAGTGGTCAAGTCCCTTGTTGCTGATAGTCTGGTGAGTGAGAATACTCTGAAAATCACGTGGAGGCCCTTCTGGTGGTAGAAAGAATATAGACCTCTCTCCACCCCTACCTCATGAGCTTAGCAAGTCCTGGAGCCCTCTATTTGAAGATTAGTATTGGCGCTTCCTAACTACTCATTTGGCCAGTGTTGGCCACTGAAAACTGGGTTCCTGGGACTGACTAGTGACTATCTCCTGTCTTTTTCTTGTAGCCTGTAAAGATTTTTCACCCACCTGTTTGGATTTGTCTGGGTTCAAGAAAACCATGTCTGTAGAAAAGCAGTTCAACATTTTATAATATATGCAGCTCTTGGGGAATCCTTTTATTAACTTATAAGGCACTGTTAAATTTATAAACTTCAAAACCTATTTTCAGGCATCCTTTTTGTAAAAATAAAGAACTGCCTGTATACATTAAATTATCAATTTAAAGGGTCACCTTTTGTCTTGGACACAACTTTATGTCTAACCTTACAGCATAAAATTACTAGTTCTAAATTCAAAGTATAGTTATTCTTTCATACAAATAGACTTATAATACTTAATAGGATAAAGGAAACTAGCAGTCATTGGGTCTAAACTCTGATGTTAATTTTCACTGTATTTACTTTGAAACTTATGAAAAAACAAAATAAGAGAGAGAATAAAATTAATGCTTAATGAACATCCTTTAAGAAGTGGCCACTGATTTTCTATTACTTATGAAAAACTGAAAGTGTATATGACATTAATTAATTGGCTTAATTTTAATTTTATAAAAACTTAAATATTGTATAAATTACAAGAGAAACTCTGATGGACTATTTTATCTTTAAAAACCTTAAAGGAATTTAAAGACAGAAGACATACACAAAAAGGCAGTAAAATATTAAGTATGTATTAATATCTATTTACTTGAATAAACTCAGGAGAGAAGTCATAGTTTTGGTGAGTAAGGTTGTACATTCGGAAATGTGTCAATCCAGAAGCTCATTCATTCTACCAATATATCAAACTGTTTATATCTAGGTTTGCCTGGGACAACCCAGGCTAATGCCCGGTGTACTGGCATGATTATAAATATCTTCCTCTTTCATTTCAGAAATGTCCCAGTTTGGATGTAAATTATACTGCTTAACTTAAGTCCTTGACCACCCATCATCTGGCTCTTACTCTCTGCCAGAGGTGAGAGGGTTAATGAGTGCCTGGATTTCCAAATATGAGATACAATTAGGAAGGGCTATATATATATCTTTTGAATCCTCAAGGGTCCCTGTATTTAGGTACCCATAATGTTTGGGCAAATTAAACCATTAGCCATAGACTACTTTTTGACTCTGGGAATTCCGGGCATGACCTATATGTTCTCTGTTGTGCAGTATTTACTGTATATGTTCATAATAATGTGCACTTGTCTATGAGTGAAGAAGTTAAAAAAAAAAGCAGAAAAAAACATTTTGAGCTTGCACTGGAGACATTCTTCATAGGTACTGTACTGGAGAGTATTGTGAAGACTGTCTAAACTTGGCAACCCTGCTACTGAGTTTAAATGGTTAGGAAAACTGAACTAAGCAGTAAGTCTTGCATCATTTCCACCTTGTTTTGGCTGTAGTAACATGATCTAATTCAGTTATACTATGAAGCTGTGAATGTATATCTGTTATAAAGGCAGAATGAAGTTGCTTAGAGAATTGCGTTGTCTAAGGCAAATATGACTTACTTAATAAGAGGAAGTATATTCTCTTCTAGCATGAAAAATCACAATTGCAGTAACATCCCCTATAGCAAGGCAAGATTACGTGTATCATTAATTTTTGGTAAGACTGTTTACATGCTTTAAGCACAGAAAGAGCTCTTGGGAGGATAAAAAGATTTCTTAACCTGCAGGGGAAAAAATGATGAAAGTAATCCCCTGAAGGAGATACTTTATCAACATACTCTTGGGCCCCTCTTTTACACTGTAGAACTAGAAAAGTAGAAACAGAGTCAGTAGCATTTATAGAAGAGACAATAGGAATAAAGCTTTTTGCAAAATATTTTCATTACTTTTCAAATTATTTTTTAGAGTAGTTTTGCTTTGTTTAATTATAAAGTGAATCTAAATATTGATACTTTTAAATTCTATCATTATTTTTGGCTTTTTCTGAAAATTATACTCCTATTGACAATGACTAGGCAACCCAAACTCAAATGTGGATACATGAAGTACAATATATTCTATGCCCATGTAATACTGGATTGTGAAATTAGCAATGAATTTAAAGATCTAAAAACGTTAATAGCCAAGTATTTTAATTAATAAGACAATTATAGAATTAATAAAATTCAAAATTATATTATCATAATAAATTTGTTGACAGCTAAATTTATGAATTAACAACCTTTGTTTAGTTTGCTGTTATTTGAACCATATGAATAAATATCTGCCATCTTTTTTTTTCATGCATACTTTGGTTCATACATTCAACAGGATGTGTGAAGGATTCAGTGATTCAAAATACATTGCTTCTACCCTTGGTAAACTTATATGCCACCCCAAAATATGCCACTTTGGCATATTGATTTTCTTGAATTCAAGGTACTTGTGCAAGAAAGACATTCTGACCCTCCTTGACCCCTCCTGAAAGCAGAAGATTAGTCTCCCACATGGAAGGTACCCTCCCTGTACTAGGAGGGCAGAAAGCATCTTTATCACCAGAGATAGGGGATTTAGGGCCTAGAAAGTTGTGTAAACAAACCTTGTTACTTCTTCACCAATTTACTACCCCAAGCCCAAACCCCTTTGTTTTGTCATTCGTCACAAATTTGTTTCTTTGTCTAAAAGGAATAAAAGCTTCCTGTTTTTGTCACTTCTTTGAGTCTCATATTTTCATGGAACTCCCATATATACAAATTAAATTTTTTTTCCTGTTAATCTGTCTTATGTTAATTAATTATTAGACCAGCCAAAGATCCTAGAAGGGAAGAAGGGAAAATTTTTCCTCCCCTAGAGTACATAACAATTTATTTAAAAATAGTTCATGATTTATTAAACCCGCCTTCTTTTGTTAAATATTTATTTTTTTAAGTTTATGTTTCTACTTCTTTGTGATTTTTTTTTTACTAGTAGTAAATTTACTGGGTCAAAGGATGCAAACATTTAAAGTGTCCCAGTAAATATTTCTCACATGCTTTTTAAACTTTTAAACATATCTAAACTCCCACCAACAGTATATGAGAATTTTATCTTATAATACCCTCACCAGTATCAAATATTATGTATTTTTTCATCATTACTATTTCATAGGTAAAAATTCCCATTTATAATTTTTGCATTTCTTTACTTACTAATGAAAGCTATTGTCTTAATAACTTTAAGTAACTTTTATTTCCTCTTTCTAAAATTGTTTATGTTCTGGACCATTAATTTTAGTGCTTTTCATACTGATTTATTTATATTTATAGATTAAGAAAAATTCAACCATTTTCATGTTTGTTATAAAAAATTCTACCTTTTAAATCTGTTTATGTTATTTTAGATATATTGATAATTTAAATATTTGTGTGTGTGTGTGTGTGTGTGTGTGTGTGTGTGTGTGTGCAAGCAACATCTGATCTGTGCTTTTGAAATTTTTCTATTGCTTTCTGGATTAGTATAACTTTACTACCTCTAGATCCGACAGAACTTGCCTATGTGTTCCTCAAAGTTACTTAATGGTTTCACTCACACACACACACACACACACACCCCTGTGTGTGTGTGTGAGCGAGAGAGAGAGAGAGAGAGAGAGAGAGAGAGAGAGAGAAGAGAGAGAGGGAGAGGAAACAGAGAAACAGAGAGTCCTTTTAATCCCATGGACCCTAGTTTAAAAAAAGATTATGAAGAGGTAATGATTAGCCACAAGGCTAAAGTACAACAAAAGTAAGGATGATTGCCCAATGTGATAGAGAAGTATATTCCTGGATTTCTATCTAAAAACAAATTTAAATTTCTTGTCTTTTGTGAATTTGAAAAAGTCTTCCTATCACCAGGCCCAGTAATATATGGATTTAACTCAACAGTGTATTGCAGATAAAAGAAATGTGAAGATCTCCCTAAGCAGAGTATTATCTTTGAGGTAGGCCACCATACCATATTCTTTTCCTACCTGTATGATTTGATGATATGAAGTACTAATCACACACTAATTATTTAATAAATCTCCAATACTTTATAAAGTAGAACTATATACTTAGTGAACATTAAGGTATAAAGAACTTACTAACTTCTCTATTATCATTTTCCTAGAAAATCTGTTCTTCTTTCTTTTAACTAAATATCTTGTAAACTATTTTTAAAATACAAATAGCAACAACAACAAAAAAGCTCTCATTTTGCACCCCCAAAATAACCACTCCTAAACTTTTAGTATTTAGCTTCCCAGTTGCTTTCTCCAAACCAAGAAATAGCATTTATGATCTAAATGATGTTTATAATTCATTTAAATATTCATATTGGTTAATTTTCTCAGAATCTATTATATAGTTCAATTAACAAACTTGCTGAAGATTATTCTGACAGATACTATAGGTTAACCTACTCAATGCCCATTTCAAGTCTGTTCCTTGCTGTTGTTTTCTTCTGTAGGGATGGAAATGCACCAAACTTGATTTTCCAGCCTGCCTTGCAGTTAGAGATAGCTATGACCCCAAGTTCTGACTAATGAAATCTAAACAAAAATTTGCTGGTTATAGTTTGCTAAAAGCTTTTTCTTTGCCAATGAAAAGGAACATACAGGGTTATTATCGCTATTTTGTTGTACATCCTTTTCTATGTCTTAAAAACAGTTATGATGCCTGGATGTGCAGCCAGTATCACAGCAATCAGAAAGTAAGAAGCCAAGAACCTTTGCATGATAGAGCAGACATACAGAAAGAGCCAAAAGTGATGAATTATCACTGAATAGTTCAACTGCCTCCAGCAAAACTTTACCTCCATTCTTGTTACATGAGAAAAAAATAAACTCTTTTTTGTCCAAGGAACTCAATCAGATTTTCTATTACTTTTAGCCAAATACATTCCTAACTGGTAGAATTATTTACTCATCTTTATTCTCTCCATTTCCAAACATAATTCCCTGGGAACCTCTCTATTGCTCAGAAAACAAAGACATCTATTGAATATTTGTCCTAGTTAAAAGAGTAAAGAAGATTTATACAACTTTTTCTTGGGCCTAAAATTCCCCCAATTTAACCCTACTTCACTGTGATCATATGTTTAGTGATTTTTAAACTTAAATATGTTAATCTTCTTCCATTTGGGTCAAGAGAGGAAAACGAAAATAAAACTTCCTGAGGCAAAGTAAGTAACTTCAAATTTAAAATATTAAATGAAAATAGATAGCAAACATAAATACAAGGGTTTTTTTTTCCATTTTTTCATTCACTCATTTAGTCCGTCAATCAATATTTATTTGAAGGTCTATGACATTATACATACTGTATCTCAGGAAAGATGTGGTGAATAATATTTTTGTGTTATTTCCTTCCATCCTTTCTATTGATCTTAAACTATTATTCTAATAGCGGCTAAACTCTGACAGGCATTGTAAAAGCGGATCTAAACTGGATTATTGTTCTCTATTTTAGTAGGTACAAGAAAGTGTCTCAGCCTGCAAAGGACTGATCATCTGTATTCAGAAAAAAACATTAAGTGACTTTCTACCTATAGAGACCCCACAGAAAAAAATAATAAGAAGACGAAAAAGAGAGAGAGTATACTACATTTATTTAAACTGACTTGTGGAACCGTTTGTTATTTAGTTGCCTTTTCAGTCAATGGAATGTTCACAGGTATAGGAACGCATACTCACAATTTGAATAAGCAAATAAATGTAACAACAAAAAATGTAGTCAACTAATTTTCACTTAATAAGTAGATTAAACTCATATTTCAACATTAAAATAACAAATTGCTGTGGTTACAAAACACTAACTACAGATCTCAGTAGTTCTGCCTCTGTTTCTATTTCATGACAAGATCTCTTTATTCCTATTTATTTCTAGTGGAAAATGGAGTATAAACTGACCTTATACATAAACAACTTTATCTATATGAAAATCATCTCATGGAAATCTCTGGTAAATACTTATGTACAGGCCCATCTTTAAAAAACTACAAACCAAATATCAAATTTTAAATTCTTTCTTTTCTTTGTGCTATATTTGTACCATACTTTCAGCTCATTGTTACTCATTTTCCAGGGATTTGTGCAGTAAATCAAGACAAGGTTAAGAAAAATGTTATATAAGTGTCAATCTTTTTATCCTGATGGCTCAAATCAGTCGAATTTTATAGTCCTCTCTTATTGCACCAATCTATTCAGGCTTTGCCAACTGCTTTTGAACTGGAGTTACAAAGTTTTTAAGCAAAAATCAAATAAAGTGAAAGCTAAACAGCTGGAATAAGTTGTATTTGTTGGTGGTAGTGAAATCTCTATAAAAGTCTAGATTTATTTTTTTTAAACATGGAATCTCTGTAAATGATACTCACATGGAAATAATTCCTATTAACTTGGAATACTAGTATTTTACTTATCTCATTAAATTTAACTAAGTTTTGTATTACTCATCCTCAAATGGAGTCTGGAATTGGAGGAACTGGAGAACTATAAAATCTGACCATTCCTCGTATTAGTTGAGAGAATTTTAGGTAATAATAAAATTTCTGTAATCCACACTATGTGTATGCATTTACATAAAAATTGTTCATTTTCTCACTAGTTAAGATTAACAATGCCTCACACTATTTTATGAAAACTAAAAGCCTTAAATACTCTTCTTCATGTCCCTGTAATATTTTAAAAAATTAATTTCCAACTATTTACTTCAAAATGATGATTTCTAAGTGAAAGAAACACCTGTCTTCAGAGAATCTTTCCTTTTCCTTTCTTCAGATTTCAAGTATGGGCATATTAATCAAAAGCATCCAATTACTTTATCTAAGAACATAAAGCTTTATAATCTAGGGCAGGATTGGTAAACTATGGCCTGTGGGCCAAATCCAGCCCAAATACCTGTTTTTGTAAATAAAGTTTTATTAGCACACAGCCATGCTCTTTCATTTATGTATTATCCAGGGTTGCTTTCCTGTTGCAAGGGCAGAGTTTAGTTGTCTGGCAGAGAATATATGGCCCACACAGCCATATACTTTATGACACTTACTGTCTGGCTGTTTATAGAAAAAAGTTAGATTGTAGGAGGATACATGAGCAGATCTGGAATCTACCTACATAGGAACTTCACATTTTTTATTTGGAATAAATATTAGAAACTATGCTGTTTATGTCATGAGACAGCTTTGGTACAGTACAGAAAACTACAGTAATGGTCTAATTTCATCCAAATTTCTGGCCAGAATCAGAATGAGAACTAGGAGCTGAAGACCCTCAGTCTCATGTCCATCTACCACATTATACTCTCCTCTCTAGGAACACATACCTGATCTTATAATTTTTCTTCTTTAAATTTTGTTTGACACTATTATATCAAAAGATGGAATTATACAGAAAATAGCTTTGATATATCATGCAAAATTCTATAACTTAAAGATATTTTTTATTCTACATTTTTACAAACATATTAGCAAAAAAATTTAAATGCTTGAATTCTTTATTTAAATTATTTCTTAAGTATAACAATGTTTTATATCTTTATATATTTTAGTAAGTTATTATAAATGAAGAAAAGTGGTCTACTGTGAATGTGTTGTATTGCAAACCTTATTTGCCTAGGTATACATATCCTCTTTAAGAAGGCATTTAGTAAAGCATCACAAAAATTTAACTTACAAGTACATCCCTTGGCTTTCTATCATGTTCCATGTTCTGTTTCTGTGCCAGTACCATACTGTTCTGATTACTGTAGCTTTGTAGTATAGTCTGAAGTTAGGGAGCCTGATTCCTCCAGATCCATTTTTCTTTTTCAAGATTGTTTTGGCTATTTGGTGTTTTTTGTATTTCCATACAAATTGAAAATTTTTTTTTGTTCTAGTTCTGTGAAAAATGATATTGGTAATTTGACAGGGATTGCACTGAATCTGTAGACTGCCTTGGGTATTATAGTCATTTTAACAATGTTAATTCTTCCAATCCAACAACATGGTACAGTAAGTCCCCTGCATATGAACGAGTTCCATTTTGAGAGCACTTTATAAGTCCAATTTGTTTGTAAGTCCAACAAAGTTAGTCTAGGTACCCAACTAACACAATTGGCTACATAGTACTGTACTGTAATACGTTTTTAATACTTTACACACAAATAATACATAAAAAACAAACAGACACAAAAAATAAAGTAAATCATTTCAATCTTACAGTACAGCACCTTGAAAAGTACAGTAGTACAGTACAACAGCTGGCATACAGGGGCTGGCACTGAGTGAACAGGTAAGAAGAGTTACTGACTGCAGGAGGGAGAGGAGGTGGGAGATGGTGGAGCTGAATGATCATCAGCAATAGGAGACGGAGGGCAAGCTGCAATTCCACTCATGCCTGACATTGATGGCACAGGTTCTGGTTCCTTGCTAGATTCAATTCTATCTACCCTCTCGAAAAAACAATTCAGTGATGTCTGGGTAGTAGCTCTTTTTTTCTTGCCATAGATGACATGGTAGCACTGGATTGCATTCTGAACAGCTGCTGCAACCTTTGTGTACCTTTTATATTCGTGTTCTGTGCCTCAAAAACTAACAGTGCCTCTTCAAATAAAGAAAATCCCCTTGCCATTTTCTGCATTGTGAATCTCTTTGGTTTTTCAGTTACTTCTTCTTCCTCTTGTCTCTCTTCATCCTTTCTCTGGGCCTCCAATTCCATCAGGTCTTCATTAGGAAGCTCCTCCTGTCGCACAGCAACAGTACTGTACAGTAAAGTACACAAAAGCACAACCACTTGTAGAGGATGCACGCAGGTGACAATGTACGATACGTGAACTAATTTACGTGACTGGACATGTGAACGCACATTCACATCTTTGAAAGTTCGCAACTTGAAGGTTTGTATGTAGGGGACTTACTGTATATCTTTCCATCTGCTTGTGTTGTTTTCAACTTCTTTCATCAGCATCTTATAGCTTTCAGAGTACAGGTCTTTTGCCTCCTTAGGTAGGTTTACTCCTAGGTATTTTATTCTTTTTTGATGTGATGGTAAATGGGATTGTTTCCTTAATTTCACTTTATGATCTTTTGTTGTTAGTGTATAGAAATATAACATATTTCTGTGTATTAACTTTGTATCCTGCAACTTTACTGAATTCACTGATGAGCTCTAGTAGTTTTCTGGTACCGTCTTTAGGATTTTCTATGTATAGTATCCTGTCATCTGCAAACAATGACAGTTTTACTTCTACTTTTCCAATTTGGACTCCTTTTATTTCTTTTTCTTCTCTGATTGCTGTGGCTAGGACTTCCAAAACTATGTTGAATAAAAGTGATGAGAGTGGGCATACTTGTCTTGTTCCTGATCTTAGAGGAAAACCTTTTAGCTTTTCACCATTAAGTATGATGTTAGCTGTGGGTCTGTCATATATGGCCTTTATTATGTTCTGTTCCCTCTATGTCCACTTTCTGAAGAGTTTTTATCATAAATAGGTGTTGAATTTTGTCATAAGTGTTTTCTGCATCTATTGAGATGGTCATATGGAACAGGATAGATAGCCCAGAAATAAACCCACACACCTATGGTCAATTAATCTACAACAAAGGAGAAAAGAATATGTAATGGAGAAAAGACCATCTCTTCAATAAGTGGTGCTGGAAAAACTGGACAGCTACATGGAAAAGAAAGAAATTAGAAAATTCTCTAATATCATATACAAAAATAAACTCAAAATGGATAAAAGACCTAAATGTAAGACAAGATATTATAAAACTCCTAGAGGAAAACTAGGCAGAACACTTTTTGACATAAATCACAGAAATATTTTTTTGGATCCATCACCTAGAGTAACGAAAATAAAAACAAAAATAAACAAATGGGACCTAATTAAACTTAAAGGTTTTTGCACAGCAAAGAAAACCATAAACAAAATGAAAACACAACCTACAGAATGGGAGAAAATATTTGCAAATGATATGACTGACAAGGGCTTAATTTCCAAAATATACAAACAGCACATACAACTCTATCAAAAACAAACAACTCAATAAAAAATGGGCAGAAGATCTCAATAGACATTTTTCCAAATAAGACTACAGATGGCCAATAGGCACATGAGAAAATGCTCAACACTGCTAATTATTAGAGAAACGCAAATCAAAACTACAATGAGATATCACCTCACTCCAGTCAGAATGGCCATCATCAAAAAGTCTACAAATAATAAATGCTGGAGATGCTGTGGAGAAAAAGGAACCCTTCTACACTATTAGGGGGAATTTAAATTGGTACAGACACTACGAAGAACAGTATGAAGGTTCCTTTAAAAACTGAAAATAGAATTACCATATGATCCTGCAATCTCACCCCTGGGCGTATAACCAGAGAAAACTCTAATTTGAAAAGATACATGCATCCCGATTTTCACTGTAGCATTATTTACAATAGCAAAGACATGGAAGCAACCTAAAGGTCCATTGATAGATGAATGGATAAAGAAGATGTGGTATAAATATAAAATGGAATATCACTCAGCCATAAAAAGGAATGAAATAATGCCATTTGCAGCAACAAAGATGGACCTAGAGATCATCATACTAAGTGAAGTTAGCCAGACAAAGACAAATATCATATGATATTGCTTATATATAGGAATCTTAAAAAAATCAGATACAAATTAACTTATTTACAAAACAGAAAGAAACTCACAGACATATAAAACTTATGGTTACCAAAGGGGGGAAAGGATAAATTAGGGTGTTGGGATTAACATAGATACACTACTTTATATGAAACAGATAACCAACAAAGACCTGCTGCCTACTGTATAGCACAGGGAACCATACTCATTATTTTGTAATAACCTATAAGCAAAAAGACTCTGAAAAAGTCTATATATGTATGTGTATATACATACACACACATATATATAAAACTGAATCACTGTGCTGTACACCTGAAACTAACACACATTGTAAATCAATTATACTTCAATAAAAAAAATTTAAAAATTGGAATAAATAAAATTTAAAAGTGCATTCCTTTATTCAAAATGTTTATGAATACTCCTAGGTGCTAGGCACTGTATTAGGCCCTGAGGATACAGTAATGAATTTGATTTATTTCTAACTACAAAGCAGGAACCATTTACACTTGCTGTGTCAATACCTTTAAACATTTGTTCTTTCAAACAATTTTGACATGTTTTATATTCTCCAGAAACATATGTTTAAGCCATGCTCATGATATAGGTATGGCCATTAATAAATATAAATTGATTCTGCTTAGCAATTAAGATCGCCTTTTAAAACAAAATGCTGATTACACAGAGTATTTTAATAATTGACTACAGTGAAAATATGAAAATAACAGATATTTGAACTGTAAATATTAGCTAGTTTTGCAATGGAATTTTATATCAATACTAACTCACATATTTATTTAGACTATCTAATTAGAAAATGGTTACTGAATTATTATGAAATTGTAACTTAAAAAAAAATTAACTTATTCAAATATTCTTCCATTTTGTGTTTCAGTATTCAATAAACATGTCCTGGGTGCCTAGTATGAACCAGGTTCTATTTTAGGCACAGGGAATATAGCAAATAAATATAGCAAATAAACATGACAGAGGTCCTTGCTTACATGAAGTTCATATTAAAGTTGGTGGGAGACAGAAAATAAACATTTGAGTAAAATGGAATATGGTGATAAGTGTCATGAAAAAAAAGAAGGCAGAGAATGTAGTCAGGAATGGTAGACGTGAAAAATTACAATTTTAACTAAAGTGGCCATACAAAGTTTCTGTGACCAAATGCCACTGGAGCAAAGACCTGAAGGAGGTAACAAAAAGGACAGAGGCCATGAGGCAGAAATGTGCCTGGGGTGTTTGGGCAACATCAAAAGAGACCACGATGGCTGGGTGGAGTGGCTGGAGTTTTATCAAATATGTTTCTTTTGGAATTGACAAAATACATATATCTGAAGAAGTGTACCAGAGAATAAATGCATTTGAACTCTTCCTTTATTAAATATATCATTTAATTTTGTTTTTTCTCTAAAATTTATTAAATGTGCCCTATTATAAACATGGATATTAATGAACAGCAAAAATACTTGTTTCAGGATTAAGAACAAACATTTTGAAAGATCTAAGAACATTTTCTATTTAAGGATAGAATTTAGGTATCCTGTGATTTATTGACTCTCATTTAGGCAAGACATTGTGGTGAGAGGCTAGCAAAGTTCATGTGCTCCAAGGACAGATCAAAAGCCTCCTGGAGGTTATACATTTACTGTGGTAGCTCATCATAGGTCCTACAGAGACTGATAAAAAGCTACCTTAATCTTTGTATTTAATCTTTATTTTCTGAGGAAGATATGTTTCTGACTTGCAACAGGTAGAGAAGTGAAATGACTGACGTGAAACAGTTACAACTGATAATTATTTTTGTAACTACTGCTGCTCTCTCCAGGCCCAGGTTTCAAAAGGCAATGTATCCTAATGGTTAAGAGCACACACTTCTGGACCCACAATACCTGACTACAAACTCTGGTTTGTCTATGTCTTAACTGGGTGAAGCTGACATTTTACTTAGTCTCTTTTTATGTCAGTTTCCTCAACTGGAAAATGTCTATAATGATAACTTACTGGGCTGGTTTTTATTATGATTTAATATAAGTGCTAAGGACAGTGTCTGACACAGTAAGTGATTTTTAACTTTATCTCACTAAATGTAAGTTGAACTATATCTTTCCTAAGACCCATCTGAACTTCAAAGAACAGATTCTTTCTTGAAACATTTCCTCAAACAGTATTAAAAATCATTAAGTAGGAAATGACTTAAACAAGAAGCTGCTGTCTAATAAATATCTAAAGACAGTAAGGGCCATGGAGTGAAGGTACAGAAAAATAAATGAAGGACTAGTTAAGAATTTTGTGATTTATAGTATCTTTGGGTTTTTAAGGTCATATTCACTCTAGGTGCAGTTGTTCATTTTAGCGCTTCTGCCATGAGAAGAGTTGACAGGCATTATAATAACTGGTCTGCAGTGGAAGAGATATAGGTACCTGGGCCACCTACTACCTCATCCACCATGTAGGTACCAAGATTCTGATGCATCCGTGAATTCACTTCCTGTTTTTAGACTAGCAAAGCTATTCTCAGAGGAAGTCTCCTTTTCATATACCTGCACTCATTTAACCAGATGCATAATAACCCTCACCCGCTTCCCCCCCTTTTTTTTTTTTACCTGAACTAATCATTATTTGTACATCTCTATTTTCTAATGTTTCCTATGGGTATTCTGTCACCATAAAACAAATCTTTATGATGCCCTTTCCAATCAACATCAGACTATTTGTTTCAAGATAGTAATTAACTTCCTGCTTAATCTGTCACACTCAATTTGAAACCAGGCATGCAAGGCTATTAAAACCTGTGGTTGTGGTGTTTGCCCCTGGCTGAGGCAGTAGCCACTGGCAGCCTTGATTTATCACTCTTCATTTAAATTCCTGTGCCAATGATTTTAGTTCCTAAGTGCTGTGACTGGCATTTTTGGATTTCAAAATCAAAGTGAAAATAAGCTACAGTTAAGAACTCAACAGCTCAGATCGATGAAAAACGGTTTTATAACTGAACACCCTGCAGTTAAATCCTAGGGGTTTGACCAAAAAGTGCTTAGTACTCAGAGATGTTGCTGTGGGAAGACAAGTATCCCACTCTAATGGCTGTTTATAAATCACTATCAAACCTGCACCTTGTAACAGTGCCATGTAAATTTGCTCCCAGATGGAAACTATTTTTTGCTACGCTTGCTTCCTTAAAAGAACAACCCCCCAGAAGCAAGCTTCTCCTTCTGGCAAATCTCATCTTTGATATTCTACTCTTTTTATCCAGCACTGCTCATGTTTGAGGAAGTAGATTATAACACAGCTACTAAGACCTACTCCATAATAGTGCGTGCAAAATGCCTCCTAAATTGAATGAGCATGATTCTATAACTTTCTTATTAAAGACTGACTGTGGTGTAAATCTTGATTTGTTGAAAACTTCTTCAGATATACACTTGAAGAATCAGGCTTTTCTACAACCCTGCCAGAAACAAATTGTGAAAATTTGTTCCTCCTGCATGGCTTCATAATCTCCAGGCTCAACACTTCTTACATGGCAAATCCAAATGATCTTCTTCCTTTTAGGGTAAAGCTCCTCCAGGAAGTATTCCAGCTCAGTTAAGCCTTCCTCCTCTGAACTAAAGCATTCACAATCTCATTCTTATAACTTAAACACTTAACTTAAAAATATGCTTCTTTTTATTTTTTGCTAGCCTTTTTCAGACTGCTAACCTTGTCTCCTCAATTAAAGTAAGGCATTTGAGAAAGCCACAATAACTTCTTCCTTTCTTATCAATACTATATGATGAGCCATAGTACTGATCATGCATTATGGCTTAATGAATGTTTGCTTGTTCATTTATTAAACAAGAATTTACTGAGCTTTATACCTAGTACTCTTCAATGCTCCAGGGATAGAGTGACCTGACTAATAAAATACAGTGGAAAAGTTCAGCCCTCATGGAGCTTAAATTCTATTGCTGAAAGACTAAATTATATTTGGAATTTATCATATCATGGAATTAAGTGACAGAATAAAGAACACATGCAAATCAGTTTGAAGAATGACTTAGATACAATCTTGAGAAATATATGATCAAAGCAAGTGGTAAACCAGAAAAACAAACAAAAAAGAAGTGGAAAATGACAGAGACCAGAGTGTGGGGGAAAAAAAGGAAAGAAAGGAGAGGAGGGGACGACATTTTTATTTTTATGCTTAAACCATGAAAATTTTATCTATTTACACTGTCAAGTTTCTAATGCAATACATATTTTTATTTTCCAAATAACAGATTTTTATTTCTTCTCTCTGAGACTAAAGTAATATGATCTTGCACATGGGATGAAATATTACTGAGATACTTCTTCTTTACCTCTAAAAACAACTGTACAACTTGAAGTCACCATGGCAAACTTCCAATAATACTGTAAAATATTATAGAACGAGACCTACAGCAAGAGCCATATACATGGAAAGTTACAATGAGATTTTTAGGGAGGAGGTTTCTTTTTACTGGAGGTGTCAAATTCATAAACTGTGTTATTTTCTTATTTTTATTATGTCAAGTCTTTGGAATTATATAGAACACTGATTTTAAATATTAAAAGACTGTGCACATCGAATGTTCATCATGTTATTCAATGCAATTACTGAATATTAGAGTGCTCATCATGTTATCTAGTGCAATATACTTATTTTGCAGATGAAGAATCTGAGGTCCAGAAAGATTAAATAACTTACCTGAATTTACACTGCTGGATAGTAGCAGTTTAGGGACTAGAACTCAGAGCTGATCAGATTCTGACCAGCTGTTTCCTGTCTCTCTATATGACTAAACTACTGGACATTTCAAGAGAACAAAAAAATGACATTATGAGCTACAAATTCATGAGAATGCAGATGGTAAATAGCAGGCTAAACTATGTACAAAGGATATGAAATTTGGTTTTATGGAAAACCAAATAGACAATAATCTCTCCTGTATATTTTCAGGGCATTCTTGCTTAGGTTTACGCAACTGAACACTATGCCTTCTGTAGGTCTGTTCCAGAATGATAAGCCTACGAATAGAATGCTTATTGTTGATGTCCTAAGTGAGCACTTTATGACTAAGGGGCAAAAGTATCAGGGTATTAAAGCTTTAAAAGGTTCACTTTATGTATGGTAGAAATGTGTGTGTGTGTGTGTGTGTGTGTGTGCGCGCGCGCACGTGTGTGTGTGGGCGCGTGTGTGTTTACATACCCATCCTCTTAATTCACTAATTTATTTAGTAAATATTTAATGTATAGTTTCATGTGAAATGTGTCATGTTACGCCTTGGGGATATGAACATTTATGACAAACCAACAGAAAAAATGGGCATGCAATTGAAATGCAGAGCATGGTAAGTATGGAGACCGGGTAAATATAAGGAGCTATAATAAGATAATCAGGGCCAGATCATGAAGGACCTTACAAGTCACTTTAGAGAACTAATCAATCATAAACCCACCACACAGAGAGAAACAGTGCCAACATTAGAAAATTTTGCTATTCATTTTCTTATGACTATATGTGTACATCAGTTGTTTACATAGTTGGGTGATGATGTATATAGTTTCCAATCCTGCAGTCCTTACAGTACTGTCAACATTATTCTCATTCATTAAACTAACATTCCATCTTACAGACATAATACATTTTACTCGCTATTTATTTCTCATCACTTAGGATATCTATACATTTCCTTATTATATATAATGCATGTTTGTACACACATATAGTTCTTCTATATGTCATCTTTCCTAGATATTAAAATAGAGTAGTGGGTTTAAAGGATATAGTAATTTTAAGGCACTGGAAACACATTGCCATATAATTTTGTAGTTTTCCTGTAGTGACGTGGGAGTTCTGACCAAATCATACTCTAAGAATACATAAGCATTACCATTTACCAAAGAAAACCTCACAAAAAACAAAAACATGTCCAATTTGATTAGAAGAAAATTACCTATCATTTTAATTTTCATTTATTTGAACTTTAGCAAGAATGAAGTTCTTTTTTAATGCATATTAGGCAACTGTATCTCTTCTAAGAATTGACTGCTCATCCTTTGCCCATTTTACCACAGTCTATTCTTCACAAGTATTTTACCCAGCTTACTGCTTATTTTCATTTTATTTATAATGACTTTGATATGTGAAATTTCTATTAAACGCATCTGTCCTTTGCTTTGTAATTTATTTTTTATATGCTTCTCTACTTAGTCATATATTTACCTATATTTACTTTTTCTTAAGATGTTATGTTTAACATTTATCTGTTTAATAACTTGGGATTTCTTTCAGGTATTTTCTTAGTAAAGAATTAACTTGAAATGTTTTAAATAATAAGTTTCCCTCAATACATTTTATTCAGTGATGTATACTTTTCCCATTGATTTTATATGTGTTCTTTATCCTATATTAAATCTTTCCATATATTAAGAACTTTTTTCAAGTCTACCTCTTCTGTTCCTTTAATCAGAAACTGTTTCTATCTTCTCCTTAGAAATACAAATTAGTTCCTGAAATGTAAGCTAATTATTCATTCATTGATTTTGATTAAATATACTTTTCATGTTTTAAGGGATGTACTCAAATAAGAACTCATTTTTTAAAGAACCATGTACAAATGAAGTAGCACTACATTTTGCAATTATGTAACACCTTCACTGTCCTAGCAATAGATGATATTTTCAATATACAAGCACAATGCAGTGAACTTTTAGATAATATTATGGAAACCTGATGCCATATTTCCTAAGAAAACTTTTACAAAGAAAATTAAGCAAAATTTCAGTGAAAAAAATGGAATCACGAGGAAAGCAATTAGTTCTTGAAATATGAAAATATAAAAATAAAGAAAGTGATTTTTATGCAAAATCCAGTTCAGCAATACCATCTGTCTGCCATGTTTATGTGTTTAGACAATGTATAATCTGAGTTTTTGCTTGGTTGTTATAAATCCCAAACATATATACTCTTCTAAGTTATCAAAAAATTAAGCAAAAATGATTTTAGCATCTTTTGACCCTAAAATTAGAGTTATGGGTTAATATCCAAAATACATAAACAGCTCACACAACTCAACGTAAAAAAAAAGATTAAAAAATGGGCAGAAGACCTGAACAGACATTTTTCTAAAGAGTACATGCAGGTGGCCAATGGGCAAATAAAAAGATGATCAACATTGCTAATCATCAGGGAAATGAGAATCAAAACCACAATGAGATATCACCTCACACCTGTCAGAATCACTCTCATCAAAAAGAACACAAATAACAAATATTGGCAAGGATGTGGAGAAAAGGGAATCTTTGTACACTGTTGGTGGGAATGTAAATTGGTGCACCCACTGTGGAAAACAATATGGAGGTTTCCCAAAAAACTAAAAATAGAACTACCATATGACCCAGCAATTCCAATCCTGAGTAAGAAAGAAACAAAAACACTAATTTGAAAAGATACATGCATCCCAATGTTCATAGCAGTGTTATTTACAATTGCCAAGATATGGAAGCAACCTAAGTGTCCATCAACAGATGAATGGATAAAGAAGATGTGGTATATATATATATATACACACAATGGAATACTACTCAGTCATAAAAAGAATGAAATTTTGCCATTTGCAACAACATGGATGGACATGGAGGATATTATGGTAAGTGAAATAAGTCAGACAGAGAAAGGCAAATACCGTATGATAACACTTATATGTAGAATCTAAAAAATACAACAAATTAATGAATATAACAAAGAGAAACAGACTTACAGATATAGAGAACAAATTAGTAGTTACCAGTTGGGAGAGAGAAGTGGGGAAGAGCAATATAGGGGTATGGGATTAAGAGGTACAAACTATTATGTATAAAATAAGCTACAAGGGTATATTATACAGCACAAGGAATACAGCCAAATTTTATCACAACTATAAACAGAGCATAATAACCTTTGAAAACTGTGAATCACTATATTGTATAACTGTAACTTATATAACATTGCACATCAACTATACTTTAATAAAGAATAAAATAATAGTTTTCCCTACAAAATCAAGTCCCTGTTGGCCAAATTTACATCAAACAAAGGGTAACTCCTCCCATACTCTGCTTATAGTACCTCTGATACCTCTGACACCACGACAAGCTACAATGGATTTAAAAGTCACATGAAGGCAAGTATGTGACTTCATTCCCTCCTCTGAGACTGTGAGCTACCACAAGGGAGAAAAGAAAAATTTATGGAAGTAGAAAATAAAATTCAAATTAATAAGGGAAATGAAAAGAATTGGGACATTTGTAGAGAAAAGCTTAGAGAAAGATAGTTAGTTCTAGATCATAGTACAATAATGAGGAGTTTGGCCTTAAAAGGTCATAAAAACTTTATCTAATTCTTCAGGTGTAAAGAAAGTGGATATATCAAGGCTGTATCATAAAAAAAGGTCTATCAGAATTAATTGCAATTAGGTTACTTTTTGCATTTCACCTAACATTATGGATTCTTTCTTTTATTGAGAAAATTAGAATAAAAATTACATTATATTAAAATTTAAAAAAATTATTTCTAACAAATAAATAAGTAGAAGTAATCTTAATAGAATGTTCTACTGATGGTCTTCCCATCTACAAAGAGTGATGATTCAGAGAAAGAACTTCTAGCTCTTGAAGTGCAATTTATTTTTTGTATTTTCTTCTTAAATAGGCTAATAGGCAGAAGGAAGATTTTAGACAAGATACATGGAAGACCACCCTAAAAGAGTCGGTTAAAATATACAAGAGAATTGGAGCTCTTTCTTAGAGATCTTTGAAATGGGATAAAATAACATTTATTTATAATATAAAATATATTTATCTATATAATGTTACTTATAACATTTATAAGAACATCTTGCCTGATGACTTGTAGCTGAAGTCTACATTCTCTTGAGGTCCTTTAAGGCATATGAAAATTGTCACCTTATAAGTATAAAACTAATATGAACTGGCAGCAGTTAGGTTAATAAAATTCAGATGTTGGAAAACAGTTTTTTTTAGGACATAATTTTCCATGTCAGTTATCTTTAAATTTAAATATATAATTAAGTAGACTTCAAATAGAGTTTAATTGTTCTGCTCTTAATACAAGTATCTCACATTTTGGATAAAACAGCTAAATAAAGACAGCAGTTGAACATTTTAAATATTCAAAACTGTCAGCACATGAAATATTTATTCTCATAAAAATAGAATGAGGAACCTATTCTCAATTTCTAGAAATCTAAATGTGCAATTCATATCTACAACTAACCAACATTTATCTTTATAAAAAGTAATAAAAACATTTAAAAACATAAAATTATGAGATAGGACATAACTATCAAAAAAACTTATCAAAATATAATCTAAGGACTTCCCTGGTGGCACAGTGGTTAAGAATCTGCCTACCAATGCAGGGGATACGGGTCGAGCCCTGGTCCGGGAAGATCCCAACGCCACGGAGCAAATAAGTCCATGTGCCACAACTACTGAGCCTGTGCTCTAGAGCCCGCGAGCCACAACTACTGAGCCTGCGTGACACAACAACTAAAGCCCATGCGCCTAGAGCTCGTGCTCCGCAACAAGAGAAGCCACCGCAATGAGAAGCCCGCGCACCACAACTGAAGAGTAGCCCCCGTTCAACGCAACTAGAGAAAGTCCGCACACAGCAACGAAGACCCAAAGCAGCCAAAATAAATAAATAGACAAATAAAAATTTTTTAAAATATATATAATCTAAAACTCATAGAAAGTAGTCAATCATTCACTATTTATATAAAACAGCCTTGAAATAGGAAGTCAAAAACAGAGGACATCAATTCACACAGGCATTATAAAGTAAAAGGTAATCATATCTTAGAGATTTAGTGATTCAGCAAACGAGTAAAATAAGCTTTTTAAAGACAAAACAAAATGGAATGAAAAGTACATTTCTATTCACATATTATAGATATATTTATCACCCTTGGAATATTATTTATTTGCTTTAATGAGAGATTACTTAAGAAATATGTAAGCTGGATAACAATTTGAAAGGATGAATACAAATAATTCAATGAGTCATATCATAATTACTTTGAGGAAAAAAACACTTTTATCTCAGGGTACACCTTGGAAATGACTCAATACAACAATATAGAGCAGAGAACAAAGGTATCAATAGCTATGAAATCTACCCTTAGGTCTATTAAAATTGCAAAATAATTAGAAGAGCATTAGGCAAATTATGAAACTACCTTTCATTTTTTTTGTTTTTAATCTTTTATTACTAAAAGCTTTGCTCACTGTATAACAGAATAAATACGTGGCCAAACAACTAGTCTCTCTTTCATAAAAACAGAAAAGTGAAATGTCAACATTCACCACCTGCCATATCACTAATCATTTATTACTTTATACATATTTTAAGGACTTGTGTACTAAGTAATATTTCAGGCACTCATTTCTTGCAAATGCGTATTGAATCAGATATTATACGTTCAATTAGTCTTTATTTAGCTAAGTTCTAAAGAATCTTAAAGAATGAAAGACTGTTGACTGCTCTGTAGTAGACACCATGTCTCAAACACTCAAACATGCATCTATTTTTCACTACATGGCATACAGCACAGTACTTTGCACATCATAGTTACTGACTATAGTTGTTTGCTGACTAACACATAGAGGTAAATGGGAAAAACAACGACATCACTATTTTGTAAAACGTTTTCAGGACCGATTTCAAGAGTGTGTGCCTACCGCAGTTGCATGGCTCCCTGAACCTGTTTAGGGTTTAATGATCATCTAATGCCATCTTGAAATTCTTTTTTTTTTTTTTTTGCGGTACATGGGCCTCTCACTGCTGTGGAGGCGCCTCCCCCGTTGCGGAGCACAGGCTTCGGACGCGCAGGCCCAGCAGCCATGGCTCATGGGCCCAGCCGCTCCGCGGCATGTGGGATCTTCCCGGACCGGGGCACGAACCCGTGTCCCCTGCATCGGCAGGCGGACTCTCAACCACTGCGCCACCAGGGAAGCCCCATCTTGAAATTCTTAATAATTTTATCTTTAACTCATGTTTTGTAAGTGAAGTCTGATGGGACAATGGAGTGTGCATTGGGAGCTTGAAGCCCCGGCTCTAGGCAAGGTCCAGCTTCTGGCCACCCACCCTCCCCACATTCCTGGGGATGTGTTTTCCCTGTCTTCCCCCCTGCTCTCTGCCAAGCAGTCTTCCAATCCCTGCACTGCCCACGGATTGCTGCCATTCTCCACCTGGGTTAAGTGACTTTGTTAACTTCTGAGGAGGGAGGACCACATTTCTGGGTTGTCTCCAGTCTCTAGTGGGGATCTGGGCATGTGCACAGAAGGGTCTAGGTAGGGCTCTCTAGCACTGGAGAGTGGAGTGTAGAGGAGTGAGTGAGTGAGTGAGTGAGTGTGTGTGTGTGTGTGTGTGTGTGTGTGTGTGTGTGTGTTGGCTGTCTCTGTTCTGCAGAGGCCACATTTTAGTGGGGGTAAGCTTCTCATCCACTCCATGCAGGTAGCCAATAGTTTCTGGGAAGGAGATTCAAAGACCCTTAGGGTTTTCCCTTCCACTGTGGGTTTGGAAGCCTTGGGAACCTGGAGGTTTCCTCAATCACCCTACAAGTATCCCTGTGCAGAGGGAGGGCCTCTCGACTGGATCAGTGCCTGGGGACACCCTCTCTTCCTCTTTCCAAACTTTCTGAGTCTGTCTTACATTTGTCTGCTCTGGTCTGCTTGAGATACCCTTCGGTACTGGGGATAGGGAGTGGTGCAGGACTCTAGGAAAAGAACTGTGATTTCGATGATTTCACAAATGAGTTAAATGCTCTTATATTTACATTTAAAAGTAGCATTGAGCAATTAAAGAGGAATGGTAAAGTTTATGCTAATAATTTGAAATTTACTTTTACTTTACTTAGAAGGACATTAAATGGCAATTAAAAAAGCACCATGACAAGTTGAGAGACAGAAATTGCAGAAGGAAAAGCCTCTATATGTTAGTACCTTTAACGGCCCTTTTTTTTCTGTGTTTTGAACAAAGGGTCCTGCAGTTTCATTTTTCACTGGGTACCACAAATTATGTAGCTGGAACTGTTTTAGAATCCAAACCAAATAGAAAAGTGCTGAGGAATACATGGAAGGAAAAAAAGCTACTTAATCTAAAGATGCTATATGGAATTTCAGTCTGATTAAAAGGTCAGCAATTAGTTTTCAATCTTTACAAACTATTTATTAAGACATTTCACATTTTAAATAATAATTAGAATAATCTATCAACCTTGAAAATCTTTTAGTTTTATTCTCACATTATTCAAAAAAAATCTTTATTAATATTTACTTTGAAGTAAAAGGGACTTTTAGAAAACATCCCCCCAAAATGAAAACCTAGTTTTTAAGAGCAACCACATTTGAATCCAATAATCCAGTTATCCAAATCAGTCAAGTTATGCAGGCAGAGTTTAGTTAAGGAAATTAAATTGGCGCCCATTTTCAAAACAAAGAATTGCATTGAAAATGAGCAACCAATGTGCTAGTCAGTTCTCAACCATAAAGTAGAACCTTACATCATGACAGTCATAGATTATGCAAAATGTGATCATATGCATTTATCTTCACTGCTAACCAGATTTATTTTTATAGGATTTAAAATATTTTACTAAACAATCTCTATTACTAATTTTTCAACTTATATGGAGAAATGCCATTAAAATTGTTAATGTGGTAGTGGAGGCATCAAAATAGCAATAAGATCTTATTACTTTATGCTAAAGAAAACACTTTGTCACCTTTCCTGAAAAATGCACAAATGAGAATTTCTCAGAGAAACAGCTGATGACTCTAAAAGCCAACTGCTTAAAATCAAGTTTAGGATTAAACATATTTTTCTAGCAATGTACAATCACCAAAAAAATCCCCTTGATTGCTATTAAAGGATGGTTTAGTGTTGATTAAAATCTTTTATTAAAAATTCTATAAGAACAGCACCACAGGACTTAGGGAGCATGAAATTTAGTACATGCTAAAGATTACATGTGCAATAATACTTCCCAGTTAATTTCTAGACAAATTCCTGGTTAAATTTAAGGCTTTGCCCTTTTAATTCCCACTGCCTGGAATACTCTTTTATATATTCACAGGGTTTTCTCTTCAATTTATGATCCGCTCAGGTGTTATATCAAAAGAGGTGTTTTTGGTTTTCCTATGCAAAATGCCCCTTCCCCACCACTTCCAAACCTCTTACTGTGTTTAGTTTTTCTTCACGGGACATATCACTTCTTGACACTAAAATATAATGTCCTGAACGGAGGGACACTATTAACGGTTTGTACTTCTTTATTGCTATATCTCTAGCACACTGAACAGTTTCTGTCAGATAGTAAACATTCAATAAATATTTTTGAATGAATGAAATAAATTAATGAATGAAAGATTAACTGAAACCATCTCCAATATCTGTTAATGCAGTTAACAGAGATTTATTAGGTTATAGTCAATGTAGGTTGAGGATATGTTCAGTCAAATAACACAACATCCTTGTTCTCAAGAAACTTTCACATTGGTCAGAAAAGCAACTATTAAAAATATGATTATGATCCAGTGAGAGAGAACCATGTGTGTTATTGTACACAAGTGACTGGGAACAGTTCAATTTCTACACTTCTTGACTAAGAGCTGAGCCATTTACCAACTTCAGGAAACTCATTGCTAAGGTCAAGAGCCTTTTCTATACCATTCGTTTACTCAAAAGTTGCATGCCACAAAAAGACACTAAACTCGGGAGTAATTTGATGTTTCCCAGGACCAAACACAAAGTTTACAATCATCCAGACTCTATCATAATTTAATATATGGCTGGACCATAAAGTTATTTAGTTGTGATTAACTAGACTGACATTTCAATTATCTTCCCTACATAAAGTATTCAGTGCACTTTTCAGAAGAAAAACACTTTTCCTAGAAGATAGGAAAATTTTATCCTTCAATATAAAGTGTCTGTGGCTTTTGAATATATAATTTTCTTATGTTTAAGAAATATGTAAAATACAAATAATATAGCATCACTCTTAGCTTCAATTACGGTTATTGCTTTTTTTCTTTAACTTATCATGACACTGGCTTATATTCAGTATATTTTTAGTAAGCATTTAAAACTTTTATACTTTGAGTAGACTTGCACAGATTTTAGAAAAAAGAATATCCACTGTCAAGAATTTTCAAAACACTGTCAAGAATTTTCAAAACACAGTGAGGATTATGAGGAATATCCAGACATAAAATAAATTAAAATACAGATATAAAGATGAATGAATGTTTATAATGTCCCTAATTACCTAGTCTAGCAACGTGCAAAAGGTTGCTATTTGAAATAGACTGTATTTTCAGAATGCAGTGAACTGTAAATCAAATAGACATCTCAAGTTTATAAATATATGGAGACTTTTGTTGATTTAAATCTGTTTTCAATGTCAGTTCAATTAATTATTGCTACCTGAGCAAATATATGAAATCTGCAATCAAAATGTAAGCCTAAAGCAAGACCTATACAGAATAGTCACCCATTGGCAGAGACAGGAGTGTTGAATATATATTTTAGGAAGCTGAAGGACTGGACAAACTGCTTCTGACAATAATTGCTTTAAAGACCCTTTAGTAAATATCAGCAGAATTGGTTTGTAACTTAGCATGTCTTTCACTTTGAACATGGTCCCTAAAGGTTTTTGCACATGTCAGGATATCTACAAACACAATTTGTTTCAGGCTATCCATGATTAACATTTTCCTTTCCTGTCTATGACCTGAATAATTCCTTTTACTAAACTACACAGCTTAGTTTTTCTATCATGCACTGAGGATTAAAATCAAATGTTTTCTAGGTGTTGCTTTCTTGTTTTGTTCTCTAAATGAACCACCTTTAAAGACCATTTAAATAAACTATCAAAATAGAAGGTTGCAAAAAAGCTTTTAGGGATTGCAGAAGTCAGTTAATTAAGGTTTATTGCAAAGATTTCTAATTATGAGAGTCAGTCTTAAATCTATAATCTTATTTATCCAACTAGAATCAGGATAATCAAGGAATGTTTTTCCTAACTACAGCTAAGTGGGTCTAAGTGATTTGGAAATTTCTTTTCTTTTTTTTTTTTTACATTTCTGTAATTGTAAGCAGAGAGCAAACAATTAAGTCAAGGTTGTTTAATGGGGTTTCCTTAATATTTCTTAAGTATGAGAAAAGACATATACATATAATCAACTACACGAAAGAAAAGGTAATTTGACGCAAACTTCCTCTTTATCCTCACGTTCCACGCTGTGCACAGAATAGTAAAATCATAATTAATGCAACTGTCTATATTTTTCAGTCTCTATTATTTTATTTCCTATTTGTACGAGGTTGCCTCATGTACAATATTATTATTCTGCTGATTTTCTTTTTCCCTACCTCTGGCCCTGATGATATATCAGCATCTTCTGCTAAATGGTTGTTCCCCTAACTTGTCTTGGCTATTTTGCAGACACCAACTCATTTCTCCAAATGTTAGTTAAATCTTCAGGTCCTTCCCCAAATCCTGTTGTACCTCTGCAATATATCAACTTGTTAGATGTTCTTGGGTCCATTAGTCATCAGGGCCTAATCCCTCAGTTGCTCAACCTTTGCTTGGTTCCTTCTACTCAGCATTCTTTCCCTTCTCCTGGCTTCACGTGGCCTACTCATATTCTACTCATCTCTCAGAACAGAACTTAATTTAATACTGCTTCCTCAGGAAAACCAGCCCTTATTCTCTAGACCTGAATAATACATGCTCTCAGAGCACCCTGAGCTTCTCCTTGGTGGGACTTATCACAGTACTAATTATGTATTTGTCAAATTATTTGTTATCTGCCTCCCCACCAGGGTGTAAAATTCACAAAAGCTCGCTCACCACTATACATGTGTTGAATAAATTAAAGGCTTATTAATAGCTCATATCACTTTTCTATTTTAGTGTGAAAACAATGATATGTAACCTACAGATAATGAGACAAATAATTTACTGTGGTCCCCTCAGTCCAACAAAATTGTAATATGTTACCCTGTAACTTTGGACAGTGCCTCTTGAGTCACTTCAAAGAGAATTTCCAAAGATACCCAAGTGGAATGATGGCAAATCCCTCCCTCTATCTGCAACAGTAACACTGTTATCTTATTAAAGCTGGCACACAATGATGACAGCTCAAGTCTGGTTCTGGGACACTCCAGTTTCTATAAGCTCCTTTTACCCAACACTAGGATCTGACCCCTTCTGATATGAAGAGAGTAATGGATGCATGCACAGATTGAATTATTTCATAATGTTACCCTTGACTAGAATATCTGCATTTTTAAAAGTATGATTTTCTAACATCAGAATTTCAGACACAAGAAGAGAAGACCTTCTTGGTGCCTCTCAAAATTATGACATGGAGATAAGTGGCTTATACGTGTAAGACTGGTCATAATATTTTATAAAGCATATATGTGGCAATATTTTAGCTCAGTTTAGGACCTTGATGTACTTTTCAAACAAAATTTAAATATATTTTGATTTTTCATTATAATTTATAACTAAAACAAAGTTGAATTAAATGAACAATAATTGTTTCTCAATATTCTTCTCAAAAATAAATTTACTGGGGAGGATTATTTAATAATACTGTCCCCTACCAGAATGCATAGCCTCAATATATGGATACTGTATCTTGTTTCATGCTTTGTATAATTTCTGTCCTTATAACCATACACTTTTAATAAATTCTCTCATTTTCAAAGTGGGAAATAGTTCGTATCCTGCCCTTCTGCTAAATTAGAAAAATAGCCTAAATGAACTCTCTTCTAATCCTGAAAGACTGCTATGTGTATAATGTATGAAATTATGTAAACATATTTACATGTATATTTTATTTAAAGTGATATATTGTTTTTATTCCCAAACTTAATTATTTATACCCTATAGTTAGAACAGTTGTACTGGATTATAGTTTTTTTAATCAAGTGGCAGAAAAAAGGCTTAGAAATAATCTGTTAATGCAGAGAGAAACAGAAGACCCTATCTGTTTTATGTTGAAGACACATCTGACAAGATTTTGTTGACACTATGGGAAAGAAGGAAAAAAAGAGAAAACAAGAATTACATTTTGAACAATCATAAAGCAAATTCTATGATGTGGAGCAGTTTGCTAGATGAAGAGGAATATTATACACTAAATATAAAAATGGTGATTCTACAGTATTATTTGGCTTTGCTTTATTTATTAGATGTATTTCTGAAGATTATCAGCAAAGTGAACTTATATATATTATTTTGAATAAAATAGTCACATCCACTTCAAATATGTTTTTAGTAGAATATTTAAGTTTTCTTCCTGTATACTTTATAGGTTTAGCAGTGTTTTTTTTACTTTTTATTTTGCAATAATTATAGATTCACAGATATTTGCAAAAGAAATGTATGGTAAGGTCCCATACACCCTTTACCCAGCCTCCCCCAATGCTAACTACTTGCAATAACTAAAGTGCAACATCAAAACCAGGAAACCAACATTGAGAAAATCCATAGAGCTCGTGTGTGTGTGCATGCACGCATGTCGTGCGTGTAGCTCTTTGCAATTTATCACATATCTAACTTCATGTAACTACCACCATAATCAAAATACATAACTATATTATTACTGCAAGGCTCCCTCCTGCTACCCCTTCATAGCCAATCCCTCTCTCCCTAAGCCCTAACCCTTGTCCACCAAGAATCTATTCTCCATCTCTACAATTATGTTATTTCAAGAATGTTATGTAAGTGAATTATACAGTATGTATCCTTTTGAGATTGGTTTTTTTCACTCAGCATAGTGCCCTTAAAGTTTATTCAAGTTGTGTGTATCACTAGTTTGTTCCTTTTTATTGCTGAATAGTATTCCAACATCTTACATATATTTCTACTTTAAATATCACCATAGCTGCCTTAATGCATGATATGGGCCGAAATGCATCCCCTAAAATCCATATGTTGAATTTAGCATGTGGCTGGATTTGGAGATAGGTCCCTTAAAGATGAAATTAAGGTAAAATGAGGTCATATGGGTGGGATTTAATCTGTCATGATAGTATCCTTACAAGAAGAGATTATGACAGAGACATGCACATAGGAAAGAACATATGAAGACACAGGGAAAAATGGCTATCTACAATCCAAGGAGAAAGGATTTAGAATGAAATCAACTCTGCTGATACCTTAATCTTGGACTTCTGGTCTCTAGAACAATAAGAAATTAAATTTCTGTTGTTTACACCACCTAGTCTGTGGCATTTGTTATAGCAGACCTAGCAAACGAATATAGTGTAAAAGAATAGTATAAAACATATAAAACAATACTTTCTTCTTTAAGACAATCACTTCTGTATCAACATAATTTATGAATGCTTCTCAAAGGGAGTTTTTAAAATCTTTGAAGCTTTTCCTGTATCATGCTTTGTGATAAATTACATTATGGGGAGAATTAAAGAGAATATATATTTTAAAAAATCATAGGTCTATTCATGCCTAACTACATTGCAGTAAAAACCTGTAGTGTTAAAAGGGACCATTTAGCTGAAGGCAATTGGAGTTTTTAAAAAAGTTTAACTATTTTTTTACACAAAACTGCACCTAAACAGCAGCATTTAGACACATTTCTGTATATTTTTTGCTGTTTCTTTTAGGAGTGGATTATGGTTAGGCTTGCTGGCTGCATTGTTTTTACAATATAGATATGAATTATAATTAGCATAAATTCTTACTATTTGCTTATCTGACATGGAAAAGAGATGGCTGCATAAGTACGGCAACTGAATTTCAATTCATGTAGCAACCTCTTATTTATGTCTGATGTTTGTTGGTAAGTAATATGGACTTGCTCTTAAGATATGTTAGTATAGGATTATATCAAAAACATAAATGCATAGATATTAAAGAGAAGCTTTATATCTAATTGACCATTACTACTAAGAAGTAATATCAAAAATATCTTTCTGCACCTTGGGAAACAATAAGAACAACAACCAGAAAATCACCCCTGTAATGTATAGAGTGTACAATTGCACCTCAGTGAATATAGATCCACCAGGGATATTAAGCATCAAAAGGGAATTATAGATAAGTTTTGAGAGAACAACAGTGGAACTTACCATCTTGATTCGTGGTCACTGTAATAGCTGTGAATGGCTTGGGAGAAAAACTCAACTCAGAAACTCCATTCATGGCTTCTATTTCAAAGGTGTAATTCACGTGAGGCACAAAGTCAAGTACTATCACGGAATTGTTGATCAGGCCAGTATGTCTTGGGATGAAGCGGAGTCCTCCACCACAGTCCTCACACTGGCTGGTGTCTAAGCCACATTTCTTACAGATTACACTGTATGTGAGATCTTTTCTCCCTCCTGTGTCACTTGGTGGGCTCCATTCCAAAATAAGGGCCGTTTCATTGATGTTAAAAACCACATTCCTAGGAGCTGAAGGTGGCCCTAGAGAAAGCAATTAAAAAAACAAATGTACATGTATAGGACAATGAATTATGGTGCTAACTTGAAAATGTCATCAATAAACACTTGCTTGTCTTTTATATTAGTTTGAGCTCTTTCTTCTGATGGAAACAATAAAGAAATATGGTTAAAAATATCTGAGTTAGTCTAGTAAGAGTGGAGTCTTAGCGGTGAAGATGGTCTATATCTTAACTTTTGGTATATGAATTTCAATATTTAATATCAAAAGCCACAGATCTCCAAAAGATAGTAATTATACTTTTTAAATTTGTTGACTGAAAATATATAACAAAACATTATTTTAAATTATGTGATGGTTTTAAATACATCTTAATAATTACATCATCATTTTAAAATTTTGAAAAAATAGTAACATGCATATATAAAACATGCTGTGTTCAGTCTTTCAGTCCTCAAACTATGCTTGATGTGTAAGTAAAACTCCCATTCATTTTTCTGGACAATCTCTCTAAGAATCTTTTTCTCACAGGCTGAGAATAAATGGCCATAAACTCAGGGTGGACAGACAGTTTGGAAGAAGGGGAAGAGGAAGGGAAACTGGAGGCAGCATAAAGGCTTTTACTAGGTCCTGCCAATTTCATGGGACAAAAGCATTATACGGAAGGGATAAAAGGGGGTATACATAAGAAATGGTACCTGACTTTTATTTAGATTAACTTTACTAAACGTAAGTAAGTGTGTCCTTAGAAGCTTATAAAGAGACCCACACAATCCTCTTATTTGTCATCAAGAGTACACAAACCATGTTTCTCATGGATGGTGGATGAGCATCTGCTCTCTTTTTTCTCATTATTTTTCCATACGGATCACACTGCATAGAGTATTTATATCCTTTAACTATTCCAGCCTTTTCTTAAAATTGTGTCAATAATCTTTTACACTTATCCGAGTCCTTCAAACCTCAGTTTCATATCATTCACTGAACAAATATTAACTGAAGGTCTACTCGGTGCCTGGCACTGTGCTATGTACTATGTTGTGAAATACCACAGAATCCTTTCTGTAAGAGACTGTGCTTATGACAGATATTTTGAAAAATAATTTATTGTATAAATAACTAATTAACATTCCTGCCACATTTTAAAAAGCTTAGTTTTAAGAAATCTAAACAGTTCTTTAAATTGCTGCTATTAAGAAAATTTGCTTAGAAGGAGGGAAAGAATTCTCTGTGACATTCTCTCCATAGAAAGAAATACAATTTTTGATATAAGCTTCTTTTGGATTTCAAGATATGGTCATTCATTCATTAAATATATATATATTTTAGTGACTACAATGTGTGCCAGATATTCTGCTAGATCTTGGGCTTACAGCATGAACGTGATAAAAGTTATTTCTGCTTTCTTGTTATTAACATTTTAGCTGAATGGCTAGATAAACACAAATACACACACACAAACAGAAGAATAAAATTCAAATTATAGTAAGTGCAGTTACAGAAATCAAAAGGAAAGGAGCTGAAATAACCTGAGAAACATTCTGAGAAGGCCTAATATAGGTGATGTGGAAGATGTTCAGAGGGGTGGGAAGAATATTAGAGGTAGAAGATGTGTGGCTCTTTAGTCAAAAAAGATTTTAAAATAGTCATGGAACTGTCAGAAGATCACTGTGGCTAGAATGCGGAAGGAGGAAGCAAGAAGTGAGTTTTAAGGAACAGGAAGGGGTTGGATAATGCCAGACTGCTGGCTCATTGGAATGAGTCTGAATATGTTTCTATACTTAACAGGAAGAAACTAACAGATTCTATCTACAGAAGTGATGTGTTTCAAAAACAGCATTCTGGCTGCAGTGTGGGGAATGGTCTAAATGAGTACAGAGGACTCAGTAGCAAGATCTGTTATATACTGTTAGAGTAGCATAACATCACTCCTAAATCTATATGATTGTGTATTGGCTTTGAGATATTAAGAAGTGTTACATTTTCCTTTTTCATTTTGCTGGATCCTGATATCAGCAACCTAATGGGTAGGACTCAGACACCTATATGTACATTTCATGTTCCAGAGAGTTAAGAAACGTCTACCTTCAGAAAGGAAAATATGGAAGGGATTAAAAACTAGAGCACAGGGATAGGCATAGTTCTTTACCTCCAACCTAGACTCATGGCTAGGAGATAAAGATTCATTATCATTATCATAATAATGTCTTCCTACAGAATGACATATTCATATTGTTGTTCTTTTCTTCTATTTATAATGGAAAAACATGAATTATTATTCACTTACATTTCCAAGAACAGGAAGAATGTTATCAATTATGTTATGGGTGTCTGCAAGTATATGACTGTCCGCCTAGAGATACTTAAATAAAAACGGCAGACACCCTTCTCCCTCAAGGGCTCTCAGACCAATTAGCATGACAATTAAATAGCTTTTTAATTGCTGTTAAATTATGCCAGCTAAACTGTGATTTCATGCAAATATTAAGCTGTAATGACATGCATGAATCATTTACTAAGATTTAGAACTTAGAACAAAGAGAGACAATTAATTCTAATCCTCAGATTCAACTAAATTATGTGTCACTAAGCTTTTATGAATGTGGCCTGACTGCTTTGTTATCATTTATAAATTATACAAAGATTATGTGACACCCAAGGAAAAAAAATCTTGGCAGCAATAACTCTTTTGGAGACATCTGTACTGAAAACTCTCAGGGATTTTCTTATGTTGATTTTTTTTTCTTTAAAGGAAACATGTACTTCACATAGAAAAAAGCTATCTCCACACTACACCCTCCAAACCAATCTCATAAGAAAAGGACAATTATCCTAATTTGCAGCTAGCTGTTTTTCTAGCCCATCATGTAATAAACTTAAATAAAAACTACAGCTTTATTTCTATTAAAAAAACACACTTTCAATCTTCTTCTTTTTTTTTTTTTTTTTTGGCTTCAATTTGGATTTCCCCTTTACACATTTAAAGAATAAAGAAATAGTGCTCTAATAGTAAACTTATGAGAAGCTTGTGGCAGTGCAGTCCTGTCCCTCCCCAGAAGAGCATCTGGCCATGCAGTCCCCATCTTCCTCTCAGAGTAGCAGAGGCCAGGTGAGCTACAATTTATTTTATTTTATTTTTTCTTTCGGTACGCGGGCCTCTCACTGTTGTGGCCTCTCCCATTGCGGAGCACAGGCTCCGGACACGCAGGCTCAGCGGCCATGGCTCACGGGCCCAGCCACTCCGTGGCATGTGGGATCTTCCCAGACCGGGGCACGAACCCGTGTCCCCTGCATCGGCAGGTGGACTCCCAACCACTGCGCCACCAGGGAAGCCCCAATTTTTTAAATTTAATTTAAATTTTTTCTTTATGGAAAATGTTTTAAACAGAACTATATTTCCCAAAATACATCATACATAATATCTCTAGTCCCATGAGATATCACCAAAAAAATGAGTTCAGTGCTCAAATTAAGATTCCTCTGGAAGATTGACGCTGAAACAAAAGAAACACAATTTGCTTCACTTTGTTGAATCCAACATTTCCCAAACGTTTATTCATGGAATATTATTTTCTAAGAAGCATATGAAGGAATACTAGCATTCTGCAGAACACCCTTTAAATAAAGGTTGACACTGAAGGAGAGCAAACTTAGGGGTCACATTTCAGTTACTACATACTTTGCTGTAGATTTCACATTTTATGCTTATAATTACAGAAATATATTAACTCATAAATAAACAGTGGTCTTTTTCATATTAACTGAAGAGTGACTATTCATTCACCCATTAACTCTATAACTAATTGTGGCTTACAGATGCATTTTTTAACCTTAAGAACGATGAAAATTTGATCCAAATAACTGAAAATCATTAAAGGCTATTGCCTATTAAACTTTATTAAACTATATTTTCCAGTTCTTAACTTACTACCTGGCAATAATTTAAGTGTGTTTGTTGGGGACTTCCCTGGTGGTCGTGTGGCTAAGACTCCACGCTCCCAATGCAGTGGGCCCGGGTTTGATCCCTGGTCAGGGAACTAGATCCCACAAGCCACAACTAAGATTCAGCAGAGCCAAATAAATAAATATTTTTTAAAAATGTGTTCGTTAATTTAATGACTACCAAGACTTTATAGTACAGTTTCCTAAGAAAAAGCATATTATTTACATCTGAGTTTACAAATGAGAGAAAAATAGTTCTATGTTTACCTATGTCAAAGAGAACATCAGAATATATATATATATATATAAAATCATCTAGAGATGTTTAGGCAAATGTTTTGCAAAAGAGTAAATTACATGAATAAATGAAAAAGTACATCTCCAAACTTTAATAATGTACTAAAAATATCAGTTGTCAGATCTGCATATAGACATAATTTAAAACTCTAAAAGTCATTTCATTCTTTGCATTATCAATTTTAACTTTATCTATCTTTATCTAACTTTATCTAACTTTATCTATATTATTTATTAATCTAATATCCTTCCTGTATAATCTTTGGAAAAGGTATTCAATAGGAGCCCTGTAAACAAAATTTTGTGTTCATATCTAAACCACTATGTGCTCTATCAATGTTTTGTTCATAAAATGTTTGTATATTTGGAAATGGATGATGAATAATCACAAAACTGGGGCTTCAAGCTCACCACAGGGAAGGAACTAAATCAATTTATTCAGATAAAGAAATGAGGCCCAGGAAAGTTTTGTAATTATGTCAAGGTCATGAAATGTATTAGTGGTATGATGATACCTAGGTCTTTTTATGTTTAGATTTTTTTTTTCTATCACATTTTCTGTCACAATGTATTCATCCTATAAATAGGAAAATGTTTTATAGTGCTTTGCTTAGAGAGTACTGTCAAATGCAAATTTTCAAAACACACAAATTAGAGAGCAATTTATTGCCTTCCTACAACAGATTTCTTTTAATAATGTTACCTTAAAGCATTTAAAAATATTTACGGAAGAGTAACTAAAATTAAACCTTCAAGATAAATACTGCTGAAGATACAGAAACATGTGCACTTCAAATCCTTTGAATTCTACATATTCTCATCTATTTCAATATTATTGTACTTACTTCAGTAACTAAATTGATGTCTAAAATTAAGACTTGTCCATTAGTGTTTTCATAATACCGTGAATGAAGACTTAGATAATTCTTGCTACATTTTCCCTCATTTCTAAGACTCATAGTTAAAGGAAACAAAAATAAAAAAAGAAATCTAATAGACTAAATACCATTCACTTCCAGAATAAAATCTAAATCTCTCAACCTCGTCTACATTTGTCTTCATAACTAGGCCCATCCCTTACCCTCTTTCTCCCTTTTGCTGCATCTCAATGCCTTTGCACATACTGTTCCCTTACTTTTTTTTGCTCTGTGGAAAATTCCTACTCATCCTTCATGTTCTGATTTAGGTGTTTACCTCCTTTGTGACACTTTCCCATTGTCCTCAGGCAGAGCTGACTCCTTTTATACATTGTAGGCATGTATTCAAAAATATATAACCAAAATTTTTTAGCACTTTTTTGTTCTAAGGAGTGTACTTAATATTTCACATGATTTATTTCATTCAATTATCACAATAAACCTGTAAGGTAGTTAATTATATCCCCGTTTTATAGAAAAGGTGACTGGTGCTTACCAAATGTACATATTGCACTGAAATATATGTATTCTTGTATACGGTCTATTCTGGTCTAGCTTGATCCAAAGGTGGCATGTGCTTTAACTAAGATGAATAGAATGCATAGTTTTGTGCAACCCGACAAGAATTATTTGTCACATAGTGCAAATTTTGAAAAATATTGGAGAGCAGAGAGTTCAAGGTTATAATCTTTGCAAGAATCCAGTGTTATTGATTCAAGAGAGAACCATGTGACTTGAAAATCATGTAAGAAGTGGAAGGGGATGTTTATATTATGAAAACTGGTATTAACTAATAAAAACCCATAGCAAAATGGACAGCCACCCATATCTCATTGGGAAGGAATAAAAGCTTCTCAAAATACAGTTCCATAGACACTCAAAACTTGAAAAATAAGCATTTGTGGCTCCAAATTTCTATGCCATAAAGCGTGGACATAATTTTACCTTGGAAAAAGTCAAAAAAACAGTTATCAACTATTTTCATCGATGCAGAAAAAATCTTCAATATAAACCCATAGAATAACTAATTCTAAAAACTACAGAAATATGCTATAATTTTGTACGTCAAGAGTTAAATGGCAAAACCACATTCATAATAAAAGCACACTAAAACACAAATGAAATCATGAGCAGCCTGCGCTTGGGTGTTTTGAGTAAAAAATCATCCAATTTTGCTAAATATCACGAAGAAAAAAATCTTGCACACCTACATACAGCCCTTTCTGTGTCTGAGTCAGTTATTTTTAATTAAATACTCATTAGAAATAAGAGAAATATGATGAGACTAAGCACTGTCATATTTTGGGAGGGAAAAGCAAAGCAATAAATGAATAGATTAAAGCCAATTAATAAATCTTTCTCAAAAGGCATAGCACTGTAGGGATAATTATGAATGTTCTTTTTCCAATTATGGATTAGACATGGTAAGTGGTCTGTTGTGTACAAGTAGATGATATTAAATGGGACAATTCTCTCTGAGTTCCAACTGTAGATGCCAAGAACAGATTTGCCCTGGTAGCAAGTGGTAATTCAATTCTTCAGCATCAGCAGAATAACCACTTAATATCGCTTCCTATGGAGGAACCTCTCCCAGGTAATTTGGTAAAAGAACCTTGCCTGAAATAAAAATTAAAGTATTTATGTTTAGGAAACTCCATGAAGCTCAAGTGACATCTTACATCAGTGATCTGTATTAGGGAAACTGGGATTCATTACATACAGGTATCTATCCTATAATATAAGGATCATTTTAATTTAAAAAATATACCACTGCCATACATAAAGTAAATATTTAGAGTTATTTTCTATAATGAGAACAAGTCTAGAGTATAACACAGCCTGTTAAAGGTAATAAATCCATTTATGCAATATCTCCCATTCTGGCTTCTGTAAAATTGTGGCTGCTACCTTGTGTTTACAATCAGTCACCTAAGCAATCAGCTGCGCTTTTGTTTTTTCAGTTGTGAGACAGAAAAGCAAGGAACCAGAATGGTTTTTTTTCCATGCACAAGAAGCTTAGGGGAGAGAGAGAGAGAGAGAGAGAGAGGAAGAGGAAGAGAAAGAGAAAGAGAAAGCGAAAGTGAAACGAAAGCGATGGGGCAAAAAAAGAAAAGATAGCAAGTAGAGCAGGGGTATCTGTATAGGAGCATCCTACACCCACCCAGAGTGGAGGACCTGAGTAGGGCAGATGAAACGGGGAAGAACACCTTTCCTGATGCATCTCAACACAATATTTGTTCTATTCAAAGTAAGAGTGAGAGAATAATGACTTTCTTAAATGGCCAATCATTCCAGAAATAAAGAAGCCATGTTTTACAATGTTAACCTTAGAGCAAAAATAAATTCAACTTTTACACTTTCATTCCAACCACTGTCACTGTATACCAAATATAAAGATAAAAAGACATGGTATTTGCCTATGTATTAGGAATGAAATTGGAAGAAACTGTTTTACTCAAGGTACTTGACTACATATTTAGATGACCAAGAAAAGTGAAATCCTTAATGATGTGCAAAGGAATTACCCATATATATGATTTGCATTTTATGTTTTGAACTTTTCTAAGTAGGCAGCACAAATGTTCGTTGAATGTGTTAATCTTCCAGCACCTGTTCAGTAACTAAAAAAAAATCCTCCTATTGATTTAAACACGAGAAACATCAAAGTGAAAATGCGATGACTGTGGAATTACATTTGTCTAACTTTTTATGCATCCGTATATTAGACCCTCACTTCATTTCTCTCAGTCCTTTCATGCTCTCTGCCTTTCTTGCTTGACAAGTACTTTCTTAGTAACTCCTATAGTCCTTTGTTTCTCCAACCTTAGTGAGCATTTTTCCCTTCTGGCCTAGAAAAGCCTTAGACAGTTATTTTGATAACAGACTTCTTGGCAGGCAGCAGGGTCTCCTGTGCTCTGAACTGCTCTCAGAGGCAGCGCTAATTGACCAAGAGATGATATTGTGGAGTGTCCTCCACAGCTCATCCTTTAAAGCACAGAACATACATTAATGAGTCACCTGAGAAATAAAATTAAGAGTTTATGAAGTAGATTAAGATAATAGAGAAAACACTTCAGCATTTCATTTTAAATTTCTTATTCTTAATTTCTTTAATATACTTTGCAGTTCATGTAAGAGAAGCATAATGAATGTTTTAAAAACATTCATTTTTGATTTTTAAAACAATGTTTTAAAAATCAAGACGATCCAAACTTACAAGTATGTTGCTGGTATAACTGGATATTAGGACTGTTTGAGAGATCCTAATATAGTTAAAATTAGAGATGGAGAAAGAGGCCAGGGCTGGACTTTGGATGTTCTTGGATTGACTCTTACAATTTTGGCAAATAGGTGTTAGGCTTTGAAAGATGTTATGCAGAAGAAGTGGTAATATGATCAAGGTTTTGTTTTCGTTTAAAAATAATATTTTCTAATAGTTTGGAATATTTGGAGGGATGGAAGACTAAATGAAGGAGACTTGCCAAAATATTATTAAATTAGCCCAAGAAAGAGTTGAGGGCCTTAACAAAAAAGGAAAGGACCAGGAGTTGATATGAAGGAATGGACAGAAGGAATACTAAGAAGTAAAACTGTCAAGTCTTGTGACTACTTGGACACGTCAAGGGTAGGGACAGGGGTAATGATTCTAAGCTTTCTTGCTTGGATGCATGGGTAGATGAGGATTCACCAGGATAAGGAAACAAGCTGGGATGGATGAGCAGGCTGAGGTAGGAAGGAATAAAATTGACTTTTGTAGGTGAGCTAAAATTATAAGTTTATTCATTCTTTGAATATTTATTTTGTGCCTAGTATTTGCCAGGTACTATTATTAGTGCTGGAGACACAGTAAAGAAAGAACATTCATGATCCCCTTGTAATCTACTATGGGTAGAATGACAATAAACAAGGAAGTGAGTGTAAAAATAAATCAGATCTTTTCAAAGAGTGACATAATGTATAAAAAATAAAATATATGATACAAAAAAGAGTAACTGGGAGGGATTCTATTTTTGAACAGGTGATCAGGAAATGCCTGTCCTAAGAATTGACACTTGAGCCTGACTGCCAAAAAGAAAACAACCATAAGAGGACCTAAAGGGAGAGCACTTCAAGTAGAGGAAACTGCTGGCATTAAGGATGAGAACAAGTACAGCATCATGGAAGTTCATCAGTTTAGTAACCAAGGAGAGTATGGTATGATACAAGATTTGAGATGTGGGCAGGTTTCTGTGGGACACACAGGTTGTCAGATCCCGTAATGAGTTGGCTAGGTGACTTTGGACCTTAAGAGAGGAGATTGGGATATGGATAAAAATATAGGCATCATCTATTTACAGTTGCTAGTTGAAGCCATGAGATTAAGAACATGTGATGAGACAAGAAAGCTAAGAAAGAAGCATGAGAAAAATTAGTATTTAACAGGTGAGCAAAAGAAGAGAAATTATCCATGGTAACAAACATGATGTTCAGAAAATTAAGTGGGTAAAGGGGAGATTGCAAAGTCTCAGAATAAAAGAGAACAAATAGTTTCAAGAAAAAGGAAGAGATCAACAGAGTTAAATGTCATGAATAACAAGACAAAAATGTTTCTAACACAATACGGCAAATAAGATCATTGGTGAATTTTTCTTAAACAGTTTATTTTCTCACACAGTTCACACAAAGAAAAACATGATTGCAGGAGAGTGAAGAGCAAAAATCTGAATGTAGTAGAGTAAAAAGTAAATTAAAAGTGTGTGAAGAAGTAGCCATAGCTGATGAAGACTGCTTTTTCAAGGTACTTGTTTTGGGAGAAAGACTATTGGACTGGGAACATTATTTAATGATAGAAGTTTGAGTACACTTATAGGTGGTGAGGAAGGAATAGTGGAAACAAAAAATCAAAAGAGGAAGTTAACAATAATAGCCCAACCCAATAGATGGAAGGATTTGATCACCCCTCCACAGCCAATATTTCAGGGATTAGCTTTGATTATGAGACATCTTTTTTTTAAACCGTAGCCATTTGAAACAACTAAAAATCTTTATGTGTACACCTCATCAAAGAAGATATACTGATGGCAAATAAGCATATGAAAAGCATATGAAAAGATGCCCCGCATCGTGCCATCAAGAAAATGCAAATTGAAACAACAATGATGTACCACTACACACCTATTAGAAACAACCAAAATCCAGAACACTGATAACATTAAATGCTGACGAGGATGTGTAGCAACAGGAACTCTCATTCACTGTAGGAATGCAGAATAGTACGGTTTGGTGGTTTCTTACAGAATTAAACATATTCTTACCATATGATTCAGCAATCACACTCCTAGGTATTTACTCAAAGGAGTTGAAAACTTACATCCATCCAAAAACCTGCACATGCATGTTTATAGCAGTTTATTCATAATTGCTGAAACTGGAAAATAATCAAGCTGTCCTTTAATAGGTAAAAGGATAAACAAACTGTGGTATATCCAGACAATGAAATATTATTCAGCACTAAAAATAGATGAGCTATCCAGCCTTGAAAAGACATGGAAGAATCCTAACTGCATATTACTAAGGGAAAGAAGCCAATCTGAAATCTTCTACTATATGATTCAAATTATATAACATATATATATATATGGATACAGCACAAAAATAAGTGGTTACCGTGAGTTGGTAGGAGGAAAGGAAGAATATAGGCCCAGAGGATTTTAGGACACTGAAAATCCTGTGTATGATACTATTATGATTGATACATGTCATGACACATTTGTCCAAACCCAAAGAATGTACAACACCAATAGTGAACCCTAGTGTAAACTATAGACTTTGGGTGACTATGATGTGTTAATACAGGTTCATCAAATATAATGTACAATTCTGGTGGAGGATGTTGATAATGGGAAGGCTATGCATGTCTGGGTTGGGAGGAGGGAGGTATATGGGAAATTTCTATACTTTCTCTTAATTTTGTTCTTAACCTAAAACTGCTCTAAAAATAAAATCTTAATGAAAATATTTATGTGATTATATCATGTATATTATATGTCTCAAGATTATGAAATTTAAAAAAACACCTATCTCTACAGTGAAAATGCAAAGAAATTATAAAACTCTTAATGGTGAAGTCACATGCTTTGTTGTACCAGAAACTTAAGGGTTGCTGTTGTTTTGATGACAGTGCTAAGGAGCAGGGAAAGATCTCTTGAGGTCCTAGAATCAAATCACTCATATGATTACATACAATACCTATCTAGGAGCTCTTTCCCTACTAGGTCATTTACTAGCCAAATGTCTTAGTCATTTTCAATATTTTGGTCCTCCATTTTCTCCTAAACCTAAACATTCAAAATCTCCCTGCCCCTGATACCAAGTTTAAAAAAAAAGCTTCCTTTTAAATGCCTGGAAGATTCTCTGAAAGCATAGCTTCAAATGCTAAGTCAAAAACAGCAGAAAGTGATGTGACTGTCTACCTGACACAAATTCTGACCTTTAGATAATATATTATTGGAATAAAGGTGATAAAGAATGGCTTATTCAGAGACACATGATCTAGAAGTTAAGGGAACTTCCATCTATTAAAAATCTATTAGAATTTGGCTATTGTTTATGGTTAATGAAAAATGAAAAGGTTGACTGCTTATTTGATCCTTGGCCTCAAAAGTTCTGTATCTTGATGAAGTTACCTTGGTCCTCTTAACTCTAACTGTTCAATGACCTCTTGGCTTGCCATTTTCCTGGTTTTTCTTCCCTAACAATCTAATCTTTCAATTTTTAGGAAGTATGATGCTTTGGTGTTTCTGGTCCTTGCTTTTTCTGCATATATTATAATAATTGCTAGGGTCTCTCACCTAGTCAGAGTATAATTCAAAAAACTTTACTTAGATATGCATAGAGGTAGAGGACTTAATATATTTTGTGAAAAGGTCTTACAAATTCAGCACGTTATTTCTTTCAATTTGTAGGAATGTAGATGATGGAAGCTGTGAGCCCAGCATAATACTATCAACATAAAGTATTTAACAGCTTGAATACTAATTTATCAAATATTATTTCAAAATGAATTGTGAGAGAAGAGCTTTCTGTATCAACCAATTATATAGCAGCTGCTATGTGCCAGGTATTCTTCTTAGCACTTTTCAAATACTAACTTATTTAATCATTATAAATAACAACAGAATGAGGTAGGTACTGTTATTAACACTAAGAATGGTGCAACAGAGGTTAAAGGGTTAAATAATTTGCCCAAGGCTACATAGCTAGTAAGTACCAAAGCCAAGGTTTACACTCAGATAATTTGACTCTAAAAGATGGTGAACTTACTAGCACACCATGCTAAGTTTTTGCTAAAACAAGGAAAAGAAGTCCTCAAGGAAGTAGCAGAGAGAAGCCTTGAGAGGGGATTTTCCTGTGGCTGGATGAGGGGAGATCTGACAAAAGTTTTCACCTTCCTTTGGAGTTCTCTCTTTTAATCTCTATGGCAATACAGCATGCTGTTCCCTGTCTAAAGCTCTGCTCAGCGATGACCAGAATTAAACCTCTCTGCTTCCACTTGGCACAGTTAAAGCAGGCTAGCATAATTGCAAACATAACTTACAATACCAAGCATAAAAAAGTTTTTTTTAAAGAGAGAAAATCCGAGAAACATAAAATGTTAAGCTAATAAGTACACATATCAGATTCAACAATGACTGAGGTTCATAGACCTTATTATATCCCATATTTATTTCCTTAATAGTTTCTCACTCCAAAGAACTAAATCTCCCCAACTACCTACTCTGTCACCTCATTGAAGGGTTATATTGATGGGAAACAATTTATTCCTTCATTTTGTCAATCGTCTATTTATGGCCTTCTAAGAAAATAAAAAGAGCAGATTCTTCTCTATCACTCTCCTCGGAAGTCCATTTAGTTTCTGATGTAGGTTTTCAGGGATTCTTGCCTGGCACAACTGTAGCCATTGGAAACACTACCATCTACCTAAGCTGGAGCATGTTGTCCACAATATAATATAATAATATACAGCAATTATGCAAAAAGGATTACATATAAATAGTAATAGAAATCTTTTCCTGTTCAAAACTATTTCCACAATTAGGTGAGAAATTATATTTAGAATTTTGCTTTTCCTACTTATAAACTTAGAATACATTACTAGAAAAAAATAATATCCAGGTAGCAATTTCTCAGGCTACAATTTTTTGAAGAAAGTAGTCACTCAGCACTTAAGAGTCAGAAAGCAAAAATTACATCTACTAATGAATGTGTTGTATTTTTATTAAATGTATTCTATAAATATTTTACATTTTATAAGTCTGTAGTAGTGTACACAAATCTATAAACTGCATCAGTTAAAATAAATGGAACACCTCCCCTGTCTCTAAGGAATATGTGGCATTACATAATTTTCTATCCATTTTTGCCAGTATGGAATTACATAAGATAAGCAACATTTTGGCACCAAATCATCAACAAGAAGGCAAATTTTCACTGTATCTTATTGATGTATTTAACAAGACTTTTATAACTAAGAGGTGACACTTTACTTTTGCATACCTTAGCAATGCATTAATATATTCACTTTAATTTTTATAGTGTACAGATAATTTATGATACTTTAATAATAGGAGAATACAAATAATTTAAAATTCTTGGTGCATGCATTAAAATGACCTTCCCATTTAGATTTAATATTCTATTGGTTCCAACCCCAAAATTAGAAAGTGAGAGGTGAAGTGTGGACAAAGTCAAAAATATCTTCCTTTAAAGACAAATGTCAAGGAAAACTCGAACTTTTTTATATAACGATAGCACAATGACTTTCAAAGTTCCATACTGAAGCTCCCACACACAGCAAACTTGATGGTCCTAAACTGATGTGCCTTCAAAAGTTCAAGGGTTGAAACAAAAAACAGAAGTTTTGCTTATAGAGCCTCAAAAAGCCTTAAACTGCTTTAACCTCCTAAGGACAGATTATGCCTAGGAAAAATCTGCAGGGCCTCCAAATCAAGGTTGGTATATGCATGTCAGTGATCAATGTGATTTTTGAGGAATAAATACATTCTTTGCAAGCAGCTGAAAAGCAATTATGCTAAGAAAGACAGAGAAACTTTTTCCTTGACTATTATCAAAGACAAATAGCCTAGATGGCATAGGATTTTGCATAGTCACTTTTTTTTGGTTTTAATTTAGAATAAAAAGACCAAAAGGGTTGGAAACAGGATTTTCAAATGAAAAATGGACAGACTTACTGGTACATGCCATGGAAGGTGGGTCTTGTTCAGCTCGAAAGTAACCCTTTTCACACTGACAGACAGAAGTTGCTTCCATGTAGGTTAAACTGTGTGGAGGACATTTAGAACACTTTGTGTTGCCAGCAAATGCTTTATAGAATCCTGGTCTGCAAGCTGCGAACATAGGAAAAACAATATTTTTTATTATCGCTTATTTTATTTGTATGTGTACAACATATTTTAACTTATACACACTTTGGATGGCAGAGTTCAGTTCACACATACACAGAAAAGTCAATACATGCTAATATTAATGAATGAAATTAGTAATTCAAAATAAGTTACCCAATGGGGACTTCATATTTTAGCTGAGGTTGCTACTTTTAAAAGGCATACTTGAAACAAAAATATGCAAAATAACAGTGCTTACCAATGTATGGGAATGCCCACATTAAGGGAGACAATTGTGTAGCTCTGGGAGATGGCATTAAATAACATTGAATCATACCCTTTAAAATTGATTTCCATTCCATTTCTCCCTCAGCTCTTCTGAGTATTTAAGGAGAAAGTCCCAGGGTAGTGTGGGTATATCTTTAACATCTTCCTTACATGCTAAATATTTTTTGAACAAAATGAGAGCTGGCCTTAGACTCAGATTGTAGCAGGACATAGCTATAGTTTGATAACACTGCTTCATTTTTATCAAGATCATTTTTTATTTTTCTGTGGCAAACAATTTTCTATTTATTATATTGAAATAAATTCATTTAAAAATTTAATTTTAAAAGTGGGTAGACAAAATATCAAGTAAATAAGGTATATTTGTTATGCACATATGACAAAAATCATGAAAACTGTAGGCTAATGACTAAATTTTCACAAAACAATGAAAATGAAATGTAAGTGACTAAAGTTATGCTGTCAAATGTTTCACTGAACCTCATTTTCTATTCACTTAAATCCATGCTGTCATTTTCACTGAACATTTTCATAGGAATGGAAGTCCTACAAAAAAGGATCCTACGATAAGCTACACATCCAGGGTCCTGAATGGTGGGGGGTTTAATTGTTTCTAGTCTCAAAGAAATGACTGCTGGCCACTTTCTAAATTAAAACTGTTATACAAAATAAAAGAAGTGTAATTTTCCAGTGACAAATATTATGTTAAAAAATATTTTAACAAGCTATGTATTTTAACTCAACACATTTTCACAAAATGTTCTGTGTAAAAATAAACAAGAATCTTAATTTAACAATAATGAATCTATGAGTAAGGCTTCTGCTTATATATTCAGGAAGGAAAAAAAGTATTTGAAATCTGATACATATTTTATATTTAGAGCACATTCCAATTAAAACTAGCCACATTTCAAGCATGCAATAACCTCATGTGGCTGGCTAGTGGCTACCGTATTGGATAGTGCAGTTTTGAACACAGAAATCTGTTCATTACATCTCCTTGTATAAAAATCTTTGATGACTTCTCATCATCTTTACATTAAAGTTTAAAATATTTACCTTGGATTACAAGTTTACCCATGGTTTGCCTACAGTTCACCCATGGCTTCACCCTGCCTACAGTTCCAACCACATCAGATAAAGCTGCTTCCCTCTCAAACTCCCTCTGTTAAGGCTTTGCCCTTCTACTGTCTATTCTCAACTCAGCAGGCAGTGATCTTAGAAAATACATCAGATCATTTTATCACTGGGCTCTGGGCCTTCCAATGGCTTTCCTCTCTCCTAGAGTAAAGCCAACTGCCCTATTAATTGCCTACCACGCATTGCATGATTTTGCTCCCCATCCATTCCCTGTGACCCTGCTTTGCATCTTCTACCTCTTTTTTTGTATCAAGCAGTCTGCTCCAGCCACAGTGGCCTCCTTCAGAATCTTGGGCATCCAAAGCATTCTCCTGCCATTGGGCCTTTAGTACTTGCTCTTATCCAGCTGTCTGTATAGTTTTCTCCCTCCCTTACATCAGGTCTTTATTCAAACATTACCATATTAATAAAGCCTTCCCCGATTCCCCTTTTTATATTGCAACTCCTGCTACATCCTACCTACCCGAGTAATCCATATTACTCTCCATTCTTATTCCTGTCTTCAAAGAACTTAACAACATCTGACACTCGATATGTTTAATTTTTTAAGCCATTTCCCCTTAAAATGTATGCCCTATGAGGGTAGAGATTTTTTTTTTTGGTCTGTTTTGTTTACTGAAGTGTTTCTAGGGCCTAGAAACAGTGTTTCTAGGCCTAGAACAGGCATTACTTGGCCCTCAATGAGTATTTGGTAAATGAATGAATGAATGAATGAATGAATTGCTGAGGGACTCCGTTAATTTCTGAGTTTACTCTGCTCTTTGTTCTGCTTTGAGCCTTTTCCTCTGTTGAACAATCTCTTCTCTCTATCCCCACCCTACGACCCACTCATCTTGCTGACTCCTAGTCATCTTTCAAGTCTCACTTCTTTTAGAAAGCTCTACCTGGGCTTCCCTGGTGGCGCAGTGGTTGGGAGTCCGCCTGCCGATGCAGGGGACGTGGGTTCGTGCCCCGGTCTGGGAGGATCCCACATGTTGCGGAGCGGCTGGGCCCGTGAGCCATGGCCACTGAGCCTGCGCGTCCGGAGCCTGTGCTCCGCAACGGGAGAGACCACAACAGTGAGAGGCCCGCGTACCGCAAAAAAAAAAAAAAAAAAAAAAAAAAGAAAGCTCTACCTGACTCCCTAGACTAGTTTCTCTAAGCACCTGTGCCTTTTCCATGTTAGTAATCCCTTGACAGTTATTTGTTTAATGGCTGTAAGTGCCACAAGGACAGTTTGGCACAGTGCTTGTCATAAAGTTGGTGCTTGGTACTTATTTGTTTTATTGAATTGGACAGCATGTGAGTACTCTGCTAATTAAATTCCTGCAGAAGATAATGCGTGTCTACTCAGTGCATGTTCTGATCATGGCATAATTCATCTCACTACAAATTTATAGATTTTTTTTTGGCTTGTTGCATTACTCTAAGTAAGGGATGGAAGCAGGTAGTAAAAATCTTGAAACTGATTCAACTACAACTCAAGAATGATTATTTTAATATTCCAATTGAAACAAAATCTTTCCAATTAAAATTACTATCCATGTGAGTTGTTTTTTTCTTTTTTTTTGCCTACTGCAAAACTACAAATACAAATTGGATATTGTTGCAGCAACTCTCAAGTCTATCCCTGATTTCAAATGCTTGTTAACTCAAAATTGCCCTTGAAAACCTTAAAATTTTGAACTTATAAAATATATTTGGATTCTTAAATTACTACCTTATTTTAATATTAGGGTTTAGTCTACAATTTCATTTAAACATTAATGATGATGCTGTTAAAATGTTAGAAAACCACTGTTGTAGGCAGTAACATCTTCTTATATAGCACACATTAATGGTATACAGCATGCACTTCTGTTTTTAGCCTGAATCATATTATACAACTACTTGATCATGTTATCACCTCAACTTCTTGTAACTGCCACAAGCCAGACACGGGCCTTACCATTCTTATATCTACAATGCTTTAGCATATTTTGAGTATATATTTAAGTTTTTATAAATGCCTGAAAAGTTGAATGAGTGAATAAATAAGTGGTTAATTCACTAATGTCTCATATGAGATCACTATAATTCTGTAAATAGAATGAGCATGCTATATAGCTTTTAGTTAGTACTTTTAGGTTTTGTTTGTATTTGTTAAAAATGGGATATCAGTCCCTACATCTTGAGAACTTTTAAATTACTTTCTTATTCATCTCTTCTTTCTCTACCACTTCCTTATTTCTCTGTTTATAGGGTATGTGAACTTCATTTCCAAAAAACAAACCACCAAAAATAAGAATGTTTCCCAACATATATCAATACTGCACATGGAAAGTAAAATATTATCTGATTCAGTGGTTTCTAATGTTTTCTTTTAGAAGGAGCTATTCAGATATCGACTTTCAGATTAAACCTTCATTTTAGTACCTCTCAATTTCTCTATATTTCTATATTCAAAACATTCATGACTATATATATATATATATATATATATAAGATCATAACATGTATGTTCTTTTTGTATGAACATTTACTTTAAAATGTCATTTAGAAATCTGGCTTATTACCACCTTTTCTTCCTTCTTTCCTCTTCAAATATCATTTTCCTAAAATGTCGACACACTGCTGTGTAGATATATGTTTACATATTTATGAACAGAAGGATTTAGTGTTATTGATTTTTCAATATTGAGATAATATCAATAAACTTTAGATTGTTTTCATCAATTATCAATTATAACATGGAAATCTCTCCAGGTCAATGGTTGTAGTTAAGTCACTGTGATATATTTGTAGTATATGTGTCAACAATCTCCCAGTTGGAAGAAATACTTTATAAACTATGCTGCAGTAAACATCCCCATGATGATACTTATATTTCAGTTCCCAAGAGTAGGCACTCTGGGCCAGGGTATGTTTATTATTTGTTTTAACACATATTTCCATGTTACATTCCTAAACATTTCTAAAACGCACAATAATGTAAGTGAGCACCCTAATCTTTCACCCTGCTAATCCCTATAATTAATGTTAGTCACTCTTTTACCTTTTGACAATATGTGGAGTTAAATATTATTACTTTAATTGAAGTTTCCTAATTGCCACTAATGCTCCACATTTTTTTTCATATTTTTATTGGTCATTTGTTTATACTTTTCTATGAATTGCCTTTTATATCCTTTTCTATTGGTTGCTTATCTTCTATTAATTTATTGGGTTGGCCAAAAAGTTCATTCAGGTTTTTCCATAACATCTTACAGAAAAACCTGAATGGCCTTTTTGGCCAACCCAATATAAGTGCTATTTATTAGCAATATTAATTTTATATTTGTCATTTTTGTTATATATATTTTTGTATCAATTTTCTAATGACGTGCATAAAAGTCACATTCATAATAGCATAAAACACAGTAAAATACTTAGGCATAAATTTAATCAAGGAAGTGAAAGACCTGTACAAAGAAAACTACAATATTTTGATAAAGGAATTGAAGAGAATACAAAACAATGGAAAGATACCCCATGTTCATAGATTGGAAGAATTAATATTGTTAAAATGTCCACACTATGCGAAAGCAACTAAAGATTCAATGCAATCCCTATCAAAATTCCAATGGCATTTTTCATAGAAATATAAAAAACAATCCTAAAATTTATGGAATCACAAAAGACCCCAATAGTCAAAGCAATTCTGAAAAAGAATAACAATGCTAGAGGCATCACACTTCCTGATTTCAAACTATACTACAAGGTTATATGAATGGAAACAGTATGGTACCAGCATAAAAATACACACATAGGCCACTAGAACACAATAGAGGGCTCCAAAATAAACTCCTACATAAACAATCAAATATATAGGTCAAGGGAGCTAAAAATACTCAATGGCAAAAGGATAGTCTCTTCAATAAATGATGTATAACAACATACAGAAAAGTGAACTTGGACTTGACCAGACACCACTCACAAAAATTAACTCAAGGGCTCCTCTGGTGGTGCAGTGGTTGAGAGTCCGCCTGCCAATACAGGGGACACAGGTTCGTGCCCCGGTCCGGGAAGATCCCACATGCCATGGAGCGGCTGGGCTCGTGAGCCACGGCTGCTGAGCCTGCGCGTCAGGAGCCTGTGCTCCGCAACGGGAGAAGCCACAACAGTGAGAGGCCCGCGTACCGCAAAAAAAAAAAAAAAAAAAAAAAAAAAAAAATTAACTCAAAATGAATTAGAAACTTAAACATAAAACCTGAAACTGTAAAACTTCTAGAAGAAAACATAGTGGAAAAGCTACTTGATATAGGTCTTGGCAATGATTTTTTTAGAATATGACAGCAAAAGCACCAGCAACGAAAGCAAAAATAAACAGTGGGACCACATCAAACTAAAGAGCTTCAGCACAGCCAAAAAACAATAAAAATAATGAAAAGGCAACCTATAGAATGGGGCAAAATATTTGCAAACCATATATCTGATATATCTGATAAATATAAAATATATAAAGAACTCACACAACTCAATAACAACAACAGCAACAACAATAAAAAACATACAGTTAAATAAAAAATAGAGGAACTGAACAGACATTTCTTTAAAGAAGACATACAAATGTCCAACATGAATGCTCAATATCACTAGTCATCAGGGAAATGTAAATGAAAACCACAAGGATATATCACCTCACGAGTGTTAGAATGGCAGTTATCAAGACGACAAGAGATACATGATGGCAAGGATGTAAAGAAAAGGGAACCCTTGTGTACTGCTGGTGGGAATGCAAGTTGGTGCAGCCAATATGGAAAACTGTATGGATGTTCCTTGGAAAATTAAAAATAGAGCTACCATGTGACCCAGCAATCTGTTTCTGGGTATTAGGAAATAAAAACAGGATATGAAAAAGTTATCTGCACTCCCATGTCCATTATAGCATTATTCTCAATAGCCAAGATATGGAAAAAATATGTGTGCATCAACAGATGAATGGATAAAGAAGATCTACAGTGATTCTACATTTTAGTTGAAAGTGATGCTACCACTTTGGGGGACTATTTGGCAGTATCTACTATATATATATATTTTTTTTCTAGACATCCAGTAATGACAGTTTCCAACTTTGTCTTTCATTATTCCTTTTTTGCATATTCCTTAAGTCAGAGTAAATTTACTTTTCCGAATAAGTAAAACCATTGCCAAAGAGAAAACACCCCTTGATTCACTGTACTATGTATTAGTAATAACACCTACAGCAAAACCATTTATAATCATTGAGCATTCGGAATGAGTCAGATGTTGTGCAACGCACTTTCTCTACAGTTTTTTAGTTATTCTTACAAAAATTAGCTACAAAGGATATGGCCTTTGGAACTAGATTACATGGCTTTGAGTCCTGCTTCTGTATTTTACTAACCCTTCACTTCAGGCAACTTATTTTTCTGTGCATCATTTTTCTCATCTGTAAAATGGGGCACCTAACTGAGAGCTTGTTGTGAGGATTTAATTAATTAATACATGTAAAGTGATCAGAAGCGTGCCTAGCATATTATTATAAAGATGAGGAAACTGAAGTTAAGCGATATAAAGTAAGTTTCTATGACAGATTGTGTTTTCCAAAAATGGCTCCAACAGTATTTCCCACCCTACATTGGCTTCTGACTATGTCTCATAGATACTCTTTCCCATAGAGAGCTCAGGTTTATATTCCCTCCTCTTAATCTGGGTGTGTTTGTAATTACAGTGAGTTCCTTTGGAATGGTTACTTTTAGAAGCTAGTCACCAGGCCAAGGGGAAGGTCAAGCAGCCATGAAGAGGCCCAGGTGGAGAACTTAGGCCTTTGGTGCATGGCTGTGGCTGAGCTCCCAGCTGACAGCCATCACCACCCTGTCAGCCAGGTAAGTGAGCTACCTGGGATGTAGATTCTCCAGGCCCTAGTGAAGCTGCCCCCAAGTTTGGGGGGCACTTTCTTATGTAGATCGGAACACTTGCTGAAGGTCATATGGTAGAAGAGCCAAAAATTAAGGCTTAGTTCCATTCCTATCCATAATCTGAGTTCTCACCATAGAGTAAGTTAGGTACCCATCGTATTTGGAACAGCATGCCTACTCTGTTATCTAGCGCAGTGAAGGATTGAACCACAACTTTTAAAGGACAACTGGTGATGGTATTTGGATTATAAATAACTGTTGTAATGAAAAAATACTCTTTTGTGGGATTTAACTGACAGAGATAGCTTTAACTGATAGTTTCTTGTTCTCTTAGAAACTCTTCTTTTGTGTAAGAAGCAAAATAAATATAATTTTATTCAGACCATTAGAAATAAAAATGTATTCCACAACACTTACTTCATAAAAAATGCTTTATGTATATATATCCCCTCATTTTATGGAAAAAGTAAACAAGACATTTTATCTTCCAATGTAGAATTGAAGAATAGACTCATCATAAAATGGCTTGTGTGCATGATTTCAACATTTTGACCAAACTCACTCATCACTGCTCAAAGTCTCATATACTCTGACACCTCAGTAAAGTCTGACAACCATATCTTCTGCTGGCTTAGCAACAAACTTACAATCCATTCTTTAATCTGACAATTGTGAATGTCCTGCTGTCATGTATTCACGGGCCTAGCCGCTCCACGGCATGTGGGATCTTCCCAGACCAGGGCACGAACTCGTGTCCCCTGCATCGGCAGGTGGACTCTCAACCACTGTGCCACCAGGGAAGCCCTGTAAAATTTTTAATCAAAGTATAGTTCACTTAAAACATATTAGTTTCAGGTTTACAACACGGTGATTAGATATTTTTATAGATTATACTCCATATAAAGTTAAATATTGGCCATATTGACTGTATTGTACATTACATCATTGTATTTTATTTATTTTATACCTAGAATTTTGTACCTCTTAATCCCCTTCCCTTACTTTTCCTGTTCTCCCTTTCCTCCCCCAACTGGTAACCACTAGTTTGTTCTCTGTATCTGTGAGTGTGTTTCTGTTTTGTTATATTCATTTATTGGTTTTATTTTTTAGATTCCACATATAAGTGAAAACATACAATATTTGTCTTTCAATCTCTGACTTCTTTAACTAAGCATAATACTTTCAAGGTCCATACATGTTGTTGCAAATGGCAAAATTTCATTCTTTTTAATGGCTGAGTAATATTCCAATATACATCGACCACATCTTCTTTATACACTCACCTATGGATGGGCACTTAGGTTGCTTCCATATCTTGGCAATCATAAATAATGTTGCTATGAATACTGGGGTACATATATCATTTCAAATTAATGTTTATATTTTCTTCAGATATATACCCAGGACTAGAATTGCTGGACCATATGGTAGTACTATTTTTAATTTTTGAGGAATTCCATAGTGTCTATGCCAATTTACATTTCCACAAACAATGTACTCCATACCCTTGCCAACACTTGTTATTTCTTGTCTTTTAGACAATAGCCATTCTCACAGATGTAAGTTGATATCTCATTGTGATTTGATTTGCATTTCCCTAATGATTAATGATGTTGAGCATCTCTTCATGTGCCTGTTGGCCATCTGTATGCCTTCTTTGGAAAAATGTCTATTTAGGTCCTCTGCCTATTTTTCAACTTGGTTTTTGAGTAGTATGCATTTTGTATATATTTTGTATATTAACCCCTTAACAGACATATTTGCAAATATCTTCTCTCATTCAGTATGTTGTCTTTTTATTTTGTTGATGGTTTCCTTCATTTTACAAAAGCTTCTTAGTTTGAATAGCAGAATAACTGAGGCAGAAGAATGGATAAGTGACCTGGAAGATAAAATAGTGAAAATAACTACTGCAGAGCAGAATAAAGAAAAAAGAATGAAAAGAATTGAGGACAGTCTCAGAGACCTCTGGGACAACATTAAACACACCAACATTCAAATTATAGGGGTTCCAGAGGAAGAAGAGAAAAAAGAAAGGGACTGAGAAAATATTTGAAGAGATTATAGTTGAAAACTTCCCTAATATGGGAAAGGAAATAGTTAATCAAGTCCAGGAAGCACAGAGAGTCCCATACAGGATAAATCCAAGGATAAACACACCAAGACACATATTAATCAAACTATCAAAAATTAAATACAAAGAAAAAATATTAAAAGCACTGAGGGAAAGACAACAAATAACATACAAGGGAATCCCCATAAGGTTAACAGATGATCTTTCAGCAGAAACTCTGCAAGCCAGAACAGAGTAGCAGGACATATTTAAAGTGATGAAAGGGAAAAACCTACAACCAAGGTTACTCTACCCAGCAAGGATCTCATTAAGGTTTGAAAGAGAAATAATAAACCTTTACAGACAAGCAAAAGCTAAGAGAATTCAGCACCACCAAACCAGCTTTAAAACAAGTACTAAAGGAACTTCTCTAGGCAGGAAACACAAGAGAAGGAAAAGAGCTACAAAAACAAACCCGAAACAATTAAGAAAATGGTAATAGGAACATACATATTGATAATTACCTTAAATGTAAATGGATTAAATGCTCCAATCAAAAGACATAGACTGGCTGAATGGATACAAAAACAAGACCCATATGTATGCTGTCTACAAGAGACCCACTTCAGACCTAGGGACACATACAGACTGAAAGTGAGGGAATGGAAAAAGATATTCCATGCAAATGGAAATGAAAAGAAAGCTCGAGTAGCAATTCTCATAACAGACAAAATAGACTTTAAAACAAAGACTATTATAAGAGACAAAGAAGGACACTACATAACGATCAAGGGATTAATCCAAGAAGAAGATGTAACAATTGTAAATATTTATGCACCCAACATAGGAGCACCTCAATACATAAGGCAAATGCTAACAGCCATAACAGGGGAAATCAACAGTAACACAATCATAGTAGGGGACTTTAACACCCCACTTTCACCAATGGACAGATCATCCAAAATGAAAATAAATAAGGAAACACAAGCTTTAAATGATACATTAAACAAGATGGATTTAATTGATATTTATAGGACATTCCACCCAAAAACAATAGAATACAGTTTCTTCTCAGCTGCTCATGGAACATTCTCCAGGATAGATCATATCTTGGGTCACAAATCAAGCCTTGGTAAATTTAAGAAAATTTAAGAAAAGTTGTATCAAGTATCTTTTCTGACCACAATGCTTTGAGAATAGATATCAATTACAGGAAAAAATCTGTAAAAAATACAAACACATGGAGGCTAAACAATACACTACTTAATAACCAAGAGATCACTGAAGAAATCAAAGAGAAAATCAAAAAATACCTGGAAACAAATGACAATGAAAACACAATGACCCAAAACCTATGGGTTGCAGCAAAAGCAGTTCCAAGAAGGAAGTTTATAGAAATACAATCCTACCCTTTGCTGATGACAAGATACTATACATAAAGAACACTAAAGATGTTACCAGAAAGCTACTAGAGCTAATCAGTGAATTTGGTAAAGTAGCAGGATACAAAATCAATGCACAGAAATCTCTTGCATTCCTATACACTAATGATGAAAAATCTGAAAGTGAAATTAAGAAAACACTCCCATTTACCATTGCAACTAAAAGAATAAAATACCTAGGAATAAACCTACCTAAGGAGACAAGACCTGTGTGCAGAAAACTATAAGACACTGATGAAAGAAATTAAAGATGATACAAATAGATGGAGAGATATACCATGTTCTTGAATTGGAAGAATCGATATTGTGAAAATGATTATACTACTACACAAAGCAATCTACAGATTCAATGCAATCCCTATCAAACTACTACTGGCATTTTTCACAGAACTAGAACAAAAAATTTCACAATTTGTATGGAAACACAGAAGACCACAAATAGCCAAAGCAATCTTGAGAAAGAAAAATGGAGTTGGAGGAATCAGGCTCCATGAATTCAGACCATACTACAAAGCTACAATAATCAAGACGGTATTGTACTGGCACAAAAACAGAAATATAGATCAATGGAACAGGATAGAAAGCCCAGAGATAAACCCACGCACCTATGGTCAAGTTATCTTTGATAAAGGAGGCAAGAATATACAATGGAGAAAAGACAGCGTCTTCAATAAGTGGTGTTGGGAAAACTGGACAGCTACACGTGAAAGAATGAAATTAGAACACTCCCTAACACCATACAAAAAAATAAACTCAAAATGGATTAAAGACCTAAATGTAAAGCCAGACACTATAAAACTCTTAGAGGAAAACATAGGCAGAACACTCTATGACATAAATCACAGTAAGATCCTTTTTGACCCACTTCCTAGAGAAATGGAAATAAAAACAAAAATAAACAAATGGGACCTATTGAAACTTAAAAGCTTTAGCACAGCAAAGGATACCATAAAAAAGACAAAAAGACAACCCTCAGAATGGGAGAAAATACTTGCAAATGAAGCAACTGACAAAGGATTAATCTCCAAAATTTACAAGCAGCTCATGCAGCTCAATATCAAAAAACCAAATAGCCCAATCCAAAAATGGGCAGAAGACCTAAATAGACATTTCTCCAAAGAAGATATACAGATTTCCAACACATGAAAGAATGTTCAACATCATTAATCATTAGAGAAATGCAAATCAAAACTACAATGAGATATCATCTCACACCAATCAGAATGGCCATCATCAAAAATCTACAAACAATAAATGTTGGACAGGGTGTGGAGAAAAGCGAGCCCTCTTGCACTGTTGGTGGGAATGTAAATTGATAGAGACACTATGGCGAACAGTATGGATGTTCCTTAGAAAACTAAAAATAGAACTACCATATGACCCAGCAATCCCACTACTGGGCATATACCCTGAGAAAACCATAATTCAATGTTCATTGCAGCTCTACTTACAATAGCCAGGACATAGAAGCAACCTATGTGTCCAACGACAGATAAATGGATAAAGAAGATGTGGCACATATATACAATGGAATATTACTCAGCCATAAAAGGAAACGAAATTGAGTTATTTGTAGTGAGGTGGATGGACCTAGAGTCTGTCATACAGAGTGAAGTAAGACAGAAAGAGAAAAACAAATACCGTATGCTAACACATATATATGGAATATAAAAAAAAAAAAAAAAAAAAAAGGTCATGAAGAACCTAGTGTCAAGATGGGAATAAAGATGCAGAGCTACTAGAGAATGGACTTGGGGACATAAGGAGGGTGAAGGGTAAGCTGGGGCAAAGTGAGAGAGTGGCATGGACATATATACACTGCCATATGTAAAATAGATAGCTAGTGGGAAGCAGCCGCATAGCACAGAGAGATCAGCTCAGTGCTTTGTAATCACCTAGAGGGGTGGGATAGGGAGAGTGGGAGGGAGGGAGATGCAAGAGGGAAGAGATATAGGGATATATGTATATGTATAGCTGATTCACTTTGTTATAAAGCAGAAACTAAAACACCATTGTAAAGCAATTATACTCCAGTAAAGATGACAAAGGCAAAAGAAATAGCTTCCTAGTTTGATTAGGTCCCATTTGTTTATTTTTGCTTCTGTTTCTTTTGCCTAAGAAGACAGATCCAAGGGAAAAAAAATGTTGCTTAGACCAATGCCAAAGAGCATAGTGCATGTGTTTTCTTTTAGGAGTTTTATGGCTTCAGTATCACATTCAGGTCTTTAATCCATTTTGAGTTTAATTTTGTATATGGTGTGAGAAAATGTTCTAATTTCATTCTTATACATGTAGCTATTCAGTTTTCCCAACATCACTTATTGAAAAGACTGTCTTTTCCCCCATTGTATATACTTGCCTCCATTGTCATAGATTAAATGACCATAGGTGCATGGGTTTATTTCTGGGCTCTCTATTCTGTTCCGTTGAGCTATGGGTCTGTTTCTCTGTTAGTACCATGTTGTTTTGACTACTGTAGCTTTGTCAGACAGTCTGAAATCTGGGTGGGTAATACCTCCAGTTTTGTTCTTTTTTTCTCCAGACTGCTTTGGCTATTTGGAGTCCTTTGCAGTTCTGTACAAACCTTAGCATTCTTTGTTCTAGTGCTCTGAAAAATGTCGTGGGTATTTTGATAAGAATTACATTAAATCTCTAGATTGCTTTAGGTGATATGGATATTTTAAGAATATTAATTTTTCCAATCCACGAACATGGCATAACTTTCCATTTAATTGTATTGTCTTCAGTTTTCTTCATCAATGTCTTCTAGTTTTCAGAGTAAAGGTCTTTCACCTCCTTGGTTAAATTTATTCCTAGGTATTTTATTCTTTTTGATGAGTTGTAAATGGGATTGTTTTCTTGATTTCTCTTTTGAATAGTTCATTTTTAGTATGTAGAAATGCAACAGACTTCTGTATATTAATTTTGTATGCTGCAACTTTACAGAATTCACTAATTAGTTCTAATAGTGTTTTGGTGGAGTCTTTAGAGTTTTTGACATATGGTATCATGTCATCCACAAATAGTGACAATTTTACTTCTTCCCTTCTAATTTGGATACCTTTTATTTCTTCTTTCTTTCTTTCTTTCTTTCTTTCTTTCTTTCTTTCTTTCTTTCTTTCTTTCTTTCCTTTCTTCCTTCCTTCCTTCCTCTATCTCTCTCTTTCTCTCTCTCTTTCTGATTGCTGTTGCTAAAATTTCAAACACTATGTTCAATAGAAATGGTGAGAGTGGGCATCCTTGGCTTGTTTGTGATCTTAGAGGAAAATCTTTCAGCTTTTCACTGTTTGGTATGATGTTAGCTGTAGGTTTTTCATAAATGGCCTTTATGATGTTCAGATATGTTACCTCTATACCAACTTTGTTGAGGATTTTTACCATGAATGGATACTGAATTTTATTAAATGATTTTTCTGCATCTATTGAGATGATCATGTGATTTTTACTCTTCATTCTGTTAATGTGGCATATCATGCTGATTTGTGTATATGGAACTATGCTTGCACCTCTGCGATAAATCCCACTTGATCATGGTGTATAATTCTTTTTATGTGTTATTGAATTCAGTTTGCTAATATTTTATTGAGGATTTTTGCATCTGTGTTCATCAAGGATAATGGCCTGTAATTTTCTGTTTTTGAAGTGTATTTGTCTGGTTTTGGTATCAGGGTAGTGGTGGCCTTGTGAAATGACTTCAATATTTTGGAATATCTTGACAAGGATAGGTATTAACTGTTCTTTAAATAGTTTGTAGAACTCCCCTGTGAACTCATGAGGTCCTGGAATTTGTTTGTAGGGAGTTTTTTGATTACTGATTCACTTGCAATACTAGTAATCAATCTGTTCAAATTTTTATTTTTTTCTGATTCAGTCTTGGAAGACTGTATGTTTCTAGGAATTTATCCATTTCCTCTAGGTTGTCCAATTTTTTGGTGTATAACTGTTTGTAATACTCTTTTATAATTGTATTTCTGCAATATTGGTTGTAATTCCTCCTGTTTCATTTCTAACTTCCTATCTCTTTTTTTCCTTCATGATCCTGGATAAAGGTTTATCAATTTTATTTATATTTTAAAACAAACAGTTTTTGGTTTCATTGATCTTCTCTACTGTGTTTTTTTTTTTTTTTTGTCTCTATTTTATTTATTTCCACTCAAAAAATAAGTTCCACTCTGACCTTTACTATTTCCTTCCTTTTGCTGACTTTGGGCTTTGTTTGTTCTTTTTCTAATTCCTTTAGATAGTAATTTATGTTTTTCATTTGAGCTTTTTCTTATTTTTTGAGGTAGGCCTGTATCACTATAAACTTCCTTCTTAGAACTGCTTTTGCTGCATTCCATAGATTTTGGAAAGCTGCATTTTATTTTGATTTGTCTCAAGGTATCTTCTGATTTCCTCTTTGATTTTTTTGTTGACCCACTGTTCTTTTAGTAGCAAATTGTTTAGTCTCTACATGTTTCTGTTTTTGCTACTTGTAATTGATTTCTAGTTTCATACCTTTGTGGCCTGAAAAGATGCTTGATATATTTTCTATACTCTTAAATTTGTTGAGAATTGTTTTGTCACCTAGCATGTGATCTATCCTGGAAAATGTTCCATATTCACTGGAAAAGAATGTTTACTCTGCTATTTTTGGATGGAATGTCCTGTAGGTATCTACTAACCTAATGTGTCACTTAAGGTCACTATTTCCTTACTGATTCTCTAGATGATCTATCCATTGACATAAGTGGGGTGTTAAAGTTCCCTACTATTATTGTATTACTGTCAATTTCTCCCTCTATGTCTGCTAATATTTGCTTTCTATATTTAGGTGCTCATATATTAGGTACATATATGTTTAGAATATATACCCTTTAATCATATTGACCCCTTTATCATTATATAGTGCTTTTTTTTGTCTTTTATTACAGAGTTTGTTTTAAAGTCTACTCTGTCAGATAAAGTATATCTTTATGTTTAACTTTTCCATTTTAATTATGATATGTTTTGCTGTGGGTCTCTTTGAATTCATCTTATTTGGGACTCTCTGTACTTCCTGTACCTGGATATCTGTTTCCTTCTTCAAGTTAGGGAAGTGTTCAGCCATGGGGTTTTTTTTTTTGTTTTTTTTTTAATTTTATTTATTTATTTGTTTTTGCTGTGTTGGGTCTTCATTTCTGTGCGCGGGCTTTCTCTAGTTGCGGAGGCCACTCTTCATTGCGGTGCGCGGGCCTCTCACTATCGCGGCCTCTCTAGTTGCGGAGCACAGGCTCCAGATGCGCAGGCTCAGTAGTTGTGGCTCACGGGCCTAGTTGCTCCACAGCATGTGGGATCTTCCCAGACCAGGGCTCGAACCCGTGTCCCCTGCATTAGCAGGCAGATTCTCAACCACTGCACCACCAGGGAAGCCCTCAGCCATGTTTTTATCAAATACATTTTCTACCTTTTTCTCTCACTATTTTCCTTCTGGGACCCCTACAATGTGAATGTTAGTAAGCCTGACGTTGTCCCAGAGGCCCCTTAAGCTATCCTCATTTAATTTTTTTTTCTTTTTGCTGTTCTGATTGAGTGATTTCTACTATTCTATCTTCCAGATCACTTATGCCTTCTGTATCACCCAATATGCTGTTAATTCCTTCTAGTATATTTTTCATTTCACTTACTGTATTGTTTAGCCCTGACTGGTTCTTTTTAATATTTTCTAGTTCTTTGTTGGATGTCTTAGTCTGTTCATCTAGTCTTTTCCTGAGTTCAGTTAGCATTTTCATTATTATTATTTCAAACTCTTTATCAGGTAAATTATTTATCTCTCTTCCATTAGGGCTTTTTCCTGGTGTTTTATCTTCTTTCGTTTGAAAAATATTTCTCTGTCTTTGTGTGCCCAGTGGCTTTGATAGAAGAGCTGCATCTGAAGTGAGCACAGGCTGAATTTTCTCCCAGAGGGCACTGGCAGCCACTGCCATGTTGAGAAGGGCTGGAGTCAGAGTGGCTAAAGCTGGGGCTAGTGCTAGACTGGGATTCTCCTAGGCTCAGTGGTGGTGGTTGCCCTATCAGGGGTGGGGCAGCGGGCCTGAGGGGCTGGAGCAGAAGCCCTGAAGAAGTTGGGCTTCTTCCCTAGGTGACAGCAGTCTCCACCTTGGTTGGGGGGTGTGGTCAGTGCCTGAGGCTACACTTCTGAACTAGCTCAGCTCCTTCTGCGGTGTGTGCATATATATGGACAATGGCAGTCTTTGCCTTAGGTGAGAGCGATGCTTTGGCAGAAGGGGCTGGATAAAGAGCTGGGGGGGCATGCTGGGGTGGTCTTTGCAGGCTGGCCAGAGCACCAGGCAGTTCTCAATTTGCTGCCTCTGTACTGGGACTGGGAGCAACGAAGCCTGTGCATGTGCTCTTCAAGAGCAGAGTCTTGGTTTCTTACTGCCCTCCAGTAAGCCCCATTGGTTTTCAAACCAGCTAAGGGGACTTGAACCCCAGGGCTGGGGCCCCTAATGTGTGGCTCAAAACTCTTGCCCCCTAGGGAGGATGGATCCCTGAACCTGTGATATCCCCCTCCTCTTCTCGGTCACCCACGAGGGGTGCAGGCCTCCACTAGATGGCTTCCCAGTCCCTTCTACTAGACTCGTGTGTTTGTTTTTTTTTTCTTTACAGTCTTGGTTGTAGAAGAGCTGTTCTGCGAATCTTCAGGTTATTCTCAGTGAGAGCCATAAAACCATCGGTAATCCTTAGTTAAATGCATTTCACCTGTAACCCACTTCAGTAATCAAGCGTTTTAATTGTTGCTACAAAAGATGTGCAAATCCTCCAAGTGACACAGCATAAACTATAAGATGTTTGCCTAAGTTGTTTTCCAGGAACTTGGAGTCCTCTGTGTCTAGTTCAGCCTGAGCTGGTTAAGACTGGATAGGACCACCAACCCTTCAACTGGGCATGCACGAGTATTCTTTTGAATATGCAGAGGCCTGTGGCTTAGCTATGCCTGCACAGAACAGTGATTATCACACTTTTTTTCAAACACCTTTCCCCACATTTCCCATGCCTCAGACCTCCTAGCTTCTTTATTCTTTTTTTTTTTTAAGATTTTTTCTTAATGTGGACTTTTTTTTTTAAGTCTTTATTGAATTTGTTACAATATTGCTTCTGTCTATGTTTTGGTGTTTTGGTTTTTTGGTCGCGAGGCATGTGGGATCTTAGCTCCTGACCAGGGATCGAACCCACACCCCCAGTACTGGAAGGCAAAGTCCCAACCACTGGACCACCAGGGAAGTTCCTTCTTTATTCTTTATCCCATATACCTTGAGCCCCTTCCCTTCAGGAAGGTGGATTTGAGACCAGTTCTCCCATCTCCTCACTTGGCTGCCTTGCGAACAAACACTCTTTTGGGGGCAAACTTCATTGTCCCAGCATTTTGGCTTGCTGTGCACTGGTCAAAACGAACCTGGTTTCGTAATAGTTGCTCTATATATGGTTGTAGTTTTGATGTTTGTGGGGGGAGGTGAGCTCAGGTTCTTCCCACTCTGTGATCTTGATCTCTGCCTCTATTTCCATGTTTGTATGTTGAATAACAACCAATGATGTACTAAACAGTAGTTTGTCACCTTTCTATTAATATTTTTAAATAACTTACCAAAACCTTGGTTTACATTTCATTGAAATGTTCTGTACATACTGAATTGAATTACAATGAAACAGCATCTTCTGTCTAGTACAAGTGGAGTATCTACATTGATCCAGCATGGTTTGGATATGACAGATGCTTATGGATCACAACGGCACATTCAAGGGTGAAATGTTGTATGCAGCAACAGCAGACACTCCAATGCAATGCTTGCAACAGCTCTATATGGCTGTGCATAACGTCCAATGCAATGCTTGCAACAGCTCTATATGGCTGTGTGATCAGCAGAAACTAGAACGTGCAGGTTTTACAGATGTGATGTGTCTGATCAGAATATGGCCTCTTGATTTGGCTCATATCTAGTTCCACACATATAGAACCATTCCATATATTAATGCTGTTGGCCAGAGCCTGAATTTCCCAATGACTATTTATACCCAGGCAGATCATCTGTAAACTGGTGCCTGGATAATCCAATTTTCATGACAAGCAGGAGTTCCTCTGTAAAACCAGTTATAGCATTTCATGAACCCGTAATAAGTGTTTCTATCGGAAAACCAGGAACCACACAGGCAATTTTCTCTTACAGAGCTATAAATCCCAGTAATCAGAAGCTGTGTATCTACAAAATTTTGGGTAGTAGATTTGTATAAATCTTTTTGTGTAAATCTTCTGTATATGTATGTATAAATATTTTAAACACAGTGCAGCAATTCTTAGCAGACCTTCCTTTATGCAACTCCAAACTCTAATTAATCTACTTTATACATTTGCATATCAGATTTTCTTAAACTGGGACATTCTCTAGATACTAAGGTCAAAGGAGCTATTGTTGATTGCATTATCAACATACACCAATTTGTCTCTCCTCTCTTTTCCAAGTGCATATTGCACATGCCTCCATTATAGCAGGTATTTGATTGTTTTGCAGTGGTTTGATGATTCTATGACCAATTCAAAAATGTGTGAGTACTTGTGAGAAGAAAATATATCTGTTAAAATTCTCATCCTCTAATACAGTGCTTAGTACATATTAGGTGCTCAATAAATATTTGTTAAATAAACAACTGATTAAATCAGTGGCCTTTGATATTCTTTGACTTATAAAACCAAAATTTTAATATTCAGTTAATATTACTAAATTATAAGTATACTGATACAGCTTCTTTAAAGCGACAGGAACACTTGCAAAAGATACCTGATATTAACATAATACTTTATTATATCTGTTTTCAAAGAAATAGCATATTTAGCACTATTTAGAAAATTAATCCTAAATTTTAATATGTGCTTTTATTTTGAAGCCTGTGATATTCAGCTTCCATGTTTGACTGAACATTTTAATTTGAATGTATATGTAATTTTCCTTTATTGCACCTTTACAAACAGGAGAATTAATATAAAAATAACAGTGCTATTCCAAAAATCATTTAGCTGATACTGAATTTTCAAGTACAATCACCTTTGATTATTCTGAAGTGGAGCAACTCTGGTAAGTGAATAACTGACTACAGTTACTACTCACTCAGCATATAACAGAAAAGTCAGGAGTACAGGTTGTATAAAACCCAGTCTCTGAAGAGGTTATGAGTATACACTTCAAGTTATATGATAATATTAGACACTATGTGATTAAATACATCATGAATGGTACAGATAATAAATGCCTCGAGTTTCAAGAGGAAACACATTAATGTCAGGTGGAGTAGCTAAAACTGGCCTAGAGATGTGGCATTAAGGACTTTTTCTATGGAAAGGCAGACTAAGATGAAGAATGAAAGAAAAAAGATCTGGAAATGAAAATGAGTATCACAAGTTCCTAAATATGGAGAGGAAGCCAAATTGGATAAAATGAAGAATTGACAGTGGAAAGAAGAGAGATATAAAGTAGTTAACGGGGAATGGTTATCAAAAGTCTTACATGACAGTTTAAAGAAGTTTATATTAACACTAAAGCACACAGAAGTATTTGAACAAAGGAACACAAGTTTATTTAAACTGGAGTCTTCTGACAGTGCACCAAATGTATTAAAGCAATGTGAGACAGGAAGTGAGAGGACCAGGTGGGAGACTAAGAAATATTTAACTACTAAACATGGGTGGTAGCAGTGAAAAGAGGAAAGCGTGACATTGTGAAGAGAAATGATTTTAAAAATAGTGTGGGGCTTCCCTGGTGGCGCAGTGGTTGAGCGTCCGCCTGCCGATGCAGGGGACGCGGGTTCGTGCCCCGGTCCGGGAAGATCCCGCATGCCGCGGAGCGGCTGGGCCCATGAGCCATGGCCGCTGAGCCTGCGCGTCTGGAGCCTGTGCTCCTCGGCGGGAGAGGCCACAACAGTGAGAGGCCTGCATACCGCAAAAAAAAAAAAAAAAAAAAAAAAAAATAGTGTGGACAAAGAACAACGTAGAGATTAAGTACAATTTAAACATATTCATTAAATATATTTAATACACTTAATGATGTTGACTATCATTGTGGATAAAATTTGGGGCTTTTGCCATAGAAATCTTATATTCAAATCCTATTGCTTGAAATATATTGCCTTAGGTAAGTTATTTAACCATTGTAAGTCTGAATTTACTCATCTGTAAAACGGAGATGAGAACAGACCTAACTATTGGGATGGTGTGCAATATAATTTATATAATGTGTTTAGTTGTTTTCTACCTCATTATAAGCAATGGATAAAGACTAGATCCATAAGTTTTAAGGTCAGTCATTCCACAAAAATTTACAATGCCCAAGAAAGAAACTCCTATTCCCAAAATAGTCAGGAAATCAGCTGTAGTGGTTAAACCAAATATCCCAGTCATGTATATCATAAATGAATTGCCATTTTCCAACAAATAGAATTAAAAATGCATAGTACAATACTATAATTACACTTAATAAAATATATTCTTACATATCAAAAGCACTTGAAAATTTAACAAACATGTTTAAGTTTTGCAATGTCTGACTGTATCCAACTATTTATACTCAGTATTTTTTAACTTTTATGTTCCCTCATAATAAAGCGAGACAAATGAAACAACATTAAAGAAAAAAAAGGAGAAAGAAGTCTTTACACATTTTCTAACTCAGTGGAATAAAAGTTGTTGCTTGAGACAAGTGAATTTAATTTTGTTGTAACATTATTCATTGATTGATGTAAGTGCAAGATGTATAACAATTATATGTAACTGCCCAATTTTTATGTGTACTTTTAAGAAAAATCTAAGCCTGTTAGATAGATCTTTAACATATCCACCAAACATTTCTCCCTTTCTCTTCCTATCCTGTAGGAAGATCATATCTTCCAATCAGTTCATCTTAAAGATCAGTAGGGAAAACCTTCCTCTTGCAAGTGAATCCTCTTGAATCGTATTCCAGACTGGATTACCTCAACAAACATAAGATTGTTTATTCAGTTCATTCAATCAACTCTGCTGAGTGCACAAAAAGTCTTTGCTTTATAAATGGTTTTTATTTCTTCACAGTTCCTTCCTATGGGATTTGAGTGTCTTTTCTTTTTCTCATCATGATGGAGAATACTTTATCATAGGAATTCAGGAGTTATTTCTCTATGTTAAATTCTTAAAGAAAGAATAAAGGTCTTCCTTTACCACGCTAGGATATAATGCAGCATTTATGGGCAGAGATCCTAGTGTCAGATACCCTGGATTCAAATCTTGATCCATCCACTTATTAACTTTGTGACCTCAGAAAAGTTAGTTAATTTCTCTGTATCTCATTTTCTCATCTATGAAATAGTTGCAAAAACAGCACTTAGCTTGTAGAGGAATCTTGAGAATTAATTGAGTTACTATTTCTAAAGCACTTAGTATCTGGCCCATGGTAGGTAATGATTCCCTTAAACATGATATTATTCAAAATAAATAAAGTCAACTTTTCTTGGGGAAAAAAAAACATGATATTATCTAACTAAGTGATGTATCTTTACATTTTTGAAGCCTAAAACCTAAGAAATCGTACTATTTGGAGAATTATAGCTATCTAATACTTAGGCAAATATTTCATAATTTCACTATTTCTTAAATAAAACTGTATTACTTTTCATATGGATAAAATTTACTCTTTTCAACATTCTAGACTCTTTTCAAGGTTTAAAATATTCTGTCATTTAGTGAAAAAAATTTATAACACACAGTTGTATACACTTTTATCATGCCTCTCTCAAATCATTTTTCCAAAGCCAAACACTAGGAGAGATTATGAAATGTTTAAGGCGTTAGTGATTACAGAGATGATCCTTTTTTTTTTTCCTGTAATTCAATTTTTTTTTTGCGGTACGCGGGCCTCTCACTGTTGTGGCCTCTCCCGTTGTGGAGCACAGGCTCCGGACGCACAGGCTCAGCAGCCATGGCTCACGGGCCCAGCCGCTCCGTGGCATGTAGGATCCGCCCGGACCGGGGCACGAACCCGTGTCCCCTGCATCGGCAGGCGGACTCTCAACCACTGTGCCCCCAGGGAAGCCCAAAGAGTTTTTTTTAAAACAAATTTGTACAGAAAAAAAGAAAATCCCTGGATCACAATCTATGCCATACAATCACCCTGTCCAGTATGCAGGAAGCCATGGGAGCCCAAGCAGAAGGAGCCTGGGATGGGCAGCTGTGCTCTGCAGAAGTAAAATCTCCTCATAGATGACATGTGGTGTGGAAAAACCTTTAGCTCCCTTTGTTCTCCAGGGTATCTTAGTACAAAACAGTACATTTTTAAACAGCACTCCTCTTTTACAAAGGGGGAGACAGAACTTTAGAAAGATAAAGCTCATTCCTCAGAATTACACATTGGGGTAGTAAGAGGGCTGGACTTAGAATTCAAGCCTTCCAAATCCCTAGTTTGCCATTTTTCCTCCACAACACAATCATTCCTTAGATCTCTACCCCTTAAACATTTCACTAGCTTTTTCTGGACTTTAATCCCTTTCCTTCTCCTTGAAGTCTCATAATCAGAGCCACCTGTAGTACCCTGGAGCAGGGACACTATAGTTTTGTTCAAACTTGGGTACCATACTTTGTTTCGTGGCAACTTCTCCAGTCTTACAAACAATCTGTATAAATGTCAAATGTCTTATGAGGTCTCCTAACTTTGCCTCCAGCAGGCAAATCACTTTATTCCTATGGCTCCAACTCCAAAATAGATGTTAAATATGTCCCTCTCCACTGCTAATACCCAAGTCCACATCACCATCATCTTTTGCTTGAGTTACTCCAATGACTCAACTTTTGCACGCACCACCTTACAACATAGTTTTGATCAGAGTGATCTTTAAAAAGCTAGGTCAGCATTTAAAAGCAGAGACTCTAAAGTATCTTTACTGCTTAACTTCTCTAATTGCTAGAATTATATTTTTAATAAAATCAAATTCCTTACAGAGCCGAAAGGGTGGTTGTGTAAGATCTGGCCCCTCCTACCCTTTTCAGTCCCTCTCTCCACCCTCATTTTTTTCCAGTCATACTAGCCTTGTTGCTTCTTCTGGAATGCGCCAAAGATATCTGTGCTTTAGGCCTGATCCTCTAACCAGTCTCTCTCTTACCACATGTTCTTATTTTCTTCATAATATTACTACAATTTGAATTTATTTTGCTCATTTATTAGTTTAATTTTTATTGCTATTATTGAGAGTAGGAAACATCATTCTTATTTATGACTTATCCCTTGCGCCTAGAATAGAACTCGGCAATAGGAGTTTACTCAAGTATTTGTTGAATGAGGAACTATGACTCTTATGGTCAATATATGTTCAACTATCTTTCAGCTCAATTATCAGTAAATTGTTATCACTATTCACTATAGAAGATATGTTCCTTAATATTCATTCTCCAATATACCCTCAAGATGCCCCTACTAGAGCTTGGACCTCAAACTTCTTCAGAGTTTTCCCAATTTCAACAGTTCTCTCTTAGTTCTATACCAAACATGATCTTTGTTCATAGAAAGAGAGACTATTTTTTGAATATTATAAAGGAATTTCTAGCATAAAGAGTATATAACAGCTCTATCTGAGGGGAAACATTCATTTATGTCTCTTGCCTTTCAGTTATTTTCCTTACTTCATAAAATGCAATTTTCTCTATTACTCTGTCATCTCCTTGAAGCTTTATCTTTTGCTCATGTGGAACCCTCAGATGTAAAAGCAACAACGTCAGCATGTTTGGTTATGTGTGTATGCATTAGAGTGCCTAGTTAGAGTACCTTGGCAACAATGAGCAATCAAAAATTATGAGCTAGTGATGAAGATTCTGGTCCTTATGTGCCTATGTGCCAGCATTAATTCAGGCAGTGAGGAATTTATGTCTTCACTGGGTATCAGTTATTGGGAAATGTAAGAGCTATGTGTTGCTGCTTATAACAGCACTTTCTTAATTAAGATTGGAAGCCAGATTTAACTCTCCTCAATATGTATTATTGCCTTACAGATGAGAACACTGAGGCAGTGCAGTATGATGAAGGATGCAAGCAGTTTAATTACAATATCCTAGTGTTATATAGAGAAGATAAATCTGTTCCTTTAGAAAAAAAAGGTTATTAATCTACTAAAGAGAACTTAATATTCGCTTGCTGGGGGTTTTCCTTTCAAGTATATTACCTAATTAAATAATAATATTTTTAACATGTTTACTTTTCTTTAATAATAAATCATGCCCCACTGGTTGTACATTTTATTTTCTCCAGAGGATAAGCTAATGTAAATCAGGTAACTTACATAAATTTTAGAGAAGATAAGAGTATCCCAATTAAGGATTCAACTTTTGTAAAAAGTATTAATAGATTTTAGGCTTCAGGTAACTTTCAATTTTCCTATATTGACTGTAAGTATGAAAAAGAATCTAAATATTTAATAAAATATTTAATACTGAAGAAATAAACAAGACCAATGCTAATAAAAAGATACCCCAAGACAATTTTTCAGTGTTGTCAGATTTATAGATGTATTTATTGAGTAAACTACTTCAGTGATTTAAGAGACTTTAGAAAAACTGACAAGGGTTACTGCTTGATAATTTATTGGAGGAAACGAAATTTTCATTTACCAAATTCCATAAAATACATCTTGATATCTTAGATACACTCAAGTTGAAATGCAGTACAATTGTCCAACTGATAAATTAGCTTTTGTTTGCTTGGTGATTGAAAACTAGCTAAAATCCACAAACTGAGCAATCAGAAATTAGAGGTTTTCTCTACTTCCTAAGATGCAATTTGATTATAATTCATGTGTAATTTCTGAACCAAAGTACCTTAGGCCTTTTTCAAAATGTTTCCAACTTAAACCAGCCACTATACTTCAGCCTAATTAAAAATAAACTGCACAGAACTGTCAGATTTTCACGTCTGCCCTATCTCTGCCTCTGGCATGCAATCAAAGCTATGTCCACACTAGCCTTGTATTCGATATTTATGAATATACCTATTTCAACCTTTGGATCACAGGCTCCTGAAGTGCAAAGAGTATGCCATATTCATCTTTGTATCCTCTTACACCTAACACAGGGCCTCCTACATTGTCTGCTGAGCACTGATATGCTTTCAGTAAATAGCTACTAAATTAAATTGGATGAGAGGACTGAAAAATTATACTAATGATCTGGGTAATTGAGACAGTCAGTGTGTACTAGGCAGTACAGGTAAAAATGCTGAGTGTGCATGTTTGCATTGCTAGAGGACACACAGGTATAGAGGCTGCCAGATTGAAAGCACCATAGGACAGAAATTTATAACCTACTGAGCATATAACATGTACCAGGCATGTGGTGAAACATCATACATGCCCCATTTCAGTCAATCAATCACAGATAGAGAGGATTTATCTCATTAAAATATACATGAGAAGCCTGAGGCAATATGGTGCTATGGTTAAGACCTCATGGATTCTGCTTACAGTTTGATTCCTGGTTTTGCCAATTAAAATCTCTCTGTAGCATGGACTCAGGTAGGAGACTAGAGGGCAACTGGGACATATTTCTCAAAATGTAAAACACAATATTTTTTGACATTGCTATCAAATTTCTATTAAGGAATTCCTCTTATACTTGAGTGAGCACCTGGTATTGAGACCCTTCACAGTCTGGTCCTGGGAAGGCTTCGTAACTTCTTACCTACTGTCAATCAACACAGCCACCCTAAACTACTTTTTTTCCCCCAAACATACTCTGTATTCTCCAGAGCCTTTGTAAATGCTGCTCCTTAGCCTAGAATACCCTTATTTGAGGTTGAGCTCATATCATAGTTTCTAAATGAGACTGAGATTTTTCTACACATAGCACAGCTTGGTGTAGAAAAGTACACTTGCTGGCCAGCTTGGGAGATCAGCTTGGTGCTTTGTGACCACCTAGAGGGGTGGGACAGGGAGGATGGGAGGGAGATGCAAGAGGGAGGAGATATGGGAACATATGTATATGTATAGCTGATTCACTTTGTTATAAAGCAGAAATTAACACACCATTGTAAAGCAATTATACTCCAATAAAGATGTTAAAAAAAAAAGGCAAATGCTTGCTGCCATTGTTCTCCATGATTTGTGTTTATATCAATAAAGCTCTTTATTAAAGTTAACTTGTGGTCATCTCCAGCCCCTTGCACTAGCTAATGAATTCATTGAGGTCAGAGACAATGATCAGGTTCATATTTATATTCTTACATTTTAAAATATGTATCAATATCTGAAATTAAACATTACTTGTTTGAAGAAGTCATATAATTCCACAGACGTTAAGTCTGACAAAGGTGGCAAAGCCAGGATTAGAACTCGGATTGTCTTGCTCTGAATCCAATCTTCTCACAGGTAGTTCTCAACCTGCAGAGGCAGATTAGAATCACCTAAGGAACTCTGAAAACGACTGATGCCCTGGTCACACCCCAGGCCAATTAAATCAGAATCCTGGTGGTGGTGGTGGATGGGGTGTCTCCCCAATGTTCCCAAGGCTCTTCTAATGTACAGCCAGGCTGACAAGTGCCATGACATGAGATGTGTGCTCCCCATAAACCCATCTCTACATTTACGAATGCCAGTAAGAACGACAGCATCTAGATAACTGCCTTGCTTAGTTTCACCACCCCCACTCATGTCCCACTCTATGCAAAAGCAGCCATAGCCTTCAGTCATGGCTCAAGGATTTAACAATAATCAAAAAAAATCAAATTCATTATTGCACTATTCTTTTCAGACAAGATGCTTGTCACAGGCTAAGCTGAAAGGAGCTGGGAGAACTCTCTTCTCTAACTTTCTCCTTGTCTCATATCTGCCTGTACCAACAATCCTGGTACCTCAAAGGCTGTGGGTGTTCTGCTTGGCCAGTGAACTCTGCTCAACTGTAATTAAGCAAACACCTTCAGGAAGCAAGAGCAGTACACTTGCCTGGCCAGCTGGAGAGATAGCAGCAGTGAGAGCAGGCTGAATAAATGCCTGACCCTTCTGAATCACAGTCACCATTCAAGTGGGATAAAATTACATATATATATATATATATATATATATATATATAAATACCAACTTTCAAGCCAGTGAAAACTATCTTGTTTCCCTAATTTTGATTTCACTCCTATAAAACATGTTCAGATACTGTCACTTTCAATGTTAAGTATTTGCTTTAATGATTTTTTCATCATAAATAGCTTTGTCATTTCAAGAATTTCATGGGGCAAAGAAAATAAATAATGGTAAAAAAATCTCCATTCTATTAACTTTGCTTTTTATCCTTATGTAAACTTTGGTTTTGGTTCCTTCAGCCACATGAATCTCTCAAGAATTAAATGGGCCACAGCAAAGTGCTTACTAGTTTAACCCTATCCCCTTAGGTCTTCTTACATTGCTGCTGAGCAATCCAGAGTGCTATTTATGTCATATCCTGTGCAGACTTGGCAAAAGCAGAGCCAGGGCTAGGGAGTTCAGTAGTTATTGGGGTAGAATTCAGAAGCTGGAAGTTGGGATAGCAAGCAGATGAGAGCTAGCAGCTAAGCTGAATCCAGAATCAAAGGTATGTCAGATATAAATGATAGCACCAGTGGAATTTAAACAGTCACAGACAGATCTTTCTTTTGGTATGATTCCCTACAGCTTCAGCAATGTTTTCAGAAACTAGGATACCTTAAAGGTGCCTTAGCTGAAGAGTTCCTTTGTTTCCCTTTGGACTGCAATCAAATCCTTTAAAACTGTTTTAGAAAGCTGAATAAAGAATAAAGAAGGCAACGATAGTATCTTAATGTGGGTTTCTTGAGGTACTGACTCTGAAACAAGAATTCAGTAAAAATTGTTTATTTGGAAAGGGAAGGAGGTCTGATGTAATATGGGGAAAAATGAAATAAGAGGTGAAGGCAGCACATAAAGATGTTTTAAGCCAGACACCAACCTGGGTGACTGGAGTTTAATCCAGCTGGGGAAACCATGAAGGCCAGAATAGCACACACACCTCAAAATTATCCCTCCTAAGGAGAGTGGGGAAAGTTGGGGTATTAATATACCAATTTTCATCAGTCATTCATTGAGGCCTGCTCCTGGGCACATTAATTCCCCACAAAGTAAAATCTAGCCTCAAGGGGCCAGTGGATTCTAAAGTGGTAAAAGAGAAAAGACTGGGACAATATAGCATCTGCTATAAGTATAGATTTGGCTGTTGTATACTGTTCCTTTCAGAATTGTATTTTGTCCTCACTTAGACTCTAGGGTTATTCAAATTACTCAAACCCTCATAGGCAGTATCTACTGACCATGCCCATTACCTCTCCCAAGTATCAGCTTCTAGGTAGCTCTTGGGTCAACTTATGAGGGATTCTCGTACATCTATTCAGGTGTAATCAGGTCCTCATCCATTACACATACACTGTCACCAACAGTGAAGGAAGCTCTGTTAGAATGTGAAACCCTGAACTCTCAGAATAGCAGATGAAATTTTCAGCAAATTCACTAGTATCTTTAAAATATTGGAGAGTTTTTGTACTGTAAGAGTAAAAATGGTTTATTTGATAGAAGCTAAAGTTTCTGAACTAAGTAGAGACCACACAATGGCCTAAAATTTGAAATGGAGAAAAATGGACCTATGATAGTTCGGAGCTTCTCTTGGTTGGAACTATAATAACTTCCAATCTCCAAATTGGAGAGGATATATAGGCTAGAAGTTAAGGACCTGTGATGAAAAGTAGGGAGAGAGATATAGAACATTTCTGAGGCTACATTCATCCTTCTAAAGAGATAGAATTCTATTCTACCTCACCTTACCCATTTCTGGCCTAAATCATGACATGGAAATGCTCAAAGCATTAAAAAAGCATTATAATTTTGTTTGGAGAAAATGACTTAAAAAACTACAGTAGAGGCTTCCCTGGTGGCACAGCTGTTGAGAGTCCGCCTGCCGATGCAGGGGACACGGGTTCGTGCCCTGGTCTGGGAAGATCCCACATGCCGCGGAGCTGCTGGGCCCGTGAGCCATGGCCGCTGAGCCTGTGCGTCCGGAACCTGTGCTCCGCAACGGGAGAGGCCACAACAGTGAGAGGCCCGCGTACCGCAAAAAAAAAAAAAAAAAAAAAAAAAAAAAACTACAGTAGGATTGTTTTTAATCTCACTGCTCCGCTGTCCTACATAAGTAACAATAATATTATTTTAGGCAACAACATTCGACCTGACCTAAATTTCCTAGGACCTGCTTGATTCTGCATTCTGAAAGCATGTTTTTGTTTCCTAAGGTGTAGTTCTTAAACAATTTAAAACAAGTATTTAAAAAGCACTTTGTGATACTGATGATCTTCAGTCATACCTGTTGGCACATCTCATACCACAGTGTCCATAAAGTCTGAAAACATAGATAATATTATTTATTTTTTACAGATAGAAGCTGTCCTTGATGGTGTTATATTTACATGTCTCCAGACTTTATAGACATCCTGTAGAACGCTTTCCAGCATCATACTCAGCAAAATAGAATTGTAATAACGTCATGGTAGCAGGTAACTTCACCATGAAGTTTGTTTTCTTCCCCACAATAGTGTTCTTAAGAGTTATCCATGCTGATTTATGCAAATGTAGTTTATTCATTGCAAGTGATGTTTTGCATTCCATTATATGAAAATACTATAGTTTATCCATTTCAATATTGCTGGTTTCTATATTGCTGGTTCTGTATTGCTTTATTTCTATGTTAAGTTGCTTAAAACGATTTGTTTTTAAAAATAATGCCATGATAAACCTCTTTGCACATGCTATATCAGGTACACATCTAGGAGAATTTTTCTGGAAAAATGTGGAATTTCTGGATCATAGATTATATATTCTTCAGCTTTACTAGATGTTACCAAATTTTTCTCTAAAGTGATTAAATCAATTTATAGTTTCAACAGCAGTGAATGACAGTTCCTATTTTCCTATGTCTTCAAACATACTTGGCATAATCAACATTCTGGATTTTTTTCCAATCAGATGTGTGCAAAATGGTATCTCTCTCTTAATTTGCATTCTCTTGATATCTGGGGAGAGTGTAGATGATTGTGCAATTATTTCTAATCATTTACTGCCCATAAGAGGACTATAAGAGGATTGTACCTCCCCACCCTATCTACCCATTGACATTAGTCTTGATCCTGTGTCTTGCCAATATACTGAGGACAGAAAACATACGCCATTTCTAAGAAGAAGTTTCAAGAGCTGTCACCTCATTCTACAATTTCTCTTTTCCCTCTGCCTCACAACAACAAATCTTAGAAAAGGGCTGAACCTTCAACTTATGTTACAGAATGAAGAAGAAGCACAAGACTAAGTTCCACAGCTAACATATAATGTAAACAAGAGGTAAAACTATGTTGTTTTAAGCCACCACTGAGATTTTGGGTCATTTGTTATCACAATAAAATCTAGTTGAGGTAGAAGACTTATTACATAAATTGGCTATGAAAATACAGCATTGCCATAAAAAACAACAACAAGAAAACCCTAAAATATATGATATTATCTCCTAGGCCAGGTTAGAGAATAGTTGTTGAGCTAGAAAGATGGCAATCCATATTATGCAGTGGTGAAACACTGGGTAAATTGATAACCAAAACAGCTTGTGGTTTAAGATAAAAAGACTGGGAAATTGAATGTTATTACTGTGTTGAATGCTATTGGCCATATTCGACAAAGTTACAAGAGATGAGCTCATGCACACACACACACACACACACACACACACACACACAAACGGCTTTTTTGCAAAGAGAAATGAAAGTGAATACAGATATCCTCAAGATTGAGGTCTTGTGGGATTAAAGGAATCGACTGTTTCTCATCTCCACTCATGGAGAAATGTTTTGAGGTCAAAGGCTGATATACTAACTCAAGGGCTAGCTAGGCTACCACAAGCTTTATTAAAACTTTTGAATTGATTAATTTGGCAGCCAGTAAATCTTTTTAGTTGGATTTACATAATAAAGGCATGGCTCTCCCTGATTTAAAAAGAAAAGAAAAGCCTGATAAGGTCTAGATACTGGTAATTAAGTTGAGAGAAAGGTGTTATCTCAACAAGATTTATGAGTTAGCACATGGAGCAGATTAGAGTTAAGGGATTAAAAAGACAACGAAGTTTTTGAAAGTTGTGAGCTGTACATGAAAGCTATTAGTCTGGATCAAAAGAGTTAAAAACTTAAAGACAACCATTGGACCCAAAATTACATAGATAGGAAACAGGCTGAGAGGTCTGCTTAGCTCCTGAGGAAGGCATATTTTTAAACACCTGCTTTTGGATGGCTAAGGAACATCTTGGAAAAGGAAAACCCTCCCAGAGGGTGAAACCATGGGCCATGGAAACAGTAGACTGGGAAGTTATTTCCAGGGTATAGAACCTAAGAAGCAAAGACAGTCCCATAATTTTGAAAACATACCACATGGTATTAATTGCCATTGCTTGCTTTAAAATAAACCGTGATAATTTCTTCTTTTTTTTTTCTCCCTTAAGAATGATACTCTTAATCTCAGGATATTAAAAAAATATTAGGGGTGGTTTGTAAAATAAAATACCATGGCAAAGGCATATTTCTATATTCTAAAATAATGACACAGAAAATTACTTCAGGTATATATTTTTATAATTCTATCTATAAAACTATTGACCTACATAACATATTATTTCTCTAATGATACTTTTAAAAATCTTCAAACAGTGAGGCCATTATATTATTTTGAGAAAAACAGTTGATTCAATTTAAACTGGAACATGGAAGTGAGAAAATCCTGTTACTAAACTGCTGCTGAAAGCATGTCAGCTGCTATAGAATCTATTGATCACCTTGGACATTGATTGGTTAATTTAATGAAAAAGGAAGGTTTGGAGTCTGAACAAATTTGCAATACTGACATGACAGAATCTTACCTGAAGTTATGGCCAGGCAAACACACAAGTCCATGTGTGTGCGCACACACACACACACACACCATATACACAATAAAAACTGTCAATAATGACTAACATCTTTAATACTATAAAGTGAGGCCATTACTTTAAATTTAATTAAAGAAGATAAAAGATATTGACAAAATAAAATCCTATCTAGAATAACTTACATATTTTTACACGAATTTTTAAAGAATATTATTAACTTTTGTGATATTCCCTGACTTTAGCCTCAAAATGAGTATCTAAAAGATGCTGACTTAGGGTTATGAGACTATTCTAACTCATAAAATACAGTCAACATACAAAATACAGCTGGAAAATAGCATAATTTAGTGTAATCTCATTTCTGTCTAATCTATTACAATGCTCGAATTGTAGAAGAAGTCATACTAATTACTGATGTTGACTTTTATTCTTGTTCTACATATTCAGAAATGCTCTACAGCCATTAACTCATCACTCTTCACAGCATTCAAAGGAAATAGTAAATAAAAATAACTATATTTATAGATAAGTGAAATAATTAAAGTAAATTTTATGGTTGTAATACAAAGGAGATTCATGTTCACTGCAGAAAATGTATAGATAAGCAAAAAACTGTCCTCAATCAGACTAGAGAAAACATCTGCTAGTATATGATATATATCCCTGAAATGTTTTTTCTATGGATATACAATTTTATTCGTGAATATATGTGTGCGTTTATACATATACATGTATATATATACACATATGTATATACACACATACTATACATATGGGTATGTGTGTATATACATATGTACACACTCTATTAAAATAATTATTTTCATTTAATAAAATATGAACATCTTTCCGGGTTTTTAAGTAGGTTTCTACATAATCATTTTAATAATTGCATAGCGTTTTAAATATATGATGTATAGTAATTTAATTAGCTATATTGTATTGTCTTACAGTTTTAACAAAAATAAATAATTTTGTTGGACAACAGCTAATGTTGAGTCAGGATTATTTTCTCAGGATAAATTCCTAATGGGACTATTGAGTAATAATAGTAAGCAATTATATTGCTTTTCAAAATATTGCTAAATTGCTAGCAGAATGATGTTACCGATTCTAATAGTTTTATATGAAAGGAATGATTTTCTTGCTGCTTACTATCCTTAAGTATTAATATTTTCATATTACTTAATAATTTATCAAAGTTGTATATCATTGTTTTAATTTGTGTTTAATTGATTTCTTGTGATAATCAATATTTTTCCAAGTTATGGAATTGGATTTATTTATTTATTTAACTTTATTGAAGTACAGTTGAAAACAATGTTGTGTTAGTTTCTGGTATACAGTAAAGTGATTCAGTTATAGATACATATTTTTTTCATATTCCTTCCCATTATAAATTATTACAAGATATTGAATATAGTTCCCTGTGCTATACAGTAGGACCTTGTTGTTTATCCATTCTACATATAGTAGTTTGTATCTGCTAATCCCAAACTCCTAATTTATCCCTCCCCCACCCCCTTTCCCCTTAGGTAACCATAAGTTTGTTCTCTATGTCTGTGAGTCTATTTCTGTTTCGTAAATGAGTTCATTTGTGTCATATTTTAGATTCCACACATAAGTGGTATCATATGATTTGTCTTTGTCTGACTTTACTACACTTAATATGATAATCTCTAGGTCCATCCATGCTACTGCAAATGGCATTATTTCTTTTTTTTTTAGGAGTTTGGGATTAACATATACACACTACTATATAGAAAGTAGGTAAACAACAAGGACCTACTGTATTTCACAGGGAACTATACTGAATACCTTGTAATAACCTACAATGGAAAAGAATCAGAAAGAATATACATAATAATTGACCTAAGAAAACATTGCTATGATTTCTGTCAGAGAATTTTTGCCTATGTTCTCTTCTAGGAGTTTTATGGTACCATGTCTTAAATTTAAGTCTTTAAGCCATTTTGAATTTATCTTTGTGTATGGTGTGAGGGTGTGTTCTAATTTCACTGATTTACATGCAGCTGTCCAGCTTTCCCAACACCACTTGCTGAACAGACTGTCTTTTCTCCATTGTATATTCTTGCCTTCTTTGTTGAAGATTAATTGACCATAGGTGTGTGGGTTTATTTCCTGGCTCTCCAATCTGTTCCATTGATCCATATGTCTGTTTTTGTGCCAATACCATGCTGTTTTGATTACTGTAGCTTTGTAGATTGTCTGATGTCTGGCAGCGTTATGCCTCCAGTATTGTTCTTTTTCCTTAGGATTGCTTTGGCAATTCTTGGTCTTTTATGGTTCCATATAAATTTTAGGTTTATTTGTTCTAGTTCTATGAAAAATGTCATGGATAATTTGATAGGGATCACACTAAAGCTGTAGATTGACATTTTAACAATGTTAATTCTTCCAATCCAAAAACATTGAATATATTTCCATTTCTTTGAATTATCTTCAGTTTCCTTTATCAATGTGTTATAGTTCCCAGCATATAAATCTTTCACCTCCTTGGTCAGGTTTATGGAATTGGATTTAATTTTTATTTAAACCTGAGTCAGAGAGAGCAATGGTTTTTGGAAACATTGACTTTGCTTGGTTACACCTTCTCATCTGAAAATGGGGATAACATACTACTCTGGTCACATGTGAAATTTAAAGAGGTATATATGTGAAAACGCTTTATGAATTTTGAGTGCAAAGTGCTACTAAATAAAATTAAGCTAACCAATTAAATGAGATGAACACTATCACTTTCTGTTGAGCCTTAAAAATAAGCATTTTCAAATAACATTGAAAATAATGTAAACCCCAAATGAAAAACATAAAATAGGTTTAAAATATACATATACTTCCCTCATAAGAAACAAAGGGGAAAATTAGCCATGTTTAAACATTTTTATTATAAATTTTCATCTTTATTTCCTCTGGCTATAGGGTCCCAGGCAGCCACTCACTTTTCAGCAAATCAAAGGCTATAGCCTTATGTTTATCATTCACTTAATAATTCATGCCTATTTATTTAAAAGAGAATGAATTATATCTACAGTCCTGTCTTTTATGTGGAAGTCACATTTTTTGAAAACATCAGTGAAGAAAATGCCAACTTTCAAAAAAGTACTTTCTTCTGGAAAAGACTTCCTGAAGCTACTTTCTTCTGCACAAAATCATCAGGGTTAGTTGAAACTAGACTGGTTTCTTGATGTTTCTGACAAGATTAAGGTGCTTTTAGCTCAACTTCATTAATTCCCCATAATGGCAAAGTGCTCCTTATGTCTCAGTAGAGAAATCATGATAAGCTAACAATAAAAAAAGTATAGCTTCTGAATAGCCAATTAGTAATAACTCATTTATAAAAACTGTCAATGCATGATTGACAATCCTGTGTATTTCTTAAATTTATTTCCAGTAATGTTCCTCTTTAGATAAGCAACTTTATAATGTAAAATTATAATGATACATTTGGGGAAGAAAGTCAATATTCTGAGGGAATTTCAGTGGGAAACAATTACTTGCCTCAGGACAATTTAAAATTGTTGCTTTATGAGAATATATTAGAAATATATATATAAAATAACATATGTGTTATTTATAGATAACATATGGTATCTATAAATAACACATATATACACATATATATGCATATATACACACATATATATATATAACACACATATATAGAGAGAGACACATGTTATTTTATATGTATATATAGACACATGTTATTTTAGTTGTCGGCAATCTAAGCCAAACTTGCAAAATGAAAGGAATAAACGTGATGTGCAATCTTTTACAAAACCACTGGGACATCTTATCCAGCCTCCAGAAGTGTGGGAGCCAGGGCACACCCTGGGAACTTTTAAGGCAGAGGTGTGTGGGCCTTTTCTCTGGGTTACGGCCACCAGCATGACTTATCTTCCACAACTCTTGGCTGTCACATTTATCCACTCCAAGTTTCAGTTTAGAGATGTGTTCTAATTGGTCCAGCTGTACCTGATCCTTAATGAATCACTATGTTCAGAGGTCAGGGTCAAAAGCACAGTCAAGCCTCTGTGGTGGTCACTGTGCATTGGAGCCATCCAAATAGAGGTGACACTCAAGAGAGAAAGCTTTAGTTAGCTTAAACAGATTTGACGTCCATGCCAAAAATCCAATTTCCCCATTCCCATCAAACACTGTGTGTCTACTACTGGTATTTCAAAATAAGTTTACCACATATTCTAATAGACTATTTTAGATAACTTCAAATTTATAGATAGAATTTTAAAACAGCAATTATTGTACATGGTACTTGCATGATTTATTTTGCATACTAGGAATGCCTCCAACACAAAGGAAAGTAAAAGGCTTATAAAAGATACACATATTACATGTTTTCATTTAAATGCATTATATGTGAATTTGGCAGGATGGTTAATAATTACAAACCTACAAATTCAGAATAATAAACTTTTATTTTCACTTCTGTTTGAATTATAGACTATATTTAACTGAATAAGAAGTAGACTGATCATTTCATAATGATAAATATAAGAGGAAACTTGCTGGGAATACTTGCAGAATTGAGACTATAGCCAATGTTCTGTTTCCTGACACAATAGTAATTCAATTTGTTTTTCCAAAAATCATTCCACTCTGATATCCTGGTATATTGGGGTACTAGAATCCAAATTATCTGATTACAAGTCTAATCCTTCAATCACTACAATGCACTGGCCTCTTTGTTTGCTGTCCACAATGGATTTACTAGATATATATTTCATATTTTTCCACATTTGTCTGAAACTTAGGAAATTTTCTAGATGAACAGAAAAATCTACCAATACTTTAGCTCATTGTTATGGACTGAACTGTTTCTCCCCCAAATTCATGTTTTGAAGCCCTAACCCCCAGTATCTCAGAATGTAACTATATTTGGAAATAGGACCTTTAAAGAAATGATTAATTTAAAATGAGGTAGGCCCTAATCCATCTAATTGATGTCTTTATAAAGGGAGATTAAGACATACAGAGAGACACCAGGGCTGCACAGAGAAAAGGCCAAGTGAAGACACACGGAGGAGAGAGCCATCTGCAAGCCAAGGAGAGAGGTCACAGAAGAAACCAAACCTGCATACACCTTGATCTAGGACTTCTAGCCTCCAGAACTGTGATTAGATAAATTTCTGTTGTATAAACCACCCAGTCTGTGGCACTTTGTTATGGCAGCCTGACCAAACTAATATGCTAATGATTGTTTAAATACCTTGAAGATAATATTTTAAAACATTTAATATAAATCATATTTCTAGAATTTGCTAGCATGTCACTTTTGACATTTAAGTTTTAATACATTTCAAAAGTAGTTTACTGCATTTTACATTTACATTTATTACAACTAGCAAGTTATTTAACTTCTCAAAATTTAAGTCTAGGTCTAGTAAAAACTTCTAAGATATTTCAAAACAAGCTCAATATATTTATACAGTATATGGCATGAGAAGTAACAGAAAATGACAAAATCTAGCAAGTTAGACTCAAAAATCATATCCTATGGAAATCTGTAGGCTTATGAAATAATTATGTTGTTGCTGATCATGAATCACTTTTCAGATAATCAGTTACCCAAGCTCAAAGTCATGAATAGCATGCTATTTGCTCAGTACAAATGTAAATGTTCTTGACTCCCTGAAACTACAACAGTTTGGTTGTACTATGTAACCAGTCATTTGAGCAATAGGGCAGTGGATTGATCATGCTATATTATTCAAAGGAAGCCAGTTGAGCTATTGACAGATAGTACAACAGTAAGTACATCTTTAAGTTTTAGAGCAATTCCTTTATTTTAGGACATTACACTTTTGGAATGCTATGATCAAAGCAGATGTATACAAATCTACAGAGATTCATATTCATGGCTAAGAAGCAATACTTAAAAATGAATCTAATTCAGTCCAATAGTTTGGAAGAAAACTATTCGGCATTGTGTTTAACGATATGGCTGATTTTTATTTGCTTAAAGTTGTGTCTCAGCAATTCATGTTTCCTCCATATATAAGTACTAGTCAGGGAGTTTAGAATAAGAATCACAGTGCAATTAGATCTGCTTAAGCTATCCGTTCCTGAAACAGTTGCAAGGACACGGGTTTCAGGATTCTGGACAAGAAATAAATAGCTTTCCAGCTGGTTTTCTTGCTCATTTATTCATTAATTCAACAATTATTAAGAGACTTCCCTGTGCCAAGAACTGTGCAAAGCTCCCCAGGATATACAAAATAGCTAAGATGTAGTTCCTACTCCTGCGTATTTCACATTTCTTGTACCTTATATCCCATTTAGCTCACTACACACTCGGTCAAACCACTGTCTCACAGCAAACTTTAAAACCAGCAATTTATACATGCTGTGTTCACGCCAGCACCCACCTCCCTCTTAGTCCATTACAACCTGACTCCACTCCTACCATTTCAGGTTGCCAGTGAACAAGTCACCTGTTGCCTTTCTCAATTCTGCATCGCATTAGGCAATGTTGAAATGTGCTTCCTTCTTGATTTTCTGCTTTGATTTGTATAATAGTACAGCTGTCTTGTTCTTCTATAAACACTCCTTAATTTTAATCTGTACTACCCACCAAGGTTTTCTCATGTCCGTGTCCTACATTCTTTTTCCTCCAGAGTTGCTTCTTGGTAATTTCCATGGTTTTGGCCTTTCAGATTACACAGCCCTGTTACAAATTATCTTCTAGCCATCTTACTTGATGGATATTTAAACTCATTATGTCCCAAACTGAACTGATCATTTTTCCTCCCTCATTAACTACGTGCCTGTCTAGCTAAATCCGTTCCTTCTCTAGTTTGCCATAGTTGTAATAACAGAGCTACCATTCTCATTGTCACTAATGCTTGGATCTTGGAGTTAGCTATGGTTCTAAATTCACCCACACATTATATCAAACCAGTTCAAAGACCTATTGGCTCTATTGTTATAATATCTTCTTCATGTCTGTCTTCCTTTCCATTCCTGTTTTTTCTACCTTCATTATCTCTTACTTCTTACAAACATGGCTGCCTGGATTCCTGGCCACCTTTTTCTCTCCCAGATTCTACGCACTGATAATCACTCTCCTACACATTAATCTTCCTAAGTATTGCTTCCATGATTGAAAAACAATCAAGCTTTACCTACTTCTCTCACCTTTCGTTCCTCGGATAGTAGATAATTTACCTCTATGGCTTTGGAATGAATGTCTGCACTTAATTTTTTGACATTCATGCATTTATTCATGCAACAGATGTTTTTCAAATGTTAAAACATTTAACATTTTTTTTTTTGTCTCCATACCACGTGAAATCAATGCCTTCTATCTCTTATAAACCTGCAGCTGGAACTAACTTCCTGTGTTCTAGTATCTTTTCCTCTACCTAAGACAGAATTCTTTCCTGGTTAGTTTCTATACCTAATAGTGAGTTTATTACTACTTTTTGCACTATTCTCAAGAAAAAAAAAAAGGGCTCTCAGGCCCTCGAATCAGCAATATGCAGAGTGCCTAGGTGTCATTCCTTGGAATTTATTTCTCTCACCTGCTTTCAGACCTGGTCCAATTTCTCCTACTCTCTTTTCAGCACAAACTTTTATGTTAGCAACTTTATGATTATAGCTTCACTTAGGGCTTATTTGTGCCGATTACACCTGAGGTGTTAAAGAAGCTTTATAAGGGTGGCCCCTCAGCCTACATAATTTGACTTTCTCGATTCAACTGTGAGTACAAAAGAAGTTGCATTAATGATAACTACTTTCACTTGCTCACTGCCTTCAGCAATAAAACTGTTCCCCTCCCCAGCTCCATCCCACATAGGCTCTCTCACTTATTTTGACTTTGCTGAGGGTATTCAGCAAGTGCTTACAAGGAACGCCTGCCTTCATTTTTCTTCAACCTTGGGTCTTTTACAGCCTCCCCATTCATGTCTACACTCTGCACTTTAGGTAAATACACATAGAGTTAAAATCTCTACAAACTTTACTTTTAGTAGGGGAAAGTCAATTCACTTATTCAAATTAAAGGTCTAAGGTGAGGTTAAATGAGGGAAAGCATGAAGATAAGAGAATTAATTAGAGATTAATTGAAATTAAGAGAATTAAATGGTTGCATTTTATGAAGGCTAGTGTCTAATATGTATCTGTGCACTTATATTAATTGGACACTGATCCTATACACCTGAAAATGAAATGGGAAGATGTGTCAGAGAATGAGTCTTTCAGAGAGGCCATAATAACCATCTAAAGATGTATACAACAGAATCATATTATACATACAAGATACTAATGATATTTAAACTAGATGGGGAGGGGAAGAGAGGTAGGAAGAGAAAGTGAGGAAAGAAGAGAAGGCAGATTATGTAAACATTGAAGGTGATTCTACTAGCCAATGTACTAAATGAATGAGTATTCTAGTTTGAACATGAAATAGAAGAGAACCTGCTATTGCATCCGTGTGTCTTATTAGCTAAGCTACCACGTATCTCTCATACATCTAGCCTTAGAAAATGTAATTCCACACTGAATGTGATTTAAGCGCTCGAAGGTGTGCATATTTCACCCCATGTTGGCCACTAAACATCAGCAAACAACTTCATCTGGAGCTCAAATGAAGAAATAACAACCTGTTTCAATGCTGGAGGAAAACCTGAATGTAGGACATTTTTAGAGAGTGTAAAGCAGTATCCTATTTGGCACATAAATGCTGCTATATATAATATGCTGACACCAATGTAAGATGTCACCCCATGTACATTAGAGAAAAGGAGTGCTTTAGAATAAAGAACAGTGGAGTTAAAATCTTTGATTAAAAATGAAAAGGTAGGGCTTCCCTGGTGGCACAGTGGTTGAGAATCTGCCTACCAGTGCAGCAGACACGGGTTCGAGCCCTGATCTGGGAAGATCCCACATGCCAAGGAGCAACCAAGGCTGAGCTCCACAACTACTGAGCCTGTGCTCTAGAGCCCACCAGCCACAACTACTGAAGCCCACACACCACAACTACTGAAGCCCGGGCACCTAGAGCCCATGCTCTGTAACAAAAGAAGCCACTGAAATGAGAAGCCCGTGCACCACAATGAAGAGTAGCCCCTGCTCACTGCAACTAAAAAGAAAGCCTGCATGCAGCAATGAAGACCCAATGCAGCCAAAAACAAATAAATAAATAAATTTATTAAAAAAATATATAAAATATATTAAAAAAGAAAATGAAAAGGTAGATGTCAGGATTTACAAACACAGTATTTTGGGTCATAATAAAAATAATATAATATATATCTCATGGTAGCTTTATATCAATTGATATTTCAAATTCCGTAGCAACACTACAAATAGAACTGATTATTTTAAGGACAATGTCATCATGTGAAAAAGATGGCATTAATAGACTTGACTTTAAAAATAAAATCTAAATTGGATTTTCATGACTAAGTCCATCCAAAACAGAATTCTATTATAACCTCCAACTATTATTTAAATATTGCTATTTCTGAAATCAAGGAGAGAGAAAAAGTCTAAAAATCTTAATTTGTGTAGTAATGAAATAAGTAATTAAAGCTTCACTGCATTGGAATTGATGCTATGGAACTAATAATGAAAGTTATGAGCTATGTCTTTCTTAAGGAGCCTTCTGGCCTCAATATATGATAGATTTTGAAACTTACTATCCATTAGAATTAATTATTAATGAATAATACTGTTGATTTTAAACAGATTATATACTAAAATGACTTGTATAAATTAGGCTGTTCAGGAAAAGCATCTTAATGAACACTATTCTTTAAAGTCTAATAACATAAAAAAGAACAAAAGTAGTCATTTATGACACCTTGTAACTTAAAGCAGAGAGAGTTAGCTGGCTAGCTTCATTATTAATATTCAGGGTTTTGAACTTCAAAATTAATGATATGTCTAAGTCAATTCTCTAGTTAATTTGGATAAATATTATTTTTAAATAAAATTTTAAAATCTGAATATCCATATCTCAAAACATAGCAAATTTTTAAAGAAATTTAACTAAAATGAATGTATAGGGAGAATCCAAACATAAAAATTCAGAGTCTAAGTGAAACAGAATTCATAGAGGCTTCATTATTCATTCATGTGAATGTTGCCTCTGGTAGATTATATTACTGTTCTCCAAAATTCCCTGCCCTATCTTGTGACAAGATTATACATCTATGGCTTGGTGACCTGTGGTCATTTAAATTACTTTGTCCAAAAAAATATAAGCCAAAATTCCTATATTATTTCTGGGTGGAAGTCTTAGAGCCTGGGTGTGCTTCACTATGCTTTCCTCCCTTTCATTATAACTAGAAATTCATAATAGAAGATGTATCTTCAGCCTAGGACCTGCATGAAGATGACATGCAGCAGAAGAGCAGCTGATCAGCAGTGGTCACATAACATGAACAAGAAAAAACAACTTTTTATGATAATCTGCTCTGATTTAGAGGCCATTGTTATGTCAAAATTACAAAGGTATTATGGAGCCCATGGAATTATGCAGCCTGCAGCCTGAACAACTGTGCATGGCAGCCCTAACACTGCGTTCTAATTCAATATTCTTCCAGTTATTCTTTAAAAACAATGATTCTAAAATATCTGCCAAATGTGAACAAATACGGATTTTTAGATTATAAGAAAACACTTTTAATTTGTATTCTAATTTGACTTGCCAAACCTAACATGATAATGTACTCAGGATATAAAAGAAGACAGGCAGAGTTTGTCCACCCACAGAAACCAATATCCACCAGTTTGACTCTTTGATGAAAAGGAAAAAGATAATTAAATCACTATATGACTAATAACAAAAAAAAAGGAAAAAAGTACATGCTTTCCTATTCTAACTACAAAGAGTGAAAGGATAGATGTTTTGTTAATTATTATCATATTTCTTTTTAATTATAAAGGTTTTTTAAAAGTAAAACTAATAATTTAGAGTGTAATTGTTCAAGACTAAGAGCCACATCTAGTGTCCTTCATAGCAGCACTTATATATTTGCACATAATAACAACAGATGGTATTACTAAATGCTTGTTCCATTAAATTAAGAACTTCCTTTGGGAGAGTAATTGCTTTCTATAACAAAACAATCACCCAAATTCAATATTAAAGAAACACAGAGGTCCTGTAGAAGACAAGCCTAATCTAAATAGAAGAGATAATTCCTCATATTTTCATAGGTGTGCAGAAATCCAGTCACGTGCTTGTCTTTTAAATCGAAACCAAGTGTATTTGTCAGACTGCCTTGCAAGCTAGCTTTGTATAGACAGACACTGCAATTTGTGTTGAATCGTTAAAAATACACTTTCAAAGAAATCATTAATCACCAAAAGATAATACCATTTCAACTTCTGATATGAAGTTCTTTTACCTACTACTTTCTAGCTAATTTGTTTCATACAATGGTGCTCATTGATGCTAGTGAAAGCTTCGTTCCCTTCTGCAGAAAACTTAACTGGTAGAGTCATAATGATCCCAGGCAATAACAATCACTTTTAGTCTTTTTTACTTCAGTCCACACACTCCTCATTATCAGCCTCAGACATTTTCCATTCCTCCTTAAAGCCAGCCAGACACTGTAAATTTATTTGCTCTGATTTCCATTGCCTGTTATCGTTATGAAACCTGTAACTCACCAAACATCTATATGAATGAATAAAATTTAAGAAATGCTTATTAAATACCCTGTAAGTTTAAAGCAATATGTATACCCTGCAGAGGGTATGTAATTGGGGAGAATTTATTAAAATATAATCTGATGTTGAAAAGATAATACACTATAAATCCCTGAAGTAGAATTTAGGAAAACTCCTGCAAGATTTCAGAGGAATCTCTATGTTGTTGGGGAGTCAGGAGACATTTGAGGCGATCTTGGTGTATGGATGGTATCTCCAAGGAAGACATTATGGGTCAGGATTAAGAAAAGGACAGCCAGTAATAACAGCACAAGCAAAGAGATGAAAATACAAAAATAAAGACACTGTTTAACAATAAAATGGCCAGTTTTACCCTAACTCTGTACATGTAGGACAGCAGTTAACAAATATGTTTGAGGAGGTGGGCTGAGGCCGTAATGTGGAGAATCCTACATGTTAAGCTGTGGATTTCACATTCAACTGAGCCGGCAGTGGTGAGAAAGATTATAGCTAAGAGTTCTGCTCTTGAAAGATTAAACTGGCCTCAGAGGGAATTGGAGGCAGAAGTGATTAAAGAAAGGAAGATTCATTAAATAAAAGTTCCAGAAAGAGTTAACAGGACCCTTGAATAGGATGATGGTGGTAGCAGGAATAAAGATAGGTGAATGGCATCATGAAAGCAGAGCCAATAGAATCTGACAACTAATTGGTTGTGAGAGGAAAGTAGAGGTAGAGTTAATTACTTAATCATGAGGAAAAGACTGTCTCCCAAAATAGCATTTGACTGCCGGGAACCATAAACGTCATATGAATACAATATATCCTCAGATAACACCAAATAGTATTTCCAATTTTTAATTTTAAACAATATTTAAACCAAGCCTGTAATTGTTTTGTAATTATAAAGGAAACAATACCACTTAAAAAGTACAGAGTAGAAAAAAATAAGCAACACAAGAAAAGTAGTTTAAACTTACAGAAATCTAACAGTCTGCACCAAACATATAAAAAAGAAAACCATCCAAAATAATGATCAACAATGATAATATTTATATAGATTTCTTACATAATTTCTATTAACGTGTGTAGAATGACCCTGGTCAACGGTGTGACAGAATGTGGTTGATACAGACAGAACAGTAATTTATTGAAAGAATATTGGGTAACTCAGAGAATCTTTGGGAGAGCTAGAGAACTGGATTCAGAGTTACATCCAAAACCATGGCACTCTCTTCCAACTTTCCAACTAGATCTGGACACTAGATGCCTTAGTGTTAACCACCAGCTGAGTCAGTGGAATCTGCCAATAGAACTGCTGCTTCTGCTCTCTCTGGAAATCAGATACAGTTGCCATAGTTGCCACAACTTATCAGCAAAAAGAATAGTTCCGACTGGTGAATTATTATTTTCATACTACATCATGCCATGCCCTAGCCGAAAGGGAGCCTTGAAAAGCAATAGCCAGGCATTTTCAACGTCCATATGGAAATGGGCTCTACCATATAAGAAGATGCCTCAGATGCTCGTAGGACCAAAAGAATGCTAGACAACGTATTTAATAGACACATTTTAATGCTTAAAAAGAAGTGTATAAAGTTACATTATTCTCATTAATGTGCTAAGCAGCAAAATTCAGATTGAATGGTAAATACTTTAACTAGTACAAGCATATTTACTAGCTTACTAATATAAAAACAACTGTATGGGGGGATTTCAGTGATGTTTGGTCAAAAGAGACATTTGACTTGACATGTTATATATCAGTGTCAGGTCAAGGTTGTCTTGAAAATGAGGCATACTAGGCTAAAAAACTTTTAACAGAAACACGATAAATTTAGAAATAGGCGATTGGAATGTTAGAGTGAATACATTTAAGACCTACTCACCCATACTGGGAGGGTCTAGAAATACACCTTTCATCATGACCACAAGAAATAAATTTGTGGGGGGGAGATCCCCAACATCCTTTGAAACGTTCTGTGATCCCTCTGCTCTACAGACAAGCCGTACAGTGGATACTGCAGTCACCGAATTAGGAAATACAAATGCAATGGAAGTAACTGGATCTTGCCGCGGCAGGGGCCAAGGAGACGCACTCAAATGCCAAGGCAAGGTGGGAGTAGTTACCATAATGAACAGCACCGTCAAAGCAGTAATTAGAACAGTGTGATTCCCACTGGCCTATGGTGTTGGCTAGTTTGATTATGGTGTTTATAGTAGGGAAACAGATAGGAAGCCCACTAAATTCTTATTTGATCTGCATAAGCAGAAAAGTTCTAGGTCAAAAGAACAAGAGTCTAGCCTGAACCATAAAAAGAGGCCCCTCAATCAATTCCTAGACATGGGCCAGTTTAAAACCCAGAAGTCCTAGAATGAAGGGGCAGCCAGGGTCCGCTGAGGAAGAACCCAGGTACACTGCCAACAATTTACATTATTACTCTTTCTCCCAGACTTTCTCAAAGGGATCTACTGGCTTTTATTAGGATAAATGTGCAGTGGGGGAATGGAAATAATCAGACCATTGGGAATCTACTGGACAGTGGATATAATCTGACATTAATTCCAGGAGAACCAAAATGTCACTGTGGTTCATACATCAGAGTAGGGTCTTATGGAGGTCAGAAGATCGATGAAGTTTTAGCTCAGGTCCATCTCACCGTGGGCTCAGTGGGCACCCATACACATCCTGTGGTTATCTCCCCAGTTCTGGAATGCAAAATTGGAAGATATATTCAGCAACTGGCAGAATCCCCGCAATTGTTCTCTGAGCTGTGGAGCAAAGGATATTATGCTGAGAAGCCACCATAATAAGCCACTAGAACTGCCTCTACCAAGGAAGATGACACTTTATCTCCTCTTCTGGGGAAGGGGTTTTATTGAGTATCCAGAGATTAAGTATAGTTTAAGGAAATGCGTGTAGATGCCAGCTTCAAAAGAGGTGTACTTGTGATAGTTAATTTTATGTTTCAACCTGCCTGCGTTATGAGGTGCCAAGTCATCTGGCCAAATATTATTCTTGGTGTGCTTGTGAGGGTGTTTCTGGATGAGTTAAGATTTGAATCAATAAAATGAATACAGCAGATTGCCTTTTCTAATATGAGTAGGCCTCATCCAATTTATTGAAGATGTGAATAGAACAAAAAGGCTGACGAATAGGGAACTCCCCTTCCCTGGCTGCTTCAACTGGGGCACTGGTCTTTTCTAGCCTCAGACTCAGGCTGAAACACTGGCTCTTCTTGGGTCTTGAGCCTGGTGGTATTTGGACTGTAATTTATACCACTGGCACTCTTGGTTCTCAGGCCTTTGAACTAAGACACCATACCATTGGCTGTCCTGTGTCTCTATCTCACCAACCGCAGATCTTGGGACTTCCCAGACCCATAAGCACATGAGCCTTTCCCTTATAATAAATCTCTCTGTATCTCTGTTTCTGTTTTTCCTCTGTCTCTTTCTCCATACACACACACACACACACACACACACATACACACATACATAAACACACACATACATCCTACTGGTTCTGTTTCTCTGGAGAACCCTAACACAGAAGGTATATTAAGCATGAATTTAGGAAACCCAGGAATTGAAAAGCATAGCTGAACATTTATGTATATTTCTCAAAAGAAATGTTATTTGAAGTGTACATGGACACTTTAAAGAAACTATACCAAAAGAAAGCAACAATCACAGAAACAACCTCTGGAAATTCACTCTATACCCATAGTGCTTAAAATAGACATTATCTGCAAGCAATAAAATTTATAATTTCCCAACATTTGGAAACTTTAGTAAGAATGTATGTTATTCTATAAAGACTAATGTTCACTGTGATAATAAGACAAAATTTCTTATCTTCATGGTGATATGTTTGTGAAAATATAAAGTTACACTGACTGAATAAGCTTTAATGAACACTCTAAAACTTAATCTTTTCTCTATAAATTATAAGGTTACATCATGAATGCTGAGACGTTCAGATCCATTGCAACAGAGATATAACTTTTTATACTTCAAAAATAAGTTCTGCTTTTCCTCAATAGGAAACTGCTCTTCTTAAACAAGAATAGTGATAACTCTCAAGGTTGCTGTGCTAAATATTAAGCACAGCTAGGAATTTTCTTACTAATTTGTTCATTTAATGTAAGCTCTTCACCTTTAACAAAAGAAGGTACATTTCAAATGTATGTGAGAATAGGGCTGTATTTTTGTAATTAATTAATTAATTTATTTTTGGCTGTGTTAGGTTGTAATTGCTGCGTGCAGGCTTTCTCTAGTTGTGGTGAGCGGGGGCTACTCTTCATTGCAGTGCATGGGCTTCTCATTGTGGTGACTTCTCTTGTTGCAGAGCACAGGCTCTAGGCACACAGGTTTCAGTAGTTGTGGCACACAGGCTCAGTAGTTGTGGCGCACGGGCTTAGTTGCTCCGCGGCATGTGGGATCTTCCCGGACCAGGGCTTGAAACCATGTACCCTGCATTGGCAGGTGGATTCTTAACCACTGCACCACCAGGGAAGTCCCTAGCACTGTATTTTAATTAATTAATTAATTTATTTATTTTAAATTTTTTTAAACTATTGGAGTATAATTGCTTTACAATGGTGTGTTAATTTCTGCTTTATAACAAAGTGAATCAGCTATACATATACATATATCCACATATCTCCTCCCTCTTGCGTCTCCCTCCCACCCTCCCTATCCCACCCCTCTAGGTGGTCACAAAGCACTGAGCTGATCTCCTTGTGCTATGTGGCTGCTTCCCACCAGCTATCTATTTTACATTTGGTAGTGTATATATGTCCATGCCACTCTCTCACTTCATCCCATCTTATCCTTCCCCCTCCCCGTGTCCTCAAGTCCATTCTCTACGTCTACATCTTTATTCCTGCCTAGGACTATATTTCAAAACATGAAATAGCAACATGGAAATGGACCTGCTTAACTCCTTACTCAAATAAAAAAGTACTAAACTGACATTTAAAAATGGGTAAGAATAAAACAAGCAATGTTCTTAAATTGTAAGATGTGCAGATGATCTTTTCCCTATCAAAACTTAGAATATGAAGAATAAAGCATTTATGTTAATGCCAGAGTAACTAAAACTATATGGAAGCAAATTTATCTGTATATATGCAAGTTTGCCTGCATACAAATGTATACGTGTAGTTTTAGCTATGACATACATTGGTTAATAACTAAATTTTATTAACATTTTCATTTCATTATACCTTGGATACTCAGTTCCAACATTCTCGACTTTACATTAATCAAGGTTGTTCTAAATTGGAATCATTAGCTCTGTTAATCAAAGTAAATAATAGTAGGCAATACATGATATGTTCATATCCATTTGCTTAATTAACATTAGTTTTGTTAAATTATATTTTGGGGGAGTTTTTGTTAAGTCTATTTATTTATATCTAAAGTGTTAAGAATTAATCTTCTATATGGAATCTGCTTTAGCAGTGGCCATTTACCCCGCAAGTCCCCTTTCCTTCCAGTCTGATCTGATTTTTTTATCAAATTCATGTCCAATTAAAAGATGTCACTCCTGTCTTAACATTAATACTCCCTTGACTCTGATGAATATTATTTAAATTTCCAAGCTCATTCTCCTATTTCCATCCACAGAACTAATAAAATAACTTCACATTTGTATTACAGTATGTGGTAGGCAGAATAATGGCATCCCAAAGATGTTAATGCCCTAATTCTTGAAACCTGTCAGTATGTTACCTTACATGGTATAGGGACTTTGCAGGTATACTTAAGTCTACAGACCTTAAAATAAGGAGATTGTCCTGGATTATCCATTCATTTGGATGGGCCTAATATAATCACACGAGCTCTTAAAAGTAGAGAATTTTCCTGAATGGAAGCATAAGAGAGATGGAAATGGAAAAGGTGCAAGAGAATGGTGGCAAAAAGGGGCAGTCAGTAATCTTCCAAGCATAAGGAGGATTTGACATGCTGTTGCTGGCTCTGAGATGTGGGAACCTGTATGCAAGGACCTGAGAGTCCTCTATGAACTAAGGGGAGTTCCCACCTGACAGCAGGCAGGTTAATGGGACCTCAGTCCTACAACCACAGGAACTAGATTCTGCCTACAACCTGAATGAGCATTGAATCATTATAGTTCTTCCCAGAGCTTCCCAATAAGACCCAAGCCAGCCAACACACTAGTTTCAGCCTAATGAAATGAAGAGCAGAGAAACCAGCTGAATCAACCTGGACTTCTGATGTAAAAAGACTAGGGAATAAAAAATTTGTGTTGTTTTAAGCTGATAATTTTGTTATGGCAGCAAGAGAAAACTAATACACAGTATTACAGTATTTTTGTATTCAGCAATTCTCATATTTGTTATAAAGTTTATTTAATATAATTATTCAGGTATTTGGGAATGGCATTATTATGCACCCTTTTCAATGAGTAAAATGGGTCTCAGAGAAACCAAATGACTTCTGGAAGATTCTGTACAGCATACTGCAGAGGATCAGAGCCCCACCCAGGTCTTTTAGGTTCTGGTTTAAGGTCTTGCATTATAACAAAAAAAGAGAACCTGACAGTATTTTAAGTGCAGAGCAACATTAGAGTTGGACGTTTCTTTTCTTTCTCAATACTGCCTTTCTTGACATTTTTAAGGAATCTTTACTTAATGTTTACTTATTTTTAAGATAAGAAAAAATTTAACCTTCTAATTTTCGCTCAGTTATTATAAAAAGCTAACCATAATAGTAAAGCCTCAAAGTGTTGAAATTCCGAAGAAAATGTGTAGAACGATGCAGTACAACATAATACCTATTTCACTTACATCATAGATAGAATGAGATCGGTTTCCTTGTATTGCCATCAATTTACATATTCAAATGGGGTATAATAATGTGAATAAATTAAGTATATTTTAGTTCAATTGCCTGAACCTGTGGCATCTTTCATTGCACGTGATATCAGGACTTCATCACTTGAACTGCTGATCTACATGGCACCCAATAGATTGTTCTTGAAGGTATAACCAGCCTCTCAACAACAGCAAAAGGTAGAGTGAGTTAAACGTTCATAAAATTTGATCACGTGGGTGCATAGTAACAGGCAATGTATTGCTGTAAATGTTATCGGTTTATTTTACAAGAAATAAGGGTACAAAATATACCTAGAAAAAGAAAATGAAAATAAAAACTTCATTTACTATTGTATAGGGAAAAAGATTGAACCTATTTTCCCAATATGTGATAATTTAGATGTAACACTGTTCTGATAGTTTCCATCAAAGCCTGAATAAGTTTTTATGATATATTGGTATGTTTCACTTTAACTACAGCTTGATCAATTTAATGAAATAATGAATATCCTAAATTGAAAAGTATTCCCTGTTCGAAATGTATATTGTTCTAAAAACAAAGAAATAAAATATCTGTAGGAGAATACAGCCATTATGCTTTTAATATTTTCACAACAAAATACTCCAATTACATTTCAGTCTTTTTATGTGTTTGCTAACTGAAGTAAATAAGTTTAAATCATGGTTTTATATAATTTTTCATTCTGTGTATAAGTTAATTTTATAAGTTCTATTAGAAGAAAAATCAACTATATAACTTTCTGAGACATCATATCAAAATTCACTAGGTTAAGTTTGCAAACATTTTTAGAGACTGTCAGTGTTCACCAGAAATGACCATATTGGAATTTCTGATGTGGCCAGAAGTAGAAGTTTAATTCTAATCATATGCAGCATGGCTTTCAGGACTGGAGATGTTCTCATTGTTGGAAGAGTCCATACAATCTGATGAAATTCTACATGGCACAATTAATCAAAGTTTAGGTATAAATAAATATTACTAGCATTTTATTAGATATCAATTCTTCCCAGGAATTTTAAGGAAAAATGTTCTTTAGGTAACTATTTTTTCCCCTTTGAACTTTATTACTAAGATTTGTATTCAACAAATACTCATCAAGTACCAATTATGCTTGAAAGTTGGGTCATATCTAGGTTACTTATTTAAAATGTTCATTTTATAGCCTTTTTGAAAGTGATTCATGTTGTGTTCACAAAACTTTTCAAAGGCACCACTTTGCTTTTATATTAACAATAGCCATTTTGAAAATACAAGGTTGAATGATGACAAGGAGTAATTTCATTGCACTGAGTGAAATGGAAAAAATGGATTATTTTATTTTTGTGGTTAACTATTCATGCAATCATAATTTGATTGTCCAGAATTATATTTCTGATCAGTCATTTAATTCCTGTCAAGCACTTTGAGGAAAAACTACAATACATGAAAGCTACATGTGGATTCTGATCTTATCAGAAATTACATGCATTCACTCTTTGTGGAGAAAAGTGTACACAATGGTTTTAAAGAGAGCTATCAAATTGGCAGGGTTGTATCTATACAATATATTAACTAAACTCAATCTTTCTCTTTGTATTCTAGAGCTCATTAGTTTAAAAAAAATTTTTTTAACTAGGTAAATGACAGAGATGCCTCTCTGTTAACCTGCGCCTATTTTTCTTAGAATGATCAATACGTGATAATTAGTGTTATTACTAGTACTGTCTCTAAACATCTTGGTAGCATCATGAAATACAAAGCAGGTGAAGTCATAATGGAAGAGAATTCATAGGAGACATTGAAGATAATGCTGCCCAAGCATGGTTTTTGGATCTGAATCCTAGTATGCCCTTCCCTCGTCTCACTTTGAGGAGAAAAAGGTATTGAGTCAGCTTCCCTTCTTATTGCCCTCTTATTGTAGAGGGACAGAAATGGGCAATGAAGTAATTATACAGGTAGAAAAAAACTAATCATTAAAACCATTCTCCTGTTAACTTTAAGAAACCATTAGTTGTGAGGCCAAACAAAAGTAAAGGATAACAAGTATTGAGTAAATGCTGAATCACTAATCAAGGCAATATGAAAAGTCTAATTTTACATATTGGTTAACATACATAGTCTTTTTCTTTTTTTTTTTTTTTTTTTTTTGCGGTACGCAGGCCTTTCACTGTTGTGGCCTCTCCTGTTGCAGAGCACAGGCTCCGGACACGCAGGCTCAGCGGCCATGGCTCACGGGCCCAGCTGCTCCGCGGTATGTGGGATCTTCCCGGATTGGGGCACGGACCCGTGTCCCCTGCATCGGCAGGAGGACTCTCAACGACTGCACCACCAGGGAAGCCCCATACACAGTCTTTTTAAAGTCAAAATCAGAGATAGCAACAATATTTCAATTTTGCTTCTCTATACATTTTAATGCTAGTCCTGTAATATTTTTGACTTTCTGTTCAAGTACTCAAAACTACTCATACAAAATATTTTATATATATTGTTCTTCAAGAATGAATTAATTAACACTAGCTTATGATATGGGGAAATGGCTTTACTGTAATCAATTATTTCACCTAATTCAATTTATTAAAAATGATAAAGAGATGGAGCTATTACAGTATTGAATTTTATCTTCACCTGCTAATATAAACTCTTATTATTTTTCTTCCCTAGTTGTAAAAATATTGGGAGAAATCACCGTAAACAATCCGTTAGTACAACTCTGCTTCTCTTGTCAAGGATTACACTTAGTGAAACACAACCCTTGTAAAGGAGTATAATCCCCAAATAAAACTTGATTCTTCATACCTTGTTTCTCAACCATTATGGCCATATAATCTTCAAGGTTACTTATATACCCAGGCAAGTTACTTAGTATTTCTAGATTTTAATTTCTCTTCCTTCATTACATATAGAAATAATAATAGACTCTACCTATTGGAGTTAATGTATGCAAAGCATTTAACATAATGTTTAACATAGCAAGGACTAAATAAATTGTATTTATTAATAATAAAAATACTAAAAGAGGGCTTCCCTCATGGCGCAGTGGTTGAGAGTCCGCCTGCCGATGCAGGGGACACGGGTTTGTGCCCTGGTCCAGGAAGATTACACATGCCGTGGAGCGGCTGGGCCCATGAGCCATGGCCGCTGAGCCTGCGTCCAGAGCCTGTGCTCTGCAACGGGAGAGGCCACAACAGTGAGAGGCCCACGTACCGAAAAAAAAAAAAAAAAAAAAAAAAAAAACTAAAAGATTCGATAATATAAAAGTATTTTATAATTGTATTATATGAACTTAATATAGATTAATAATTGATGTAATATAATAATACATTAATGTTAATTACAGACTATTAATATAAATTATAGTAATTTTAATAATGATGCCACTGAGCTATGTTTATTATATTGATTAAAATGGAACTAATTTGATTGTTTCATTTTTAGCATGACATCTTTCATGCAATGACTGTCTAGATTTACGTTTCAGGTCTTTATTACTTGTCAGGAACTTTGAAACGTCTCAGTAAGGCACATAATCTAATTACAATATTTATTCAGTTATTAAAAATAAGGCCATTTAGGTTGCTTCCATGTCTGCACAGGGAACTCTGCTCAATAACATGTAACAAGCTGAATGGGAAAAGAATTTGAAAAACAACAGATACATGTATGTGTATAACTGAATCATTTGGCTGTACACCTGAAACTAACACAACATTGTTAATCAACTATACTCTGAGATAAAATAAAAAGTTAAAAAAAAATAAGGCCAATAGACAGTGCTAAATTCAAACAAGCAGTCCTATGCTTGTGTGTGCTGGTACTCCTATGGCCAGGTCTGATGGAAGAAAATGAATCTATCAAATGCATTTGACTGGCAGATGATGACAGTTAAAGAAAATGTTTGACTTGGCTTGCGAGGCTTTGGGTGTTTCTCACATCTGTATTTAGCTTCTTAGTCATTTCAATTTTACTGAATACCTACTAAGCATGAGGCACTATAAGACATAAAAGACAGGTAATATATTTCGTATTTCCTCAAGTAGCCATCATCTGGTATAAGATAAAGGAATGGATTTAATGAGTACAGTATAAAGGAGCGTCACATGAAAGGAGACAAATGAAAAGATCACTTCTAAGTGGACTTAAAAGGGAAACATTTATAAAGAAATTGTTATTAAAAAAGATTGTAGAGCACAGACTGGTTCTTAATAGGTGGAGATCAGAAGCACAGTATTTTAGGTATTGGGATGAACAAAAGCATAGGGTTAGAAAATAATAGGACCTATTGTGGGACTCAATCTTGGTTCCTAATGCATAGATTCTTTGAAGAGAATAGTGTAAAATAAGACAAGGAAGGTACATTAAGCCAATACCGAAGCATTCCAATTTAAAGCACTGCACTTGTCCTTGGGCTTATGGGGACCAGTTGTATGATTCTCTTGTCTATTATTTACCTTAGGTGCCTAAGAAGTAGGTAGTAAATGCTTTAAAATTTTTGATAAATGAATGATTTAGTGAATTAATTAAAGTTTGTACTTTAATAATAAGAAATGGGTAGCCATGACATTTGGGTCAAGAGTGGACATTAGAAAGAATGATCAGACAGTGTTAGATTATGATAATTAAAGGGGTTAGAAATTAAAGGGGGAGAAAGTAAAAGGAAACACATTTTATGAATGAGGGAAGAGGAAGTGAGTGTCAACAACTATGAAGGGGCTGAGATTTATCCTAGTTGCAAGCTTACATATTAGGCTGCCACAGTTTCATGGATGCTGGCAGAGGACAAGATCAGAGACAAAGGACTTTATTACTCACAGGTAAAAAGGTTACCAGATATCAGCATTTGTGTTGGTTCCTCAAGCCTCAATTCCCACAGACAGGTGACACATTCATACTCAGTGGGCTACATTACTGGAGAGGAAACTGAACCCTTGTATAAGGCAGTAAGGTAACCAAAACTTTGTCCCAGAGAGAGACATTAAATTTATTATACTGGACAGTAAATCAACCTGTTCGTTGTTCCAGAGACAGACACTATCTCTTTCATCTAAGGCTGTTAACTATAAGCATCCTTGAAAAGATAGTCTAAAACAAAGGTAGCTTACAAGATGTGCAGAAACATGAAAGACCCATAGAGAATTGTCTCCCAATAGTGAAGACCTGAATTAGGAGGTGGCAGTGAAAATTCCATTCACATAGTCACCGTATTAATGAAAGTTTCTATGATTTTTATTTAGCCTGAAGATCAAATTTTTAACAAGGGCAAGAGAATTTTTTTGTTATTTTTTTCTCAAACTAGTAGAAAAGATAATTACTTTATTGCTTCTATACCAATGTTCATCATAGGAGGGAAATGTTGACTTCTTACAAGAATAAATTATCAGTCAGAATTTAACACTTCTGTACTTTTCTTGAAGATGGAAGATAAATTCGCAGAACTCAGTAAGGCTATTCAAAACCTAAGGACAGTTTCTACCATCTTGACAAAACCCAGTAGTAGTATATAAATAAACTCCATGAATTAGAATTTAAAACATTTATGTATTAAGAAGAATGATCAATCAATTATGCATATAAACTAAAATATCACAGTCAATACACTTTGTTCTGAGCTGTGAACATAGCAATGGCTTTTAAAAAGCAAGGCAGAAGCAACAGGGCCACACACTTACTAGGTCCTGTGGTAAAGAATTAAACCTTATCCCAAAATGAGATCTGGCCTTTACCCTCAATTTCTGAGAGGTAATCTCTAAACCCTTGTAACGTCATACTTGACAGGATTATGTTTACTTGGTCTGGGCGGGTGGGTGGGTTCTGAGTCGTGCCAACAATTTAATTTAGGGTGGCCTTTGGGTCACCTGGTATCAGTTGACACCTGTAGGGGGTGGAGATTGAGATCAGTCACATGGGAAATCAATCATGCCTATGTGATAGAGTCCCAGTTAAAACTCTGAACACTGCAACGTGGGTGAGTCAATCCTCGGTTGGGAAAACTCTGTCTCTACTGTCGGCAGTCGGGGTGGGGAGGTAATATTTTGACTGCACAGGGAGAGGACAAGTGGAAGCACTACGATTAGAACTCTCTTGATCTCTACTACGCTCTTCTTCTCTTGTCTGATTTTTAATCTGTATCCTTTAGCTATAATAAATTGTGACCATAAATATAGCAGCTTTGGGTTCTGTGAATCCTTTCAGTGAATGTTTGAACTGGACAGTGGTTTTGGGAATCTCCAAACTTGCAACTGTTATCAGAAGTAAGGGTGGTCTTGTGTGGGCTGTGTTCTCACTTTGCATAAGTCCCAATTCTAAAAAAATTATATTCAGGAGACAATATTTCATCTTTTTGTGGAAAACATTTTATATTTTTCTAATTCAAATTTTTGGTTTGCGTATTTCAATATGTAAAGGACAACATTCCATTTTATTTTTAATAATATACATTTAATTATATATACATGAACGTGTGTATGTACTTTCATGAACTTCTAGAATCTGTTTTCCAAATGCATTTTTTAAACTTTTTAAAAAAATCAACAAGATTGACTATATTTCAGTTGAAAACAAAGCATATTAATCTTAAATACATATTATTCTTATGGACCAAATGCTCAAAAAATGAGATGTATCTTACCTAAAAATAAGTATGTATTTAAAAATGATAACAAATTTGACCATTTTGTAATCATTCGAAGCTAATTCTTCCTCATTTCTATTCTTAGTAGTTTTCTCTTACATATTTCTTTAAATTTATTGTAAACTTAAGGAATTTCACATTTTGAAGTCTTTTCATAGGCAATTCTTGAGCTTCCCAATTAGAAATGTTATTAGCATAGCCCTAAAGATCCTCATTAGTGGAAATGTAATCCCAGCTGCCTACCAAATGAGTTGGAGACACCTTTGTCTCCAACAAAGGTGGAAAATGAGAAGGTCAAATTCACCACACTGATTTCATTCTTTTTTTTAAAGAATACATTAGCTACACTAGAAACAGACAAACTGACCAATTATAGACTCTTGCTGGTACAATGGTGTGAAAAGCAAATTTACACACCATTATCATTAATAAATGCTTATTATATACCTACTGTGTGTAACCTGTACAGAGAGGATGGTCAAGCCTCTTTCCTAGTAATGTGGTTTTGAATCTAGCCACAGCAATTTTTAGCCTTAGAGTTTCAGATTGACTTGGGAGGGCCATGTGCATCAAAGTTCTCTAGGTAGCCTGCATGAAAAAATATGTTCTCATTACTTCCCCTTAGCCCTGTAACCTGGTGACAGTTCTTCTTTTAGTCATGGGCCAGAGGAAGCAAGACAAAAACCCCTGTCATCTTCTAAATTCACAGCATGAGACTATAACATTTCTTTAACTCTTCTTCTTTTATTTCTGTCTCCCACTGCCAGTCTGACTGTCAAAGTCACAGCAGGAAATAAAAATGAAAAGAACCATAAAAGAAACCCATATGCAGAACTTCCCTACAGGAATTCAGCAAGAGGGGTAAAAATAAATGAAAGTGGCTACATTGACATTTGCCCTCCAGCAAAACATTAATAAAAAGGAAAAACAAATGTATGCCTGCCCACCCCTCAAATATGTCCCCTGATATCAGAAAAGGGAATGTTTCACTTTTGTAATAGATGAAAAGACCAACTACTTAAACATATTTTGCTGTGAGGAGTTTTAAAAATATAAAAATTGAAAATGATTCATACTATTCAGGTAGACAAAAGTCAGTATAAATTTCCATTGATTTCAAGGTCAGAGTTTTACACAAAAATTCCGATAAAAACATGTAAAAAACAATGCCTTCAAATTTTGATATGAAACAGATCATTAACACTATCGTGTATAAGCATAAAAGCAGTTAGAGCACCTCAATTTAACATCAATCTAATAGCAAATAGTATATAATAAAAGAAATTTTACATTTTTAACAATTATAAGTTTCCACTGAATTTTTGAAAAAGATTATTTGTTTTTAAAATTTAAAGTATGCTTTTATTACAAGAGTTCTCTGAGTGCACATAGTATTTAGAAAATCTGTATATTGTATTATGTTAACAAGTCATTTCTTAAGTCATAATTGCATTTTTGAAAATGAACTTTTTATTTTGAGATAATTTTAGATTTGCAGAAAAATTGCAAAAACAGTACAGAGCCTTAGTTCTCATGTACTCCTCACCCAGTTTCCACACTGTTAACATTTTATATTACCAAAGTATATTTGTCAAAACTAATAACCTGATATTAGCACATTACTATTAACTAAATCCCAGACTTTATTTGGATTCTACAAGTTTTCCAGTTTCTTTTCCAATCTTGGGTGTCACATTGCATTTGATTGTTATGTCACCCTGGTCTGTGACAGTTTCTCTTTTCCTCAATTTCCACGTCCTTCACAGACTTAGGGAGTGCTGGTCAGATATCCAGTAGAATGTCCCCAATCTGGGCTTGCATAATTGCTCTTAAGCCTATCGATTTGATCCATGTTTGCATAGTTTTGCCCATGTATAACTACTAAATAAATAAATAAGTGAATTTGTTTCAATATTAAAAAGGAGGATGCTGACCAGAAAGATTTGGTAAAATTTTCTCTACTAGTTGAAGTGCTTTATAGCAAGAAAAATAATAAGTATGAGATTTACTCATTAAATTGATAAACATTTATTGAATGCTTACTTTGTGCCTGATATTGTGCACTGCAGAGGGAACACAGAAATGAAAGATGCAATTTCTTTACCCACAAAGGACACAGTCAAGAAAAGGAAAAGTTCAAGTAAATATAAAATTATCAGAGAAAGTGTGGTGGACTGGGTGGGAGTTAATTTCAAAGACCATAATGCCCACAGAGCCAGATATACATGACTGTAAAATAACTGAATGTGTTCAAATACATCTTGTTAGCTTTATAGATAATACCTGCACTTCACTCTATTAGAAAGAGATGTGAAATATATCTGCTCAGGCAGAAGAGGTAACATCCAAGGTAAGTTTTATAGAACGAGCTGAGTTTCACCAGGGGAAGAAGTGGGCAAAAGGAGATGTAGACAAAGGAAGCAAATGCTTTTGTGTGTCTGGAGCCTATGATGCCAGCATGCTTTGAAAATGTCTTTTGGATTTTATTGAAATGAGGATCAGAAGTTAAGAGAGGATTATTCTCCCTATTTATTTTAAGTAAGAGCATGACAAACGAGATTTGCATTTTTAAATATATTGAATTACTTATAATAAAAGAGCAACCTATATCACTCAACATATTGCAAATGTTTTTCATTTCCTTTTAAAACTTCTTTGCATTTTAGAAAGAATATTCTGGCAGCAGTGTGGAGAGTGAACTGGAGGGAGAAAGAACTAGAAGCAGGAAATAATTAAACAGAAACCTGTTAGTAAAATCAAGACAGAGATTGGTTCAAGATGGCGGAGTAGAAAGAAGTGCGCTCACTCCCTCTTGTGAGAGCACCAGAATCACAGCTAACTGCTGAAGAATCATTGACAGGAAGACACCGAAACTTAAAAAAAAAGATACCCCACATGCAAAGACAAAGGAGAAGCCACAATGAGATGGTAGAAGGATGCAATCACAATAAAATCAAATCCCATAACTGCTGGGTGGGTGACTCACAAACTGGAGAACACTTATGCCACAGAAGTCCACCCACTGGAGTGAAGGTTCTGAGCCCCACGTCAGGCTTCCCAACCTGGGGGTCCGGCAATAGGAGAAGGAATTCCTAGAGAATCAGACTGTGAAGGCGAGTGGTATTTGATTGCAGGCCTTCAACAGGACTGAGGGAAACACAGACTCCACTATTGGAGGGCACACACAAAGTGGTGTGCACATCAGGACCCAGGGGAAGGAGCAGTGACGCCATAGGAGATTGAACCAGACCTACCTGATAGTGTTGGAGGGTCTCCTGCAGAGGCAGGGGGTGGCTGTGGCTCACCGTGAGGACAAGGACACTGGCAGCAGAAGTTCTGGGAAGTACTCCTTGGTATGAGCCCTCTCAAAGTCTGCCATTAGCCTCATAAAAGAGGCAGGTAGGCTCCAGTGGCAGGTTGCCTCAGGCCAAACAACCAAGGGAGGGAACTCAGCCCCACCCATCAGCAGACAAGCGGGATTAAAGTTTTACTGAGCTCTGCCCACCAGAGCAACACCCAGCTCTACCCACCACGGGTCCCTCCCACCAGGAAACTTGCACAAGCCTCTTAGATAGCCTCATCCACCAGAGGGCAGACAGCAGAAGCAAGAAGAACTACAATCCTGCAGCCTGTGGAACAAAAACCACACTCACAGAAAGATAGACAAGATGAAAAGGCAGAGGGCTATGTACCAGCTGAAGGAACAAGATAAAACCCCAGAAAAACAACTAAATGAAATGGAGATAGGCAACCTTCCGGAAGAATAATTCAGAATAATGATAGTGAAGATGATCCAGGACCTCGGAAAAATAATGGAGGCAAAGATAGAGAAGATGCAAGAAATGTTTAAAAAAGACCTAGAAGAATTAAAGAGCAAACACCTAGAAGAATTACAGAACAAAGAAACAGAGATGAACAATATAATAACTGAAATGAAAAATATACTAGAAGGAATCAATAGCAGAATAACAGAGGCAGAAGAATGGATAAGTGACCTGGAAGACAGAATGGTGAAATTCACTGCCACGGAACAGAATAAAGAAAAAAGAATGAAAAGAAATGAAGACAGCCTAAGAGACCTCTGGGACAACATTCAACGCAACAACATTCACAGTATAGGGGTCCCAGAAGGAGAAGAGAGAGAGAAAGGACCTGAGAAAATATTTGAAGAGATTATAGTTGAAAACTTCCCTAACATGGGAAAGGAAATAGCCACCCAAGTCCAGGAAGTGCAGAGAGTCCTAGGCAGGAAAAACCCAAGGAGAAACACGCTTAGACACACAGTAATCAAATTGACAAAAATTAAAGACAAAGAAAAATTATTGAAAGCAACAAGGGAAAAACAACAAATAACATACAAGGGAATTACCATAAGGTTAACAGCTGATTTATCAGCAGAAACTCTACAAGCCAGAAGGGAGTGGCATGATATATTTAAAGTGATGAAAGGGAAGAACCTACAACCAAGGTTACTCTACCCGGCAAGGATCTCATTCAGATTCGACGGAGAAATCAGAATTTTTATAGACAAGCAAAAGCTAACAGAATTCAGCACCACCAAACCAGCTCTACAGCAAATGCTAAAGGAACTTCTCTAAGTGGGAAGAGAAGAAAAGGACCCACAGAAACAAACCCATAACAATTAAGAAAATAGTACGAACATGCATATCGATACTTACCTTAAATGTGAATGGATTAAATGCTCCGACCAAAAGAGATAGGCTCGCTGAATGAATACAAAAACAAGACCCATATATATGCTGTCTATAAGAGACCCAATTCTGACTTAGGGACACATACAGACTGAAAGTGAGGGATGGAAAAAGATATTCCATGCAAATGGAAATCAAAATAAAGCTGGAGTAGCAATACTCATATCAGATAAAACAGACTTTAAAATAAAGAATGTTACAAGATACAAGGAAGGACACTACATAATGATCAAGGGATCAATCCAAGAAGAAGATATAATGATTATAAATATATATGCACCCAGCATAGGAGCACCCCAATACATAAGGAAACTGCTAACAGTTATAAAAGAGGAAATCAACAGTAACACAATAATAGTGGGGGAATTTAACACCTCACTTACACCAACGGACAGATCATCCAGACAGAAAATTAACAAGGAAATACAAGCTTTAAATGACACAATAGACCAGAGAGATTTAATTGATATTTATAGGACAGTCCACTGGAAAACAGCCGATTACAGTTTCTTCTCAAGTGCACATGGAACATTCTCCAGAATAGATGACATCTTGGGTCACAAATCCAGCCTCAGTAAATTTACGAAAATTGAAATCATGTCAAGCATCTTTTCTGACCACAACACTATGAGATTAGAAATCAATTACAGGGAAAACAACGTAAAAAACACAAACACAGGGTGGCTAAACAATACATTACTAAATAACCAAGAGATCACTGAAGAAATCAAATAAAAAATCAAAAAATACCTAGAGACAAATGACAATGAAAACACGATGATCCAAAACCTATGGGATGCAGCAAAAGCAGTTCTAAGAGGGAAGTAAACAGCAATACAAGCTTACCTTAAGAAACAAGAAAAATCTGAAATAAACAATCTAACCTCACACCTAAAGAAACTAGAGAAAGAAGAACAAACAAAACCCAAATTAGTAGAAGGAAAGAAATCATGAAGATCAGAGCAGAGATAAATGACATAGAAACAAAGAAAACAATAGCAAACATCAATAAAACTAAAAGCTGGTTCTTTGAGAAGATTAAACAAAATTGATAAACCTTTAGCCAGACTCATCAAAAAAAAGAGGGAAAGGACTCAAATCAATAAAATTAGAAATGAAAAAGGAGAAGTTACAACAGACACCACAGAAATACAAAGCATCCTGAGACAACTACAATCAACTCTATGCCAATAAAGTAGACAACCTGGAAGAAATGGACAAATTCTTAGAAAGCTATAACCTTCCAAGAGTGAACCAGGAAGAAACAGAAAATATGAGCAGACCAATCACAAGTAATGAAATTGAAAATGTGATTAAAAATCTTCCAACAAACAAAAGTCCAGGACCAGATGGCTTCACAAGTGAATTCTATCAAACATTTTGAGAACAGCTAACAGACATTCTTCTCAAACTCTTCCAAAAAAGTGCAGAGGCAGGAACCCTCCCAAACTCATTGTATGAGGCCACCATCACCCTGATACCAAAACCAGACAGAGATACTACAAAAAAGGAAAATTACAGACCAATATCACTGATGAATATAGATGCAAAAATCCTCAACAAAATACTAGCAAACACAATCCAACAACACATTAAAAAGATCATACACCATAATCAAGTGGGATTTATCCCAGGGCTGCAAGGATTCTTCAATATACGCAAATCAATCAGTGTGATACACCATATTAACAAATTGAAGAATAAAAACCATATGATCATCTCAATAGATGCAGAAAAAGCTTTTGACAAAATTCAACACCCATTTATGATAAATACCCTCCAGAGAGTGGGCATAGAGGGAACCTACCTCTACATAATAAAGGCCATATACGACAAACCCACAGCAAACATCATTCTCAGTGGTGAAAAATTGAAACCATTTCCTCTAAGATCAGGAACAAGACAAGCATGTCCACTCTCGCCCCTATTATTCAACATAGTTTTGGAAGTCCTAGCCATGGAAATCAGAGAAGAAAAAGAAAAGGAAAACAAACTGGAAAAGAAGAGGTAAAATTGTCACTGTTTGCAGATGACATGATACTACACATAGAGAATGCGAAAGACGCAACCAGAAAAGTACAAGACCTAATCAATGAATTTCATAAAGCTGCAGGATACAAAATTAATGCACAGAAATCTCTTGCATTCCTATACACTAATGATGCAAAATCTGAAAGAGAAATTAACAAAACACTCCCATTTACCATTGAAACAAAAATAAAATACCTAGGAGTAAACCTACCTAGGGAGACAAAAGACTTTTATGCAGAAAACAATAAGACACTGATGAAAGAAATTAAAGATGATACAGATGGAGGGATATACCATGTTCTTGGATTGGAAGAATCAATATTGTGAAAATGACTATACTACCCAAGGCAATCTACAAATTCAGTGCAGTCCCTATCAAAATACCAATGGCACGTTTTAATAGAACTAGAACAAAAAATCTTAAAATCTGTATGGAGACACAAAAGACCCGAATACCCTAAGCAGTCTTGAGGGAAAAAAACGGAGCTGGAGAAATCAGACTCCCTGACTTCAGACTATATTACAAAGCTACAGTAATCAAGACAATATGGTACTGGCACAAAAACAGAAATATAGATCAATGGAACAGGATAGAAAGCCCAGAGATAAACCCATGCAACTATGGTCAACTAATCTATGACAAAGGAGACAAGGATATACAATGGAGAAAAGACAGTCTCTTCAATAAGTGGTGATTGGAAAACTGGACAGCTACATGTAAAAGAATGAAATTAGAATATTCCCTAACATCATACACAAAAATAAACTCAAAATGGATTAGAGACCTAATGTAAGGCTGGACACTATAAAACTCTTAGAGGAAAACATTGGAAGAACACTCTTTGACATAAATCACAGCAAGATCTTTTTTGGTCCACCTCCTAGAGTAATAGAAATAAAAACAAACAAATGGGACTTAATGAAACTTAAAAGCTTTTGCAAAGCAAAGGAAACTACAAAGAAGACAAAAAGACAACCCTCAGAATAGGAGAAAATATTTGCAAACGAACCAAAGGACAAAGGATTAATCTCCAAAATATATAAACAGCTTATGCAGCTCAATATTAAAAAAACAAACAACCCAATCAAAAAATGGGCAGAAGACCTAAATAGACATTTCTCTAAACAAGACATACAGATGGCCTAGAGGCACATGAAAAGCTGCTCAACATCAGTAATTATTAGAGAAATGCAAATCAAAACTACAATGAGATATCACCTCACACCAGTTAGAATGGGCATCATCAGAAAATCACAAACAACAAATGCTGGAGAGGGTGTGGAGTAAAGGGAACCCTCTTGCACTGTTGGTGGGAATGTAAATTGATACAGCCACTATGGAGAACAGTATGGAGGTTCCTTAAAAAACTAAAATTAGAATTACCATGTGACCCAGCAATCCCACTACTGGGCATATATCCAGAGCAAACCATAATTTAAAAAGACACATGCACCCCAATGTTCATTGCAGCGCTATTTACAATAGCCTGGACATGGAAGCAACCTAAATGCTCATCGACAGCCGAGTGGATAAAGAAGATGTGGTTCATATATACAATGGAATATTACTCAGACATGAAAAGGAACAAAATTGGGTTATTTTTAGAGATGTGGATGGATCTAGAGACTGTCATACAGAGTGAAGTAAGTCAGAAAGAGAAAAACAAATATATATTAACACATAAAAGTTGAACCTAGAAAAATGGTAGAGATGAACGGGTCTGCCAGGCAGAAATAAGAGACACAGATGCAGAGAACAAATGTATGGGCACCAAGGGGGGAAAGTGGCAGGGGGTGGTGGTGGTGGTGCGATGAATTGGCAGATTGGGATTAACATGTATACACTGATGTGTATAAAATAGATAACTAATAAGAACCTGCTGTATAAAAAATAAATTAAATACAATTCAAAAAAAAAAAAAAGATCCGTGCACCCCTATGTTCATAGCAGCACTATTCACAATAGCCAAGACATGGAAACAACCTAAATGTCCATTACAGATGAATGGATAAAGAAGATGTGGTACATATATACAATGGAATATTACTCAGCCATAAAAAATATGAAATAATTCCACTTGCAGCAACATGGATGAAACTAGAGATTATCATACTAAGTGAAGTAAGTCAGAGAAAGAAAAATACCATATGATATCATTTATATGTGGAATGTAAAATATGATACAAATGAACTTATCTACGAAACAGAAACAGGTTCACAGACATAGAGAACAGACTGCTGGTTTCCAGTTGTGGGGTGGGGGTGGGAGGGATGGATTGGGAGTTTGGGCTTAGTAGATGCAAAGTATTATATATATAGGATGGATAAACACCAAGGTCCTACTATATAGCATAGGAAACTATATTCAATGTCCTGTGATAAACCATAACAAAAAAGAATATGAAAAAGATTGTATATATATGTATAACTGAATCCCTTTGCTGTACAGCAGAAATTGACACAACATTGTAAATCAACTTTTCAATAGAAAAGAGAGTCTTTAAAAAAGAAAAGACAAAATAATGAGGTTATGAACTAGAAATGGAGAAGAGTTTTTAAAGAGAGAATCTACAGGACATGCATACAATGGAATATGGAAAATAAGAGAATAAAAGGAGAGGAGATTATCACTGTATTTCTACTTAGTTGATAAGGTACTGACTGGTGTGAGTTACCTGCCACAGGGAATATTAGAGGCAAAGAGTGAGGGGGTAGGCAGATGTGAGAATATTTCAGTTTTGAACAGACTGGGTTTAAGACGCCTGAGTTTGAGGACATTACATAGAGATGCCCAATAGGCTGGTGATTATTGGAAATGGAGCTAAGGAGAGAGATGGGCTGAGAACACATTTTGGGAGACATTACCATATAGATAGTACTGGAAATAATAAAAGTAGATGATATCCTCCAGCAGCACACAGAATGAGAAAAGAAGGCTGTTGTGGAACTCTCAGGAAGCACCTACATTTAATGCATGTGTGGTGATAGACTAGCCAGCAAAGGATATGGAGAAAGAACGGCAAGCAAAAGTAGAGTAAAACCAAGAAAACTTTACCACAGAAACCAGGATGGAGGTTTAATATTCAAGGACAGAGTTTCAAAAAGCAGAGAAAGGTCAATGGTGCCAAAGCTACAGATAGGTGAGTTAATATAGATTATTTTATAATGAATAAGAGGAGTAATCAAAGGATCAATTAAACATATTTTAAAATAAAAGTTTTGGTACAAATTTGCTAATATATGAAAATGAATCAATTTAAAAACTTTTACGAAGTGAAGCATACATTTGTGGAAAAAACTAATACTAGGTAATTTTTGAGACTTCACCATTTTAACACTATGTTCTACTATGTACTCCACAACAATGTTTCAAATAACCAAAGTGAAAAAGGTTCCATTAAAGGTAGATCACAGTGCTTAAAAATTCACCAAAGCGTACTGGAAATCCTTCCACTTGGTATAAGCAGGTAAGAATTTTACAACCAACACATTCCTGGAATTGTTGGAAAGTGCTCAACTCTTCAAATGATTCATTTTGCTATTTTCTTTTAAACTACAGTTTGCTGCCAAAACACTGCTTTGTAAAAATACAAAATCACTTTTCAGGATTTATTTCAGCTAACAAAAAACATTCCTCACATTTACAAAACGAACCCTTGGGGCTTCCCTGGTGGCGCAGTGGTTGAGAGTCCTCCTGCCCATGCAGGGGACACGGGTCCGTGCCCCGGTCTGGGAAGATCCCACATGCCGCGGAGCAGCTGGGCCCGTGAGCCATGGCCGCTGAGCCTGTGCGTCCGGAGCCTGTGCTCCGCAACGGGAGAGGCCACAACAGTGAAAGGCCCGAGAACCTCCCCCCACCCAAAAAACAAAAAAACCAAAAACGAACCCTTAAATAAATGTGGTTTGACACAAAACACCTATATAGTAGAGTTCCAAGACTGATTGGAAATTGCCAAATTCTTTCAATTACAAATGATTTTTTAAAAATTTCCCTTTTAAAAAATATCAAGTGGTAGTATAACAACAACACAGGACACTAGTACAGTGCATTAAAATGTTTTCTTTACTGTTGTCATTTCCTAAATCTAAATAAGCTACCTTAAAATTAAAATTAGGAAAATCAAGAGAAATAAAAATAGATAAGAAAAACCCATATGCAAGGAAAAAAAGTCAACCAGTCTAAATAACATTTTGAATAATGAACATATTCCTGTTTAAAAAGCCAAAAAATAAAACCCATTTGGAACAAGTAGAAAATCAAATCCATAAATACAGAATATCTAGAAAGTACTGACTGTGATAATTTTATGTGAGAGCTTCTACACAATGGCCTAGTATAAAGATATAGTTAAATGAGGGTTATATTTTATATACTGATAAAGATCTCCAAGATATACTTAGTGGGAGAAAACAGATGCAAAAAATTAGATTGTTTCCTCAAGTATTAAAAATTTAGAGTGGGAGTCACATTTCATTATAATGTGTATTGTTTGATTTTATTTATCATATACAATAATACATTTTCAAAGTAAAATAAAATTTAAGGAAAAATAAGCTTAATATGAAGTTAAAAGAATATTTTTTAATTCCCTAGTCAATTCAGAATTCTGTGTATACACAGACACTATATGCAAAGACTCTAAGCATTTATGGTTTTTACCCTTTTCCTCAAGAGTTCAAGAAGCTTTGAGAAGATGTAGTCCATAAAAGCAGAAGAGCATTAACATGGGAAAATTAAAACATAAGATCTAAAAACAGGGAATTCAGCAGATGAACAAGGCAAAGAACTTCAAAAATGAGCAAGAGGAAGACTTAGGACAACAACTGGGCAGCAGACATTTTAAAAAAAGCAAAAACAAAATGGGACCTGCTGAAGAAAAGTTTACAGGGGAAAAAGGAAGAGAAACAATATATGAGCTATTTAACTGTATGAAAAATTTTATTAAACTATAGAATATAAGATATATAGGTAAACTTACTTTTATGTCTAAAGAAAACTGTGCACACTAAAGATCTGTGGAGATTATTAATTCCAGGACAAAAAATGGTGTAGAAGAAAAGAAAATTTTATGTCCTTGTACATTATATGGCCCAGCAGTGAACAATATTTACAGAATCATAACAACAAAATATTGAATATGGATTTAGTAACATTTCAGAAGAAAAAGAAAGTTAGCTAAAAATGTTAACTTACCATAATAGGTAAAATCTAAAATTGAGATTGAAATATATGCATTTTATTTAGATATATGCAGATAAAAACCTGTAAATAATAGCTAAAAAAGAGAAAACTGTTGCCTCTGGTTAGTGGGATAAGAAAGGAGATGGGTGTGCATAGCGACTAGTTTCTTTTTTTATAAACCTCATCTATCTATACAATTTTAAAGCTTTGGCATATAAATAATTTTTTTTTTTTTTTGCGATACGGGGGCCTCTCACTGCTGTGGCCTCTTCCGTTGCGGAGCACAGGCTTCGGACGCGCAGGCTCAGCGGCCATGGCTCACAGGCCCAGCCGCTCCGCGGCATGTGGTATCCTCCTGTACCGGGGCACGGACCCGTGTCCCCTGCATCGGCAGGCGGACTCTCAACCACTGCGCCACCAGGGAAGCCCTTTACCTAGTCTTTTTTTTTAATATATTTTTTATTTTTTATAAATAATTTTAAATGTGTAAAGTATATTAATTAAAAATATAAAGGAAAAAATTTCAAAAAGGAGAAGATAACTTAAACTCGTTGGTAAGAGAAATTTAAATTAAAGCAAAAAAAAGACTACCTATACCCATCCTGCTGACAAAAATGGGAAGTTCTCTAACACTTATTGCTGGTGGGGATACCAGTAAAGGATACTCTAGCATCACACAAAGTAAATAATCGACTTAACCATGGAGAACAACAATATTATAATATTATAATACTTCTGGATCAGACTATTTTTTGGTAAATTTGCACTGTTCAAAGAATAACTGCTATCTAATATTTGGCAGGCTTTTGAGGTGGCTGTATGAGTAAGTGGTCTTAGTACGTTCTCCAGGAGGTATATCAGAATTGGAGCAAAACAATGAAAACCTCCACCTTCTGTTATATCACCATAAGATACTATGGTTTATAGTGCAATCTATAAACTACTTTACTCAGTATTTTAAAATTTATTTTGTAACTATTTCATATTTTTTTAGGAAGTTATTATTTAATTACTGATAAGTGTTAAAGCATAAGAATGCAGGTAGTTTTTTTATTACTCGTAAAGATGTTGATGGAAAAATAAAGATAGTAAGTAAAACAAGGTTCTAGACCAATTTCTACTACTGGCACTTGGAAAATTATTATATATATATATATATTTTTGCTGTACGCGGGCCTCTCACTGTTGTGGCCTCTCCCGTGCGGAGCACAGGCTCCGGACGCGCAGGCTCAGTGGCCATGGCTCACGGGCCCAGCCGCTCCGAGGCATGTGGGATCTTCCCGGATCAGGGCACGAACCCGTGTCCCCTGCATCGGCAGGCGGACTCTCAACCACTGCGCCACCAGGGAAGCCCCGTGGCAAATTATTTAATTCCTTTTTTAGCAATAAGTCCCAGTATAGCTTTATAAAGATTTTGCTAAATTTCTACATATTAAAGGCATTGAAATATTACATGATGACTTATAGAAAACAATACCAAGCACTTATATTCCAGGCACTGTTCTGGGCATGTATTACTTCACTTAACCCTCAAAACAACTTCAACTTTGTAGGGTCAATTACTATCTCCATTTTCCAGTTGCATAAACTGAAATAAAGGGAGAATAAGTTGTCCAAGTACAAAGGTTAGGTCAAGATTTGAATTCAAGAGGTCTCCTAGCCTCTGTTCTTGGCAAGTGAAAGCCAACTCTACAGAAGGTAGAATAAACAACCAGAGGTCAGAAAAACTATAAGAAATAGGAATCTAAGGCCCCAAAGAAAACTAGGCTTGCCTACATGATACAGCACTGGTATCAGCTTTGACCTCAGGGCAACCCTCTTTTATGCTCACCATTCACAGCTTCCTGCTGCAGTTTCAGCTTGCTGGGGTATGTGTATGTTTCAAGGTTTCTTTTACTTTGCAGCAAACCCAGAAATGCAATCAAACTTATTTTTGTATTTAATCCAGGATCCAGTTGAATTTTGTCCAAAAATTCCCTCAAATTGTCCACTTATCCATACAGCCAAGTGTGAGTCCTTTTACATCTTGCTACTCAAGATAACATACAAGAATCAAGAACACTGGCATCAATCGGGGGCTTGCTAGCAGCTCTCAGGTTGCAGTTGAGACACACAATTAGAATCTGCATTTTTAACAAGATTCCTCAGTGACTTGAATGCACTTTAAAGTTTGATAGACATGGTTCTGACAGACCCTTAAAATGAATAAGCGTAAAGATTTTAAGAATTAATGAAAAAAATTAAAGTTGGGGTGGGCTTTCTCCAACATATTTTTAGTAATTAGCGTCGACTTTCAACACCCTAACTTATTTGTGTGTCAGCAAAAAGTTTTGAAATAGAAACACTTTTCAAATTTTCAGATGGAGATGGTTCAAAGAGAAAAGACAGGGGTTGGGTGTTGGGGTATAATCAATAAGGTTTGGGGCTCTAGGATTAGAAAGCTCAGCTGGGTCTGAAATTTACAGGCTTGTATAAATTGATTTGTCTCAACTTCATGCAGCTCATTACTAAAAAAAAACAAGTTTTGAATACAGGTGTCCTTTGAAAGTCAGCGTCATGCTACCATGTTAAACCCTCTTGGGTGCTAGGCATAGGCCAAAAACTCAAATATGTGTCTTTTCAAGTTTTTAACTGTCATCTGGGTATTACCTTGCACTCTCTCCTTATTTTAGGAAAATAACAGAGGTACTTGTTTTATACCCAATTTCTTACAAATTACAAAAAACAAAGTCAAAATTTATTTTTTCCCATTTCTTTTTTTTTGTATACAGTTTAAAAATGCATTTTTGGACAAACTAAACTTAACCCACATGAGACTAAAATGAATTAGTCATTTGTATTTTGGAAACATAAATCTAAAGCTATAAAGACTGACATACATATTTCTATCTCAAACACAATGCTATAATGATAAGTTCTGTGAAAAGTCAGTAACATCATTCCCAATTTTTTTTCTTCAATGTTCGGTTAAACATTATAAAATTGGTATTTTATAAAATAATAAACCCAAATATTTAAAATTTTCATTCATATGCTCAGTTATATTGAAAACTCTATAAGGTATATATTTCTAAATTCAAATAAATGAACCATTATTATTTATTCAGTACTATTTTTTTAATTTGAATTTTATTTTATTTTTTTATACAGCAGGTTATTAGTTATCTATTTTATATATATTAATGTATATATGTCAAGCCATATCTCCCAATTCATCCCACCACTACCCCCGCTTCCCCCCCTTGGTGTCCATACATTTGTTCTCTACATCTGTGTCTCAATTTCTGCCCTGCAAACTGGTTCATCTGTACCATTTTTCTATATTCTACATATATGGGTCATATGGTAATTCTATTTTTGGATTTTTAAGGAACCTCCATACTGTTCCCAATAGCAGCTGTATCAATTTACATTCCCACCAACAGTGCAAGAGGGTTCCCTTTTTTCCACACCCTCTCCAGAATTTGCTGTTTGTAGATTTTCTGACGATGCCCATTCTCACTGGTGTGAGGTGCTACCTCATTGTAGTTTTGATTTGCATTTCTCTAATAATTAGTGATGTTGAGCAGCTTTTCATGTGCTTCTTGGCCATCTGTATGTCTTCTTTGGAGAAATATCTATTTAGATCTTCTGCCCATTTTTTGATTAGGTTGTTTGTTTTTTTAATATTGAGCTGCATGAGCTGTTTATATATTTTGGAGATTAATCCTTTGTCCATTGATTCATTGGCAAATATTTTCTCCCATTCTGAGGATTGTCTTTCCGTTTTGTTTAGTTTCCCTTGCTGTGCAAAAGCTTTTAAATTTCATTAGGTTCCATTTGTTTATTTTTGTTTTTATTTCCATTACTCTAGGAGGTGGGTCACAAAAGGATCTTGCTGTGATTTATGTCAAAGGTGTTCTTCCGATGTTTTGCTCTAAGAGGTTTATAGTGTCCGGTCATACATTTAGGTCTCTAATCCATTTTTAGTTTATTTTTGTGTATGGTGTTAGGAAGTATTCTATTACATTCTTTTACAGGTAGCTGTCCAGTTTTCCCAGCACCACTTATTGAAGAGGCTGTCTTTTCTCCACTGTATATTCCTGCCTCCTTTATCATAGATTAGTTGACCATAGGTGGCGTGGGTTTATCTCTGGGCTTTCTATCCAGCTCCATTGATCTATATTTCTGTTTTTGTGCCAGCACCATATTGTCTTGATTACTGTAGCTTTGTAGTATAGGCTGAAGTCAGGGAGTCTGATTCCTCCAGCTGTTTTTTTCCCTCAAGATTGCTTTGGCTATTCGGGTCTTTTGTGTCTCCGTATAAATTTTAAGATTTTTTGTTTTAGTTCTGTAAAAAGTACCATTGGTAATTTGATAGGAATTGCATTGAATCTCTAGATGGCTTTGGGTAGTATAGTCATTTTCACAATACTGATTCTTCCAAGCCAAGAATATGGTATATCTCTCCATCTGTTTGTGTCATTTTTGATTCTTTTCATCAGTGTCTTATAGTTTTCTGAGTACATGTCTTTTACCTCGTTAGGCAGGTTTATTCCTAGGTATTTTACTCTTTGCAATGGTGAATGGGATTGATTCATTAATTTCTCTTTCTGATCTTTTGTTGTTAGTGTATAGCAATGCAAGAGATTTCTGTGCATTAATTCTGTAACCTGCAACTTTACCAAATTCATCAATTAGCTCTAGTAGTTTTCTGGTGGCATCTTTAGGACTATTTATGTATACTACCATGTCATCTGCAAACAGTGACATCTTTACTTCTTCTTTTCCAATTTGTATTCCTTTTATTTCTTTTTCTTCTCTGATTGCCATGGCTCGGACTTCCAAAACTATGTTGAAAAATAGTGGCAAGAGGGGACATCCTTGTCTTGTTCCTGACGTTACAGGAAATGCTTTCAGTTTTTCACCATTGAAAATGATGTTGGCTGTTGGTTTGTCATATATGGCCTTTACTATGTTGAGGTAGATTCCCTCTATGCCCACTTTCTGGAGAGTTTTTATCATAAATGGGTGTTGAATTTTGTTAAAAGCTTTTCTGCATCTACTGAGATGATCATATGGTTTTTATTCTTCAATTTGTTAATATGGTGTATCACATTGATTTGTGTATCCTTGCATCCCTGGGATAAATCTTACTTGATCATGGTGTATCATCTTTTTTTTTTTTTTTTTTTTTTTTTTTTTTTCCGGTACGCGGGCCTCTCACTGTTGTGGTCTCTCCCGTTGCGGAGCACAGGCTCCGGACGCGCAGGCTCAGCGACCATGGCTCACGGGCCCAGCTGCTCCGCGGCATGTGGGACCCTCCCGGACCGGGGCACGAACCCGCGTCCCCTGCATTGGCAGGCGGACTCTCAACCACTGCGCCACCAGGGAAGCCCGGTGTATCATCTTTTTAACGTGTTGTTGGATTCTGTTTGCTAGTATTTTGTTGAGGAATTTTGCATCTATACTCATCAGTGATATTGGTCTGTAATTTTCTTTTTTTGTAGTTCTGCTATCAGGGTGATGGTGGCCTTGTAGAATCAGTTTGGGAGTGCTCCCTCATCTGCAATTTTTTGGAAGAGTTTGAGAAGGATGTGTGTTAGCTCTTTAAATGTTTGATAGAACTCACCTGTGAAGTCATCTGGTCCTGGACTTTCGTTTGTTGGAAGATTTTTAATCACACTTTCAATTTCATCACGTGTGATTGTTCTGTTCATATTTTCTATTTCTTCCTGGCTCAGTCTTGGAAGGTTATAGCTTTCTAAGAATTTTTCCATTTCTTCCAGGTTGTCTATTTTATTGGCATAGAGTTGCTTGTAGTAGTCTCTCATGATGCTTTGTATTTCTGCTGTGTCCTTTTTAACTTCTTTCTTAATTCTAATTTTATTGAATCCTCTCCCTCTTTTTCTTGAGGAGTCTGGCTAATGGTTTACCAATTTTGTTTATCTTCTCAAAGAACCAGCTTTTAGTTTTATTGATGTTTGCTATTGTTTTCTTTGTTTTGACTTATCTCTGCTCTGATCTTTAGGATTTCTTTCCTTCTACTAATTTGGGCTTTGTTTGTTCTTCTTTCTCTAGTTTCTTTAGGTGTAAGTTAGATTTTTTATTTCAGATGTTTCTTGTTTCTTGAGGTATGCTTGTATAGCTATAAACTTCCCTCTTAGAACTGCTTTTGCTGCATCCCACAGGTTTTGGATCATCATGTTTTCATTGTCACTTTTCTCTAGATATTTTTTTAGTTCTTCTTTGATTTCTTCAGTGATATCTTGGTTATTTAGTAACGTAGTGTTTAGCCTCCATGTGTTTGTGTTATTTATGTTTTTTTCCCCTGTAATTTATTTCTAATCTCACAGCGCTGTGGTCAGAAAAGGTGCTTGATATGATTTCAATTTTCATAAATTTACTGAGGCTAGATTTGTGACCCAAGATGTGATCTATCCTGGAGAATGTTCAGTGTGCACTTGAGAAGAAACTGTAATCGGCTGTTTTCCAATGGACTGTCCTATAAATATCAATTAAATCTACCTGGTCTATTGTATAATTTAAAGCTTGTGTTTCCTTATTAATTTTCTGTCTGGATGATCTGCCCATTGGTGTGAGTGTGGTGTTAAAGTCCCCCACTATTATTGTGTTAGTGTTGACTTCCTCTTTTATAGCTGTTAGCTTTTGTCTTATGTATTGAGTTGTTCCTATGTTGGGTGCATATATATTTATAATTGTTTATAATTGTTATATCTTCTTCCTGGATTGATCCCTTGATCATTATGTAGTGTCCTTCCTTGTATCTTGTAACATTCTTTATTTTAAAGTCTATTTTATCTGATATGAGTATTGCTACTCCAGCTTTCTTTTGATTTCCATTTGCATAGAATATCTTTTTCCCATCTCCTCACTTTCAGTCTGTGTGTGTCCCTAGGTCTGAAGTGGGTCTCTTGTAGACAGCATATATATGGGTCTTGTTTTTGTATCCACTCAGCAAGCCTGTGTCTTTTGGTTGGAGCATCTAGTCCATTCACATTTAAGGTAATTATCGATATGTTTGTTCCTATTACCATTTTCTTAATTGTTATGGGTTTGTTTTTGTAGGTCCTTTTCTTCTCTTGTGTTTCCTAGTTAGAGAAGTTCCTTTAGCATTTGTTGTAGAGCTGGATTGCTGGTGCTGAATTCTCTTAGCTTTTGCTTGTCTGTAAAGCTTCTCATTTCTCTGTCAAATCTGAAAGATCCTTGCCGGGCAGAATAATCTTGGTTGTAGGTTCTTCCCTTTCATCACTTTAAATATATCATGCCATTCCCATCTGGCTTGTAGAGTTTCTGCTGAGAAATCCGCTGTTAATTTTATGGGAGTTCCCTCCTATGTTGTCATTCTTCCCTTGTTGCTTTTAATAATTTCTCATTGTCTTTAATTTCTGTCAATTTGATTACTATGTGTCTTGGCGTGTTTCTCCCTGGGTTTCTCCTGTATGGGACTCTGCGTTTCCTAGACCTGGGTGGCTATTTCCTTTCCCATGTTAGGGAAGTTTTCAACTATAACTTCTTCAAATATTTTCTCGGATCCTTTCTCTCTCTCTTCTCCTTCTGGGACCCCTATAACGTGAATGTTGTTGCATTTAGTGTTGTCCCATAGGTCTCTTAGGCTCTCTTCATTTCTTTTCGTTCTTTTTTCCTTATTCTCTTCTGCGGCAGTGATTTCCACCATTCTGTCTTCCAGGTCACTTATCTGTTCTTCTGCCTCTCTTCTAGTGTACTTTTCATTTCAGTTATTGTATTGTTCATCTCTGTTTGCTTGTTCTTTAATTCTTCTAGGTCTTTGTTAAACATTTCTTGCATCTTCTCGATCTTTGCCTCCATTCTTTTTCCAAGGTCCTGGATCATCTTCACTATCATTATTCTGAATTCTTTTTCTGGAAGGTTGCCTATCTCCACTTCATTTAGTCGTTTTTTCTAGGGCTTTATCTTGTTCCTTCATGTGGTACATAGTCCTCTGCCTTTTAATTTTATCTATCCTTCTGTGAATGTGGTTTTTGTTCCGCTGGCTACAGGATTGTAGTTCTTTTTGCTTCTGCTGTCTGTCCTCTGGTGGATGAGGCTATCTAAGAGGCTTGTGCAAGTTTCCTGATGGGAGGAACTGGCAGTGGGTAGAGCTGGTTTTTGCTCTGGTGAGCAGAGCTCAGTAAATCTTTAATCTGCCTGTCTGCTAATGGGTGGGGTTGAGTTGTTTGGCCTGTTGGTTGTTTGGCCTGAGGCAACCCAGCACTGGAGCCTACAGGCTCTTTGGTGGGGCTAATGGTGGACTCCGGGAGGGCTCATGCCAAGGAGTACTTCCCAGAACTTTTGCTGCCAGTGTCCTTGTCCTCACAGTGAGCCACAGCCACCCCCCCCGCCCCCCCCCCCACCTCTGCAGGAGACCCTCCAACACTAGCAGGTAGGTGTGGTTCAGTCTCCTATGGGGTCACTGCTCCTCCCCCTGGGTCCTGATGTACACACTACTTTGTTTGTGCCCTCCAAGAGTGGAGTCTGTGTTTCCCCCAGTCCTGTTGAAGGCCTGCAATCAAATTCCGCTAGCCTTCAAAGTCTGATTCTCTAGGGATTCCTCCTCCCATTGCCGGAACCGCAGGTTAGGAAGCCTGATGTGGGGCTCAGAACCTTCACTCCAGTGGGTGGACTTCTGTGGTATAATTGTTCTCCAGTTTGTGAGTCACCCACCCAGAGGTTATGGGATTTGATTTTTTTGTGATTGCGCCCCTCCTACCATCTCATTGTGGCTTCTCCTTTGTCTTTGCATGTGGGGTGTCTTTTTTTGTGAGTTCCTGTGTCTTCCTGTCGATGATTGTTCAGCAATTAGTTGTGATTCAGGTGCTCTCGCAAGAGGGAGTCAGTGCACTTCCTTCTACTCCACCATCTTGAACCAATCTCTTATTTTTCAGTACTATTATTTGAAGTTTCTTTCTTCATTTATTCTGGTTGTAGTCTACTTCTTGATTTTTTTAATTTAATTAAATATATGGAAAAATCAGTAAATATAAAATTTTATTTTACTTTTTCATTATATTAATACATTTTTATAATGCAGTGATTTTTGCCTCACTTGAGATATATTTATGATTCTTTAGTTTTTAATCATAAAATACATGCATAAAAGTATTATAAATAGGAAGCATTTTAATAATAGATAATTTTATTGGTTAATTGCTTTGAAATAAAATCCAGTATTAAGGTTTTGGAAATACTGTCTCATATTTCAGAATAGATGATATGTGATTTCTCTCAACTGTTCAAAATCCTGTCACTACTCACGAATCACCTGGGTAGATTTGCAAATATATTAGTGCCCAAGACACTCACAAAATCACTTACCTCAGAATCTCTTTGGTGTTGGACATAGATATCAGTATTTTTTAAAGGTTCCCTGTATGATTCTAAAATTTATCTAGAGTTAGGAACCACTGATCTATCTTCCTCATTAATGCTTCAAATAACAATTCTGTTTGAAAAAATATCAAAGAAACAGCTTCAGAAATAGTGTACTGAAAGAGCTGCTATTTGCTTATGTTGATAAATCACCTTAACCAGTGGGAAATCCTTGGATAACTATAATGCATATGAAATATAAACCTTACATTAAATCACTCTTCATTTGTTTTTAACTGAAATCTGGCTGTAGTCATCTTCTGCATTGTGTTATATTTACATTTTTTTTTAATTTCATGAAAACAAACAAAGGCAAAAGCGATTTTCTTCAGGTCAAATATATGGTTGGTTTTCTAAAATCACCCTCTGAGCTGCTAATAGAATTTTATATAACATACTCAGTATCATTAATCTACTGTACAGCTTGGGTTATGTTGATATGTTTAAAAGGATAAAATTTAGAATTCCCTCTTGGGAACAAATTAAACTCATCATTAGAGAAGACACTTTTGACCTCCTTGACCTCCTAGGTGGTACAGGTATTCATATGGCATGTCATCACTTTTATACTGTTAAAATATCAATTATTAATATTAAAATTTTAATACAAGTTCACAAAGGAAACACTATTAAGCCAGTCCAAGAATAAAAATCATCAACAATATAATTTCTGATTTCCTGGTCTGTACATTCAGACATATTTTACAAAACACATCATGATTTTATGTTTGCAACTTAGCATTTGACATAGGGATATTTCCTGATAATCTTAACTCTACCCCTTAACACTTGAATGTAAGTATTTATAGTCTTCAGAGTCATTCTGAATGTTTTACCCATTATATATTCTTTCTAATAAATATTTAATAAGGCTTCTGATAAATTAATATTTTCTAGTAAAACAGAAGACAAAATGGATATGAACAAATAACAGTTGAAAAATCTAGTCAAAACTACCTTATGCCAATTTTCCCATTCAGTTTGAAAATGCTTTAAATATCCGAAAGAAACTTGACACTTAAGATCTGAGAAAATTTGCTTGTCAAAAGTTGACTGCTACAAATATACATGCCTTAATCCAGTATTCTAGGCCCAACATAAATCACTTTCCTACTTTATCCACCTCTCTATTTCAGTCACAGTAAGGTGGCTGTTCACTCCCACTCAATGTTCTGCCTTTACAATCTATGTCTACTATCTTTTAAGATAAATCTCAACCTATACCAATCACTGGAAGCCTTTAAGAACATGAGTTACCTTCTCTTCACTATTCCATTGCTACTTATGGACTCATCATTTAATATTCTATTTTAAAATCGCATACATGTGTATGCCATTTTATAATGCTACAATGCTAAAACAAGAGGAAAAACTGTTGCCTCGAGTGGCCAAATAGTAATATTTTTGCCCTCAAGGGTAAAAAATATTTTCTCTGTTTTATTTATTTGTATCTATTGAATTTAGCAGCAAGCTTAGCCTTGGGAGAAAGCATACATTAATTACTCTTGGTAAATTTACTTTGGGTACCCATTTACTCCTCTTCATGTCTTTGTTCTGCTCAGGCCCACGCCCTCCAGGTGATGTTCCAAATTCTGTAATTACCCCTTTGCTTAGCTGTGTATTCTCAACCGGCTAAGAGTAATCTGATAAACCAACATCTTAGGGATTGTAGACTAAAACTTACAACAGGTGAATGTGTTGTCCTACAAGGTGTGTGTGATTTTGGAGGATATATCTTCATTATGGCATTTTAGGCCAGGAAATAAGCAGGTGAAAAATAGTTCTGTGCAAGAAAACTGGTGTATTTTCTTATTAATAACTCCTTAACTATCATCATGAAAAGAACGATCTACCTTGCCAAATCATGGTTTTTTAATACAGGGTTAGAGTAAGATATTAAGAAAGATAATAGGTTGAGAGAATCATTTAACAGTTTTCCACCGCCCATAATTTGGGATTTCCCCAAAATTATATAATCAAAATATGAAAAGAACTTTAAACATAGCATTTGATATACGGCACTTTAATAAATCTTAAGCACCTCTCTTGGAAAGTACTGTATGTGTATCTCAAGACCCGGAAACAGTCCCTGAGTTGTAGCAAGTGCTCATCAATTATTTGTTTTATGAATTAATAAATAAATGCATTTATTTCAAAGTGGATAACTGCTCTGTAACACAAAGGCTCTGATTATGCAGTGAAACCTATACCTAATTAAAATGTATTTATATATATTTGCTTTCATTATCAAACTAATAATTTGAGGGCTAGCTTCTTCGAATGCTACAATAGCATTCACAAATTTACCACACATGGGTAATATTACATTGTTTTACTGTCACATATCTTAGGGGTTTTATACACTTTAATTTTGCATAATCCTTTTTTTTTTAAATCTTTGGTGGAAGACATACCAGTTTAGTTTTAACATGTTAGGTCACTTAGATTATGATTGAAACAATCAGATGTTGTTTGCCTCCAGAGGCTTATTTGCTGACACACAGCCTGTATACTAATATATAAACAGCCACACACTTTGACCAAGATAGCATCTTTCTTGCTTATTATTTTTAGCAATAATAGCTCAGTAAGAGGACAGTGTTCATTACTCCACATGCTTTGACAAGTGAGAACTTTTCTGATTCATCACCTGTTTGCTGCCACTATCCTAGCAGTTTCTTACATAATGCACCAAGCATCTGGTCGGGTCATTTTTAGCTTTCCATTTGCAAATAAGGTTATGTGTACATAATTGTTCTCTCTTGATAGAAGGAAGGGACCAAGTTTCTGTAATAAATATTGTCCAAAAAATATATATATAATGAAAATGCACAGATATTTTCCCAATTTTTCATCTTCATTTGATTATCATATTATTATGGAATCTGGCACCAAAAATTTAGTATCACTGCTATTTTATAGTTAATATTGCTGTAGTTCAATTTAATCATTATTATGACTAAGAAATATTCTAAGCATGCTTGATCAATTACTATTTCTTATACAGTTCTTTGGGGATACTGACAAGTGTGTATTATCTACCTTTCTTCTCTAATTCATCTATCCATCCATTTCTATATAAACCTATGTGTATATTACTATTTTCATTTATATTTAAAAATCTGCAAACATACTATTATTACATTTATATACTAGAGACTTCTGTATATTTTACTTTATACATGTCTAAAAATAAGCAAAGCACACACTAAGGAATTAATTTACATACTACTACTTGTCTAAATACTAGATCTTTTTCTCCTCTGCTATGGTAACTTTAATCTGCCATTGCAGTAGCAGGGTTTTCACAGGTATAAATCAACTGCACTATTGATTTTTCCCCATGAAATGATGGAAGAATTAACTACTGAATGATTAAAGATCACTTTGTGTAAATTAAGTGGCATAGGATTGGATACAGTAAAATAATCGTAGTAACAATAAACTTCTGCAGCAAAATTTCCTCTCAGAGAAAAATTTAGCCCTTCTCACTAGGAAAAAGATCGTTTGGCTGTAACCAGGGAAAATTACAGGGAAAATAAATGAAATACTTCTCAATTTTAACAGTTAGATCTAGGAACATACACATTGTCTAGAACAGACATACTTTTATTAGAAGCTTTACACAGTCATAGCATTATTAATATCTATACTTCTTAATATCCCCTAATGTCAGATACATATGTAGATTAACATGAGAATAAAGATTTTGTCAAATTGAAATGATATAGCAATACAAAAAGAAACTGATAAATTAGAGTGTGTATGAGTGGAAATTCTGTAAATCATATTGTAAAGTCTGTTTAAGGTAATGAGTATATTTTAACTGATATAGAAAGATGACAAAAATGGCTTTCAAGATAGAGTCAGAAAATTTGAGTCAACTAGAAATACCTGTATAATCAAAAAGGGCATAGATGTTAACAAAAGAGTTAATGGGATTCTATGAAAATTATATGTGAATTATGGCCGAACCAATTTACAATGAAAGCAAATTGGATATAACTTCTCATATGTAGAAGGATAGTGGATCCGTTTGACAGATGGTAACTGGAGAACAAAGGAAGGAAAAGAGAAAAAAATTCGAGATGTTAAGAGAATGTACGAAGGGTACACAGAATACTGCAGACATATGTATAACCGGAGAGGGGAAACTAACAGAGGTTGGTTCAGGAAATCAGTGACAGTTTCTGTGTATCACCACCACCACTACCACAACTACCACCATCCAAGAAAAAGAGAAATGATTTCACTAGTAAATTCCAGTTCAACAGACACCAAATAATATTTAGTTTGATCAAGGACAGACCTTGAAGTTCCATTACAGTTTTACTGCACACAACACATAATTTATCACTGTACCACACAATAGACACTCAGGAAGTGATTTGTGAATGATTATACCTAGGTGATTCCAATGGGGACATAAATTCTGGTAGGAGAAGAAAGGAAAATGTGAAAATATCTAAATAAAAATACACATTTTTCATTGTTTGGGGTTTAGGCTGTATCTGTTGATACATCCAACAAGCTAATTATCAAGGAGTGTAACCCAACAAACAGTGGCATAGAAGCAGATTAACTTATAGAATGTAATATCCCTTTCATCAAGATCATTATAGAATGGTACTTTACCTCATTATTATTATATGCTTACCATTGTCTTAGTTGTTTTATTCTTTGTTTTCCAATTAGATCCAAACATTTTGTTGCTTTTTCCTGTGTTTCCTCCCATTGGCCCATCCTCTTCTCTATCCTCTTATTGAAGTGATTTTCAATAAACTAATATTGATTACTGAAACATTAGCAGAACTGAATTTATAAACTAGTTTCAGTTCTCGTGGAGTTAATTTGATTATACTGAATCACTACAAATACTTTTTTGACACAAGTGAGGGCTCTGAATGTCCACTGTTCCTGAGTACAGCTTACAAAGCAAAACAGATGTAACATGTGTAAGAACCTAGTACCAGTTAGTTGAGTGTAATGGAAAGTAATCTGCCACCTTTTGGTGTGGCCTATTTGCAAAGACTCTCCGCTTCACCAAACTCTACTCAGGCTTCTCTGAACTCTCTTCTCAATGAGGCCTTTTGGGCTTCCTTTGTCATCTCTGCATTGTCCAGTTTTAGCCAGAATCCTGCTAAGTCAGTTCAACAAGAATCCCGCAATATCCAATCATCTTCAATATCTGATTGTGTGCCTTATCCTCCACCATCCCCCAGGTGACATCTGATCACCTTGACCTGCCTTCACAAGAATCCTATTAGGTCAGTTTAGCTAGAATCCTCCCTGATGTATCCTCCTCTTTATAATTTCCATCCACTGAACTGCTCACCCTGCTCCTGGGCTATAAATTTCCCCATTTTCTTTGTTGTATTTGGAGTTGAGCCTGATTTCTCTCTCCTACTATAAAACCCCATTGTAGTAACTGTCGGTATACCTATCATGATAGTCCTCCTTAAACAAAGTCTGACATCATCTTTAATAAGTGTTATGAATTATTTTTTTCTTTAACAATATCTAAATTCCCAGGAGAAAGCTGTTTAGCAGTGATGCAGTAATAAATTATCTCTTACTCTGCCTCTTTACATAATTATTTGGTGGTAGTTTTGTAGAGCTGTACTGTCATTTGTGCTAAATGCCCAAAATAAAGCAATCTTGGGCACATCTTATATTTTTATTTTGCTTGTTTTCAGACTGAAACAGCTGTTCAGAAAAGGAGGAAAATTACTGTTTTCGTCTGCACTCAGGGAATGCCAACTGAAGCCTCACACCTGGAGTTAGAATTTCTGGGCTGTGCTCCAAACTGCCAGTGCTGTGTCGTGGATTCAGAGACAACAGAACTACAATCCCCTGGCCACTAGAATCAGGTGGGGGTAATAACTTGTTAATGTGGCCACCAGGCCTAAATCAAAAAATCTCAAGCCTGGGTCAAGGAAAGAAACTGCAGTGCCTTTTCAAAAGTTTAAGAGACCAGCAGTGCTGGCTAAAAAAAGTTGTCTTCTGAAGTAGTAGGAAATCCCATACCTGCACCAAGATAGGCTTTTGTGTTATAATCATAGCCTTAGGATGCAAGCCTGCTTGCCTTTTGATCTTGAATAAGTCTCATTTTGTAATCCATTCACTAAACCAAAGCACAGTAGGATGCGTGACTCTGACTGAAGCAGTTTCTCAGTCTTCTACAAAGATGAACTACATCAATGGCCTTTACTTATGTCCTTATTACAACTGAAATGAATACTCTAAAACAATCTGAAGGCATTTATAACTGGGTTTGAAATTCAGTGAAAGAGGTGGGGGGGGTGCTATCTCCCGGGCTACTTGATCAGCAGCCTGTGATTCCATTAATAATTAAAACTTAACCACTTATGTATTTAAGTAATACTGCATGAAAACATCTATTTCACTTTAATCATTTATTTATTTAGCCATATAATTATAAGGGCTTTACGGTCATTTTTCTATTTCTCTTGAAAGAAGAAAAGAATAATCTGGTAAGTTAAATTCTTATGCACAAATCTGAAGACAAATTATGTAGCTCCATGTTGCCTTCCAATGAATATCTGCCCATATTCTTGCATTAATGGGAAAAAGTACTCAAAATATATATAATGATAACAGATGTGGTCTTAAATATTCTAGAAATATTTCTACTTATTTATATGGTAGTAGAGCATTTCAATTTCATATGAGTATAACTGAAAAAAAAAGTCTTATTGAATTGAGTCAGCTTCTCTAGGAATCCTTTCATGTTCTATACTTTATGCAGTATGTGAAAGCAGTCAATAGAAACATGTTTCAATATATATTCAAACTAAATATTTTCTTAGCTAAAGGTTAACACTTGCTCTACAACATCATTAGACTTTAAGTCCAAAGGGAAGAATAGTGGTGTCTTCTCGTGGCATTTTCTAAATAAACACAAAACAAACAGGACACTGGTTTCTTATGTCTTTAAATCTGATAGCCCAAAGGCATGTCCTTTTCCAAGAGTCCTTTATGACATCCTACATTTCTCTAAGCAGTACAGCTGGACTTCTTCTAATGAAGTAAAATCCTTTCTTGGGCACTTTGGTGGGGGGCTGGGGGAGTCAAGCTCCTCCCAATTAAGATTTGTAAAGCCTTAAAAAAGTAGGTCAGTCACTGAGTTTTAATAAAGATGCTTCCAGCAGTTCAAAAGATAGATCTGAAACTGTTCATGCCCCTGCCGGCATTTGATACCTAATCTTAAAATTTCTGAGGTCAATAAAGATAGCCTGAAGCAGGACCTGCAGTGGTTACTGAGCTTTAGTAACTCCTAGAATTAAGCACATATTTTTGGACATGTCTTGCTAAGATCAGTAGAATTGTCTCACGATCACTGAATTTTTCACTTTATCTCTATCCAGCTGCTCGGCTGGGGTAGGATGGAACAGGGAGAAGGGAGAGTGGTGACCTCCCCTCAAAATAATGTCCAAGAATTAGTCTTTTTAAGGTAATTTTTGACAAGGTAATTATTAACCTTACTTTAAAAGATATTAGAGGAAAGTCAAAGCAAGGCTAGGAAAAATTACCATAAAGACAATCCAGGTGAGCGGCCTTCTTATTTTTCTTTTTTAATCAGGCTAATTCTCCTACAAATCAATTCCAACTTCTCCTTATGCCTGTGATGGTAGAAATCAGCCACAGCTCTGTATTAAAGAAACACAGAGTCTTTAATAAAATATTTTTTAAGATACAATATTTATTCTCTTTATTCCTTCCTCTCTAAATTCCCTCTTGGTGATGATCAGACTAACACTGAAATACATATGACAAAATGTCTCACCATGGTGCCAACATAGTTGTCATTCCATGTTGGGACTTAATCTGAATTATATGGGGTCAATAAAGAAGCACAGAGGCTAAAACATGTGTACATGTAAGACATTTCACATGAATATGATAAATTACCATCCTCAGTTTCCTTATCTTCTACTGGCATTGATTGGAATTGTGGCAATTAGTTAATTATTTGGGATGCTCCTTTTTTTAAGGCTATCTTGGGTGAGACGTGCGTATTTTTGTTTTTGTTTTGTTTTTTGGTGGGAATAAGTAAAGTAGCATAATATAAATGTGAGGTTTATTAGAAGGCTATGAAAGCATTTCACAGAAATAAAGCCAGGATTTAGAGCTGGAATCGGCAATGTGTCAGTGATCTAGAGAACTACACTCCTATCTCTCCTTCTGTCTCTCTGGCAGTGTAGGCAGCTAAACATATAACCACCAGCTCTCAGGGACAGGACAGGTCTGATTTGGATTGTTTGCCACGTTCCATTGTGCTAATAGATTTCAAACTACCAGCTGAAGTCAACCAGTCTGTAAAAATTCCCCTAAATTTAGCAAAAGGTTCCTATGAAATGGAATAAGCTGACTTCAGTACACTACTGCTCTCAGCCACAATGTCTATTGACCTTTTCTCTGCATGTTCAATCCATCCTTCTGATTCTCTTTGAAGACTGCATTCTATACTGACTTTACCATTATGCACATGCTTGAAAATGGCTGTCCCAGCCCCATCTGGATTAACATTTCAAAGACTACGCTTCTAATTTTAATTTTTCAAGGGATATTTTATTGTCTTAGCCTATACTTCATGTGTTGCTAAATTTAAGGGAAGAAGAGGTGTTGATGGCAATAGGCCTGAACATTACATAGCCAAAACCTGAATGCCGCTTAAAGCAGACTGAACTCCTTTTTTGGAATACTATTATACAAGGAGAAAAAAGAAGACGAGAAATCACAGTATCATATACATGGATTATTAGCCATGGAAATATATTATGGTAGCACACGTGAATTTTTTAAGTGCATTACAGAACTTTTAAAGAGAAGAATACTTCCAGTGCAATCCAAGTATTAGCACAACTGATGGTACCAGCTATTTATGCTATTATTTTACATTTTTAAACTACCAAAAATATTGTGAATTTGTATGTAATTTGTGATTTTCATTTGCCCTTGGATAAGTAATGAAATGATAATCACATACATGAGCATTCTTTTTGATATCAAACTTAAAAGCAGAATAGGTTACAGTTATTTCTAAATCCGCCAAAAGAAAAATGTTCTGGGAAAAATCTCCATATATACAAAGAACAATGGCTTACATACACAGAGATATAAATAAGATAGTATTATATTTTTCAAGTACTACAAACATCAAATAACATTATCATCCCTTTTATTTTTACACACAGCAGCATTTCCTTTATCAATATATTACATATATATACTTTATACATATATATTCATATTTTTATTTAAACCATATGATTTTATTATAAACTTTCCACTTTCACAGGCTTGTATGTAAAGAATTTCATACAATTAATACTGCTAATAAATGGCTTTTAAGGCTGCTGGTGACAAAAACACATATCCTCTATCTGAATGATACAATCTCTTACAATAATCTTTCACCTTTTTATCGTTGCTAGGTATCCAGCAATGATATGTTATATACAAGCTAATAATGAATCATTCAATTTCGCTGATGCCAGGAGAATCTGATGCCAGGAGAATCTGATGCCAGGCTGAATTTTGTTGGCCTAAAGATATCTGTACTGTTTTCCTCCCATTGAAATACATTTTGTTTGATAAAAGGACTAACCACTCAGTAGAAAATTGGAACACATAAAATCAATAGATTTCCTTGCTTACCAAACCAACATGATGTATAACAGCAAGTAATTCTGAAATCCATTTAAACAATCCGATTTTTTTAAAAAATAGGTGTAAATTCAATTGAAGGATATAGACATTTTATTTTATGACTATGTGTCAGAGAGATGATACTGTTAACTGTAGAGTCACATGAAATTCAAGCTGATCCCTTTAGCAAGGACAGAACTTGGTGGAACAGAGAAACATTTGAGGATAGTTCACATGAAAGAGGATCAAAGTGAAGTTCCTACTTGTTTTTTTTTCAATGAGATATCATGGCTCATGTAAATTTTATAGTAATTTCTAGATTATATAACCTAAGTCTAGTATTATCAAATATGCTAATTATCCCACTTGTTATTGATGACACATCTGTAAGCAGGTTTAGTTCGTGGCACAAAATATGTCCTCATTAAATAAATAGTTAACAAAGAAATATACATCTACAAGCGTCAAGTGGTTATAAACTCCCCCCAAAATGTATAGAAAATATTTAATGTATGTATGGGCCAGACCAATATACCTAAGCATCCAGAGAGTTTGAAAAGCAGATAGGCTGATGAATTTCTGTCCTTTAATAACTCATCAGCCTATCTACTGGACATTATTTTAGAGCTGGAACAGATTACTCTGCTTTAGGGAAAGTAAAGAAATGGGCACTGGCTGCAACAGTTAACCTTTATCTTCTGTTCTGGATTGAAGCCCTACCCTAGCGTAATCCTTTCAGCAAAAGGGAATCTTGCTGTTAACTGGATCCAACGTCTTGAGAAGGCATTTATAGAGCATTCTATTGCTACCTGAGCCTCTGCCTTTGCGCAAGGTCTCTATGATATTGTCACAAGGCCTTCCAGACAAGAGGACAAGTGGAGGTGGACAATCAGTTTGTATTTGGATTCCTGAAGCTGTCCAACATGTCCAACTGCATCCAGCTAGAAGCAGAAATGTGCACCTAAGCGCCATGTGGGCTAGAGGCAGCCCAAATCTTTAAGTTCACCTCTTCTTACAAAAATAATCCTTCCAGTTACATACAAGATAATCCCTAAGAAGAATTTTGTAAATCAATCTTCATCTCAACATGTTCCTAGTGGCATTTTAGTGCTACTCTTAGATTAGCACCTTGGATAACTGCTCAGCAGGCCACTACTTAAAACCAGCTCTTGAATGTGCATTCGTGAATTTTTCTTGGAGACAAGGTACACAGCTTTTTATCAGATTCTCTAAGGTGTTAATATCTGAAAATAACTGGAAACTACTTCCTTAGGGTATTGTGAGGTTGAGTGATATCACCAGGCCTCACTCTTTAAAGTGGTAGGAAGGAAATGGGTATATCTTCTATTTGAAGTGGTTTATTAAAAAGAATATGGACTTTGGTTTAACTTCCTTTTCTCTCAATAGTTATGTGATCATGGAAGGACATAATATTTATGAATCTATTTTGTCATTAAAAAATTTCTAAACTAATAAACATTTTTTAGAAAGTATTTATCACCCCAATTTAGATTAATTCTTTTATATACTAAATATTATTTAGAAGCTAGCATTTATTTTTATTTACACTATAAAATTATTTGGGTCCAGTATAATATGATATGTTTACTTTTTAATATACTATGAATGCTGAAAACTCTGGTTTTTGAAAATCACTAACAGTTATAAAATTATTATAATTTTATATAATTTATAACTAAAATTAATATAATTTATAACTAATGATTGTATATCTCACCATACCATAGAGACATGCAGTGATCTAGGAAATAGCATTCTTTTAAACACATTTGAATTTTTTAGGTTAGTTTAAGGTTAAGTTACAGTGAGAAGACTTAAGACCTAGGAATTATTTCCTAAGATAAACACGGCAACAAATAATACTTGTTTAGTAAAACATGACCATGGTTTATAAGTAAGATATTTCACTTTTTAAACTCATTCCTCATGTTAGCAGTTGCTTGGCAGATTTTAGCTCATTATCATTTTGTCTTTCTCAATTACTTGGGCAGTTACTGTATTTTATGCTTCTGCACTTTCTTAATCATGCAAAGTTGAGTGACTGAACAGTACAAGCAATATCCACACAGTTTTACAAAACTTTTTACAGAAACATATAACATTTGCACATCAAGTTTGTAAAACTCATCTGTACCCAGTTTCTAAGAAGAATTACTAGGAAAACAAACTAGGAAAAAAACTAGGAACTATGTTATGATTTATTGTAAAAATATACAAATTATAAGCTATTAAAAACAAGATGTCTACTTCACACAAGCACTTTTATGAAATGCAAAAGAATTTAAATATCTAAATTCATATTTTGCTTATCAATAGAAAGAATAATTTTTGAACCAAAAAGCAGTATCAGATATATTGACAAAAAATAATTTGAACTTCAAAAGGTAAGGGATCTTAAGCACGTATCTAACTATTCTAATTTAGTTCAAGTTTTCTTACCCAGACTAAATATATCCCAGTGTTACAAGGACACTTGCATGTGAGTCGATGATTTTACCAATGACCTTTGGGAAACAGTGACATTGGGACAACAAGGCTGCAACACTGAAAGTGCATAAATGGGCCTCAGACTTCAAAAGAGAGAAAAGGATTCATTTATTAAAATGGCTTTATGTTTAACCTGAATGAAATGACATACTACAAATGGAATGGGTAAGAGCTTCTTCAGAGAAAGGGTGGCAAACAAAGAACCAATATAGCCTACCAAAAACCATTTGACAGATTAAATACTCTCCCCTCAAAAGTAGAGTTAATAACTAAAATAATACAAAAATATGGGAAATTGTAAATATGTTCATTTTTCTTCTCTTTTCACAAGTTCAGACAACTCCACTTGCATAGGCAAAGCAAAAACATTTCCTTTTCTCCATTCACAATGATCACTCAGAACCCTCCTGTTTTTCTCTCCCAATCTTCTCCCATTCCATTTCATTTCTTTGCAGCTACTGGATTTTACTCTGGATTTTAGCCCTGCTCTTGCAGTTGGTACATTGTTTCTGTGGCTTTGACTTTTGATATCTCATACAAACTCTGGTCTGGGCACAGCTTGCTCTTGTGTCTGTTCCTGGTCTCCTTGGAGACTGCCACCTACCACTAGCCCACTAGTTAATGGCCCTGCTGACATTTGCCCAGAGGAATGAACAGGTATAATCATTCTATGTATTTTAGCAAGGCATTTGCTACTTTTGCCTCATGATAACTTTGTAGGCAACATGCAGCTAGAGAAAATGCATTGGATGCTGGTAAGCTAAGATGGATTGGAAGTGGGTGCAAGAACGAGAGGTGCAGAGTAGTGGATCAGTGTACAGTTCCCTAGCAGCCTGGCTTGAGTCTGCTCCTCTCCTAGTTTCAGTGTTTTATCACTGATTCAGAAAGAAAATGATCAAATTCACAAAAGACAAATTTGGGAACCTAGCCAACACATTGGGTAACTGAATAAAATTTTAAAAGATTGCTTAACAAGTTGGAGCCACAGGCAGATTCTAACATGAAGCATTAATATCATTGAAATGTGAAAAAGGGAAAAAAGGTATATATATGAGGGTTATATGAAGGCTAGCAGCTCTTATACAAAAATTACTTAAAATTTTCCTTGCCAGTTCCTTGTGAGTAAATAGCACAGTAACACTTCCAAAAGCTAATGCAATTTTTGTATTAATCAGTAGTACCTAGACTACTTGAGGTGATAGTATTGATCTCCCAGTAACTATAAAAAGTCATATAAGGAAATGGAAATGTATTAAACTACTGGGGTATTGTGTGGGAATATTTTAGACACTTTTTAATTTAATTCGCACAACAACCTCTATAAGAATTTATTGCTATCACACTTTACAGATGACAAAATAGAATGTTAGAAAAGTTAAGCAATCTTCCCAAGATCATAGGTACTAAAGTTAGGAAATAGTATTTTAAGCCATGGCTGTGTGATTCTAAAACATGTAGGTTTTACGTCATAGAAATGGATCCAGATATTCGAACTAAAATGAATGTGGTGAGGAAACTGAAAGCTACTTTCCCCTTCCCCCCCCAAAACAGAAAAGGCACTACTGTGTTAAGACTAGGCAAGGGAAGATATATGTTAGACCAAATCTTTGTACTGAGATGCTTCAAAGGATAGGGAATTACCAGTCTCTGGGAGGTTTAGCACAGGCTGAATGAGCATTTGTCAAGTGTTCTGTACACATTAGGCAGTTGATTGGACTAGGCAGTTTTTAAGGAATTTTTCAACTGAAAGAATCTCTGATTCTAGAATATTTATGATTGATGGGGTTCAAGAAGTGAACCAGAAAGCTTAAGTATGAGAAAAGAGGACGATATTCCAGTGCATGTCTTAGTAATATGCACACTGAAGCTTTACAGCATTCTGAATCAGAAGCTGTCAGGTACTCTGATATAGGTTTGAAAGAACCAGAAGACTTTGAAATAATCCTTTGTATATATAATTGCTCTGTATCAGTAACTTCAAATTAAATCTTAATCCAGTATAATCATTTAATGATTTTATTCAAATTAATGAATTTGAACTCTTAGCATCCTAAATTTTAAACATTCACCGTGTTCTAACATTGTGCCAAACACTAAAGGAGATGAACATAACATTAAATAATACATACTTCTTGGTACATGAAGTAACCACCAAAGATAGAGAATATATTTTCATGTCTTTTTAAAGAATAAAATAATTATGCTGTACCATTTATCTAACACTTGGTTTCTCCTTGTAAAAACATTAATTTCCAGCATAAGACATCTTGTGAGATTTACACGTGTAATGTGCAGTTGATTACAAATGAACATAGCCAAGCTTGCAACCTTGATTTAAAAAGTATGATCCTCTAATCTAAAGTAAAACATTTAAAATTAGCTAGCATTTTAAAATTGGATACATGCGAATAATTAGCCTCCTAGTTTTTTTTCCCTTTCTTTCTATATGCACTTGCTGCAGAAGAACATCTTCATAGGTATGAAAGGAAATAAAGAAGAAAAGTTCCAGTGCTGACTCATCGTCTGTTTGCCTTTGGGCCTAAACTCAAAAACTCTTTATATAACCGATCGTCTTTTGAAACTAGACCATTTGGTACTGGATTCTTTTTTTAGGGAATTACGTAATGGGTGATGCTGTTCAAAAGTGCCTTTTATATGCAATTATTCGATATGTTTAGATAAAATATAAGGGTGGTGCCTCTAAAATATAGTTAACTCCAGCATCCTAAAAGACCTTTCATTAAATAACAAAATGAGAAAGTATGTAGGGTATAACGTTAAATGAGTGTATACAATGATTGCAACTATATAAAGGGACATGTGCCCACAAATAATATGATATGAGTCCTCAACTCTTTTTTCTCTTTATTCTCATTCTCTCTCTTTTCATCCTTCCCTCACCTCCCCACCTTCTCTCAGCATTATCATTCATTCCAATGATTTCAGTCGCTGCATATACAATGATGCTGAGTTACAGATGCAAATTCCCAAATTCCTGTAGAACAAACAGATCTGGTTGTGCTAATGTCACATGGAAAGTGACACTATTTTAAAAGTGAATTAATATTTCCTGCCACTTCAGTTCCTTCTCCCCAATAACTTATATTAATTACTCTATCACCATTCACCCAGTCATTCAAGATAGAAACTCTAGTAATTCTCCACCTCTCCTTTCCTACATTTTCTTTATCTGCCTAGCAAAATATAGCTGTTAGTTTTCTTTGCCTTCATTCATAGTTCAGCAATGTCATTCCTGGATTATTTAAATTGCATCCTGTTTAGGCTTTCGCTAATATTCTGTTCTAAATATACAACCCAAACTTCCTTTCTGAAATAAAGATATATCATTCCCTTTCTCAAAACAACACAAAACAAAACAAACAAATCTTTAAGTAGCTCTCCATTAAATACAAGGTAAATTTATTTTAAAGCCCTTTAATAACTGACTTTAATTTCAGTACTGTCATGTTCTACTATCCATCATATAGCCTATTTTCCAACTATATCGGAAGTATTTTTTCACACACACTGGTGATGCCCATCAGAAGTGAGGTTTATCTTTCAAGGATCAGCTCAATTATGACCTCCTTCATTCACTTTATTTTTCAATAAATCTTCTGTCAAGAATTTGTTCTGTTTTCAGTGCTCCCAATAGCACTGTTCACAGTACCAGAGAGCATTTATCCAATTGTCAGATAAGCTTATATATATCTTCCACCACACTTGTGAGGATTCTGAGAGAAAATAACGCATCTTATTTGTCTTTGAATCCCCTATGTATACAAAACGAGCTCCAAAATGGTTTTTGAATGAATGAGTGGAATCACAGCTAAAAAATATTTTTTCCTTCTATATGATCTTAATCAATGAAGGAAATTACAAGGTATACAGTTATAAGAATATGAAATATATCTTAAATGGGAAGATATAGTGGGCTAGTGATTATCATTTATTTATATTTACTGAGAGAAGAAACAATTTGAAAATTAAATGATATCAAATCTAGAATCATCAAAGTAAAATTCTGAAATTGTAAAATAATAAAGGAGCACTGATAATGATCTAAGCAGGTGCTCTTATATGTGGTAAGATTTTGTTGTGGTGTAAAAAGGAGAAGAGACATTTGAAATTAATCCAGTAGTTCTAACATATAACTCAGTCATATTTGCTGGAGAAATCAAAAATTTTTTAATATAAGGACTTGCCCCCATACCAATTTATAAAACAGTCACTTGATATTACTGGAAGATCTGTATCAAAATTTTCAGATTCCTTTTGATGTAAACTAAGCTTAATCATTATAAGAAGTGGTTGGTGCGGCAAGCTCTCCTAAATGTGGTTCAGGTTTATAGAGCGTCTGATTGGAGGTATAAGGGGCCTTGCTCATCAGGGAGCTCCTCTGTGGTAATACTGCTTTTGCTACATTCAATTTTTACTTCTAAGTTTTGAATCAATAGCACAATAGCAGCAGATGTTATGTTAGAGGTAGTAATCACCTCTTCATGGTAATCAGGAACAGGCCGTATGTCCCAAGACATCCAAGCAAAACCAGTAATATTTCTGTAGTAGTCTAGGACAGAGAATGCCTAGACTTAATCTAGAAATGAAATAAAAAGTTATTAAAATCTCTCATCTCTCATGATTCTAGATATGCATAAAATATTATCTTTGTTTTACTTTTCTTTGTAGGTGAATTATGAAGAAGAAGTCTACGGGACATTTTATTCCACTAGATATGCTTCAAAAAGATTTAACTCTGTGTGCCTGACAGTAAGAAATACAATTAGAATAGCCTCTACCTTTAAAGTACCCACACCTCATGGTTATGAATCTAACTCATGCACACTAGGAAAAAAAAAGACAATATGCAGTAAATGTCACAACAAAGATACAGATGAAATGCTGTGTGGGTTAGGGAGGGTAGGGGGATTCAGGGAGAGAGAGAGAAGGACAGGGAAGGAGGGAATGAATATGAATGAATGAATGTGAGAGAGACATTAACAGGTATTACTGCTGGGTGGAAAAAGGAAAAAAGCTAAGGAAGATGTTTTCTGTAGGTACTATAGTATGTCACTCAGATCCCCTTCTGTGGACCGAGGCCTCCATTATGTCAGCTTTGCTGCTCACACAAGGTGGGGCCTACAGCTTACACAGATGACTTGTAGATGAGGGGGCCAAGGGATCTCCTTGCCTCCATTAAAGAAATCTCTGAATAGCTATTTTAGCTTCAGAGCAACCTGTGAGGTTGAGGGAGTCCTCGTCTGCAACTACATCTCAATTCAACTTCTCCATCTGCCCATCACAATTCCCTCTAGTTCCCTAGAGGACTCCCCAGTAAATTTCCTGAATGCAAATACTGCTTCAGGATCTTTTTTACAGGAAATCTGACCTAAGATAGGATAAATAGAAATCAAAACAATGGTTATACAGGTAATTTTCAGAGTACACTAACTTAGAAATATATCCATTCTGGTCAATCCTTATCTATAGGACACTGCTGAGCCCGAGGGAAGCAGGCGTAGCCAAAATTAGGGCCTGACACATAGTGGAGGCTCCAACTAATAACTGTTTTTGCAGTGAGTAACTAAAAACAAGTCAAATACATTACAAGCATAAGAACAGTAAGCTAGAAAAATCAAGGTGTTGACCTCTGAGGTTCACTAACATGACTGCGTAAAGAGAAGAAAAATGATTCTCATGTAAATCATGAAAGAAACGTGAATGCTGTCAGTTATTGATTACGGCAATTGGGAGCACATACTGGTATTAACTCTACAGTACAAACTTCAAGAGAAGGGAAAAAACTGAAAGGGGCCTGCATTAAGAAGCCCATATAAAAGAGGTACAGTTCCATATCTGAATCCTCTGAACAAAGACCTATGAAATATTGCTTGGGCAAAAAAAGTTACAAAATGTATATTAAAGCATCAGAGGAGTCTAGAAGAAGCTCCCTCATGGTGTATTGTTTCAGCCAGAAAGTTAGAGTATGCTGATTAAGCTTCACATAAAAAGTTAACTTCTTCATACACTTAGAGGACAACAGAAACTATTATCATCTTTGGACCAACACAATTTTCAAATCCTAAATAAACTCTGGAGAAATAGCACTTAGCTTTTCTTCCCCTTTCTAACGTCCCTAAATGTGATTTTTGTCCCAATGTAATTAATCTGATAGGCCTACATATTGTAGAAAAGATCACCAGAGATAACAGACTTATTTTTCTAATGCTCTTTTAATTGCAAATGACATCATCCAAGTCCAAAGTTTTACTCAGAGTATCAAAGAACTCATGAATAGTTGTTCTGTCCCAGGCTAACCTTTTGGAAGTTTCAAAATAAAGACATGCCAGAACATAAAATACCAAAATATTACTTACACACAAGCAAATTAAGAGTCAGAAAAGATAGAAATTAAAATGTTTTCTTTGTTTGCTATTCATGCAAATCATCAAATGAATACCACATCTTTACAAACCACACACTAAAAAATGAAATACGGTGAGGGAATTTTAAGTTTCAGGCAGCAACACTGAAACATGATTTCAAAATATAGTCAAGGCATTCTTATGCCTTCTTGGAGATACCTAAATGTATTACAATTTATGATAAAATATAAAGTTAAAAAATAGCAATAAGTAATAAATAAATGATATTTCATATTTTACTTTGAGTTAAAATACAGCATATTTAAACTCCCCAGCCTGGTACTGTAACCTTTGCTCAATCACGGTGACCATAAGAACCTTCCTTAAGTGGCAGTCTACTTACAGCTTCAATTCCCTTGCTTGCCAATCAGATGACTGTGGAAGAGTAAGGTCTCACTTACAAGGCTGTGTACTGAGCAATTCTGTCCTTCAGGGATACATTTACACAAATATCATGGAGCTTTACTAAGAAATAAGTGCATATTGCTTGAATGGAGAAGAGTAACAAAAATGAGAAAAAAATACAAAGGATCTTGGGAAAGTTGTAAATTGAGAGAAAGTATGTTACAATAATATAAATAAGGCCTTCCAGTGTGCATCTAACCAGAAAAGCCGTTACATTTTTGTTTCTAGGGAAAAATATAATTTTAACGATTCATTTAAATGATGGTGACCTGCCCACCCAGAAGCTATTTTTCCTTCCTTCCAATTTATTTGTCGATGAAAATATGCATTACATATTGCCACACAGCTGTCACTCTCTACTTGGCAGGAAAATTGAAGCTGTGATAGCACATGTTGCTTATTATGTTAAAAGCTGAAAACAAGTACTTAACTAGGTACATGTCAAATACAATTTAAAAACAAATTCACTCACAACAAACGAACACCACAATAATAGATCTTAAAAACTCAATTCAAATGATATTTCTTATGACATGCAAAGAAGAAATTCATGAAGAAAAATTAAATTTTTTCACATGAAAATTCTACAGTTGTAAATGGATTATTGTTGTTGCTGAACATACCCTCTAAGGCTGTTCATGATGAAAACCTCTAGGTGTATAACTCAGAGCCTTTAATCCCTGGCTGAGTTTGGAGAAGTTTTCACTAAGAGTTAGAAGCTCACCAGCGGCTATCACTTTATATGTAAAGCTCTCCCTAAACGCTTTACTAAAGATCCCCAATAATAAAATTTACAGGAAAAATACTGCCTTCTTACTAGCATGCAAATTATTGTTTCAATATAAATATACATAACAATCATATATTTTGCAGTGCTTCCTGTAACTTATGACAATTCTGGTCTAATCTTAGTAAGATTCTGAACAAGTCATAGTATCTCTCTGAATTCCAGTTTCCTCTTCTGTAAAATGAAGGGCTTACATTGGTATGTAACATTTCGGAGTTCTTAAATCAAATCAACAACAATTATAATAATAAATGAAACATGTAACAGTGTGGTTTAACATGGAAAATACTTTTTGAAAATAAAGTGAATCAGATGTAATAGTCAAATGGAGTTGAGTTTGATTTCTGACTGCCATTTAGCTGTGAAACTATGGGCAGTTACCTGAATTTTCTCTGAGAAGAGTTGTGTAAGTAGCAAATTACCATCATGGAGATACTACCATGACCATGTCTAAGTAATCTGTGACCATCACCCAACCCCACCTGCCAATATTTTAGTCACTTTAATCCCTACGCATGATGATAATTTCATCTTTTTCACTGAATGGTGTTAACTTAAAATACAGTGACTATGTTAAGTAGTCCATTAATTAAAGATTAAAATAAAAAGCTAGTTTACCCTTTCATATCTCCAAAAAGTAAGAAATGTAATAAAGATATATTTCAATACTCCTTAATTGCTCCTAGAATTTCATTTTCTGTTGATCTAAAATATGTTTCTTGACATGATGCCTACCTTACACTCCAGCCCTTACAGTGCCAATGATTACTTTGGTTGAAATTGTTAGGTTAGTATATGATTACTTCTGTAGTTATCACAACTATCATTAATGATTGGAATAATTAAAACTTTTTGTCTGTCCTCTACTAGCCCACATAAACTTCATAAGGTCAGGAGCATTTATCCATCCAGTTTACTGCTGTCAGCATCTGTCACAGTGCCTTGACCTTGCTCAATAAATATTCTGCAGTTAATGAGTAAATGATGCTACACATCTTCTTCACATCTCCCTCTCCAAGGTCGCTGCTTCTCGCAGTTTTGCTCCTTGCTTCTTCTGAACTCACACAAAAATCCTCTGTATTTTATAAAATCTGAAAAAGTAGAAGCTTTTAGCATCTTCACTTTTTCACTGCAAATAGTGGAGTTATTGACAGCAATTTTTCCAAGTCTCTTTAAAATTTAACTTTAAAATGTTCATGAAGCTGTATATTTGAGGCCCTAACACTGCTCTCCCTTCCCTGCAAGATTAGAAGTTTTATTCTGTTAAGCTCCCCTGGGATGAAGTAGGCCCATGGGAGATAGTTTTGTTTTACACAAAACTTACTTTATAAATCTATCTCAGATTCTACCTTAAGCCCAAACAGACTTCACCCTAAATTTCAGCCACACATGTCTATAAAGAGCTAGACTGCAAATGGTCTATTTATATGTTTGACCAAGCAGGCTTCCCTTGGGGCGGTGGGGGGAAACACTCACCCAAAGAAAAGTGAATATTGCATAATTTTGGTTGAGGACAGAAGCTTAGAGTTGCTCATTTATTTAATAAATATTTGTGATCTAAATCAAATAAATTCTAGATTTTGCTCTCAATCATCTTATACTCTAATAGGAAAAGTTGACAATAAATTAATAGTTACTTCTTTGTAACTAATGTACCAAGTACAATAGAATAAAGATGTGGTTATGAGTATGGTCTGTCATCTGTCACTCTGGTTGCCCTATGCTCATTCCCAGAAATGTTACAATTGCCACTGGAATTGCTTCCACATTTGATATCTGCCAGAGCCTTCGACATCAACACTGGAAGCCACAGCAAGGAAGGAGAATGTTGACTGCAATACTGCAGAAACAAAAAACAGTCCTCAGAACACATTCATGTTAACCCTTGGAAATTTCCACAAATAATTAGGGGTATTTGGAGACACTGAGGTCCCAAAGAGGGTGAAAACAGCACCGGAAACTCACTAGTTGTTAATGTTTGCCTTATCCACTCATTCTTGGGATAGCTTGGGGAATACAGATTATAGAACAAAACTAGTCAGAAATGAAATAGGCTACCTTATAAGATGGTAAATTCTCTGCCTATAGCCTCTAAAATGGTGGCTTTTGTCAGAGGTATATGGGATGGGAGGGTAGCCTTATTGAACAATACTCCCTTTAGCTCTTAGATCTCATGAGTCTATAAGATCATATAATGGAGCATTACACATGTATTTTGAGCCACCCATTGTGTCCTTTTCCTGTACTGTCTTTCTTTCTTGGCAATGTAGTCATATTTTGAAGAAACAGGTATAAGGGTCTATACATGAAATAAAGTTTGTACCATTTCCTGAAGCCCCTTCAGCATCATTCCCTGTCCAATCCTATACCAGAGTTAGTATGAACAAAATTTGCAAATATCATTGGTTCATGCTGATTATGCTATTTTGGCATCCATTGATTGTTTTTAATGGGAACACTTGCTATCCAGTTGGTTTTAACTATTGATAATAACCAGCATATTGTTTTCATGTGTTCCTTTTCCTACTGAGCGCTACACTACGTTTCCACTAACACTCCTTTCCTGCTACTTCCTATGGTGGGTAATACCATGGCAGCTCTTACCTAGCATGCAATTTACCTAGGTTTGCACCACATGATATGGGAAGTACCAGTTAGAATTACAAAGGTTTCAGAGACAAGAAAAGGTATCCTGCTATGTTTTGAATGAGTCCAAACTTAGTGAAGGAAACTTAGGTCTCTTATGTACAATAATAGTCTGGTGCTTAGAAAAGTATCATGTAGTTTTATTTGAAAACCTAGAATATAAGCTTTAAAATAAAAATGTTTAAAATATACAACACATAATTTCACTTTAAAAGGAATGACCTGCTAAGCAACTAAAATGAGATCCCTAGGCTGAAAGACTTATAGTCTATTTGAGGAAATAAAATAGAGAAAAACAATGAGGAATACCAAAAGATAATACTCATTAAATGATAAATAATGTAGTATATACTTTATTTACTCTTTACAGATTCAGCCTTCCTAGTCTGTCAGAATCAAGGAAATCCTCATGGAAGACAATGGGCATGAAGGGGACTCTGAGTAAGAATGGAAATGTGCATTCCAGAACAGAAACAGCATAACTGAAAACATACAAACACGGGTTAGAACAATTTATATAGGGAACAGACATGAGGTTCAGCCAATCATAAAGAATTATCCTCACAGGAGCTGGAAAAAGAAAATAGGCTCAGCTTATGGAAGGCCTTTTAGTAAAAGTAGGGAAGTATAGATCTGATTCAGTAGGCAATAGGAAAGCAACACACAGTCGTTCTTGATCAAAGGAGTCCAATGAGGAAAGTGGTATATAACATATAAACAGACAGTGTCATCCAAGATGAATTGATTATAGAAGGGAATAGGAATGGAAGCAGGAACCCTGGCTCAAAAAATATTTTGAGGTCAGATGAAACTGTGCAAGCAGCTATTCTCATTACTATTTTATTTACAATACTTCTTAGATCTTCAGGCAAATTTTCCCCCAATATAAAATACATGTCAATAAAAATGTCACTTAATTGTCAATATTCACATATATAAACATATGGTATTAATATATACAGAAGCCTGAAAAATAGTATGGTATGAGACTAGTTTATTCATCCATCCATTCATTCAACCTTTGAGTACCTAGGATGAGCAAGGCATTTGGTAGATTTGCAGATACTAAGATAGTAAATTTTCTATACCTATTTTCTTTGGTAACCCCACCCTTATTCATCTAGTCAAACTGAAATACTCTTCCATCACAACTTTGGTGAGTATCAAGTCTTCTTCCACTGAAATGTCCAAATCTAACTGTGCATCCCTTTTGCATTATCATGATCAGACCCTCATCCTTTCTCCTCAGGGCATAAGGCATTATCTTCCTCTATGGTCTCCATTCCTTTAATCTCACCTCTTTCCAATCTATTATTCATACTATCACAAAAAGATTCCTAAAACAAACATTTAATTCCTTCTTAAAACTACCCATGACTCCTTATTTCAAACAAAATGAAGCTTTAATTCCTCAGCAAAGTACGCAAGGCCCTTCGCAATCTAGCTTCCATTGACCACTGTGGCCTTATCCACCATCCCTCTCCCTAGCCGCCTGCTTGCACTGCAATCCCACAAAGCTACTCTTTTTTTTCTTTATGACCTTACCTTGAATTCACACACTGTTGCTCAACACCTGGAAAAATTCTCCTAATGCTTTAAGGAAAGTTAAAATGTTATCTCCTTTTATGAAGCCTTCCCCAGATTCCCCAGGAAGTTTTGCTAACTCTCTGCTTTCAAGTATTGTGTATGTTCCTTTATATAGAACTTTTCATGTAGCTTTTTATTATGTTTTCCTCCTTATTTCCCTTTCAGGACAGATACTATGTCTCAGTTATTCTGTATTCTAAGTGATTAACACAGCGCTTAGAGGCCCTAAAATACTGTTTGAATGAGTAAATGACTTTATCCTGTAAACAATGTGGAAGTTATAAATTTATTTTTAACAGCTTTATTGACATATAATTTACACACCATTATAGTTCACCCAATTACCTGTGTAATTCAATATTTAATGGTTTTTAATATATTTACAAAGTTGTGGAACGATCACTACAACCCAATTCTAGAATATCATCATCATCCAAAAAGAAATTTCATATCCACTAACAATTACTCCCTATTTCCCTCTCCTTCCAGCCCTAAACAAACACTAATCTACTTTCTGTGTCTATAGATTCAACTATTCTGGACATTTAGTATAAATGTGTCTTTTATGATGGGCTTCTTTCATTAAGCATATTAATTTTGAGGTTCATAATGTTTTTGCATATATCAGTTCTTCATTCTTTTTTTACTGAATAATATGCCATAGTATGGACATACCACATTGTGTTTATCCATTCATCAGTTGATGTGCATTTCAGCTCTTTGGCTATTACAGATTATGTTGCTATAAACATTTGTATACAAGTTTGTGTGTGGATATATGTTTTAATTTCTCTTGGGGTAGATACCTAGGAGGGAAGCTGCTAGGTCACTTGGTAACCCTATTTTGACAAACTATCAATACCAAACTGTTTCTTAATTTATTTTTTGAATAAGAAATAAATTCATATGATTTAAAATTCAAAAGGAATTAAAGAATCTGTAGTGAAATCTCATCCATGCTTGTTTGCCACTCAATTCTTCTTCCATGGGCCAACCAATCCTTATGGATATTTTTTATGGTTATAAAAGTATATTACATGGAAATTCTTTTAACTCATTTTCAACAGAAATTTTAGAAGTCTACGTACTATTATGTTTCTTACATTTCTGTATATAATATATATTAGAAATTGTTACATATTAGGGCACATAATCTTTCTCATTTTTATAGTCATGTTTTATTTATTGTATGGATGCACTAATTCCCAAAGATGAAGATATAGCCTTATTTTGCAATATTTTGGTGTTATAAACAATGTTGTAATTAATAACCTTGTGCATGTGTTAGTTCATATTTGCATGAGTAAATATAAGGAATAATTTCTTGGGAGTGGAATTGCTTTATATAAAAAAATTTACTTCTTATTTCAAAATATATTGCCAAATGGCCCTCACTAAAGCTATACCCCTTTTGCCCCCTCTAACAATGTGGGATGGTACCAGTTTCTTTGCATTCCTGTAAACCCAGTGTGCTAACAAACATTTTTTTTTCTAACAAAATAATAAAAATTATAATTTAATATATATTTTATGTATATATTTACCCCATTGTGAACAATTTTGTCTGTCTTTAATAGGCAATTGTATTTCATTTCCTATGTTATCTGTTCATATTTTCTGCCTATTTTTCAATTGGATTTCCAATGCTTTCCTTATTGATTTACAGAAACTGTGTGTATTTGGAAAATTGGTTTTCTGTTCCTGAAATGAGATTCAGACATTTTCCCAGTTTTTTGCTTGCTTTTGCTTTGTTTTAGACTTACGGATTTTGCATGTCATCAAATTTATCTTCTGTTTTATAGCTTCTGGTTATTACATCAATGTCAGAAAGCTTTCCACAATCTGAGATTTCTGAAAAACAAACTTTTCCCTTTATATCTTCTATTTATTTCGTGATTTAATTTTTTATATTTATTTACTTTTATTTTACTATTTATTCCATCTGGAATTCTCTCTAATGTAAGGTGTGATATGCAAATAGAACTTTATTTTTAGGTGGTTACCTAGTAGTCTCTAACAATTCACTGAAAAATTCACCTTTTCCTTACCTTATGAAATGCTGCCCTTTTCATATAATAAATTCACATGCACGTGTAAAGTTTTGAATAGAAAATTTATGTACTGTTTTAGCAAAATGAATCTGCTCAAAGACTTCAGAGGGGACCAAAGACAGGCAAACATGTGCAGTTACCTAGGTATTTTACCTGGAAGAAGCTGTTTTCTTAGTAGCAGTTATATTTTGAATGTGATAAAATTATAGAATAAGGAGAGAGAATTACAAATAATAATATCTAAAATGTATAGATATTTCAATACAAATAGAAAAGTGGAAAATAATAAGTGATACTTGGCATATCATCTTGAGAATGTTAAGAATAAAAACTCACGATTTCTTGAAAATATTTAAAACACGTCCCTTTGATCTTCCTTGGTTCCTTCTTACTAACTCCTCTGTGTCTCACAGCACAATGAAAAATTTGCTGTATCTAGAATAGGTGGAGCCTGGGGGTAAGTCTCAGCTTTATCACACAAGAGCTATGTAATCTGAGCAAGTTAACTAGCCTCTCTGGTTTTGTTTTCCGTCACTAAAATCAGTTGTGGGCATTAAATAAGACAATGTATATAATAGGGTTCCAGAGAGCAGAATAACTGTTACCATTATTGCTTATCTTTGGTATTTTGGGGAGATAATCAGAAAGAAATCTATTATATCCCATAAAATACTGATCTCTTTTCTTTTGCCTGTGTTCATCAAAATTGCTTAGCAAACGTTAAGCTCCTCTGTGCTACTGATTTTATATATATATATATATATATATATATATATATATATATATATATATATAAAAAATCTATCTATCTACTATGTGCTTTGATCACTAGATGACTGTTTGCATCTTTTATGCTATTATAACTAGAGGTACAATACTGAATTTGAAATGAAAACAGTTTCTGTTTATTGGCCTTTTGTTTTGCCAGTTCTTACTGTATTCATAGTACAGTTGCTTTAACCAATATGATAGTGTCACCATAAACTATGCCATCCTATAGTGAATTTTAACTTGTCACCTAAAAATATATGCATAGACTCCTTTGTTCTTAATTTTCTCCAACTTCCAATATGTTGCTAATCTCAGATATATTAGACCAACAGCTGCAGCAAAGCACCCCCAAATTTCATTTGCTTAATACAGGTTTACTAACTCACTCATTTTATTATCACTCACTTTATAGTTGAATGTAGTCAGTAGAGAGACTGAGTTACATATATGGTCATTCTAGGATCTAGGATACCTCCATTTTATGCTTCTCCATACCCTAGAAGCATTGAAGTTTTCCACTGGATTTTCATCATTAGGATGTGAGAAGAAAGATGGGAGAGGGCTTGGCAGATACGGAAGGCCATTTAATTGGCGGAAGAGACATGTATCACTTTAATCTACATTCTTAGTGGCCAGAACTAAGTCACATAACCCTATCCAGCCACAAGGTATGCTGGCAAATTTCATCCAGATGGGTGACAAAGAGTTATCAAAAGGGAGATCTGATGAACACATACTACTGTCTCTGGCACAATACACTATCTAATTAGTAAGAGATACTTACTAAGAAATCTGTAATGCTTTAACAAATGAACATGCTGACAGCAAAAAAAAACGTGAACATATTTGTAATACCAAAACACAAATTATATGCAATATTAAACAGATTTCTGACAAAAAATCTATTCTTATTTTAAAGACAAACAAGTGCTTATGATTTTAAATAAAAAGCATTTCCTAGTTAGAAATTAGAAAGCTGACAGGAAAGAATATTTACATTTTATGGTTGGCAAAGCATGATGGGAAAGTTTGGATCAGTCTGCTGAAAATAGATATCCCAACTGTGACTAACAATAAGGAAGTTTAAACTAAATTAATGAATATACATGTTTACTTTCAGCTTCAATTCACTGTAATAATTACTTTACATTAACATATCAACAAGCCGGCTATCAACAGTCTAAAGTTTCAGGTCACTGACTACTTCTACAAATATTTTACTTTTAATTTTTATTCTTATACAGCCCTCTGCAAAATTTCTGTCCATACTGTTACATGGTTAATTGCACAGAATCTCATAAATTCTCACTGAAACTGTTTCTTAATGTTAATTTTATCATTATGTTAATGAGAATATAATAGAACTGCACTCTGATAGTAATGCTGACAGCAGAAGACACCAATTTGTTAGGAATCATCAAACAGCAGTAAACACATTCGTCAATGGTGGACGGAACAACGTAACAATTATATCTCTATTTTCCTGATAGATATAGTAGATTGTACAGTTATAAACTATGGTGTTCCATATACCCTCTTTCTTTCGTAGATTCATAACAAAAAGTATTATCTTTTCCCACTTTACTGATTTCTTTATGATAAGGGTCCTAGAAACAGTGTTAGAGGCCCAACTACTTTTTCATAATAACTTAGGCAGATATTTCACATAATAGACCATAACCATATGACATCAACTGATTCACATTTAATATCTACTCAGACCCCTCTATTTTAATTTATCTTTCCATACCCTTCCTGGGTTCTTTTTTTTTTTTTCCTCCCATAAATTGCAATGCCTACCCAGATCTAATGCTTAAGAAAGGTAATGTAAAAAAGCAAGAAAATTAAAGTAATCCTACAAATCAAAAGTTAACTCCCACAGGTCCTAGACACTGAATAAAATTCAAATAACTTGTAATATTAAATATAAAAAATAAAATGAATTGTTCAGATGTTTGAGAGGTATTGAATAAGGCCTGATTAGAGCATGTACCCAGGAATCAGATTTGATTCAATCCTTGGCTCTACCACTTGGTAGTTCTTCAGTAGCCGTAACTACAAAATGAGGACAGTAATTATGCCATCTTAAAAGGTTTCTGTGAGAAGTATGTTAGTTTCTATATATGAAGAACTTAGAAAATTGCTGAATATATTGTAAATAATATATATTAGTGGCATTATTATTCTCCCCTAATTTCATAGCTTGAGTTATCTAAATTCAAATTCCTAACTTAAGATTTATTTTACACTGTTATTGCAAAATTTTGATTTGACAGAAAGGGAAATGTGACATTTTTAATGGTATTACTCATATCTGCAACATTATTCATATCCACAAATGTTATTTAATAACCACTTCCTACTTTGAATTTTCTTTTTAGATATACAGCTGCATTCATTCTTCTGATTTATCTGCTATGTGATTAAAATACTGGGCAGAATTTCTTAGCATAAACTTTGATAATTCATTAATTACTAAAAAACATTTATTTTAATTATTATAGACAGCGGTTTGACATATGACATTTGTGACACAAAATACAGGATATATTTTGGTACTCAGGATCTTCTAATCTGGCAGTGAAGATACAAATTTTAATCAAATAACTATTACATAAACTAATATATTAAAAGTATCACATGATAATTTCATTATAAAAAAGGAACCAATGTGATCTTATCTTCACTGAGATGGTCATTCAGCTACAAGTAACATTTTAACATCCACAATATTTTTTTTTTCTGTTTTTCAAATTCAATGCTTTTAATTCAAAGGTTTTTTTGTTTTGTTTTGTTTAATAGCTGGTACATCTCCTTCCTTCAGAAAAAGGTAATAATAATTATGCAACTGGTTATCATTTTGTTCCCTTTGACTACCGGGAAATAAAATATAGCAATGATGTCAATCTTGATGGCTCAGTCATTTAAACTGTTCTTTATACCATTTTTGAAAAGCTTGTATTTTTCTTTATATTTTTCCTTTAATGTCTTTATTTCTCTTTTATTACTGATTTATTAGTATGCTATCTTTGTAAATCACCTAATACCTTCTATGTAACATGTTTGTAATTTTCAATACTTATATTTAAAAAAATTCTTGTAGTTTCTTAAAGTGTATTTTCTCTTTGCTCTCATAATATGAAAATATAACTGCTTTAATGAGAAACATTAGTGAAATGTCTGAAAATTGGATTTTTTTCTACTGGAATTTGAATTTTCATTTAAATGATTATTTATGACCAAACATATTCTCAGGGAACTATAATGAAGGAAAATGTTAGGAGATAGGGGAATTTAACCTTGAGCTACCTATGATTTAAAAAGTTGTTTAATGGATGATAAAGGCTTTATTTGATTTGTTTTTTTTTTTTCAATATAGTTCTAAATTTGAATACAAAAGCCAAAGCTTATCCTATAGCCCTTTTAAATTAAGTACTAACTTTCGGCTTTCAATTTTCAAGTCTTTTATCATTAAAACCATTCCTGATTATTCAAACCTTAAAAAACTCAAAAATTGTATTAAAAAGGCCAGAGTTTACCAATGATTTTAGCTTTCAATAAAAATACCTGAATATACTGACTATTCTTACATGTCTCACTGAGAATTTAAATGCCTTGGTCAGCATAACCCATGGCAGGTTATATTCTCCTTTTGAGTTATATTCAGTAGTTTAGAAAAATCATAAAGCATGAGGACGAAGGCCAAGCACTCTCAACACTTATGAAGTCAGTAAATCTCATTATCAATCCTTATCCTTGAACATGTTTAAGTACTGCTATAAAATGCTCATAGATTTAAAATGTATGTATACAATAACATGCTTTTAAAACTACTCTAAATATAGCTTGCTATAAAAACTCAGTACTCAAGTATAGGATATGTTTATATCTCCTTAGGTTAAACATACACATACAAACACACATTTTACAAATATATTTCCTCCATATAGTCAGATACATATAAAATCACATAAAAAAGAAATAACAGGAATTAAGGCAAAATCCATTCCTCCAGCTCAAAAATGTCTTAATCCTAAATAACGAATTTCATATAAGTTGCTCAGTTCTCAGTTTTTGATCAGGTGTTAGGCTTAAAACTCTGTGATGTACACAGGTTTGGGTGAAAGACTACTACAGAGCGCTGTCAGAAACTAGGAGTAGGAAAATTGGGACAGTGATGCTCTAATTATATCCAATACATTTTATTACTAAGAATTAGGTTTGGCTGAATTTTATAGAAAATACAATTAATAGGACTTGCATAATTTAAAAGCTTATTTCTCTCTCACAGAAAAATATAGATGTAGACAGTTCATTGCTGATATAGTAGCTCTACAGTGTCCTGCAGGCAGGCTTCCAACTTTCTTACCTGTGTTCCTAGGATAGGACCCTCAAGTTTATGGCTCCAGAATCAGCACCAGCCATCACATTCACATTCTGAGTATTAAAGATAAAAGGAAAACAAGGCAGAGGTTCTCAAAGTGTAGCCCTCAGACTAGCAGATCAGTGTCACCTAGAAACTTGTTAGAAAAGCACATTTTCAAGCCCCTCTCCAGACTTACTGAATCTGTAACTCTGGGATGGCGCCCAGCTAACTGTTTTTTAACAAGCCCTTTAAGTGATGCTAATACAAGCTAAAGTTTGAAGACTACTGCTCTAAGGATGTATCCCAGAAGTTACACCTATCACTTCTCCTCACATTCTTTTGGCCAGAACTTAGTCATATGGCCACAAAGAGCTGAAAAGGAGGCAAGGAAAAGCATTAGTTATTTTAAATAGTCACAAGCCTAGCTAAAAATCAGGGATTTCGTTGGTCTAAAGGGAGATGGAATAATGGCAAACACTATCAGCCCGTGTCACATAATTTTATAAAGAAGGTGGGGGGACCACAACTATAGAAAACAGGAATTTTTTTCCCATTATAAGCTCTACTTTTGTTAAGGAAAAAAATACTTTTTAAAAATTGGAGTATAAGTTGCTTTACAATATTGTGTTAGTTTATACTGTAAAGCAAAGTGAATCAGCTATACATATACATATATCCCATTTTTTTGGATTTCCTTTCCATTTAGGTCACCACAGAGCATTGAGTAGAGTTCCCTGTGCTATACAGTAGGTTCTCATTAGTTATGTATTTTATACATAGTATCAATAGTGTATATATGTCAGTCCCAATCTCCCAATTCATCCCACACCCCTTCCCCCCTTGGTATCCATATGTTTGTTCTCTACGTCTGTGTCTCTATTTCTGCTTTGTAAATAAGATCGTCTACACCAATATTTTCAGATCCCACATATACGCATTAATATACGACGCTTGTTTTTCTCTTTCTGACTTACTTCACTCTGTATGACAGTCTCTAGGTCCATCCATGCCCCTACAAATGACCCAATTTCGTTCCTTTTTATGGCTGAGTAATATTCCATTGTATAATATTTTTGATTAAAAAGAGAATGCTATTTTTCTGGGTCTTTATTTATTTTAATAGCAGTCCTTTCTCTTACCTATTCAATTTTTAAATCATATACTAATCATAGGGGATGAGGATCATTTTTGTCCCCATTTCAAAGATAAGAAAACTGAGATTCCCGAATTACAGATTTTTTTACTGAAGATCTCACACCTGGCTGGTTGGAGTCAGACCTAGAAATCAGGTTCATTTACCTAAAGTCCTTTACCCTTTACATTATTTCACATTTATTTAATGAGGGCTGCACTCTTTATCCTTAATCTTTCACACCTTAGCTTTCCACTTTTCTTTCATCCCAAACATTTTTTTTCCTGCAAATCTTCCCCATGAAAATGTTGAAGACTTTTTAAATGTGAAGGCTAAAATAATAGTTTATGTAGCAAGACTAAAAGAACTTTACAATTATACTAGTAATCAGAATGAGATACACTTGACATTTTCCTCTATTTGTTGGTTATATTTCAATCATTGAAATATGAAAGAAGTAACCAGATTTTAATAACTGAGAAATGTTAATAACTCAAGATAAATTGCTACCTAGCACTAATATTTCTAAACTTTGATTTGAAGTTAAACTAATGTGACAATGCAATCTTTAAGAGGCTGGGACAATTGACATTAAATTGTTGCTTGATTGTTCTTCCGTTTAAAAAACAGAAAATAGTTGTTATTACAGGAACTATAATGAGAACGGAAAGTGATTAAAAGCTCCTGTTTACTTTTGATATCATGATCAGAATATTCAACTCCAAGTCACTGATTCTCTTCTGTATTATTCTGGAAATACTTATTGCCAGAGTTCTCATAACTGAAACTATCTGATGATTTGCTCTTGCATTTTAGAAAACAACAACAAAAAATGTTATGTAATTTACAAATATGAAGATAAATGCAACATTATCAACAGTGCACATCCTTAACAGTAAGCATCTGTTTTAGAATACAGAATGAAAGAAACATTACTGAAAGGCCAAATCAGTTTACACACAGAAGTCTCTATATTCTGACTGGCATAGGTTTTCTAATGCAGAATCAGCAGTATGGAAGGTGATCTGGCCATGACATAGGCAAGACCAGAGGGAACTCCTTTGCTCATAACATGCCCTGTCTGAAGCTGCATAGTTACTGACCAAAAAGAGCATTTCAATCTCAGAAATTTCCTTGACAGAGCCCGTAACTATAAAAATGAAGCATTTGATATCTATACCCCTATAGGAAAGAACACTCATAAAATAAGGGCATAAGCAAATAATTTGTAATTTTATGAGATTTAATCACCATTCATGATAAGACAGAAATATTACATCACACTACTAAAGAGAAGTAGGAGTAGGTGATCATCTTACATACATGAAGTACAGAACATGTGATGATGATGATTACAGCATGCCTGTAATATTTTGTTTGACTATATGTCAAATGCATTATGTACATTATCTCATTTACTCTTCATTACCTGTATTTCAGGAGTATTATTCCCTTTTTTCAGTCAGGAATCAGAATTATAGAAATTTATTTTCTAAAGTCATATAGGTAGTTTGGTAACATGGCTAGAGAGCCACCAAAAATGTTTGGTACCCCCTTTTTCTAAATTAGAGTTGCAGTTGGGAAGTAGTTATACAAGCAGGGATTATATTTCTCAGCCTCCCTTTTTTATGTAGGTAGATCTGTTGGCTAATTCTTGTCAATGAATAAAGATGACTGTGTCACTTCTAGGTCAAGATATTTAATATCTCTTACCCTGTCATCAACTACATGAGGAAGACAGTGAGGTCTTATAAGGAGGGTGGAGCCATGAGATGGCAGAGGCCCAGGTCCCTGAATCATTTTGTGGAGGACAGCTGCATTACATTTCCATAGCGTTAAGCCACAGACATTTGGGGATTATTTATTTATTTATTTTTTTGCCATAGTATAACTCTAATATAGCCGGTAAGTAGTGAAACAGGAAATGAACCTAAGTGTGTCTGATTCTAAGACCCGTGTCCGCCCTTATATGTCCTCCTGATGTTCCTAGACAGGTCTGAATAGAACTGCTCAATATTACAATATGGTTTCTTCCATCAATGAGTCACACTTTAAATTGTATAGAGTACCAATAACATTGGTAACCAACTTTTATATCTCCTGAGAAGATAATGTTTGTAACTCATCAAAGTAATAATGGTGATAGTGGTGATGACAATCATCATCATCATCACCATGCTGAGTAACTGACTCAGAAAGCTTTGTAGATATATTTTTGTCTACCAAATTCAGTGAAAAATATAAAAAACAGGCCGCAAAATCTGTATTCAAGGAGAGTCTCAAACACATCATTTTTGCTTAGGTCTAAGCTTTGTCCTCCAAGACGATTTATAGAAGTTGTGCATTTGGAAGTCAGGGAGTGCTATCCATATACTGATGAAGCCTAAACTGTGATCTCCATTTGAATATTAATATTTTCTCTATAACTTTATCTGCTGTCATTACTCCCATTACAGCAGTGATATTCACATTACTTAGCATATGACCAGCACAGAATAAGGTAAGAGTTTACACACACATTGTTAAATTAAAGAAAAAATAAATGTGGTAAGAATTTGTAAAATCAAAGCTCTGCCTTTCCAGGGGAAAACATCTATTTATTATTTAGTTACATGTGGTGGTGACTACATGTTAAATTTTAAAAAAGAAACCTTGTTAACCAAATAATACATTAAAAAGAAAAAACCTTGGTTTTTTTTTTTGTTTTTTTTTTTTAAAAAACCTTGTTAATTGAGAATATTCTTTATCATTCTCAACCCATCAGAATCAACTGGGCCTTTTTTGTCTCCCCAAGCACACCACATAACTAAGAAGCTACAGAGATGGAACCTGAGCACTTCTTTTTTAAAGGTTCACATTTCTTTTTTTAAAGTACCACAAGTGATGTTAAGACAACCATACTGAAAGCCATCTTAACAGAAACAATAATATATAGCCCATACCATTGAAATATTTATGTAATAATAAGTAGCTAACATTCAATGAGTATGTAGTCTGTCCACACTAAGCAGACTATGGCCAATTTTTTCCATAATCTTCACAATAATTATTTAACAAAAATATTAGGCCTAATCTTATAGAATGAAAAATTGAAGTTTAGAGCGAGTGAGTATATTTCCCAAGGTCATAAAGTCAATAAATGTTGAGTTCTAGATTCTTTTTTTTTTTTCTCTTGGATACAGATACTATGAATGCTTTTAAACCTCTGTATGGACTTCCTATGCAACAGAACACAAATAGTTGTATTCTTGCTCTGCATAATCTAACTTGCTTAGACTTTTATAGCAACATTAGCTCTGACTGGGCCTTTCCTAAAAATCATGACCCAATGCACACAGATTTCCATTGATGATTTTTGGTCTGTTTTTAAGGTTACTGATACTCTGATCCATAGTAGAATAGATCTTAATAATGTTGGTTTCAGTTAGTTTGGGTAGCTCCTTTTGGAAACAACATACTGAGTGGAAAATGACAAAGAGTTCTGAGACTATGTTCCACATTTTGTGGGAAACATCTAGGGAAAAACTATTTTGTAAATCACTCTATTGTCTGAAAATTGGTCACGATAGGAAACCATACAAGTCAATTTTTTGGGGACAGTGTTGTTTATGCCACTGTCCCAATAAAATGGGGGGGATGAGTAATATTTTAATTACAGGGCTGTTGTAAAGATTAAATATAATAATACACAAAGTTTTTGGCAAATGGCTGTACCTGCTAAGTACACGATGAATGTTAGAGATTGTTATAACTCTTAATGGCTATAGCCAGGTGTTATAAACCTAGAGCTCTCTTATTCTCTACAACATATAATTTTAGATTTTTCTTGGTTCTAGAAGTATAATCTTTATAACTTCCCTGAGTTCTATTCCCCATACTATGTAACAAAGAAATTTAAAAAATAAATCACAAGTCTTTAAGTTTCTAGAAATTGTTTTTACTTGCTGTAATTTTATTTAGCCAATGAGTCCATCATGAATCCCAATTTCAGGTGCAGAATGTTTAAAATGGAGGTAATGACTCCATTATCCAAGCTGAAACACAATATTTCAGCTTTATATGTACCATATCAAAGAGAATATGGTAAATAGGTGTTTCCCTTGCAAAATGTAAACAAATTAAACTTGCATCATATGAGGCAATAAATTACAATTTGTTTCATAGTTACTTTTTCCCTTTCATTTTTTGAATTTTCAAATCTTATTTGTGTTGTAATTTACACATTTACTGAGCTGAATATATCGGCACACATTATAAACTGAGAGTAAAAAAAAAAAAATCACAATGTCTAACCACCCCTTTCTCTATAGAGTAATGCCCGACAGGAGGAAAAAAATGTGAATTTATAGTGTGATCTACAAGTAAACAATGTTCAAAGTCATAATTCACATAAAAAGAATCCACACTATTTCTATTTTTTTAATTTCAAAGGGTTTCACAGCATTTGTTATAAAATATTCTGGTCAAAAAAAAGAATTAGTAACATTTCATTTTGAAATAAATGAAGTAGCAAATAGCTTATTTCAACTGAACTAAGATAAATTCCCCATTCTGTTTTCTAGCATGAGAAGAATATAATAATTTTGTGCAAAAGCCCCTTGGTGTCTCTCTATTAGGACATAAGATATGAATAGCAATTATAATAATTGAATATAATCACATTAAAATAATTAGTACTTAAACTATCAATTGCAGTGCTCTACTCAGCAATGAAACACACACACAAGATTTCAATATAATTTATAATGCTCTGTTCCTTACTCAGGAAGTGGTGAAAATAATCTTCCTGTGTGTTTTCAATTAAATCTGCATTGCATCAGTTTTATATCAATTTTTGAAGTTAGATATGTCATAAAACTTATGAACTGCTCAGCTTTCTAAGTGGTTATAGTTTGATGGGTTTCCAAAAGCTCTGAAAAAGTCATTTTTCCACTTCCAGAGATTCCTAAGGTGGAAGCGGGCCCTGCTGTGCAGCCTGTAAATAATGACAGATTTTAATACTATTTACATATCATAGGGTTCAAGCTACTGATACTCAGATTCATAGAATAGGTCTAGAGAGTTCAATTTCAAATTGTTTAGGGAGCTCCCTTTGTTTAGGGAGCTCCATTTATACAGAAAGAAAAAATGACAGACTTCCAAGACCCTGTAATTCTCTCCATTTTGTGGAGAATATCAAGGGGAAACCTATTTTGCATGAGTTTCAGATTGCTCACATTCCATCAGTAGAAGCATCAGTGGATAAAAATTATCAGAGAGGGCTTCCCTGGTGGCGCAGTGGTTGAGAGTCCGCCTGCTGATGCAGGGGACGCGGGTTCGTGCCCCGGTCCGGGAAGATCCCACATGCCGCGGAGTGGCTGGGCCCGTGAGCCATGGCCGCTGAGCCTGCGCATCCGGAGCCTGTGCTCCGCAACGGGAGAGGCCACAACAGTGAGAGGCCCGTGTACCGCAAAAAAAAAAAAAAAAATTATCAGAGAAAAATAAGCACATAGACCACTGACTCAGATACTATTTTAATTTGTAAAAAGTATGTCATCAATAGTTAGAAAAGTGGACTGTGAAAAGATCATGTAATATTCAGCATCTCGTTAAGAGGTTTGATATTTATTTATTTATTTGGAGTATAGTTGATTTACAGTGTTGTATTACTTTCTGCTGTACAGCAAAGTGAATCAGTTATACATATGTATGTATTCATTCTTTTTAGATTCTTTCCCCATATAGGTCATTACAGAGTATTGAGTAGAGTTCCCTGAGCTATACAGCTGGTCCTTATTAGTTATCTATTTTATATATAGTAGTGTGTATATGTCAATCGCAATCTCCCAATTTATCCCTCCCCTACTTTTCCCCCTGATAACCATAAGACTGTTTTCTATATCTGTGACTCTATTGTTTCTTTTTCAGACATGTAAGAGTCAGAGCTTATATTCAGCCAGCACTCACTGGTACAACCCTACAGGTTGCCAAAGTATGAAATACTTCTCTACCAATTGGTAAATACATGGTATCCAAACTTCTTGAGTAGCTACTCTGCCACACTAGTCTCTAACCTGATTTCCTTTATCCGATCCTCTCCAAGATCTGGCAAGTAACCTTGGCATAAAAGAAGGTGCCAAGGATTTTGCTCTTGTCCAGTATCTATTCAATGTCTTATTGGTTATAAAACACATTGAATGTGCCTTTAGAAAGACTGTGCTACACCATCAGAATTCCTTTTCCCAAACTTCCTTAGTGTCTGGAGTGTCACATCTAGAGGTTGCTTTTATCTAGGATCTTTTCCATATGGAATGTTAAACACGCCACGTTTTGGTGGATTGAGCTGGTGTTTAGCATTTGGGGGAATCCAGGGACACAGATACTGGGAGAAGATGTTAGGGGCTGACAATCAAAACAAAACGGGATGGGTCAAACGCAGTCCCTTCCAAGGCAGGCACTGAGATCTAAGGTGGGAAACAATTCAGAAGACTAAGAACAGAAGAAACTGGAAGCGAAGTAGGGGCAGAGGGAATAAAAACATAAAAAACAAAGCATGTTCCAGGAAATCTGTGTCATCAGATAGGTAAATGCAAGAAAAAATACTGACAGAAATGAAGCACTGAGGGCACATATTAGCCACATAGCAGAAGTTCAAGCATGTTTCCCCAGAGACCTGACAGAGGTGGAAGATAGTACAGCTCATGGTACCTAACGGAGATGGAGTGAGTCCCAGGGAAGGCCCAGTGACCTTTTCACATGGATAATTCTTGGTATTTGCCAAAATCAATTGTCCAGCAAGTTATAATGACTGAAATTCCAGTATGGACTTTAGAATAACATAAACTTCAATTTAAATCCTGGGCCTTCCACTTACCAATGCTGTGACGTTAGCATGTGATTTATAGCCTCTGAATATTTCCTCAACTGAAAAATGTTTTCATGGGAAATAAGAGCACAAATATTTTTAAATTGCTCTGGCCTGTCAGCACTCAATAAATAAAACCTGTGCTGATAATGATTGCATTGAATAGTAAAGAGACTTCATCAGCAGAGTCCTTAACACCTTGCCAGTTAAAACTCCCCTTCCATGAAGGGAACGAACATTGGTGAGCGGCTATTCACTACTACTTATTGTCTGAGATGAAGCAATACCTGAGAATGCAGTTAACATGTTCCACTTTAACATGCAAATCCTTGCAATGAGTATCATTTGCTCCACGTTAGGTGAAAATTAACTTATACCTTTTATCTTCCATTTTCTAAATCAATTAAAAAGGGCCTAGATGGCAGGCCCTTTTCCCTCTGTTTAGGTCATAAAGTATCTCTGGCTTTTTACACAGTACAGAAATCTTGGGAAAAGAGATGAGTTTTCAGTTCAACTGATATTCTCATCCAAGTCTCCTAGGTCTGATCATCAAGCCCGTTCCTCATGCTAAATATAGGCGATGTGCCCTTGTTGTTATTCCCAAGCTACTGTACTTGAGGTTCAGTCTTCAGAAATACACCTCTATGAGAAATATCTCCACCAAGCAGCTCCAGTGCTCGCTGCAGTGTGGGAGAATGGAGGATATTCCATGCACAGAGGCTGCTACTGTCCTTCTCAATTTCCAAGAACCGACCTCACCTAGAGCCAGAAAAATTCCTGCTCTTTTAAACATCTGGGTCTTTTTCTTCCCATAGGTTAGGCATTCCCAAAAACAGTCATTAAACTTTTCTCTAGCAAAGGGTGGTGCCTGGACAGAAGGCAAGGCTTCTTTGTGATGTGCCCACATCATGAAACATAAGTCTGTTTTCCTACTGAACTATATTCAGCATGTTCTGCAGGGATCCCAAAAGCTTTGAGTCCTATTTCTACAGTAATAATCCCAAAATATTTAATTGCTCTTAAAATAATTTTGATAATATGCAATTTGATGATAGGTTAAAATTGAGACTTTTTAAAATGCCATAAATTATAGATTAGTATATTTTTAGATATTAAAATTAGTAATTTATTAAAATTTATTCATCACAAGAATAAGAAATTCTTCATGTACAAAATCTTTTGATTTTTCTCTCTGGTATAAATTTATTGAATCATTATTATTTAAGTAGATATTTAAATCTTTAAGATGTTTGAAATATTAAATAATAAAATATAACCAATGAATGTTAAAAAATAATTGCCAATATGTGTCTGTCTGTCTGTCCTCCTGTAAGTATATATATTTATATTTCCTGGTAAGCCTTGTAACTTAATACACTTCCCATTTTCTAAGTGTATCACTGTAGACAGTAGGACAATAATAAATTTAATATTGTAAAACTAGTACATTAAACACTAAACTACATACAAAATATTTAATATTTGTGTTGCTTTAAAATTTGATATTTTAAAAGAATCAGTACATTTCAAAATTGTTTTTTAGTAAGTACAATACAAGTAAACTAAGAAATTGGCTTGGCAGATACAGGCATATCAGAGATATTCCAGGTTTGGTTCCAAAGCACAGCAGTAAAGCAAGTCACACATATACTCTGGTTTCCCAGTGCATATAAAAGTTGTGTTTACACTACATTGTACTCTATTAAGTTTGCAATAGCATTATGTTTAACAAAACAATATATATACCTAAATTAAAACACAGTTTATTGCAAAAATGCTAACCATAAAATCTGAGCCTTCGATGAGTTGTAATGTTTTTGCAATAGTAACACCAAAGATCGCTAATCACAGATCACTATAACAAATGTAATAATGAAAAAGTTTGAAATATTCTGAGAATTATCAAAATGCAACAGAGACATGGAGTGAGCAAATTCTGTTGGAAAAATGGGATGGATAGACTTGTTCGATATAGGGTTGCTACAAACTTTCAATTCATAAAAAAATGCAGTATCTGTGAAGCACAGCAAAGCCAAGTGCAATAAAGTGAGATATGCCTGTGTCTAAATTATAGTTGAATACAAATACTAAAGGAGATGAGGCCTTTGTTACACACAAAATTTTTAAATTTCAGCATGAAGAAGACATTATAGCTCAAGACTTTAAGACTGTAATTACATATTGATTTTGTATTAACCTGATAATTTCCAGAGAATATTAAAATAATTTTAAGTTATGTTGTCATTATATAAATAAATAGCTCTCAAATGGGAATTTTAAATTTTATCTCATCAATTTCAAAGAGAGGACTTCTTGATTTATTTTATTGGTATGAAAGAAATATACTCAAACTAAAAAAAAGATGAAAAGTATTTTAAGAAGTAAAAATAAAAGTTGAATAAAAGCTCGATTTTGTTTCTGAGGCCTATAATAAATAGTAAAGTGTAAATTAAATGGAAATAACAAACCCAATTATACAGTAACATTTCACTCATACTATATTTTATCTGTCTTTGTATAGTAAATTATTTTTGATAACATTTTTATGGTCTATAAATGAAATGTGAACCTGTGAAATGTATTATATTAGGCCATAAACAAGCTGCTTTGATGTCTGACTCATATAAAGCATGTATCACCGAGAACTAGATACTCTTCAGTACCCCCAAAGCGACTTGCTTAAGACCATGTCCAGCCATTTTATCAAAGAATCACTGTACATGAACATGCCGACCATGTGCTATGTCACTTATGTTTATAGCAGCATTACTTCAAGTTTGATATAAATTTTGACTCAGTTTGTCAAAGTTCTTTAACTCCATCACTCAAACTATGATTTTATGAGAGCAAAAGGGAGCGTTGGCAAGTAGAGGACATACAGTTCCTAAGGTTGAGTTCGTGGCATGATGTTTAAAAACAGAATGAAGCTTCCATATTCTGACCATACATACAACTCATATAAATTGCTTTTTGGTGAAAGTATTTCTTTATAAAATTTTTACTTACTTGATCATATTAAGCTAAGTATAGGAACCATTTATAAATTGTTACTGGAAGTCATTTTGAAGTGGAATATTTTGAAGTAATCATACATGTTGTGGTTTTAAAATATTTTAATGCTCAACTGGTATCATTCATAGAACTTTGAAGTGCTGAAACTATTTCTATGGTATTATTCAAACCATGAAATATATTATTTTGCTAATGAAGTCTAAGATCTTTCTTAAAAATTATCTTTCGATTTATAAGTGATCTTTGTAATATTTAGATAAATAAAGTTTTAAAATAATGATAGGCAAGGAAGTGTGATGTATAAATTATTTTCACATTTCACATATTTATCCTGAGTACACAAAACTCTGTCAGACACTAAAGGGTTATTGTCTTCTACGTCACAAAGTCCATGTCCTAGAGCTTCGTATAAACTAACTAATTTTTAAAAAATCCTATAATCAACATTATCTATAAATACAGCAATTACATAAATATATTCAAACAGAAATTGAGAGGAATTCCAGACAGCAAGAAGGGTGGCTGCAAAGAACATAGGCTGCCTGCATGAATTTAAAGTCATGCCTGTAGTTGGATTAGACTCAGTAAGAAAAGGACTTTGTGCATCATGCAAAAGGCAGAGAATACAGAATAATATTTCTAGTATAATAATGAAGAAAAGCTGGAGGAGTTTGTGTTATTACAGGGTAGTAGAATTCTCTAAATGTACATGTGTGAGCGCACGCAGGGGCACACACGTGTGTGTGATGTATAAGCACTTTACAGGGAAAGATAGAGTAGGAAAAGTCAAGGATATTGGCCTCTATCTGCCATTTTTGTCATGAATGATGCAAATATCTTTAACAATTGGTGTTTTGCAAGGGATGAAAACTATAATAAAATTGCTTCCATATAGGAACATTATAAATAAAATTGACAGAAAAAGAGAGTGAGTTTACTAAAATGAATTGTTTAATTTTTTTCTCAGTACTATAAATATAATAGGGTCTCTTCTGTGTATGTGTGTGTGTATAAAGCTTTAAGAAATAAAAAGCATTGTTTCTACCTAAACCCTTGAAGGAGCATTTTAACAGGCTGACCTACATCTATCAGACGCTTTATATGCATTAATAACCACTTGCAAACACATAACACGCACATACAATTTCTATTTTAAACTAAAATGGATTCATATAGTTATATTAGTTGTTTTTTTCACTTTGCCCCATATCACAGACAGCTTTCAACCTCAGACTTACCTTATTCTTTTCACTGGCTAAATAGAATTCAAGGTATGTATATACAATAATCTAATTTACTCATTTTTCTATTGGGGAATACTTAGATTTTTTCATTATTTAATATTACAAATAATGTTTCAGTGATTATCTTTGTGTATTTAAGTTTGCAAATCTGTGTGAATATGACTATTGAATAAATTTCTAAAAGTGGAAATATGTATTTGAAAGAAAGGTATATAGTGGTAGTAAACATTCATTTGTGGGTAGTACTAAGTATAAGAAGTATAGATATTAATTGAAGGAACAAGTTTAGGAATAGAAAAAAGACCTGTTAATTATGAATATAACAGCTTGATAAAAGCACTACAGAGAAAAGTGGTAGGTAAAAATAAAAAGGTAAGAAGCTCAGGACAAATCTTGTTATGCCGTATACCAGAAGTTTTGTAGAAACAGTGAAAATGATGAACACAATAAGCATGTGACATGGAAAAGAGATACCTCCAAACAGAGTCAAAATTAACAACTGGCTAATTAACTTATTAAATTAACTTATTAAATTAACTGGCTAATACTTATTAAAAGTTAATACTCTTCATTTTTAAAAACAAAGGGGGGGGATACTGAAATTAGCTGTGAGATCACTGTCACTAAAGCTTGATTCTATAAAACACTCATGATTAAGATATAAATTGGAAATGGCCAGGCAGAGATAAGGAAATGGAAGTTTTAAAAACGTTTCCAAAAATGTATGGTAATGGTAAGGAAAGTGGCTTTGAGGCAGCATCTATCTTCATAAAACACATTTGTTGAAATAATCTGAAGGAGGTTAAGCACAAAATAATTTTTAATTCTTATGACAAATGAATTAGCCGAGGTTAAAATGGTTTGCTCTTATGTGATAGATCTGAATTATAGAATGAAATATTAAATTAGAATGGACAAACTTGGGGATTAGAATATATTTTATTATATATCATAAAGCCAAAGCACTCTCTAATTTAAATATTTTTAACACAAGAAGAAATGTGAAGCTATAAGAAATACTGAAGGCCGTTAAATTTTACCAGACTGCTCTCAACATACAGTTATAGGAGTCTATGAACTTTAATACATTACGTTTAAAAATGTGTGAAAACAAGTTGTCAGTCAATACTGAGTAAATTTAATGGTATGTAGTGGCAGCTTTGACAGAATATTAAAGAACAAAAAAATATGCTGACCGTGTCCCAGGCCAAAGATAAGAGTAAGTTTTCATGAGCATTTTTACTTTACATGTGCTATAGGCAATTAGCAGATCTGGAACAAAATCTACAGCATAAATAGTAGAATTTTATACTACAAAGCAATAATTATTTGCACTGAAACTAAATACAGGTTCTCTAAATGCAAGTTAAAAAAAATGGTATCCATGGCCAATATCCTAACAACATAGGACATTGATAAAGCAAGGGAAAAAATTGAACACAGCTGATGCTGAAAACAGTTTAAAAATGGTAAAAAGTGATTTACATTTAGTGAATATTTTTATCCTCATAGTAGATACTTATGAAAACAAATGTTATATAAAATACATAATTGACTTAAGGATTAAATGAAATAAATGACAGGCTATTTTGCACATTTTCTGCTTTCTACATGTATAAATTCCATATCTAATTCATAAATGTTTTATAATAGTGTATTTGTATTTTTCAAATATTAAAAGTAATATGCGCTCATTTTTGAAAATTGGAAATAATGTGTAATGTCAAATAAATCACATACAACCCAATACACAAAGATAAACACCTAATAATTTAATAAATTTTGTTTTGGAACTTTTGATGCAGATGTTTAAATATTGTTCTAGGTTGATATATAAATTTGTTCCCTAAAATTTTCTTTCATCAAGATGTGGTCAGCATTATCTCCTATCATTAATTTAAAAATACAACTTAATGGATGCATGAATATTTCATTGCCATTATATTGATAAACAATTGATTTTATTTGGATATTTGGATTTTTTCTTTTTAAATAATATTAGAGTAAACATAAGTTCTAACCTCCATGTGTTCAAGTATCTTTAGAAGCGAAATCACATTGTCAAAGTATATGAAGGTCTCTTGCTATACTGGCAAAGGACATGACTATCCTGTACTGAAATGATTATTTTACTGTATATTCACATCAAAAGTGTATAAGTGTGTCATTTCAATCTACTCTGGACAGGAAAAAAAGTATAAACTTTTAAAGAATATGCATTCATTTGACAGGAAGAAACACTTATCTCACTGAGTATTAGTTTATATTTAATAACAGTAAGTTTGAACATTTTTATTATACATATTAGCTTTTTCATATATTTGTTTGAACTGCCTGTTTTTGTCCTTTGATTTTTGATTGGGACTGTACTGTTTTTAAAATAATTTTTAAAAGCTCTTTACATTTCCACACACCTACCGTCAATTCAATCTTTGACAAAGGAGGCAAGAATATACAATGGAGAAAAGACAGTCTCTTTAGCAAGTGGTGTTGGGGAAGCTGGACAGCTGCATGTAAATCAGTGAAATTAGAACTCTCCTTCACACCGTATACAAAAATAAACTAGAAATGGTTCAAAGACCTAAATACAAGACATGACACCATAAAACTTGTAGAAGAGAACATAGGCCAAACATTCTCTGACATAAATCATAGCAATATTTTCTTAGATCAGTCTCCCAAGACAAAAAAATTAAAAGCAAAAATAAACAAACGGAACATAATCAAACTTAACAGCTTGTGCACAGCAAAGGAAACCATCAACAAAACAAAAAGACAACCTATGGAATGAGAGACAATATTTGCAAAGAATGTGACCAGCAAGGGGTTATGATCCAAAATATACAAACAGCTTATACAACTCAGTATCAAAAAACAAATACCCCAATCAAAAATTGGGCAGTAGACCTAAAAAGACATTTCTCCAAAGAAGACATACAGATGGCTGATAGGCACATGAAAAGATGCTCAACTTCGCTAATTAGAGAAATGCAAATCAAAACCACAATGAAGTATCACCTCACACTGGTCAGAATAGCTATCATCAAAAAGCCTACAAATAACAAATGCTGGAGAAGGTGTGGAGAAAAGGGAACCCTCCTACACTACTGTTGGGCATATTAATTGGTACAACCACTATGGAAAACAGTATGGAGATTCCTTACGAAACTAAGAATAGAGCTACCGTACGATCCAGCAATCCCACTCCTGGGCATATAACCAGAAAAGATGAAAACTCTACATCAAAAAGATACATGCATTCCAATGTTCATTGCAGCGCTATTTACAATAGCCAAGACATGGAAACAAGTGCGCATCAACAGATAATTGGTTTAAGAATATGTGGCATATACACACACATGCACACACGTAGACACACAATGGAATATTACCCAGACATAAAAAAGAATGAAATACTGTCATTTGCAGCAACATTGATGGACCTAGAGTATACCATACTAAGTAAGGTAAGTCAGGCAGAGAAAGACATATTATATGATATCACCTATGTATGGAATGTAAAAAATAATACACATGACTCTGTATAGAAAATAGAAACAGAATCAGAGACATAGAAAACAAACTTATGGTAACCAAAGGGGAAAGGGAGTGAGTGGGGGAATAATAAATTAGGAGTATGAGGACACAGGGAGGGGGAAGGGTAAGCTGGGACAAAGTGAGAGAGTGGCATGGACATATATACACTGCCAAATATAAAACCAATAGCTAGTGGGAAGCAGCTACATAGCACAGGGAGCTCAGCTCGGTGCTTTGTGACCACCTAGAGGGGTGGGATAGGGAGGGTGGGAGGGAGGGAGATGCAAGAGGGAAGAGATATGGGGATATATGTATATGTATAGCTGATTGACTTTGTTATAAAGCAGAAACTAACACACCATTGTAAAGCAATGATACTCTAAGAAAGATGCTAAAAAAAAAATTGGGAGTATGGGATTAACAGATACAAACTACTATACATAAAATAGATAAGCAACAAAGATTTACTGTATAACACAGGGAGCTATAGTCAGTACCTTGTAATAACCTATAATGGAAAATAATCTGAAAACAAAAATATATATACATATAACTGAATCACTTTGCTCTATACCTGAAACTAATACAATACTGTAAATCAACTATACTTCAATTAAAAAAAGCTCTTTATATTTTAAAATATTTACCCCTTCATCTTTAAAGTTATAATTTGTTTTAAATTTTTCTTATTATTTTGGGGGATATTTTAAATTTTTTATCAGTTTGTGCCTTATTTAATAGACTCACTCATCCTACATTAATATCTCTGTTAAAAGTGCTGATTAGACCAAGAGAATTCTGAATTCTGCTTCTTATGTCTTCTCTCTAGTATTAATTTGACAGAAATTTTTTTCTTTATTAGTATTATATATGATACTGACATTTTACTGAGGAAAACAAAACTACAGCAAAACACCTTCACTTTTAATAAAAATAGTAGGCACAAAACTAGAGCAAATCTCCTTCAGTCTTTAAAAAAGAGTATGTAATTATTTTTGCAACTGTTTCTCACCTTAGAGTATAAATGTAACTATGAAACTATATAGTGTATAGGCCTATTCATTTTTGTCACATATGCTCAAATTAATAAATATATATACATGTATACTTTATATATAAGCATACTATATCTCTTAAATTAACAGTTTAGGAGAATGCTCATTTCTCAGTGTCAGCTACTTTTTTGTGTTCAATTTGTGAAATACCAAGAAGTCATCACCTGTATTCTATAGACCTAGTGATTTCTATTTCTTTTTTCATTTGATGCAAAAAGTATTATTTAAATCCACTTTGTTATTTACTTTTCCCTTTTTTTAACACCTTTATTGGAGTATAATTGCTTTACAATGGTGTGTTAGTTTCTGCTTTATAACAAAGTGAATCAGCTATAAACATACATATATCCCCATATCTCCTCCCTCTTGCATCTCCTTCCCACTTTCCATTTCCCACCCGTCTAGGTGTTCACAAACCACCGAGCTAATCTCCCTGTGCTATGTGGCTGTTTCCCACTAGGTATCTATTTTACATTTGGTAGTGTATATATATCCATGCCACTCTCTCACTTTGTCCCAGATTACCCTTCCCCATTCTCGTGTCCTCAAGTCCATTCTCTACGTCTGCATCTTTATTGCTGTCCTGCCCTAGATTCTTCAGAACCACTTTTTTTTTTTTTTAAGATCCCATATATATGTGTTAGCCTACGGTATTTGTTTTTCTCTTTCTTAGTTACTTCACTCTGAATGACAGATTTAGGTCCACCCACCTCACTACAAATAATTCAATTTTGTTTCTTTTTATGGCTAATATTCCATTGAATATATGTGCCACATCTTCTTTATCCATTCACTTGTCGATGGACACTTAGGTTGAATCATGTCCTGGCTATTGTAAATAGAGCAGCAAGGAACATTGTGGTACATGACTCTTTGAATTATGGTTTTCTCAGGGTATATGCCCAGTAGTAGGATTGCGATGCTGTATGGTAGTTCTATATTCAGTTTTTTAAGGAACCTGCATATTGTTCTCCCTAGTGGCTGTAACAATTTACATTCCCACCAACAGTGCAAGAGTGTTCCCTTTTCTCCACACCCTGTCCAGCATTTATTGTTTGTAGATTTTTTGATGATGGCCATTCTAACTGGTGTGAGGTGATAACTCACTGTAGTTTTGATTTGCATTTCTCTAATGATTAGTGATGTTGAGCATCCTTTCATGTGTTTGTTGTCACTCTGTATATCTTCTTTGGAGAAATGTCTATTTAGGTCTTCTGCCCATTTTTGGATTGGGTTGTTTGTTTTTCCGATATTGAGCTTTATGAGCTGCTTGTAAATTTTGGAGATTAATCCTTTGTCACTTGCTTCATTTACAAATATTTTTTCTCATTCTGAGCGGTATCTTTTCATCTTCAGCCTCTTCAGTAAGTGGTGCTGGGAAAACTAGACAGCTACATATAAAAGAATGAAAAGGCTTTTTCACAGCAACCCTCGTCTTCTTTATGGTTTCCTTTGCTGTGAAAAAGCTTTTAAGTTTCATTAGGTCCCATTTGTTTATTTTTGTTTTTATTTCCATTTCTCTAGGAGGTGGGTCAAAAAGGATCTTGCTGTGATTTATGTCATAGAGGGTCCTGCCTATGTTTTCCTCTAAGAGTTTTACAGTGTCTGACCTTACACTTAGGTCTTTAATCCATTTGGAGTTTATTTTTGTGTATGGTGTTAGGAAGTGTTCTAATTTCATTCTTTTATATGTAGCTGTCCAGTTTTCCCAGCACCACTTATTGAAGAGGCTGTCTTTTCTCTATTGTATATTCTTGCATCATTTATCAAAAATGAGGTGACCATAGGTGTGTGGGTTTATCTCTGGGCTTTCTATCCTGTTCCATTGATCTATATTTCTGTTTTTGTGCCAGTACCATATTGTCTTGATTACTGTAGCTTTGTAGTATAGTCTGAATTCCTGGAGCCTGATTCCTCTAGTTCCATTTTTCTTTCTGAAGATCGCTTTTGTTATTCGGGGTCTTTTGTGTTTCCATATAAACTGTGAAATTTTTGTTCTAGTTCTGTGAAAAATGTCATTGGTAGTGTGATAGGGATTGCCTTGAATTTGTAGACTACTTTGCGTAGTACAGTCATTTTCACAATGTTGATTCTTCCAATCCAAGAACATGGTATGTCTCTCTATCTGTTTGTATCATCTTTAATTTCTTTCCTTGCCTTATAGTTTTCTGCATACAGGTCTTTTGTCTCCTTAGGTAGGTTTATTCCTATGTATTTTATTCTTTTTTTGCAGTGGCAAATGGGAGTGTTTCCTTAATTTCTCTTTTAGATTTTTCATCTTTAGTGCATAGGAGTGAAAGAGATTTCTGTGCACTAATTTTGTATCCTGCTACTTTACCAAATTCATTGATTAGTTCTAGTAGTTTGCTGGTAGCATCTTTAGGATTCTCTATGTATATTATCATGTCATCTGCAAACAGTGACAGTTTTACTTCTTCTTTTCTGATTTGTATTCCTTTTATTTCCTTTTCTTCTCTGATTTCTGTGGCTAAAACTTCCAAAACTATGTTTAATAATAGTGGTGAGAGTGGACAACGTTGCCTTATTCATGATCTTAGAGGAAATGGTTTCAGTTTTTCACCATTGAGAACGATGTTAGCTGTGGGTTTGTCATTAATGGCCTTTATTATGTTGAGGTAAGTTCCCTCTTTGCCTACTTTCTGGAGGTATTTTTTCATAAATGGGTGTCGAATTTTGTTGAAAGCTTTTTCTGCATCTACTGAGATGATCATATGGTTTTTCTCCTTTAATTTGTTAATATGGTGTGTCACATTGATTGATTTGCATATATTGAAGAATCCTTGCATTCCTGGTATAAACCCCACTTGATCATGGTATATGATCCTTTTTTGTTTTGTTTTTTTGTTTTGTTTTTGATGTTGGAGGTAGAAGTTTATTAATTTATTTATTTATTTTTGCTGTGTTGGGTCTTCATTTCTGTGCAAGGGCTTTCTCTAGTTGTGGCAAGTGGGGGCCACTCTTCATCATGGTGCACGGGTCTCTCACTATCGTGGCCTCTTTTGTTGCGGAGCACAGGCTCCAGATGCGCAGGTTCAGTAGTTGTGGCTCACGGGCCTAGTTGCTCCGTGGCATGTAGGATCCTCCGAGACCAGGGCGTGAACCCATGTCCCCTGCATTAGCAGGCAGATTATCAACCACTGTGCCACCAGGGAAGCCCTATAATCCTTTTAATGTGCTGTTGGATTCTGTTTGCTAGTATTTTGTTGAGGATTTTTGCATCTATGTTCATCAGTGATATTGGCCTGTAGTCTTCTTTCTTTGTGACATCTTTCTCTGGTTTTGGTATGAGGGTGATTCTGGCCTTGTACAATGAGTTTGGGAGTGTTCCTCCCTCTGCTATATTTTGGAAGAGTTTGAGAAGGATAGGTGTTAGCTATTCTCTAAATGTTTGATAGAATTCGCCTGTGAAGCCATCTGGTCCTGGGCTTTTGCTTATTGGAAGATTTTTTTTTTTTTTTTTTTTTTGCGGTACGCGGGCCTCTCACCGCTGTGGCCTCTCCCGTTTCGGAGCACAGGCTCCGGATGCACAGGCCCAGCGGCCATGGCTCACGGGCCCAGCCGCTCCGCGGCATGTGGGATCTTCCTGGGTGAGGGCACGAACCCGTGTCCCCTGCATCGGCAGGCGGACTCTCAACCACTGTGCCACCAGGGAAGCCATTACTGGAAGATTTTTAATCACAGTCCCAATTTCAATGCTTGTGATTGGTCTGTTTATATTTTCTATTTCTTCCTGGATCAGTCTAATAATAATTTGGATCAGTCTAATAATAATTTCTAATAATTTGTCCATATCTTCCAGGTTGTCCTTCTGATTGGCATATAGTTGCTTGTAGTAATCTCTCATGATCCTTTGTATTTCTGCAGTGTCAGTTGTTACTTCTCCTTTTTCACTTCTAATTCTATTGATCTGAGTCTTCTCCCTTTTTTTCTTGATGAGTCTGGCTAATGGTTTATCAATTTTGTTTATCTTCTCCAAGAACCAGCTTTTACTTTTATTGATTTTTGCTATTGTTTACTTCATTTCTTTTTCATTTATTTCTGATCTGACCTTTATGATTTCCTTCCTTCTGCTAATTTTGGGTTTTTTTTTTCCTTCTTTTTCTAATTGCTTTAGCTGTAAGGTTAGGTTGTTTATTTGAGATGTTTCTTGTTTCTTGAGGTAGGATTGTATTGCTATAAATTTCCCTCTTAGAACTGCTTTTGATGCATCCCATAGCTTTTGGGTCATCGTGTTTTCATTGTCATTTGTTCCTAGGTATTTTTTTATTTCCTCTTTGATTTCTTCAGTGATCTCTTGATTATTTAGTAGTGTATTGTTTAGCCTTCATGTGCTTGTATTTTTTACAGATTTTTTCCTGTAATTGATACATAGTCTCATAGCATTGTGATCGGAAAAGATATTTGATATGATTTCAATTTTCTTAAATTTACCAAGGCTTGATTTGTGACCAAGATATAATCTATCCTGGAGAATGGCCCTTGAGCACTTGAGAAGAAAGTGTATTCTGGTTTTTTTGGATGGAATGTCCTATAAATATCAACTAAGTCCATCTTATTTAATGTGTCATTTAAAGCTTGTGTTTCCTTATTTATTTTCATTTTGGATGATCTGTGCATTGGTGAAAGTGGGGTGTTAAAGTCCCCTACTATGATTGTGTTACTGTCGATTTCCCCTTTTATAGCTGTTACCATTTGCCTTATGTACTGAGGTGCTCCTATGTTGGGTGCATAAATAGTTACAATTGTTATATATTCTTCTTGGATTGATCCCTTGATCATTATGTAGTGTCCTCACTGTCTCTTGTAATAGTGTTTATTTTAAAGTTTATTTTGTCTGATATGAGAATTGCTATTCCAGCTTTCTTTTGATTTCCATTTGCATGGAATATCAATTTCCATCCCCTCACTTTCAGTCTGTATGTGTCCCTAAGTCTGAAGTGGGTCTCTTGTAGACAGCATATATATGGGTCTTGTTTTTGTATCCATTCAGCCAGTCTGTCTTTTGGTTGGAGCATTTAATCCATTCACTTACATTTAAGGTAATTATCGATATGTATGCTCCTATCACCATTTTCTTAATTGGTTTGGGTTTGTTTTTGTAGGTCTTTTCCTTCTCTTCTGTTTCCTGCCTAGAGAAGTTGCTTTAGCATTTGTTGTAAAGCTGGTTTGGTGGTGCTGAATACTCTGAGCTTTTTCCTGTCTGTAAAAGTTTTAATTTCTCCGTCGAATCTGAATGAGATCCTTGCTGGGTAGCATAATCTTGGTTGTAGTCTTTTCCCTTTCATCACTTTAAATATGTCCTTGCACTCCCTTCTTGCTTGCAGAACTTCTGATGAAAGATCAGCTATTAACATGCAAGAATTCCCTTGTATGTTATTTGTTTTTCCCTTGCTGCTTTTAATATTTTTCTTTGTTTTTAATTTTTGATAGTTTGTTTAATATGTGTCTTGGCATCTTTCTCCTTGTATTTATCCTGTATGGGATCTCTGTGCTTCCTGGACTTGATTATTTCCTTTCCCATGTTAGGGAAGTTTTTAACTGTAATTTCTTCAAATATTTTCTCAGTCCCTTTCTTCTTCTTCTGGGACCCCTATAATTCGAATGTTGGTGCATTTAATGTTGTCCCAGAATTCTCTGAGACTGTCCTCAATTCTTTTCATTATTTTTTCTTTATTCTGCTGTGCAGTACTTATTTCCACTATTTTATCTTTCAGGTCACTTATCCGTTCTTCTGCCTCAGTTATTCTGCTATTTTCCTTCTAGAGAATTTTTAATTTCATTTATTGTGTTGTTCATCATTGTTTGTTTGCTATTTACCTCTTCTAGGTCCTTATTAAATATTTCTTTATTTTCTCCATTCTATTTCCAAGATTTTGGATCATCTTTACTACCATTACTCTGAATTCTTTTTCAGGTAGACTGCCTATTTCCTCTTCATGTGTTTGGTCTGGTGGATTTTTACCTTGCTCCTTCATCTGCTGCATATTTCTCTGTCTTCCCGTTTTCCTTAATTACTGTGTTTGGGGTCTCCTTTTCACAGGCTGCAGGTTTGTAGTTCCTGTTGTTTTTGGTGTCTGCCCCCAGTGGCTAAGGTTGGTTCAGTGGACTGTGTAGGCTTCCTGGTGGAGGGGACCAGTGCTTGTGTTCTGGCGGATGAAGCGGGATCTTGTCTTTCTGGTGGGCAGGACCACGTCTGGTGGTGTGTTTTGGGATGTCTGTGGACTTATTATGATTTTAGGCAGCCTCTCTGCTAAGGGTGGAGTTATGTTCCTGTCTTGCTAGTTGTTTGGCATAGGGTTTCTAGCACTGTAGATTCCTGGCTGCTGAGTGGAGCTGGGTCTTAGTGTTGGGATGGAGATCTCTGGGAGAGTTTTTGCTGTTTGATATTACTTGGAGCCAGGAGGTCTCTGATGGACCAATGTCTGAACTCGGCTCTCCCAGGTCAGAGACACAGGCCTGACATGTGGCCGGAGCACCAAAACCCTGTTAGCCACACGGATCAGAAGAAAAGGGAGAAGAAAGAAAGGAAGGAAGGAAGGAAGGAACGAAGAATAAAATAAAATAAAGTTACTGTAATAAAATATTTTTTTAAATTTATTAAAAATTAAAAAATCAAAAAGTAATAAAAACAAAGAAAAAAGAAGAAAGCAACCAAACCGAAAAACAAATCCACCAATGATAACAAGCACTAAAAACTATACTAGAAAAAGAAAATAACAGGCAGAACCTTAGGACAAACGGTAAAAGCAAAGCTATACAGACAAAATCACACAAAGAGGCATACACATATACACTCACAAAAAGAGAAAAAGGAGAAATATATACATATCTATATATTAAAAAAAAAGGAAGAGAGCAATGAAATCAATAAACAAATCTACCAATGATAATAAACTCAATACTAAGATAAACATAAAACCAGAAACAAATTAGATGCAGAAAGCAAACCCCAAGTCTACAGTTGCTCTCAAAGGCCACCTCCTCAATTTGGGATGATTCGTTGTCTATTCAGGTATTCCACAGATGGAGGGTACATGAAGTTGATTGTGGAGATTTAATCTGCTGCTCCTGAGGCTGCTGGGAGAGATTTCCCTTTCTCTTCTTTGTTCACACAGCTCCTGGGGTTTAGCTTTGGATTTGGCCCTGCCTGTGTGTGTAGGTCGCCTGAGGGCATCTGCTCTTAGCTCAGACAGGACGGGGTTAAAGGAGCAGCTTATTAGGGGGCTCTGGCTCACTCAGGCCGGGGGGAGTGAGGGGTCTGGATGCGGGGCGAGCCTGCGGCGGCAGAGGCCAGCATGATGTTGCACCAGCCTGAGGTGTGCCATGTGTTCCCCCAGGGAAGTTGTCCCTGGATCACGTGACCCTGGCAGTGGCGGGTTGCACAGGCTCCTGGGAGGGGAGGTGGGGATAGTGACCTGTGCTCTCACACAGGCTTCTTGGTGGTGGCAGCAGCAGCCTTAGTGTCCCATGCCCGCCTCTGGGGTCCACGCGGATAGCCGCAGCTCGCGCCCGTCTCTGGAGCTCCTTTAAGCAGCGCTCTTAATCCCCTCTCCTCACGCACCAGGAAACAAAGAGGGAAGAAAAGTCTCTTGCCTCTTCGGCAGGTCCAGACTTTTCCCCGGACTCCCTCCCGGCTAGCCGTGGTGCACTAACCCCCTGCAGGCTGTGTTCACGCCGCCAATACCAGTTTTCTCCCGCTGCTCCGACCAAAGCCGGTGCCTCAACTCCCAGCCCCGCCTGCCCCGGCAGGGGAGCAGACAAGCCTCTCGGCCTGGTGAGTGCTGGTCAGCACTGATCCTCTCTACAGGAATCTCTCCGCTTTGCCCTCCACACCCCTGTTGCTGTGCTCTCCCCCGCGGCTCCGAAGCTTTCCCCCTCCGCCACCCGCAGTCTCCGCCCGCGAAGGGGCCTCCTAGCATGTGGAAACCTTTCCTCCTTCACAGTTCCCTCCCACTGGTGCAGGTCCCGTCCCTATCCTTTTGTCTCTGTTTATTCTTTTTTCTTTTGCGCTACCCAGGTACTTGGGGAGTTTCTTGCCTTTTGGGAAGTCTGAGGTCTTCTCCCAGCGTTCAGTAGGTGTTCTGTACGAGTTGTTCCACATGTAGATGTATTTTTGATTGATTTGTGGGGAGGAAGGCGATCTCCACGTCTTACTCTTCCACCATCTTGAAGGTCTCCAGACTTAGTAATTTCCATTCTTATTACTATTCCATATTTTATACAATCTTGAGTTTAAGTTCATTATACACTCTCTTTAAATATTCTCTTCATGATGCCTTTTGTAGAAACAGTGATAGAGGCAATTTTGGAGAGTTCTCTGACTTTAGATGAGGAAAACTACTTCTGAGGTCAGTTTTGTTTGAAAAACAGACTAATTACAAAGAACACACCACTAAATGAAACGACTTCCATATCCTGCCACTGATTTCCCTCCACTCTCCAGATACACACACACACACATACACACACACACACACACACACACACACACACACTGAGCTGTGGCAGCTTGAGGTGCAAAGTTATCACTTCCAGTACCACAGAGTTTAGAAGATTACATTATTTCATTAATTGCAATGTTAACATGGATACACACTGAAGATGGTATTATCTTTAAAATATGGCATATAATGAGCACTGGTAAATTAATTAATTTACCAACTGTAATAAAAGGGGAGAAATACAATTTGCTATCCATTATACATGGTCTCATGTAAAGTATGTTTTTCACAGTAATAAAATATTAAACTGAAAAATCGTTTTCATTCAGTCAAGAATGAAAATGTTAAAGTGCCATAGATTTTCTAAAGCTAAGCATATCACTATTGCCTTTAAAAGTGTAGCACGATACTTCAAAGCTCCATAGAAGTTTAAATTATTGCAGTAAGTAAAAACATGATGGGTCTTCCTTGGTGGCGCAGTGGTTGAGAGTCTGCCTGCCAATGCAGGGGACACAGGTTCGTACCCCAGTCCGGGAGGATCCCACATGCCGCGGAGCGGCTGGGCCTGTGAGCCATGGCCACTGAGCCCGCACGTCCGGAACCTGTGCTCCGCAATGGGAAAGGCCACAACAGTGAGAGGCCCGAGTACCGCAAAAAAAAAAAAAAAAACATGATGAACAAAAGTTAAAGTTTAAATGGAAAATTAGAAAAAATTATTTGGAACATGTGATATCTAATTACTCAGTTTTCCTAACATGCATATCAATATAAATATTATCTTTATCTTTTAATGAACAAAAAATTCAAACTGGCAAACAAAAACAAACCTAGATGTAAAACATCACGTGTCATACTCCATCTATTAATTCTCTTTTGCCCTTTTGATTCTGTATAATTTAAGCCTCTGAGAATTGCTTTCATTTCCCCCTCTCTATACTAACTAATGCAATTCCTATGCTTTGCCCTGAAGCTGCAGGCTGTCCTAATTGGTGGAGAAAAAAATACCAAAAAATTAAGAAATAAAGTTCCTTTCCCCACCGCCTTCAGCTGCAGAAAAGTAGACACTACTCTACATCATAAAACACTTTCTGATAACATGGTATATTGAGAACTCTCTCAAAAGTATCAACTATACTCTCTAATCCACTATGGGAACCTGCATGAGAATGTATAACCTGTTCTGTTACCAATTACTAAAGAGTATTTGGAAGCTTTGTTTGAACTGAGGAGACTTTTCAGATAAGCAGAGTTCAGAGAATGATGCTATGAGCTGTGAAATGCAAAGAATAATTTCTGAAAGTTTGCAAATCTGCTTTATTGTTTTCCATTTCTGTTGATACCAGTAATCATACCTACCTCTGTTTCCTTAAAAGTATATAAAAGAAATGAAAGTTTGGGGATTTTCTTCTTTTTTGCATAAAATTAAAATAAATCCTGTGACTCTACTGGATTCGTTATTCAAATGAGGAGCTAGAGGTTCTTTGTTTCCTTGAAATTAACAACAAAAAAATAACAAAAAAACCCTTAATATCATTCTTACTTCTACTTTAAAAAGTGCAAACACTGATAATTAAACCATTATTTTAAATTAACAAATTACCCGAAATTAAAGTATTTCCTAGTATTTAAGTGTTGCTTAAGGTATGAGAGAACAAACACTCTCCTACACTGTTCTTAAGATTGTAAATTGCTGTCACATTTTTAAAGAGCAAACTGGAAATATCTATCAATATCTGAAATACATGTGCCCATTGACATGCCAATTACAATTTTATTAATATTATATACATGTAATCAAGTGCACAAATGCAACATGTGTTGTTTTTTATTTGCCATAGGAAAAAAAAGGAAACAATCTAAATGCCCATCAAGAGGGAGGCTGGCAAAATAAATGATAGTAACTTCATAAAATGCAACATGGTATATGATGTACATACATGGAAAGGGATCCAAGTTTAAATGTATGTATTTGTAATATGCTCAATTTGCATAAAAAGCATATATCTTTGAAATATCAAAAAAACTTTAATCAGTAATAGGCAGATGAATAAAGGGTATGAATAGGTAATTCATAGAAGAAAAAGTATAAATGGCCAATAAACATTTTGAAAAATATACAATTTTGCTAGGACTGAAATAAATGTAAATTAATTCAATAGGTAGATACTGATTTTTCTTTCTGAATTTGGTATATATTTTGTTTTAAAATAATAATTTACACTTCTAACAAAGGGGAGGCAAGCATGCTTATCCATAAGTGGATTATAAATAGCAATAATCTCTCATATACAAATTTATATGTGCATAGACTATTTTCCAAAAAATATTCAAGAAAATCTTAGCAATTTTTATCTCTGTGAGAGAGATTTATGGTCATATGAAGATGGGAGAAAAACTTTTTGTTTTATAATAAACCCTTCTGAATTGTTTGGGTTTTGTTTTATAAAGAGGGCACATTACTAACCTTTTTACAACTGCTTTTAAAATGTTAACTGATTGCCAAGATATTAACAGAAATTGACACAGCTTCCCCTGTGCAAAATAAAGTATCACCTTTCTAACACAATAAGATGAGTTGTGTAAATGTTCTTAAAGCAAAATCTGAAGCTTCTCTTCAGGAATAAGAAGAGGATACTGTCTGGTTCCTTTGCTGTCTTAGTCATTTTGGGCTGTTATAACAGAATAACATAGACTGGGTAGCTTAAACAACAACACTTATTTCTCGTAGTTTTGGAGGCTGAAAGTCTGAGATCAAGGTACCAGCATGGTTGGGGTTATTGGTGAGGGCCCTCTTTCTGGTTTACGAACAGCCACCTTTCTGCTGTAGTCTTACAAAGTGGAAAGAGACATCATCTCTCTCCCACCTCTTCTTATAAGGGCACCAATCCCATTCATGAGGGCTCTGCCCTCTATACCTAATTACATTCCAAAGGCCTCACCCCCAAATGCTCTCACACTGGGGATTAGGACTTCAGCATATGAACTTTGAGGAGACACATACATTCAGGTCATAGCACTTGTCTTAGACTAGATTTAATCCCGGTTGCCAATCTAATAACAAAGTGAGTCAACCAAACTGAATAATAAAACTGGTAAATTAATTTTGCTCCTGCCTGGTATCACCTCTTCTTGGGTCTCCCTCAAGTAGAACTTGCCTTCAAGAGAAGATATAATTCTAACAGTTGGAAATTCCAGATTGAGTGGAAGAGATGTTTGGGTTAGTCTTGGTTTGGGGAAATAATTGTGTATTACTTTCTTTAAACCTCTTTTGCTTAACAGTTATTTTAAATGTTCAGACCAAAAAAAGAGAAAGAACAGGCAATATTTGAAGGAGTAAGATTAGAAGAGAAGTTATATAGCACTGCTTTAATATAGAAATTCTCTTCACTTCATATGGCATTGATCAAAATGAAACAGAATAGAGTGAATGAATGAGTTTGATGAAAGGTGTACAATCTGGCTATGAAGGATTCCCTGTTCTGATTGGGGGAAAGGGCAATCTCATACAGCAGATGTAACAGTATACATCTATTATTTCTTATTTTGAATCATATGTGGTGTGGAGCGCCATATGTAAAAGAGAAAGCAGCCTCTCCTCATAAAAAAATGATAACAGAAAATAGGATAAAAAGAAGAGGGCACTTTGCTCACTACGCTGCAAGCAGTAACAGAGCTTCTGATGTCAAAGTTAATCTGAAGCCTGGAGTAGAAGACCCACATGCTGTGAGCAAAATACACATCACAGTAGGCTCCTGAACCTGAGAAAAAAATTCATGATTAATTTAAGTGCCGACTGGTACCATGCCCAATGGGAAAAAATCTAAGGTTAGATTAAGTAGTCTTATTTTTTTTTTGCGGTACGCGGGCCTCTTGCTGTTGGGGCCTCTCCCGTTGCGGAGCACAGGCTCCGGACACACAGGCTCAGCAGCCATGGCTCACGGGCCCAGCCACTCCGCGGCATCTGGACCGGGGCAAGAACCCGTGTCCCCTGCATCGGCAGGCGGACTCCCAACCACTGCACCACCAGGGAACCCCAGATTAAGTAGTCTTTGATAAGAATTGACACTCCAGCAACAAGTTGCAACTGATAGTGAGCAAATTATATTTACTGAAATTCTTTTCAACACTGTCTACAGTAATTTATATAAAACTGAAGTATTTGTAAATTACTTTAATTAATATATAATTTTCTATTTAAAGCCCTAATAATTAACTGAATATTTTTAAGTTATACCAATCAGTTACTATCATCTAATCCATGATTCTCAATTACTTTTTGTCCCTTTATTAATTTCCTCAGGCTGCCATTACAAAGTATCATAAACTGGGTAGTTTAAAAAACAAAAATGTATTGTCTCACACTTCTGTAGACTGGAAGTCCAAAATTAAGGTGTCTGCAGGGTTGGTTCCTTCTAAGGGCTATGAGGGAAAATCTGTTCCATGCATCCCTCCTAGTTCCTTGTCTTATAAATGGTATTATCCTTGTATCTTCACATCATCTTCCCTCAATGTGTGTCTGTCTCTGTGTCCAAATCCCTTTTTTATAAAGATACCAGTCATATTGCATTTGGGCCACCCTAATGACCTCATCTTGACTTGATTATGTGCAAAGACACTATTTCCAAATAAGATCACCTTCACAGGTACTGGGGGTTAGTACTTTACCATCTTTACAGGGGACACAATCCAACCCATAAAAGTTCCTAAATGCTGGAGGGAAAAGACAAACTCTTATAAATAACATTGCTTACACTTCAATTATTTTCATCAAAGGAGTAAAGAATGGTAGGGTGTAAAAAAAGGAGCAAGCTGAAGAAGGAATAGTGGTGTGTATATGAAGTGTGGAAAGAATGGTGCAGGTTGTTATAAACCACAATATCTACTCAGGAAAGTCTCCCCACCTTGTTGGAATCACTGATAAACAGCGGATCTGATCCCATTTTCATACCAGGAGTTGTCCAAATTAATGATGGGGTACTTTGGGGAAAATAATCACCATAATTACCCTTTAAAGTTCTAGATTATCAAAGTTAGTTCTATCAATTAGTAGCCAACATGTCACAAGGACTTGGTATGCCGGTTAAATCGTACCATTTATCTATTTTATTAATTAATTATATTATTTGACAGACAACTTTGAACTCATAGTCCGTGTGTATCACGCACCATGAACACAAAGACACATTGATCGCCTTCTCTCCCCTCAATGAAATTGCAGCTTAGGTTATTCAGCCTACCCAGAACACCTGTTTTCCTACAAAATTAACTTTGAGTAGTAGCTCCCAAACTATTTTCTACTTTGGCACACAGGCAAGCGGTTCGTAACATGCACAAAAATACCCATGGATATTTACAAATTATTTTCAAAATGCCAAAACAATTATTTTAGGGTAAAAACACTACAGTAATTCAAACTCATCACCATATTAACATTTCCTGGTAAATAGTCAATGATATTATACCGATTATTTGTAATGCCTTTTATTCTTCCACATAGGAATACTCCTGAGTGACATTACAGAGATGATGTTGTTAGGTCTACAGTATTTTATAAGAAAATTATTATCATAGAGCTTAATAATTTATTAGTAGTACTACATTGCTTTTCATGTGCCTCACAACTGATGTAGACAAACCAGTGTATCAAGAGGTCAGGTTGACCTCCTCTGGTTCAGAACAGGAGTGCTATTAATGGCCCCCCATCGCCTTCCATCTCCGATTCCCTCAACTCCAAGTCCTATTCCCTGACATAGCAGCCTTGTTTTAGGGAAATGTGCGCTACAAATGCGTTTAGCCAAACACACTGCCAATTATAAAATACAGAATACATATGTTGTTTAACTTTGCTCATTCATTTTTAAGCAATATTTTCTTTAGTGATGACTATGTTCCAGGCACTCAGTAGCTGCCCTCATAGAATTATACAGTAATCAAGAGATATACACAATAAACCGACAAGCAAATGGACAATAAAGATAACCTCAGTTCTGAAGGAAATCAAAAGATCCGATAGAGTAATCTGAGTAGTGAGGTGGGAGGGAAGCGCTTTTAGATCATATAGCCAAGGAAGGTTTTCCTGATGTGTGCTTTGAGGCAATAATGAGAGTCAGTCAAGCCACATCCATGGCAGGGCATCCCAGTAAGAGGATGAGCAAGACCACACAGTGTAAAAGAGCTAGGGATGCTGGAGAAACAGAAGGCCATACTCATTAGAAACACTGTTATTATTATTACATATAGAAAATACATTATTAGTATACACTTTCTTTTCTATTTTTTCTATTATTTAATCACATTTTCAATTTTAATATTTAATAATCATAAAGCACATCCTATTAGCAACTATTTTATTGTAAAATATTCAAACTCTAAGAATGAGCAATTTAAAAAGCATATTTTAAAACTATATTGTAATATATTTAATTCAAAATAGATGTTTACTTTGCCAGAAACACTTTAACACGTTTACAGCTGCACCATTAGACTACCAAATAGATACTATTTGGGGAAATCCTTAAGTGGATTATTTCCTAATGAACAGTTAGAACTCCTTTCCTAAGCAAGGTGGCAAACTTTCTAGAATTTCTCCTAACTTTAGAAAAGCTCTCACTTTTTCTGACTTTTAATGACATTGAAATAATTCCATGGAAATACCTGCCTTAGAGTTTCAGTAAAGACCATCTCTCTCTCTCTTTATACACACACATACACACACACACATTATATATACATGTACATTTATGTGTGTGTGCATACATATATATACACATATGCATGTGTAAATAATGTATGTATATAGATATACACACATACATATATGCCTGAAAACTTATTTCTTTATTTTTAGACGAGTACTATTTCTTTTTACATGAAAACTATTAATAGTGGGAATGCATATATCCAAGCCCTTCTGGTAAAGGTGTTTCTCATAAAGGCATTTCTATTCACCTTTAGCTAGCTGACAGTTGGATTCCAAACCATTAGCTCCTTTCTGTAAGCCTTTATCATCATCGTCCTACTCCCTGGCATGTCACAGACCTCCTTTAGTTTGCCTCCCTTTACCTCTATAGTTATGCAAAACATCATACCTTCAAAGCTTCCTCCTGTCTCAGAGGAAGAGGTGCTTAAACTTCCTTTCACATTGAACAGCTCTGCTTATACTCTGGATCCTGTTCCAAAGCTATCCTGTATCTTGTTCTATCCTCTTCTTTTAGGGTTTTCAATTTCTCTTTTTCCTTTGGCTTTTGCCTTCCCATCCCCCTCCCCCCAAAAAAATACTTGAGTATAATTTTCCTACCATTAAACAAGTTTTCTTTATCCGTGACTCCTTGTTGAGCTAGTGCTACTTAACCTTCTTGACACATTTCAGAAATCAGCTATCTTGACTCCCACAACCCATTCCCCTTCCTATAGAAATGGTTCTCTCAAAGATTAATTGGCCTAAATTGCCAATGGCTTATTCTCTGTCCTCAGTGTACTTTATCACTCAGCAACAATTGAGAATGTCAGTCCTCCCGCTTCTTGAAAATCTCTGCCTGGATAGTGTCCTACGACATACTCTCCCTTCTTCATTTGCTTATGCCACTTGGTTGTGTTCTCTTATATTCTTTCTTTGGCTCTCTTTTCTCTCCCACAATTGCTTCTCTTCTATATATATTTCCTGGGCAATTTCAGTCTTAATCATTTCTTCAATTACTTTGATCTTACTGACTTCAAACTTTATGCTTTGTTTACAGACTTCTCTTTTTAGCATCAGATCCAACTGTCCAGCTCTCATTTATTAATTATAAGCTTTGTATCTGTCATTTTGAAATTAAAATGTATAAGATGGAAACCATTAGTTTCCCCCTCCTGAATCTGAAGCTCCTTAGACCATGAACTGTGTCTTATTCATATTTGTATTTCTGATGGAACACAATATTACCTAGTACATGAGAAACATTGAATAAATATTTGAACAAATCTAATATTCAAGGGACTATATGATGTAAATGTATGATGTAAAGTATGCTATTTAGATGTTTAAGTAAGATGGATACTGGTAGTCAGCATAAACTAAACAATAAACACTTTTGAAATTTATCATTGTTTACTGAAAGTAACTGAGGAGAAAAGGAAAAGAATTCCAAAATGGAAGATGTACTATGAAGAGGAAAATGTTTTTAGTCGGAAAACTGTATAGTGCTAAGTACCATTCTGAGATACCCTGGTACAAAAAAATAAAAGCAAACTTTCCCTCTTGGCCTATTAAATTGCTAAACTAGGTCTCTGCTCCTTATTCTGTCTGCCCTTTTGAATCAGTCTGTGTTATCTGGTGATGATTCTTTTCTTTTTAATCCCTGGATGAGTCCTGCCTGCTCCTGCACTGATTTGGATATACTTTGGGAAACATTTGGAGCTCAGACATGTAAAAACTTGATTTCTGAATTAGTTTCATTAAAACAAAAAATGAAAACACATACTGTAATTAGTCTATATCCTGAAATCTCTACAGTCTCTAAATAGCTGACTGGATATTTGATGTGCTAAGAAGGCCCTGATGAGGCAGCTTACTGCAAAATGTAGGGGAAGGTAACAGCCACAGACTTCTGTTTTGATAAGATAAACATATCTCTTTCTCTTGTGTCTTATCAACAGAAACTCATCCCATTTGGAACACTAGTATGCCTTCTGTAGGACTCTGGAAATACTTTATGAAATCCTCTGTTCCCTGAGATTTCTAAAACCTAGAAATCCTGAGACAAGTAGTCTGTTTTATAACTGAAGTCAACAGTATAAATGAATTTTTGATATTAAAATATATTAAAAAGTACATTTAATTCATATGTTGAGCAATCCCTACATCTATTTTTCATTATAGAACTTTGCACTTTTGGGATTACATTGTGTTGATAAATGTCATGTTTTCTCAAGTCTTTCTTCTGTGTAGGTTCTATAAGGAGATCCCATCAATAGAACAAATGGCATAGAAGTTCCTGGAAAATGAGGCATTTTGACCATGGTAGATAAAGAAACACTCCTGATTAAAAACAAATTACAAAGAATTAACTAGAGAAATGCATACACTCTCTGTACTCCCTCCCTGATTCTATTTATTAGAACAATAAAGTTCTAAAAAGACACATTCATTTACTCATTTATTCAACGAATTTTTATTGAACATCTACTATAAGAGATTTTAGGGTTATTTCTCAAATATCAGTCCTAGAGAAGCATTTTATGGTTATGAATACCTGTGTTCCATATGTATTAGTATCTATATATGATTTTTTTTTAAAAAGGCAAGTTGCTTTAACAACCTTAGATTTATTTAAAAAGTAAATCTTATGTAGTTACCAAAAAAACAAACAACTAGTATCATATTCTCTGAGTAGAGTGGAAGGCAGGCACACAAAATTAAAAATGGAACACAATTATAAAATATTCACCCACGTACCATATAAACTCAATTAATAGACAATATGGATAGACATACCACACCTCAAGAAATTTGGCCTTGGGAAATAGTACTGGTATGTAACACTGCTTTGAAATAGTGTTTTTTCCCCATATTAGCCATCAGAGTCTAATTGTCTTGACATCAGAAACTGAGTTTGATAGCTTTTAAACTTACATCCTCACAAACAGTGGACACACAGTAAACACTGCATAAGCCCCTTCAGTTCCACACACCCAAATTTTCTTTGAAGAGTAAATGCATCTCACTCTTAAGAGATTATTTTATTTCTAAACAAAATACATCCAACATTTTATCTAAATAAAAATCATGTATTCAGAAGAAAGTCCCTTTGCCTTGATTTAGTAACATTCATATTTCATGGATTCTACTTAAACATTTAACAAGATTTGATGTGATTATTTCAGTAACAATTCAATTTGAAATGTCAACTATGTTCAACATTTAAAAATTAATAGCTAAATCTCTTTAAAGAGCAGAAAAAATTTGTTCAGGCTTAGAATAATTTACAGCTTTATGAATCTCCTTGTGCATTGTTTGCATATTTTAAACTATTCTGAATAATGCGCTCCCTGTAAAGGCCCATTAGTTCAAAGAATTTTGACAGTCACAGCTCAAGGTATTAATTTTCATACCAGATATGTATTTTTGACTGGCAGTAAATTTTTCAGACTCAAATACACTTTACCTAAATTGTGAGTATGTACATTTTGAATAGGTTAGAGTGCTAAACAACCATGAAAAAAAAATGAGAATTTAATCAAGTCTTTTCTCCTTTTATTTATTTGCTTTCTAGGGAAAGAACAGTCATTAATTAAAGGAGGAATACTGAAGCAGCAATCATGGTGAAACAAATGTGAAGGATGGGGAGCTGTGCAGTTCTGAAGCTTCCCTGAGAGTAGAGATCATAGCAACTCTGAGAATGAGAAGGGGAAATAAAATCGCTTGATATGTATTTTAAATACATATCAATATAATAATTTTAAATTATACATTTTATTTTAAATTTTAAAAAATACAATAAATTTAAAAACCTTGACCAGCATCACTTGTTGGTATTAGAAGAAGCAATCCACACTTAAATGAGATTAATGAAGATATTATTATCTCTGAATGGCACTGAGAATAGACAGAAACTTTTCTGGGCTATCAAGACCATCCTGGCAAAATCTAAAATGATTTGTTCAGCTATTCATTCAAGAAACATTGATTGTTGATGTCATACTATGCGCTGGCTACTGTACAAGGTACCCAAGAGAACCAAAACAGTCTCTGTTCTCTTGAAGCTTACAGTTTAGTGGGGAATACAGGCTTAATCAAATACTGAGCATTAATATATAATTACAAATTAAGATAAATACTATGAAGGAAAGGAAGCTAGCTCTTTGAGAGCAATGTGCAAGAAAAGAATCTGTCTAGGATTGCTGGGTAAAGGTGAATTTCTCTGAAAATTTGACAGGAGCACACCTTTAATCACTGCTCATTTTATTTACACATTTGACTCAAGTATGGTAAAATCTGATATTCATATTATGCCACATATGATTCTAATAAATAGAGGATTTTAGATGACTTGACAGTCTAAAGTGGTGGTTTCATCTCTAGAAGTGGTGGTTACTCCTTACATCAAATATTACTTTGTTATTTACAGTTCTCTTTACTTCTTACTAGACAATCCCTAGTTATTCAAATCCTGTTATAGTTAATAATTCTTCAAATCAAATTTTTCCTGTCCAATTTACTATGTGATTTCTCTCTCCTGATTGGACCGGACCCTGACTGATACATCCATCAGTGCCGTATTTCCAATTCCTAAACATACTAGGCTACATCACAACTACAAAATGTTTTACGTATCACTCTGTCTTCCTGGAATACTCATCCTCTATTATATATCTGTGTAATTCCCATTCAATCTTCAAGACACAACCAAGAATACATTCTCCAGGAATCTTCACCTCCTTTCTCCTCTCCATTCCCCAAGGACTAAGCCTGAAATAGTATCCTTCCTTTCTTTACCCATTCATCCTATGATTACCTCTTTGTGGTTCTTACTGCACCTCCATGTAATTTCTGCTATACTTCACTACCTCCTCAACTAGATCAAGAGCCTCTTGAGTTTATAATGTACCTTTTCATGTCTGTATTTCCAGCACCCAGCACAGTACATAGCAATATCGTAGGCATTAAAAATGTTGTTAAATGAATGATTACTTTTTTCCTTCTTACTTCCTGTCTAACCTTGGCTCCTTCCCGGAGAGTATTATTTAACTGACTTCCAGGGATGGGCTATCTAAATTCCAGTCTTATTTCTTTTTACCTTCTCATCTCCCTGTACTTTCCCCATCTCCACTTACCACAAACATATAGTGTTAAGAGTTATTTCCATTTTAAACTGATCATATATTTTTCTTTGGGTGTGCTTTCCAACTCAATCAGCATCCAGAAACAAAAGGATGGCTCCTTTCTCAGACTGTTGAGCATGCGGGGTTTCTTCGAGTGAAAGAATAAAAGGAAAGAGCCTCTGGGCCCAAAGCACAGATTCTGTTTTTTGCATCCTTGGATATGACCATGTATTATGGCAGTGTCAACTTCATCTAGCTCTCCAGTTCAATGTTGTTCCTTTTCCCCATTCTGAATCTCTTTTTCAACTATATTTTGATCTTAGTAGTATTGCTGAAAAGGACATGGTTTCCATCGTGTCCAATTCCTGCTTCACATCCAATTTTTGTCCACCTCCAGGTCTACCTCCAACTGTTCTGGAATCCACATTCCACATCCAACTCCTGTCACCCCATTTCTTGGTATTTGGGTTCTAGAAGAAAACCTTTAGCTACTTCTTCTTCACTTAATTTTCTAAAGTCTATTACCAAGATGCTGCAGTCTTCATTCTACCGGAATCTTTAACCCACCCAAGCCACCATTATCTGCTTCTCTACTCCAGGGTTTCTGTTCTTGGGTCTACTAGCAAGGTTCTTGAGTTGAGTGTTAACTGACTTTCTTCAATAATCCAGAATGTTAATTAATTAATCATTTTGAATGTGTAATCCTTTGTTAAGAGAAAATTTGTGAACAAAAGAAGAAATTCCCTGGACTTTTTCCACCTGATATCTTGGTCATCCAAATCATTCACAAAATAGCTTTACTTAATTCTAGAAGGCCAGCACAATTGTTGTTAATCAACACATAAGCTCTTGTTATAAAATGTATGCTCATCTGATGAAATTACCTTATGTTCTGTATGTATACTCTGTAATACATTAGTTTCCCCAAATTATAAGCCACAGAGTATAATAAGGTGCTTAAGATAATTGTTTTAGGTATTACTCTTGATTCCATACTGGCTATTTAACCTCAGTTTTCTCATCTATAATAAGAGAATAACATTTAATAGAGGATCAGATAATACATGAAAGTATTGGATTTAACATTTTGAACACAAGAAGTAGTCAATAAATATTAGCTCTTATTTTACTATGGGTATGTTCAACATGTTTGTCTATTTTATGGTCTTAAGAAATGAATTTTAATAATTATGAATAGTTATTAGTTACAACCCAATTATTCTATTAATTATTTTTAGTTACATCTGTAATGAACCTGGTGCTAAATTACTGATCAGGAATAAAACTTTCAACAATCAACTGTTAGAGTGAAAATATGAGTTGATTTCTGATGACCTAATTTACTTCATAATTTTCAAAAATGTATTTAGGTGAAAAGTGAGACCCTCCTGTGTTCCCAAATAACAACACCCTTGATGAGAATATATCTGAAATGATTTATTAATTTTAATGACTGAAAAGATAAAACCCTACACTAGGGAAACATCTTACAGCAACTGCAATGTGTGTTACACTTATCAAATCCTAAAATGATTATCTTCCCCAAGAAGCAGGATTGCCCTCAGGTGTCTGAGGTTTGCTTTCAAATGAAACTATTTGGAATGCAAGAGAAAGAAATGTGTTTTCCTCCAAGGCAGCTGGTTTTATTTTGCATAGCTATTATTATAAAGAAAAGCCATTTGAAAGGAAAATTTTGATTCTCAGATATCAGGTTCAATGACTCTGAAAATCAGATACATAGGGGTGTTTATTTGCTTGCTTCTCTTCTGGGGCCCCTCTCTTTTCTCCTACAGCCATGAAAACGATGGCTTACTTATTCTCCACTAGCTTCACTTTTGTATATTTTACTCAAGCCTTGTCTGTTTCCTTTATCTCCTATACTAAGTGTTTGATCTAAAGACTCCACTGCTCAAGCAGAGATAATTGCCCCTCGCCAGTCACAGAATGAAAAACTCAAGCTCTTGAGGTTAGTTTTCAGTTAAGATCAGAAAGACATTTTCTCTCCAGCACTACTCTCAGGCTTTAGTGGTTTTGAGACATCATTTCAAATATGAAAATATAAAAACAATCTTACTGACGGTAAGTCACTAAGAAGACTTGCTCAAGCTACCTCAATTAGTTCACTCTTTACATCAGTAGAATTGATTCACAGATCTTTAAATGATTTTTTGAGTCCAGCTGCAGGCTAAAAATGATTAAGAAGAAATTCACTATATTTGTTTGCTCCATCATATAAGAAAAATTAAGCTATTGATTTAATTAAGGATTTAATGACTCCTTGTTCATTTGAATACTTATATTAAACACAATGATAAAGGGCTTCCCTGGTGGCACAGTGGTTAAGAATCCACAAGGGTTCGAGCCCTGGTCCGGGAAGATCCCACATGCCGTGGAACTAAGCCTGTGAGCCACAACTACTGAGCCTGAACTCTAGAGCCCGTGAGCCACAACTACAGAGCCCGCATGCCACAACTACTGAAGCCCATGCACCTAGAGTCTGTGCTCCGCAACAAGAGAAGCCACCAGAATAAGCCGGCGCCACAACAAACAGTAGCCCCTGCTCACCACAACTAGAGAAAGGCTGTGTGCAGCAACGAACACCTGATGCAGCCAAAAATAAATAAATAAGTTTATAAAAAAACAAAAAACAATGATAAAAGGACTTGGTAAAATTTTCCTACTCAAGCACATTATACTAGATACTTTATGTTTCAAGTAAAAACCATATGTGAGTTTATATTCACATACTATACTGTTCATAAACATACCTACCTTTGTAGACATTTATGGTAATGTTTTTAAGAACAAATACAGATTACTGAATTTTAGAATGATAGTTTAAATCAATTTTTGTGCTGCAAAATTGGTTAAAACCAATTTTTGTGCTGCAATGCATTTTAATGCTATAAATTATCCTAATTTTCTTACAACTAAAAATGTGGTAAGAATATTGTTTAAATTAAAATAGGAAATCCATAAAAAAGTCAATATCATTATTTAGGAAAACATGAGAGTACAACAAATTATAAGCACAAGAACAGAATAAAACTAGATAATTCATCTTGCTTTTTCTACAGAGATAGAAACATTGGCACTAACCAATAAAGGATTAGGGTCTAAATTAAGGCTGCATTACAAAAGTGCTCAATTTACCCTTCCATTCTACTAAGAAATAAGACAAGAAGTTCTTTCATGCCTGAGTTAGAAGAGACAATTAATGCCTAGCTCAGCAATAAACAGTAGTCAAATATATCCTGCTCTGGGCTTCCCTGGTGGCGCAGTGGTTGAGAGTCCGCCTGCTGATGCAGGGGACACGGGTTCGTGCCCTGGTCCGGGAAGATCCCACATGCCACAGTGCGGCTGGGCCCGTGAGCCATGGCCGCTGAGCCTGCACGTCCGCAGCCTGTGCTCCGCAACGGGAAAGGCCACAACAGTGAAAGGCCCGCATACCGCAAAAAAAAAAAAAAAAAATCCTGCTCTTACACACATATTAGGGGTATTTCCCTTCTATCAAAAAAAATTACTATGTGATAGCTGTCAGATAGCTGCTTATATTAATGATTCTCAATGTATTAACCCTCCTGATATTTTCACCTTCTATATTTTCCTCACACAATGACTCTGGACTTGGTCATGTGATTTGCTTTTAACAATGTGACACCATCAAACGTGACCCAAGCAGAAGCTTAAAATGTCCTTTCACATTGGGGCTTGCCCTCTTGGAACACTGTCATTGCCATATAAAGCCTTCTTGAGAAAGGTCACAGGTAGATGAAGAAGGGAGCCATCCCAGTCCCCTCAGCTGAGCACAGCCCACAGGTGACCTGCCTGCTCTTTGCAGCTACAGGAGCGAGCTCAGGTGAGGTCAGCAATATGTAACTGATATAAGAGACTACCCCAACACCTCCTCCATTAGGCAGGAAGATATAGGATATAGTTATCAAAGTGTTCTATTTTAAATACTGATATATATGGGGAAAGAAAAAGGTGGGAGGATAGTTAGAAATAATTGTAACTGAAGTATTCTGGGCATCCAGTTGAAAGGTAGGGTGTTTAAAGTAAAATCACCCTTAAGCCACTATTCTTTTCCTTTTTACTGTTTCTAGTTCATACCTGTTTGCATTTGTTGATTGAATGCATGAATAGGTTAGGTGACTTCCTGCTGTTTCTGATCATTGAACAAGGCAACAAATAGGGATAGTGATAACATATATCCCTTTTGTCCTTAGAATATTTCCTCACATATTCCTATTAGAAGTGTGTAATTTATCTAGAAGAAGCAAGAGTATGGGTGGAAGTCATGGAGATAGAAGCAGCCAAAATAATAGGTACTATGTGTAATGCACTGTGATAAATGTCTTCACTCAATCATACCTCACAGCAGACCTATAAGGAAAGGAAGGAAGAAACTTAAAAATATTATTAAACATTTTTATTAAGAATTTTTATTGAAGTATAATTGACTTAATATTACATTAGTTCCAGGTACACTATATAGTGATTTGATATTTTTATACATTATGAAACAATCACCACAAGTCTAGTTACCATCTGTCACCACAATATTATTGATTATATTCCCTTCACTGTATGTTAAATCCCTATGACTTATTTATTTTATAACTGGAAGTTTGTACCTCTAATCCTCCTCACCTATTTCACCTATCTTCACATCCTCCTACCCTATGGTGACCACCAGTTTGTTCTCTGTATCTATAATTTTGTTTTGTTTGTTCTTTGTTTTGTTTTTAGATTCCACATATAAATGAAATCATACAGTATTTGTCTTTCTCTAACTTATTTCACTATTTCATAATACCCACTAAGTCCATCCATGTTGTCACAAATGACAAGATTTCATTCATTTTTTATGGCTGAGTAATATTCCATTGTGTATATATATGACATCTCCTTTATCCTTTCATGTATAGATGAACATTTAGGTTACTTCCATATATTGGCCACTGTAAATAGTTGCAATGAATACTGGGGTGCATCTATCTTTTTGAATGAGTGGTTTCATTTTCTTTAGATAAACACCCAGAAGTGGAAATGCTAGACCACATGGTAGTTCTATTTTTAATTTTTGGAAGAACTTCCATACTGCTTTCCATAGTGAATGTACCAATTTACATTCCTACCAACAGTGAACAAGGGTTGCCTTTTCTCCACATCCTTGCCAGCACTTGTTATTTCTTATTTATGTATTTGGTATTTATTTTTTGACAATAGCCATTCTGACAGGTGTGAGGTAATATTCTGGTTTTGATGTGCATTACCCTGATAATTAGTGATGTGGAGCATCTTTTCATGTACCTGTTAGCCATCTGTATACCTTCTTTGGAAAAATGTCTATTCAGTTCCTCTGCCAATTTATTAATCAAATTGTTTGTTTTTTGATATTGAGTTGTATGAGTTTTTAATAAATTTTGGACATCAACCCCTTATCTAACATATCACTGGCAACTATCTTCTCCCATTCAGTACATAACCTTTTCATTTTTTTGATGGTTTCCTTCACTGTACAAAAGCTTTTTAGTTTGATGTAATCCCATTTGTTTACTTTTCCTTTTGTTGCCCTTGCCTGAGGAGACAGACCAAAAAAAAAAAAAAAATACTGCTAAGACCAATGTCAAAGTCCTTATTGCCTATGTTTTATTCTAGGAGTTTTATGGTTTCAGGTCTTACCTTAAGTCTTTAATCCATTTTGAGTTTATTTTTGTACAATATGTAAGAAAGTGGTCTAGTTTCATTCTTTTGCATGCAGATGTCAGTTTTCTCAACATCAATAAATGATGTCCTTCCCCGTTGTGTATTTTTGCCTCCTTTGTCATAGATCTATTGATCATATAAGAAAGGGTTTATTTCTGGGCTCTCTGTTCTGTTCCACTGATCTAATGTGTCTGTTTTTGCGCCAGTAACATATTGTTATGATTACTAGAGCTTTGTAGTATACTGTGAAATCAGTTTTGTTCCTCTCTCTCAAGATAGTTTTGGCTATTTGGGGTCTTTTGACATTCCAAACGAATTTTAAGATTATTTTCTCCAGTTCTGGGAAAAATGCAATGGGTATTTTGATAGGGATTGCACTGACTCTATAGACTGCTTTCAGCAGTATGGACATTTTTAACAATATCAATTCTTCCAATCCATTAGCACAGTACATCTTTGCAGTTATTTGTGTCATCTTCAGTTTCTTTCATCAGAGTCTTATAGTTCTGAGTACAGTTCTTTCACCTCTTTGGTTAACTTTATTCCTAGGTATTTTACTCTTTTTGATGCAATTGTAAATGGGATTGTTTTCTTAATTTCTCTTTCTGATAGTCTGTTATTAGTGTACAGAAATGCAACAGATTTCGGCATGTTAATTTTCTATCCTGAAAATTTACTGAATTCATTTATTACTTCTTAGTATTTTGGTGGAGTCTTTAGGGTTTTCTATATGTAGTATCTGCAAGTAGTCACAGTTTTCCCTTCCAATTTTACTGCCTTTTATTTCTTTTTCTTGTCTGACTGTTGTGGCTAGGACTTTCAGTACTATGTTGAATAAAAATGCAGAGAGTGGGCAGCCTTGTCTTATTCCTAATCTTAGGAAAAAGCTTCTAGCTTTTCACCATTGAGTATTATGTTAGTGGTGGGTGGGTGGGTTTGTAATATATGGACTTTATTATGTTGATGTATGTTCCCTCTATACACACTTTGTTGAGAGTTTTTACCATAAATGGGTGTAGAAGTCTGTCAAAAGCTCTTTCTGCATATATTGAGATACTCAGAAAATTTTTATCCTTCAATTTTAATATGGTGTATTATGTTGATTGATTTGTGAATATTGAACCATCCTTGTGCCCTAGAATAAATCACACTTGATCATGGTGTATGATTCTTTTAATGTATTATTGAGTTTGGTTTGCTAATATTTTGTTACAGATTTTTCCATCTATGTTCCTCAGTGATACTGGCTTATAATTTTCTCCTTTTTTGGTGGTGTCTTTATCTGGTTTTGTTATCAGGATGATGCTGGCCTTGATGAATGAGTTTGGAAGCATTCCTTCATCTTCATTTTTTTTTTTTTTTTTGGCAATAGTTTGAGAAGTCTAGGTATAAATTCTTCTTTAAATGTTTGGTAGAATTCACCTGTGAAACCGTCTGATTCTAGACTTTTCTTTGTTGAGAGTTTTTGGATTACTAATTCAATTTCATTACTAGTCATAGGTCTGTTCAGATTTTTTGTTTTTTCCTGATTCAGTTTTGGAAGACTGTATGTTTTCAGGAATTGATCCATTTCTTCTAGGTTGTCCAATTTGTTGGCATATAATTGTTTGTAGTAATCACTTATGATCCTTTGTAGTTCTGTGGTGTTGGTTGTAACTTCTCTTTCATTTCTGATTTTACTTATTTGGGCCCTTTCTATTTATTTCTTAATGCGTCTGTCTAAAGGTTTATCAATTTTGTTTATTTTTTCAAAGAACCAGCTCTTAGTTTTCATTGATCTTTTCTTTCTTTCTTTTTTTTTAATCTCTATTTCCTCTCAGATCTTTATTATTTCCTCCCTTCTACCAACTTTGGACTTTGTGGTTTTCTTTAGTTCCTTTTGGTGTAAGGTTTAATTGTTTATTTGAGATTTCTCTTGAGGTGGGCCTATGTCACTATGAACTTCCCTCTTAGAACTGCTTTTGTTGTATCCATAGATTTTGGAAAATTATATTTCAATTTTCATTTGTCTTCAGGTATGTTTATCTCTTCTTTGATTTCTTTGTAGACTCACTGATGGTTTAGCAGCATGTTGTTTAATCTCCACATATTTGTGTTTCTTCCAGTTTTCTTCTTGTAACTGATGTATAGTTTCATATCACTGTGGTTGCAAAAGATGCCTTATACTTCTTCAGTCTTCTTAAATTTTTTGAGACTTGTTTTGAGGCATGACATGTGGTCTTGTCCAGGAGAATGTTCCATGTGCACTTGAAAAGGATGTGTTCTGCAGTTTGTGGATGGAATATCCTGTTTAAGGATATTAAGTCCAACTGTCATTTAAGGCCAATATTTCCTTATTCCAACAGGAATTATTCTAACTCTTCCAATATTTCCTTAGGAGTTTCTGTCTGGATAATTTATCCATTGATGTAAGTGGGGTATTAAAGTCCCCTACTATTATCATACTACCATTAATTTCTCCCTTTATGTCTGGTGTTATACGCTTTAAATATCTAGGTTCTCCTATGTTAGGTGCACCAAATTTATGAATGTTTTATCCTTTTCTTGGCTTGACTCCTTTATCATTATGTAACGTTCCTTCTTGTCTTTTGTAACAGACTTAGTTTTAAAGTCAATTTTGTCTGATATGAGTATTGCTACCCCAGCTTTCTTTTTCTTTACATTTGCATGGAATATCTTTTTTCTATCCCTGAAGGGTATAGCTTCAGATCTGAAGTCTCTTGGAGGCAGCATATAGATAGGTCTTGTTTTTATCCATTCAGCTCCCATATGTCTTACAATTGGAGCATTTCATCCAATTACATTTAAAGTGATTATTGATAGGTATGTACTTATTGTCACTTTGTTAATTGTTTGTTTTGGGGTTTTTTTGGTTTTGGTGGGGATTTTTTTGTTTGTTTCTTTACAGTATTTCTCTGTTCCTTTCTTCTTAGTCTCTTCCATTGTGGTTTGATGATTTCCCTTAGTGTTATGCTTGGGTTCCTTTCTCTTTATTTTTTGTGTATCTATTGTAGGTTTCTGTTTGTGGTTACCATGAGGTTCATATATATCACCCTATATATACAGCAGTTTATTTTAAGCTGATAGTCACTTAAGTTCGAATACAGTTTAACAGCACTATATTTTTACTCCCCACCTCCATGTTTTCTGTTTTTGACATCATATTCTACATATTTATATTCTGTGTATCCCTTAACTACTTATTGTAACTATAGTTAATTTTTCTACTTTTGTCTATTACCCTTCTTACTAGCTTTTAAATTGGCTGATTTACTGCCTTTACTATATATATTCGGCTTTAACAGTGAGATTTTTTTCTTTCATATATTTTCTTATTACCAGCAGTGGGCTTTTCTTTTCCTCTTAAAGAAGATCCTTTAATATTTCTTGTAAGACCAGTTCAGTGGTGATCAACTCCTTTAGTTTTTACTTATCTGGGAAACTATTTATCTGTCCTTCAATTCTGAATGACAACCTTGCTGGGTAAAGTATTCTTGGTTGTAAGTTTTTCCCTTTCATCACTTTAAATATTTCATTCTACTCCCTTCTTGCCTGCAAAGTTTCTGCTGAAAAATCAGCTAATAACATTATGGGGGTTTCCTCGTATGTGACTAGTTATTTTTCTCTTGTTGCCTTTAAAATTCTCTCTTTGTCTTTAACTTTTGCTATTTTAATTATATGTGTTGTTGTTGATCTCTTTGGGTTCACCTTGAGACTCTCTGTGCTTCCTGGATCTGGATATCTCTTTCCTTCCCCAGGTTAAGAAACGTTCAGCCACTATTTCTTCAAATATGTTTTCTGCCCCTTTCTGTCTCTTTCCTTCTTCTGGGACACCTACAATGTAAACGTTAGTACACTTGTCCCAAAGGTCCCTAAAAATATCTTCATTTTTTAAATTATTTTTTTCTCTTTCCTGTTCTGTTGCGTGATTTACACTATTCTGTCTTCCAGATTGCTGACCCATTCTTCCGTAACATCCAATCTGCTGTTGATTCCCTCTAGTGTATTTTTTGTTTCAGCTCTGATTGGGTCTTTCTTGTATTTTTTATCTCTTTGCTGAATTTCTCACTGTGTTCCTCCATTCTTTTCCTGAGTTTGAGGAGCATTTTTATAACCATTTCTTGGAATTCTTTATCAGGTGAATTACATATTTCAGTTCCATTCGGATTTTTAATCTGGGATTTTATATATTCTTTTTGGGGAACATATTCCTCTGTATCCTCATTTTGTTTTGGTTTTCTGTGTTTGTTTCTATGAATTAGGCAAAACAGGTCCCTCTCCTAGTCTTAAAGGTGTGGTCTTGTGTAGGAGCATCCCCTCTGAAGACTGTGTGTGCCAGGAGGCTTTGGCAGGCCAGCTGGAGCTGGAGTGGGCATAAGCTTGGTGGGGAGTTTTGAGGAGCTCCATGCCAGATCCACCTTGGAAAGACAGCTGGAGCTGGGGTGGGTGGGGGCAGAGGGAGTCCCAGGGCACTCCAATGGCTGGATCGGTTGTAAGAAGGACTTTTAATGTTCCCATTTTACAGAGAAACTGAGGATTAGAGAGTTTGGGTGAGTTGGCCAAGATTACACAGCAAGTAAATGAAGATACCAGGTTGCAAGCCCAGGTCTGTTTAACTCCACAGGCTAAGTTTTCAACCACTGTGCTAAAATACTTCCATTCTTTTTATATTCATCTGCACCACTGGTACAGGGCTTGCTTGTGTGAAGTCTGGGTCCAGGTCCAAGCAATTCTCCTTTTACCAAAATAGGAGTAGCACAGATCTATCTAGACATTTTGCCACTTATGAGAAGGTGCTATGCAACACAAGAGGCCAAAAACCAACAAGAAGTAATGAGACTTATGAGCACAAACATCTCCAAATTGAGGGAGAAGGTCAAACTAGAAGACCCATGTATCTCACCTCTTGTGGCAGTGCTTCTATGATCTATCATGGGATAGTGATGAAAGAAAGGATTTGTGAGAATGTTTAAATGGGAGAAGGAGCTTTTACCTGCCAGTATATAAGAATGTCAAATTTAGGGTCAGCATATAATTTGTTATCTAAAGCAAGTTAACTCAGAGTGAAAGGGGCACTACTAATAAGTGGGCTGGGATAACAGGTGTTAATTGTGGCTATTCCAGGCATACTGGATTATACAACAGCTAAAATGGATTTAAGGTAGTTCTGGGATGCTGCACTGTCTATTCCAGTGATCATACCAACTATCATGAGATGAATAATATCTCTGAATATTTGTGTGAAGTACTGATCTGAATTTTCTCTAAATAATTGAGGTATTGGAAGGGTGGCATCTGGTTACAGTTGTATTAAATGTATTAAATGTATTTTGTATAAGAAAGTATTAATAATACTAGGAATATCATATTATAAGTATATATTTTAAGTTGCACAGAAAATTAATTTGCAAATTAAAATACCATATTTAATTATGTCATATCAAAACTTTCCCAAGTTAAAATGCAAAATTGCCTTTTCTAGGATTGCTCCATTCTTAACCCTCGCTGTATTTTTAAGTACTATACTTTTCAGTATTGTCATCCCTTAGGAAATATATTATTTTTATTTAAAAACAGAGAAATCAAAGAAGCACTAAAGGAAAAAGATCATAATGCTATTTAACATAATTATAATTTTGAAAAAGTTCATAAATGATTTGTTATTAGAAGAAATCATTTTCAAGTATTTTATAAGGAAATAGACGCCTGGAGGACAATTTTTCCCCAACATTACATTTTATCTAACAACTCATTCTGCTTTCTTAATGTCTCTTACCACACTCAAGCACTCAGCTGTTCATTTTAGTGTCAGTTGGCAAACCATTGTGTATTTCCAGATAAAACTAATTCCAGAAAGATTATAAACCTTTCTAAAACTTCATGACCCAGGGAAAAGTCTTTCTATAAACTAACCATTTCTACTTATGAATCTTAATTAGTAGAGGTTTTTAAGCTAAGATTTCCCAAGTTCCCTCTATGGATGAAGAATATCCTTTTATTCTTAGCAACTACATCATAATACATTTGCAACACTCCTAGGACTTAAATAAGGTAGGTTATATATAAGCCCATGTTCTCAAATTTTAATGTGAGTAAGAATCACTTGGGATGTTTGTTAAAAATGTATATCTCCAGTCAACATCCTCAGAGGTTCAGGTTCAGTAGGATTTGGCTAAGACACAGGAACTTGCATTTTTAATAAGTAGTCAAGCCATTCTGATGAAGGTTGCTCTACAGTGTATCTCTGATTTGGTGCTTTATAAGAGTTAGTCTGCAAGAGTTTGTAGGAGGAAAGTAGATTAAATGTGTCAGCCCAGTTCCCATTCAACTACTTAGAATCATGTAAGGATATGCAATTTAGATTCAGCTTTTCAAAAAACACAGCTAATCAGAATCTTCCTCATTATTTCCCAAAGAGGAAAATAAAAAAAATAATATCAAAAATGAAAAATGGTAGAGAGAGCAATGAGAGGAGGAGGTAAAATCTCATTATCCTTGGAAACATTTATGAAAAGAAAGAAAAAACGTACCCACAATAACTACTCAGTTACAGTGAAAGCTGGAAACTTTAAATACAAACACACATGGACATACACACACACACACACACACACACACACACACACACACAGCAAGGTACAGTGGAAAGAACAGTGAATTTGAAGTTCCAACCGCAACCATCTAGGTTAGGTAAACACAAAGGCAGATCAAGATTTTTTTGGTCCTGAAAAATTACATAATTTGAGGTTTCCTTTAAGATAAAGTCACCAGGGGTCTTCCCTGGTGGCGCAGTGGTTCAGAGTCCGCCTGCTGATGTAGGGGACACGGGTTCGTGCCGTGGTCTGGGAAGATCCCACGTGCCGCGGAGCGGCTGGGCCCGTGAGCCATGGCCGCTGAGCCTGCGCGTCCGGAGCCTGTGCTCCGCAACGGGAGAGGACACAGCAATGAGAGGCCCACGTACCACAAAAAAAAAAAAAAATATAAAGTCACCAGGGCCTGGGAAGGGACCCATGAAAATGAGAGACCCTGAAACTTAAACTTTGGTAGCTACATAGTAAATCTGCCTGTGGAGAGATACTCATAATTCTCCATTATAATAAATGTAAAATGGAAGGCATAATGTCTGTCCAACTTACATCGCCAGATTAATGTAAGGGGTCTACATAACATGTGAAAACGCACTGAGTGTCTTGCAAATGCAAGTTGCTTAGGAAGTAGTAGCTCAGTATTAAGGCTGACTGCTGCTAGTCCCCTGAACCCAGGCTTCTTGGAATGTGTCCACTTTCGCACAGCCTTTCTGGGTTCTTGGTTGCTTACTCTCCATGGTCTCCCTGGATTTCAACATTGCTTTACTGCCTGATCAGTTCCAGTTTAGTCACTTTAGTAATCATTTATTAGGTGCCTACTCTGGTCAAGAAACTACTTCCTGTCATCTCCTTTAAGTCCAGTTCTGGCTCACATACTGTTTCTACCTTAGTACTAGCACATGTGCCCATTCCAAAGCATTCACTACTTCCTGGTCCCACTACTCTGTTCAAATCTGCCTTCCTAGTGCTCCTTCAGATCAGATTACCCACAAGTCTACTCTATACAGAACCCCTGCCCTTATCCTAACTCTCCACTCTTAACTCTTCTCTTGTGCTCTGCACCACTTGCCATTTATGCCCTGAGATGATATTACTTTCAACAGATTCAAATTAAGAAGGATGCATGATAAAATCTTTATTATTTTATTCAGAGGCTACTGTTAATACCCTATTGTAAAGCTCCCACCCTAGGAAGGGCTCCTAGTTAATCTCTGCTTTTAACTTTTCCAGTTTTACCAAACCAAAGGGCCCGATAATATTTATGCTTTGTGGGCCATCTGTGTCTCTACTGCAACTCTCATCCCTGCCATTGTAATGCAATTGAAAGGGCCATAAACAATACTTAAACGAATGATCATGGTTGTATCCCAATATAACTGTATTTATGGCCATTTAAATCTGAATTTTGTATAATGTTCACATGTCATTAAATGTTCTTTAAAAATTTCATTCAACCATTTAAAAATGGAAAAAGCATTCTTAGCTCTCCAGATTGCCAACCTTTGTTCTACACTATCCTGGTACACTGCTGCCAGGTTCACCTTCAGAAAACACTCCTTTCACTGCTACCAGTAATTCCATGTTCCTTAAATCTCCAGGATTTCCCCCTTACCATTCACCCAACTTCAGCTAAAAGCAGACCTTTTTCTACTTTTGATTTCTTGAGGAACCTGTTTTCCATAGTGGCTGCACCAATTTCCATCCCACCAACAGTGCACAAGCGTTCCCTTTCCTCCACATCTTCACCAACATGTTATTTGTTTTTTTAATGACAGCCATTCTTATAGGTGTGAGGTGGTAATCTCACCATGGTTTTGATTTGCATTCCCCTGCTGGTTAGCAGTGTTGAGCATCTTTGCTTGTGTCTGTTGGCCATCTATACATCTTCTTTGGAAAAATTTCTATTCAGGTCCTCTGTCCAGTTTTTAATTGGGTGGTTTGATTTTTTGATATTAAGTTGTATGTGTTCTTTATATAGTCTGGGTATTAACCTCCTATTGGATTTATAAATACCTTCTCCCATTCAGTAGGTTGCTTTTCTGTTTTGTTGCTGGTTTCCTTCATTGTGCAAAAGCTTTTAAGTTTAATGTAGTCCCATTTGTTTATTTTTGCTTTTGTTCCCCTTGCTTAAGGAAACAGATCCAAAAATGTATTGCTAAGACCAATGTCAAAGAGCATACTGCCTATGCTTTCTTCTAGAAGTTATGGTGTAAGGGCTTACATTTAAGTTTTTAATCCATTTTGGATGATCCAGCAATTTCACTTCTGGATATTTACCTGAAGAAAACGAGAACACTAATTTGAAAAGATATATGCACCCCTATGTTCACTGCAGCATTATTTACAATAGTCAAGACATGAAAGCAACCTAAATGTCCTTCATTAGACAAATGGATAAAAAACGATATAGTATATATACACAATGGAATATTACTCAGCCATAAAAAAAGAAATTGTGCCATTTGTGACAACATGGATGGATCTAGAGTATGTTATGCTAAGTGGAATATGTCAGACAAAGACAAGTATTGCATGATCTCACTTATATGTGGACTCTAAAAAACCAAACACACAAACAAAATGAAATGAAAACAGACTCACAGGTACAAACAACAAACAGCTGTTTGCCAGGAGGGAGGAGAAGTTGGGTGAAATAGGTGAAGAGGGTTAAGAGGTACAAACTTCCAGTTATAAAATAAGTCATGGGGATGTAATACACTGCATGAGGCATACGGTCAATAATATTTTAATAACTTTATATAAGCACAGATGGTTACTAGACTTATCGTGATGATCACTTCATAATGTATGTAAACGTCAAATCGAATCATTACCTGGTACACCTGAAATTAACATAATATTGTATATAAACTATGTTTCAATTTAAAAAATTTTTAAGAAAGTAGACCTTTTTCATGGACGATTTTCCTGTCTTCTGTTCTGAATTACTCTTATTTCTCTTGCAACATGTGCCCTACGTTCCTGACTGCTGTACTTGCAAGTCCTTTTACACTTTGTGGCCTTATCATACCTCTTGGATATGGGCTTAGCACCATTCCTTCATTCCTCACATTTTCCTCCCTTTCATCCCCCAACACAAGTCGCAGTGTGCCTTTGGTTAGATGGAGGTAGACCTCCTTAGATAGGGATAAAATTGTATCCAGGATGATTTGAGATGTTAAGACTTATTTACAGGATTTCCCAGGTGGTCCTCCTGGGTTTATAATTAAGTCTTCTTGGTGGAAATAATATGTATCATGTGACTTCCTTATTTAAAATCTTCAATAATCCCCCGCTATCCTCAAATGAAATCCAAATTCCACAGTTAGGAATTCAAGTAGCTTTATAATGGCTTCTGATGAATTTTTGGCTTTGCCTCTTTATCAATTCAATTAATTTACTTATGAGACCAAAATACACTTTTGCTTTCACATACATTCAGTGATGCATTCCTCCATTTAATCATTCAGTCAACAAGTATTGATAGTTATTATATTCCAGACATAGATAAGGCAACTACAGAAATGTATATAGCACACTCTTTCCCTTCAAGGAGTTCACACACTAATGTGGACAGGCCAAAAAAAAAAAAAAAAAAAAAAAAATATATATATATATATAAATATATAAATATATATATTTATACTTTTTGACAATTGCTAAAACAAGAATATCAGTTCTCAGGGTAGGGAAGTAAAGAAAACATCCTGTAGGAGGTGACATCTGAGCTGTAAACTGCAAGTGGTAAAATTTTATCATACAAGAGATCAGAAGAAGGTATTTCAAGGCAATGTAAATATATATGACATAGCTTAATGAGGTAAGAGAGGGGTAAGGAGAGTATAATGTGTATGTGGGTAACGTAATATTAAGTGTGCTCTCTAGAGCCAGACTGGTTGGGTTCAAAACCCAGTTGTGCCATTTACCAGCTGCGTGGCCTTAGGCAAGTCACTTTAGCTTTGTTTCTCATCTGTAAAATGGGAATAATAACAACATTTTACCTCATAGAGTTTTCATGAGAATTAAACAAATTAATACTTGGCATATAATGATAAAAAAATAAATGCTAACCATCACTACTACTTTGACCATCATCCTTTTGGAGTGTGCAGGTAGTTCACTGTGACTAATGTATAGAGTATAAGCTACGTGAAATCATGAATGGCCTTATAACCGAACTATAACTTTTGGAATATATCATCTGCTATGTCTGGCTATGTATAACCCCATAGCCAGACAACAATCTCGAATAATATCAGAATCTCTGTGGGGTGAGGCCCAAGTAACAGTAAAACTTTCCATGGAAGCCAGGCTTGGGAATCTTTAACTGTATTAGTGAACTTGACTGGACTGAGAATTACTGGAAGTGATCTCCCTCCAGGAACTACTATAGCATTTACCAGTAACTTTGAGGTGCCATATCTAATATCCAATGAGCTTTAAAAATATAAATTCTTAAGTATCACCCCAGAGTTTTTGGTTTTATGGCTTTAAGTTGGATAGGGCCAACGGATTTCTTTTTAAAAAAAAGTATTCTAGGTTATTCTGATGTAGGTGACAAGCATATCAGACTTCTTATAACTTGTATGTCACTCAGATGACACAAAGCACATAGCACCTTGAATTATAACTGTTATGTACATTTTTATCTCTTCTACAAAATAGCAATTCCTGGTGGGAAAGGGCCAGGCCTTAAGCACCGGAAATCCTGGGCCACACATCAACGTACATACTATAGTTCTTTAAAGAGAAGATTTAACAAATATTTCTATGTTCAAAAATTGATTAGAGAAAAAAAGGCAGCTCTCTAATGACACTTTCCAAATTCTACATGTCCCAGTGGCCATTTTTAAGATACACTGTCAACAGAAATAAAATTATTCAGGCTATTTAGTGATAAACAAATGAGTGCTACATAGCTTATTAATTGTTTCACAGATTGCTTCCAGTAGGTTATTGCCATTCTCAATTTCCACATTTCTCTGAGGGTCCTGACAAGCCTGTCTGAAATAGTATCACAGGATATGTTTCCAGGATAAACTTATTCTTTCTGGCAAGATCTATATTTTCAATCAATAGAAGCCTCATTCAAAGGGATTCTTCATACCATAGCTAAGTAAATTCAAGTTTTATATTAGTACATAAATTTACTGAGTGAATTCCAAGGTTATGCTGAGGATCACATTTTTAAGTCTACTTTATTCCTAAGAAGTCAGGCTGAGAGATAGAATGCTGATGCCTTCAGGGTTATGTTCTCTGTATGGGTAAGACCCAACAAATGAACACTAATCTTTTAGTTTCTCCTGTTTAAGGCTGTGAGAAGTTATAATTAGACAAATAAATAAAGAATCATAAAAAGCAGCAGCTGGGCTTCCCTAGTGGCGCAGTGGTTGAGCGTCCGCCTGCCGATGCAGAGGACATGGGTTCGTGCCCCGGTTGGGGAAGATCCCACATGCCGCGGAATGGCTGGGCCTGTGAGCCATGGCCACTGAGCCTGTGCGTCCGGAGCCTGTGCTCGGCAACGGGAGAGGCCACAACAGTGAGAGGCCCGCGTACCGCAAAAAAAAAAAAAAAAAAAAAGCAGCAGCTATCAGAGGCAATCTTTGTGCTCAAAATAATAAGTATCAGTCTCACAGTCATATAGTTTCAGAATTGGAGATTAATATAGAGATCCTTAACATTATTTCTTTACCCCTGCCTGAATTTCCACTTAAAAATAATATCTCTGACATGGGGCCCTCCATTTTAGCTTAATGGTAATTTTTAATGCTTCTCAAAGCAACACACTCCATTTTTTGGGAAACATATCCTTTCTGGTATGCAGCTGAAATTTCACAACAACCCATATTATTTGGGCTTTTACACTTACCCCGAGGCTTACTACTGGCTGTGCCTTTTAACCTTCTGACACACAACCTAGCCAGAGTCACATATAAATAAAAAGTTACTCAATATATTGAGTAAATAAAAATAATAAAAGAGCAAATAAAGTTACTCAATATATTTAGTCATTTATAGGTGAATTACTTCTGGCATGTCTGCTTCTCACCTTTTGCATCAAATCTTCTGGCTAATCAGAATCTTTCCGACACGATATTTGCTTTTGTATCCAAGTCTCTCTCTTCCTAATCTCACGTGGATTTAACACTTACTTGAAGGGTTTTTAACCAAACCTCTCAGTGATTCTGGACTCAAACCTGACCTAGCTCAGTGTCCTAGATCACTTGTCAATTAGCAGAGGAAAATATCTGATTTGTCTGCTGACCCTTTTCAAATGACTTTAAGATAGCTGTCCTTATTTACCCCTAATGCCAATGATTTTTTCCACTAGGCACGTTATCCAAATAAGTTCTATACTGGTTAATAAGCTCTGCGTGCAAATGACTTATAAATCTAGATTAATAAATGTACTTGAAAGCACTACCTGCACTTAAAATTCGACCTGACCCAACAAGTGCATTATTTTACCACAAATCTGGTATTCTTCCTAATTGCTCTGTTAACAGAGCATTAACAGCCATGCTTTCTCCAACTTAAATTGCTAGGATAACGATTCACTGCTCCCAGGTGCTTATTCTAATAACCTCCTAGCTAGTCTCCCTGCTTCTAATCTGTTACCTTCAACCTATTTTCGACACAGTAGCCACAGCGATCTTGTTAACACACAAATCAAATCCTGACATTTCTCTGATGAAAGCTGTCCAATGGATCCTGTCTCCCACTGAGTAAAAACCAAAGCCCTTATACTGGCCTTAGACAGGAGGTAGCTCTCCAGCACCTCCCCGACCTTGTCTCCCATCATTCAATCCTCCCAGTCCCACTGGCCCTGATGTTCTTCCAACCTGCATCTGCCTCAGGGTATTTGTTCTTGCCATTCCTTCTACCAGGAAAAATTGTCCCTCATATACCTCTAGGGCTGCTTCCCTCACCTCTTTCACGTCCTCACTCAAATATCAACTTCACACCTTTTCTGACGACTTTATATAAAAATGCCCCCCCACTTCCTATTCCCTCTTCACTGCTTTGTGTCTCTCGATAACATTTATTTCCTAACTTATTATACATTATTAGTGTTTTTTGTTCATTAGCTCTGTCTCCCCACTAGAAACAAGCTCTTTGAGAGCACAGATTTTTGCCTGAGTTTCTTCACTGTTTTATCTTTAGTACCTGCCAATCAATAAATATTTATCAAATGAATGGATGCCCTGTGTACAGTATATACATGTTAGAGTTCTACTGATTTGACCCCTACAGTTTTTCTCCCATCAATCTCATCCATTACCGATGTCACAGCTCAGAATCACATCACATTTTACTGGAACTACTGTCTTCCTCATGAAGTCTCCCACTAATCTAATACATCCCAAATTCTATTGAAAGAATAATCTTTACATTCAACTAACTTTAATGCCATTGTTCAACAAATAAAGGCACAACTACATAATGTGACATTCAAGATTCTTTTAATTTGACCCCTGGATGATATATTCAAGCCACTTGTGAATATGTCTCTCAATTTTTCACCTCTATGCCTTTGCTCACATGTAGTTTCCTTCACCCGCAACACCTCTCACTCCAGTCCCTGCTTATGAAACCCTATCTTTCCATCAAGTCACTACTCAATTACTACATTCTAAGTGTTTTATTCTTTCAGCCAAAAATAATTTAGATTTGCCCACAGCACAACTAAATCTGCTTGTTGAAGCTTTCCTATTAATTTATAAACTCTTTACCTAGAGTGTCAAAATAAAGCCTCATCTTAGGCAGTCATTATGTTTGTTTTATTGAATTACTTATGTGTTCCATATTTGCATATTTATTTATTTATTTGGCTGCGCCGGGTCTTAGTTGTGGCATGCATGTGGGATCTAGTTCCCCGACCAGGGATCAAACCCAGACCCCCTGCATTGGGAGTGTGGAGACTTAACTGCTGGACCACCAGGGAAGTCCCTGTATTCTTTTTTATTTTCACAAAAACACACTTTATCTCTTTATCAACTATACTGATCAAGCTAAAACATGATATCTCTATCACACAGTAGAGCTGTGTGATAAACGTTAAAGAATTCCATTAAAGTAGACATTGATCAATTTTTCAACAGTCCTGGAGCTTGATTATTTCTTCATTTGTCTGTAAGGCTATTGGGAATGACTGCCAATGTCTTGCTGAAATTGACACCAACTATAGCATTTCTCCAGCAACTCTTTAAGAAGGAAAATTAAATTACCTTGATAAGCCTTGTTTTCAGTGAACTTATATTTCCAATGATCCCTGCTTCTTTCCTTCCAACTGAAGTTATGTAAACCAATTATTTAATAAGCCATCCTACCATTTTACATATTGTATATTAGTTAGATTCAAGCACATTGCACTGCAGATTTAATTTTTTAAATAACCTGCACAAAGTTTTCCCATCTCTAATACAAAGTTGCACATCTCATATGATATGAGCTACAAATCCCTTCAATCAGAATGTGGATAGTATTTTCCATTTTTAATGGTTTCTTATATTCTTAGAGAACCTCAGATACTGATTAAATCAGTATGTTCAATATTTTTCCTTATAGTTTATCTTGATGGGTCTTATTTAAGAAATTCATATGTATCCTATCATCATACCATACACAAATACAAATCCAGGTTGACAGAAACTTAATAAGAAAATCAAATATGTCAAAACACTTAAAATAATATGTAGAGTATCTATAATGGTAGGATACATATGGATTTCTTAAACAGGATCAAGCAAGATGAACTTTAAATACTTTGAACTGAATTACTCATTCAGACAAATGGTATATTAGTTTGTCAACATTTACGATATACATTTATATATTTTGAGTAGTGAAGGCTCTCATCAATGAATACAGTATATTTATCTACTTAGGTTTCATTTTTTGACCTTTACTAATGTTTTATAATTATTTTCTAAAGATTTTGCAGGGCTTGTTTTATCTTTTCCTAGGATCCCTATAGTTTTTGATGATTTTTCTAAATTGACTCTTTCAATTATAATTTCTAATGCTTCTTGTTGGTAGATAGAAACTACTGGCTTTTGTAAATTGAAACTGTTCAGTGAAACTGTGAAACTGTTGAGCTCTCATTGATTTATATAGATTATTGCTCTATTACCTTGGATTTTCTATACAGATAATGCTATCTCTGAATAGCAATCTTATATCTTCCTTTCCATTCTTAAATGTTTTCTATCCTTAGAAGGAGGGCATCTAGCAAAATTCTGAACAAAATAATGACAGTGGGTATCTTGTCAAGTCCCTCACCTAGAGTTTCACAATAATGTATATTTATTCAACTATAAAAAACACAAGGACAAAGCATATCATCTTTGTATAATGGGACTATGGGTAATGTTTTCTTACTATTCTCTATTCATAAAATTTCTAAAAAATTTATGTATTTCTTTTTAATCAGAAAATTGGGGATTTAGAATTTCAAACTATATTTACCTATATTTTTCTGTGTTATTTATGATAATGTTATTTTGAGTATTTTTGACTTTGATTTTGATTAAGAAGAAGGAAAATCAAGGAAGGCAAAGAAAAATGAAATGGATAAAGCAGATCAGTGCTTCACACCCTTCATAAAAAGTGTCCAATAAATATTGACGGTGTGATTTTTGCTCTATCCTATTTACGGTAATTTATCATTTTGTGACATTCCAACCCTTCTTAATCATATTGTAATTAGCTTTGTGTGTAGCCATCTGCCAGGGAAACAATCTTGATTGAATTCTACAGGGTATGAAATATCAGTATCAGACATTTGCTTAAAAAATGGTACATTTGAGAAAGAGAATCTACATTTTTTAAACTACATTCACTACATGATGTTTTAGACATCATGTTAGATATCACATTAAATTAAATAGCGTAATTTACTAAAACATGTGCATCCAAATTTAGCCATGAAATACATTAAATGCCATTCATACAATATTAGACATTGAAATATGGCCATAACTACATATTTAAACTTCAACATATTCAAATTGGATAAAATTCTTCACAATAAAGGATTTTTCTGTAAGTTTATCTGCATGAGAAAAGTTATTTTCTTAAGAATGTCTAAAGACTTACTAATTTTTTTTTAGTTAGACAAAGTTCTTAGTATTTAGCTTAATACATTCACTTTAATTAAAAAAAAAAGCTGGGGTCACCAAACTTTTTGTAGTTTACTCCATTTTTTCATTTATTTTCTGTATCCCTAAACTCTAAGGTATAGTCCAACAATTATCTGAAAGTCAAAAGCCAATTAAGTCCTTGTGTCACACACAAGCCCAGAGATTTTTGTTTGGAATTTTGTAGTTTACCTGGTTTATTGATCCATTTTTTCTTTCTTTCTTTCTTTCATTCCTTTCTCCCCTCCTCCCTTTGTCCTTTCTCTCCTTCCTTCTTTTATTCATTAAGCATTTTAATAGGCACCTTAATGTTAGGTTGAGATTTAGAGAACTTTACTAGTTAGAAAGAAGTTGCCATTGCCAGTGAAGTCTGAGCCCATCCAAAGAAGTCCATTATTTGTCACTTACCAGATATTTCACCTTAGGAAAACTGTACAATGATTAAAAAATATCTGTTTTCTCATGTAAAAAACGTTTGAGACAACCAGCCTTACAGAATTTAGACTATTAAATTCAATCAGGTATGTAAAAGCACAAAGCACCACACATGGCATATAGAAGTTGATTAATTGAAAGTAAATTCCATCTTCTTGCTCAGAGTGGTTGATTAATAAAGAAATAATTATATTCAATGTGAAACATTTTAAGATTGTGGCATGAGCAAAATGCTAATGAAACACAGAAGAAGAAATAGCTAAATCTTTCTGCATAAGATAGGTTATAAATATTTGGCTGAATCCTAAAGGATAAGTAGGACTTTGCCAAATGAAGAAAGACTGGGCAGGTATTCCACATGTGGAAAACAGTATCTACAATATATGTAGCTTAAAACTATAATGAATATACAGAGACTGTGGCTGGAGGGTAGGAAGCCTTGGGTAGGAAGGAAGGAAGGGTAGGAAGTAGGAAGAGCTTATGTGGGGAAATAGTCTGTGAAAAAGCATGAATGTCATACTAAGGAACTGAGTGTTGTATATGGATCAGGGAATTCCAACCAGCATGGATACAGATCCCTGCAGCCATCAAGGCTTTTGGCAGGGCCTGGGGCAGCCCTTGGGGTCAATCACCTCTAGCAACATACAGGCATATTGACCCCACTTTGCTGAACAGAAAATATATTTTCTTTGTGTGCCAGGATATTAAAGAGACTTAGAAACATCTATACGATCCTTGTAATAAATATATTGGGTTTTATACTTGTTAAATTTTAGATGTTTTATCTTAACTGGACATTGGAAAGAGCAATCGACATTGAGGAGTCAAGTGAAAAAGTCACAAATAAAGGTGTGAGGGTGGAAGTGAAATGATCCAGATGAAGAGCCTGCTTTGAAAAGGGGGATTATGCTGTAGTCCCTGCAGTTTGGTACAAAATCAGTTAGTGCCTCTTAGTATCTGCTGAAGAATATCAGCACAGAAAATGCCTCTTTTCTTGGAAAGGTCTTCCATGGTTCCTGATACAGAGAGTGACCCACTTACATTTTACAAGTGTCTATTTATTTCTGCCCAGAGGATTAGGGTATCCTTCTGGGATATGTGGCTAAACATAGTTCCAAAAGGGGAGGAGCAGACAGCTCTGGTTTGGGTATTCACAGCTGACTGGCTGTTCCTGCCAAGAGAGAGTTGGCTTGTCTGTGGAGCTGCTGCTGAGCTATTACACCTTCCTCTTCTCCTAACATAAGACTGAGGGCTAAGCTAGTTTGCCTTTGGCTCATGATTTCCAAAAGGTAAGACTCTTGGGTCAATTCCACATATTTAAGAATTTCAAAAACAAAGAACAAAAGTCTAGCCTGCTTTACCTAAAAAAAAAAATGTTACAAGATTAAACAAAAAAGGATGAAGTGCAAGATCAAAGCAGTATTCATGTGAGTCAGTGGCTGCAGCAGGGAGCTGTTTCACTTTGCCACTCTGCTATTACAGCTACCTTTTTGCTACCTACTGTCTGCTCTGAGAGCTCACCCGCTGAGATCAAGCTGGCAGGGAGCTACACTGCCAGGCCAGGTCATCATATCAGGCCCTATGCTGCCTGCTATAGAGAATATGAGCAGTATGGGAGTTGTCAAGATTTTAGTTTGATCTGATTGTACACAGGGCAGTACATCTGATCTTACTGTTCATATTTGGATGTGGACAAGTGTTTGCTTTTACACTCAAAGCCTACTCTGAGATTCAAAATGTCCACAGTCCCTCCTGCTGAGTAACCTTGCCTGCTTCAAAAACTGGGGAGTTATCTATTGGCTGGAACCAAGGATGGATCTATGGGGAAGCAAACACCTAGCACTGGTGTTCCAGTCCAACAGAAAGTTCTGAAACATGGAGAGTCAGATAAAAAATGTGTAGGTGTGAGAACAGGCAGTCCTAGGAAAGGGCACCCTCTCCTAGCAGATTTATATCTGGGTTACAAACAGGGCAAAATTCTCCCAAATGATATAATTTACTTCACACCATTACACATATACCATTACAAAGGAGCAGCCAGTGCTTCCAGGAGTAATATCCAATACACTCAAACTTCTCAGCTCCATTTGCAACCCCAGGCATTAAATCAGAGGGACAAGGACTGGCAAGATCCAGGGAGGGTATCTGATTTCAAGGAGTTAAATAATGGTCACGTGGCAATTATAATACAAAAATATGGGATAAATGCTCTAAATGAGGTATGGATGTAATATTGTAGGACTGCAAAGGACCAATGAGAAAGTCAGCCTAGTAGTGGTGGGATCATCTATTTGGATGCTTTTGCCTAAGAATTCTTGGCACAGAGAAAAGAAAAGAAACTAAAGACAGTATGCTAATTCATTTCAAGCTTTTATAAACAAACAAAAATAGAAACAGAAAGTAATGGGGGGGAATGAGAAAGTTCTCTGAATAAAGGCTATTAGAATTCTTGCATCTACAGATCCTCTGGTGTGATATTCCTTTCAAAAGTGTCAGCATTAGATTCTAAACATCATGGGTACAATATATTTACCAATGGTATGTAAAATTTTGAATCCATGGGCATACATAAAATATAGGTAAGACTCAGAGAACAAATGGTTAATTTAATTTCCCCACTCCTTCATAAACAACTGCATCACTTCTCTGGTGTTACTGATTATAAAATAAATGATCTCTGAAGGATTTGACATAGTTAAAGAATTAAATTATTTTATTTCAGGAATCATCTCCAGGGAGAATGAGAATCCTTGGATCGTTATAGCTGTGTTAAAATCAGCTGGGATTGATCAGAGAAAGAGAGTTGAAATAATAATACAGAAAACACTCCAAAGAGTTCAAGTTCCCATAACATGAAGAATTCATAAGAAGCTTGTCTATCCTTAAAAGCAAAGGCCATGGTAAGCTGAAAATGGCTTGTACACCTTAATCAAGAGCTATTATCTTTTGTTTTTTTCTTACTTTAACAACTTATTTTGATATAAAATCTCAGACATAATAAAACTGTTTTATGTTATGAAATATGATCTGTATTTAGGATATTGATTCAAAGTCCTTATCAAAATTCCCATTGTATGATATTATCTCATTTGTATGATGAGTATATTTTAATTAGCATCATCTCCCCATACTTTTTGAGACTTGAGACCCAAATGGATAGCATCTGAAAATTATTAAAAATAAAGACAATAAGAGTTGAGAATGCCTAAGTTCTTTATTTCCAAGAGGACATCAAGAATTCAGTGCCGACAAGTGTATATATTTGTAATATTGATAAATAGCATCATCACCATTATTATTATAATTATCAGATGTGGTTCTCATTTTAACTACCATTCTTTCCACTGGAGTCGATAGTATATCTCAAACAACAGGCTGACAGATCAAATTTTAAGTTGTTCTCTTTCTCTTTTCTGAGTCATGTTGTCTCTTCATTGTCTTCTGCAGTTTTATTGAACTTGGTAGTGTAAAGGTTACAAGGGCTCTCTCTGAGGCTGTAATTTGCTCAGTATCCAATTATATCACAAAGACTTACTGCCTAACTGCTTACTTCAAAATGTCCCCTGGCTGCAACAAAACAGCCAGGATCTAAAGCTATAAACATGTAGCAAACAGCTGCCACTTTTTCTCTTAACTCTTTACTATCTGCTACACATAAAGTTTATGTAGACATGCATTTAAAAACCATCTTATTTCTTCAGGATATTTGAAACTAAAATCTAAAAGTAAAATGCTCAAAATTGAGAAATTTTTGAAGTCAAACAAAAATGCATACACTCATAATATTCTACTATCTCCTATTTTAAAAATAAATGTTTCCATGACTCATAATCCATTCCAACTAATTATTTCTCTTCTTTTCCATAATTTTTCTATTGATATTATCTTTACTTCCTCATCTTCCATTTTTCAATCTACTACAACATGGTTGTGTCTCTACCACTCCCTAAATTTTATTTTAAACTCATCTAATTGAATCCTGTAAGTTGCAAATTCCAATGGACCATTTATCCCCAAATTTCACTTTAATTGACTTTTTCAGTGCTCAACATAAACATGCTTGAAATTTTTTCCCTTCATACACTTCAGTGTGACCATGCCTTACTGTTTTCTCTCTTTCTTCACTAACTCTCCCTTTCCAGTTTTCCTCCTAAATCCTTCTAATTGTCAGCTAAGCCATCTTCTCTTTCTCTATACTCTCTCCCTAACCGAGCACATCAATTCCCAAATTTAAAGACTATCTCTATGTTGTTGACTATTAGGTAAAAACTTCCAGTGTGTATAGACTGTTACATACAATTCTGTATCTCCATTTTATTGCTTTAGTACAGTCTCACATTTAACGTGCCCACCATTAACCTCTTTTCTCCTAAAACCAGTTTTTTTCACCGCCTTCTGGCATCATATACTTGATTTCTCCCATTTTCTCCACTTACCTAATATTCAATACAACTGCAAACTCTACATTCCACTCCCTGACTACTAAATTGAATCATCTGCAAATACTATCTCAGAAATATCTCCTCTTTTCTTTACTGCCACTACCCTTGTCCTATCCAGTATGATCTCTCCTCCAGTCTAACTGGTTTCCCTGCTTCCTTTCTTGTCTCTTATAATCCACTATCCTTTCATCAAATCATATCACTCCCCACCCCCACGCCCACCCTCCACCATTTACAATCCTTCAGTGATTTCCCATCATACTCAGAACAAAATCCAAACTTCCTAGCATGGTATATAAATCCTATGTGATCTCACCCTGTCTTATGCTTTCAACTTTCTCTTTCACTCACACAATTACTCACTGTACTTCTGACATCAGTATTCTCCTGGAAAAGTCAAATATATCTTGCCTAAAGGTCTTTGCACGTGATGATATTCTCTCCACTGATATACTTTGCTAGCAGCCCCTTCATATTCTTCAGATTTCAGGCAAACTGGCACATGTTCAAAGAAGTCTTTCCTAACTATTCCCAAGTTTAGACCCCTAGTTATTCTCTATTTCATGTCTTTATACTTCATAGAAATTTTCAAGTCATTGTGATTTTTATGTAAGTATGTATATATGTGTAACTCCCCCATGGAAATATAAGATCCTTGAGGGTAGGAACTATCTGTCTTATCATTCTTTTTCTTAGTAACTAGCACAGTTCAGGTACATAGTAGATGCTTTAACACATTTGGTTAAGCTATCTACTATTTAGTTTGCTTAAATACAATTTTTAACTCTATTGTAGTTTTAATTGTTTATGAACAAAGTTAAATGTTTTGTGTATTGAAATCTCAGTATTAGAGGTTGAAGGGGAGCAAAATATCCCATCCACAAATGTGCCACTTTGGCACTGAATTATTTTGAGCTGAGGTCAACTAAGACCCAGCAGACTCAAGAAAAACCTTTTACCTCTTTCTTAACTATCTAAAAGAATTTAGATAGGGGGTCTGGCCCAGAAAGAGAGCTATTAACAGAGATAACTTTTTTATCTGAATGACTTATCTGTATAGCAGGGCAAATATCTAACTACCAAACATCTGCTCTTCTTATTATCCTATGAATTACCTTCTTCCCCTTTGAGGCCCAAGGCCCTGTCTCATTCCTTAGCTCAGGATGGCATGTAAGCCTCAACTGCTGACTTGCCTTTGGGTCACATATTTTTATGGGGCTCCTGGACATAAGTAATTAAATTTTTTTTCTCCTATTAATCTCTTATGTCAATTTAATTAACAGACCAGCCAAAAGAACCTAGAAGAGGAGACAGAAAAGTTTTCCTCCCTTACAAGGTATGCTTAAAAATCTCATGATGATCTATTATATTATATCACAAAAAACTGTTTACCATGACATTATGGTAAAGCATTTCAAATATATTTGGTTAAAACTGTTTTCAAGAAACAAAGCCTAAGACAGGCTTCTAAGGGAAGTGAAAGAATCAAGACAGGACAGGAAAAGGAGCAATGCAAGGATGTGGTCTCAGTTACAGTCTAGCTTTAGCTGAATTCCACAAGAACTATAGAACATGAATTACACCAGAGTTTTTCTTACTTTAAAGGAAAGGGTCTAGCCTTTTGAAACCCCATGTCAATTCATTGATGACTATGGGTTTCTCCAGGGCGTAGTAGGGGACATAGCTTCCTTGGACATGCAGCTCCCAGCCAAGCACAATTCTTGGAGAAGGGAACAGCTATGAGTCATTGGCAGCCAACACTCAGCAGCTAAGGAATGGGTGCACTTGCTCAGTAAACAGGATATGGTCAGGGAGGACATCTAGAGTGCCATTACAGACACTTTTTATTTTAAACAATCATCTGATATGATTATTAGTCCTGTTTGATAATGATGAAATTAAATGTAAAACTTTATATGATTAGTTCAAGAGAAAACTCAAGCACAGGGTACTGCCCAAAATGGAACCCAGGACTTTCACTCTAAAACCAAGTCTTTTATCCATTGAATCCTGCTTTGTACATGCAAAGGGAATCATAAAGAATTGAAGAACCTCCAAGCTGTAGGACAGAAACATTACTCGGTTGCCAATGACATCTTTTTAAGTTAGGTAAGGAAATCACAAGAAATATTAAAATGTAAAAACATTCATGATTCAGTTTTTAATAGTGATTTTGTTCTGCTCATCATAAAGAAAAGCATCATATTAATAATGGAGATAAAACTAGGTAGCGTCCATTTGATGTTTACAACATGACTACAATTATGCTAAAATCTTTGAAGGTATTTTCATATTTAATACTCTCTATAGCCCAACAGGATAGATACTATTGCTGTTCCTATAGATGAAAAAATAAACTACAAAATTTTTTGTCTTTCTCAAAGTCATAAGCTGGGAATTAGCATATTTGGACTTGAACCCAAGTCAGTCTGACACTAGATTTTGTGTTACTAATCAATGCCACTGGCAAAATGAATTAATATATCTAATTCTAAATATAACAAAATGACTCCATTTCTAGGACAAAAGTCTTATGAGAGAAAAATAGAACAAAAATATCTTAGGAAGTGATAAAACAATTAATGACATAATCCGCACTGTACTTTTGAAGTCACCCTAATTATTGAAATACAGTAAGGGTTAAATCAAAGCACTATCATATATCTTGTCACAGCAAATGAAAAATTCAGATACATAGCAAGGGACTGAAGAAGAGAAAAACAGATGTAACTCTAAAAGGCAAAATCTGACAACAAATGAAGAAATATCCAACTTTACAGATAGAAAGTTGAGAATATAAAGAAAATCATTTTGAAATATGGAATATGCTACAAAAATCCTGTAATTTTCAAGGTTAAATTCCCAACAATAGAACTATACATAAAAATATTTTTATCATTAAGGCACAATCCATTTCTTTAAATATATCCATTCCTTTTTTTAAATGGAATCTTAAGGGCTGTTATCACAGATTTCTAAATACATGAATCAAATATTAAATAACAAAGAATCAAGGAAAAGTAACATGATACTAGAAGAGGCATATCACTGGTTCAGAATATGCTTGGGGAGATATTAAGAAAGAAAAGAATGATAAAAGAGCAACAGGCAAAAAGTCCTAGTGGCTATAAAACTTATGTACCACTAGAGTTTACTTCTCAACTGTTCATTCTATACAAAAGAGAAATTTTATCTGCAGAGCATCCTGCTGAGGGACTTGAATTGCTGAAAAGGTAAGGCGCTCTCTCTAGCGTAAGAAAAAAGAAGAGAGGAGAAAGGCAGGGGAAAAGCAACCTAGGAGGGATAAGCCAAAATAACAGTGAAAATTGCTGGTGCTGTGATCTTTGGGGGAAAATTGGAGCACTTTTGACCTATAGCAATATCCTATATAAAGAATTATTTCACTTGTTTCTCAAAGAATTTCGCTTGTATCTAAAAGGATTTTGCAGAAACTCTAAATCTTAACTGAGAGCAAAACAAGGAACATGGTGTTAAAAATAATGAATAGGATTTACATTTATTCTTAAATTATCCTGAGGAGTCTGGCATTATATTCTGGAGATATAATAGTATGTGGAACTATGGCTACAATTTTATCTCTTTCAAAATAATTTTTAACACTCACACAATATAACAGTGGTCAAGGAATTTTTCAAACTGCATTTTGAAAAGCCTAAGTTGCTCTGAGGTCCCAGAAAAGTTCAAAGTGAAGTACAAGAGGACTTCTGCATCTGTTTTATATATAGCCATAAACAATTCAATTTGAAACCTAAAATCAGTGCTCAGGGTAGGGGAGGGGCATGCGCGCACACATTATTTTTAGTAGCCTGCTTATGTTACTTTGAAAATAACTGGTGTAGGTAATCTACTAACAATAAAAGCTAAACCTGGAAGATTTTAAGCAATCAGGTAAAGGGAAAGCCATCTGCTCAGACACAACTGAATTCTAGATGTCTTAAAACAATTCATTGCTGGAGGTAACTTCCAGCAAGGAATAATGCCTTTAAAAGAAAACATTTACCAATGCAGAAACTAAAAGAAATTCTAATAGAATCTGAATCTTTTATTTAGAAAACTGTATGAACCATCACATTATACTAAATGGTGTTTTCATGGACAACAAATAGTTTTATATATTAAGTCTAAAAAAGATGAAGATATTGAGGTTGTGATAAATGTACAGTCATGGCACTGATAATTACAAAGACTGTAAAACTCTCCCCAAGAAACAAAAGTAGAGTTTAGTTTGCTATATCTGTTCATATTAACATCTCATTAGAGGTCAGGAAGTAAAAAACTCATCACTAGGATCAGATGATTTTTTTCATACAAACATGAAATTATAATTCAGAATGAATTATACTTTCATTTTTAACAACAGGAGCAAATTGTGTCAGTTGAGAAAAGAATGCTCAAATTGAAACTTGTCAAGAAAGTGTTTTGTTTTTAAAGTAGCAACGTAGAAGGATCAGAACATAGGCTTAGAATACAATCTTAGTGCATGATACAGAGGGACAGAATTATGGTCAATAATGTTAAAAATGAAGTAGACAATAAGGTGAACCCCTTTAAATTCAAAGTCAGAGTTTTCTTTGTTTGTCTTTGGTTTCAGTTCATAATAATTCTTAGAAAATGTTATTTGATTTATAAAACCACAAGACACATATTTTATCATCAAGATTTTCATTACTTCAGGGCTTCCCTGGTGGCGCAGTGGTTGAGAGTCTGCCTGCCGATGCAGGGGACACGGGTTCGTACCCCGGTCCGGGAAGATCCCACATGCCGCGGAGCGGCTGGGCTCATGAGCCATGACCACTGAGCCTGCGCGTCCGGAGCCTGTGCTCCACAACGGGAGAGGCCACAGCAGTGAGAGGCCCACGTACCGCAAAAAAAAAAAGTTTTTCGTTACTTCAGAAAGCACGTATTATAATTTGGGGGGGTGACTAGGCATAATAGCATATTTTTGCATTCTTAGAACTACGCAGCTCTGATTTGGGGCTTGTTTCTAATGCCATTTCCATAGTAATGAACTTGGGTTTTTCATTTGTCTTACATTTCAGGAATTAAGGGTTGGTTGTTTGTTTGGGGGAGTATCTGAATTGGCATTCCATACCATTTTTTACTCTAGTTACTGGGTTAAGAAAATATTCAATTTTCTGTAAAATATGGTCAGCATTATGATACTCTATCCAGTCAAGCACCATCATATGGCTACTACTTTTTATGGTTAAAACTGGAGTGTTTTTATTTGTTTTCTTACTAGTGATCTTTAAATAATTTGTTTTAAATATTGCTTCTGGAATTTTCTTAAAGATCCATGATATATGTGATGATAGATTCAGGATTTTACTTCATTGCTTATTTGTGGTGATAGACTGACTACCTTTCACCTACACCATTAAAATTAAGTATTTCAATTTTTCCTAGATTAAATTTTGTCCATATAATTATCTACACATTTTCTTCAATGCAGAATGATCTGATTAACATCCGTGCACACACAGAACCCTTTAACTACTTAAATTAAATATGCAACTTAATAAAACAGTGCACATAGTAAAAACAGTAAATTGTGATCTCCTAAATCAATTCATACCACCCTTTCTGAAAACAGTGAGTCATCAACAGCCTCCTCACACAACTCCTTGCTCAGGATCTTCCATGTTCCTGACTTGAAGTACTGCCACATTCCTAAGAACCCCTCAACTTTTCTTCAAAGTTTCTCAGTCCCTGCTTTTACTCTGCATAACTTTTATAATAGGTGTAACCTAGTAACTGCATTTCATCAGTATTCTCTAGCTCTTAAGATTTGAATTGGCCACATCATACTTTTTATTTTTTTAATAAATTACACTCACACACACCCCACAATTCCAAAATTTAAAAGGTGGAAGTAGTAGGATTATAACCTTTGTTCTATGGGTCTAACTCTGGATTATGACAAGACATCAAAAAGATGGTTACTTGGGTTGCCAAACAGACTAGTTTCTACGGATAGAGTGCCTTAAAATAACATTATTAATAACACATTAAAAATGATTTTCCACTTCTGGTAAACTGGAAAATCATCATCACTTTTAAAGCTCTTTCAGAAATTACATTTAATTGTGAAGAGCACGGTAGTCATTCCTGAAAAAAAAATTAATTTTTCATTTTTTTCTTTAAAGAGAGAGGAGAGAGGGAGAGAGAAAGAATACTCCACTGCTAACCACTGTAGCTCAGATAATTCTTCTGAATGTTTTAGGTAATCACAACTATAATTTCCTACTTTGATATTCATGGTAACCACACCACCTATAAAGGAAAAGACTTTTTTAATTGAGCTCCTATTACTACCAGATACTATATTCAACAATTAATCTATATTGTCTCATTTAATCCTCCCAACAGTCATAAGGGAGAATAAGTATTATCTTCATCTTGCAAACTAGGAAACTGTTGTTTAAAGTGGTTAAATAAGTTCTACAAATTCACCCATGGAATAAAAACTACAATTTAGTTCTCCCCTATATACCAGTAGTTACTAAATCAGTCTTCAGTTTTTTAATCTCCATACAAAATAAACCAGTTCCTCCAGTCATTCCTCGATGGACCAATAAAGAATGGGTAATCCTACCCTGTATGTACTCTCTAAATTATTTTTTTACTTCCCATTTTTGGAATACCCAACTAACAAATCAAAACTGTGTAATGATGCTGCACATGTTTAAAATGCTAGATAGTAACAAAGAAAATTTGGTCACTGACAGTTTTAATGGGAATTCTAGATACCCAGTTCCACTTTGGGACCAGAATATGGGAATCAGGAATAAGTATGAAGGAAAGAAATGTGTGTCTGGATTGCATACCATTCTTTTTTTTTTTTTTTTTTTTTTGAGGTTCGCGGGCCTCTCACTGTTGTGGCCTCTCCCGTTGCCGAGCACAGGCTCCAGACGCGCAGCCTCAGTGGCCACGGCTCACGGGTACAGCCGCTCCGCGGCATGTGGGATCTTCCCGGACCGGGCCACGAACCCATGTTCCCTGCATTGGCAGGCGGACTCTCAACCACTGCGCCACCAGGGAAGCCCTGCATATCATTCTTGATTAAGAATTATTAGAAACAGAAATGGGTCATCAGCAAGATATTTTACCCTAACCACATAATAGTAGTTATGGCCACAAAGCGATGTTAATAAAAATAGACTTTCTTTAAAGACAGTATACCTCTGGGACAGAAGCTATTTCTTCATAGTGGTGAGAGGAACTGAGACTATTATAAAGCATTAGGAGGTTGGGTTTTGGTACATTAAACAAGCAACTGGATTCACTTATTTTCAGACAGAAGTTTCATTAACCTGTTAATGTTTATTCATGCTAATTCTTAACAGACTAAAAATAGCTGAATTTCTACTGAGACCACTATTCTTCAGGCAGCGTCAACACCTTCACTTGTAAGAAGCAGATATAAAGTTTCTCTGCCCAGTTTCAAACCACTAATGTCAGAAGCTTATTTTTTTATCAACTCTCTCTCCCAACCAACTTACTTACTTAATATCACACTCTCTCTCCTTCCTCCCTAGTAGGATTTTATATTTTTTATTTTTTTTTGAAATTTTGCATAATAATAACAGCTAACATGGCAAAAGGTTTATAAGGTCAGAGATGCTATACTGAATCCTCTCTGTACATTATCTCACTTAATACTCAAAAACTTCATGACACAGGTACTGCTTTCTCCCGTTTTGCAATGACTGAATAGCTTACTCTTGTGAGTAGCAGATTTGAGCTTGGAACTCAGCCAGTCTGGAACTCTAGAGCTCACATACCTCATCACTAAACCACACTGCCACCTCTTAAAATTATACCTATGGAGGCAGCATTGCCAATTATATCATAACCAACTCCTTACAAAGAATTTCTGTTATACAAAAAAATTTCCATCTTGCAGTGCTTTCAGAAACCAGAACGCTTGTCGTTGAAGAGTGGTTTGTTTTTTGGGTTTTGGTGTTTTCTAAAGATAATTTTTCAAATGAAACACATTAGAATCAAGAGTCACTTAAAATAATTTAACACTAAAATGGGAGGAAAAGAGAGGAAGCAATTAGTGAGCAGCTTGCAAAAGTTAACTGTTTGCTGGCAGAGACTGTGTCTTATTCAATGTGGTATCTTTGAATGTAACACTGGGCTCATAGAAGGTGAAATTTCAATGAAACATGTAAACAATTTCGTGATTTTGAAAATTTCAACTAGATTTTCTTAGATGTTTTAGATTCTAATTTTTAGATCCTCAAAGAAAAAAAATAAACAATAAACATTCCTGTGTTCATTCCACGCATGGTTCAAATTCTTCATGTTTGAGAATATAAAATATTTATTTTTAGAATTTCTTTCAGATCAATTAGAAATAAAATATGTCAGGATATGTATGCAATTTTAAAGCTTAAAACTGATTTACTCATAATGCTTACTGTTTATAGTCATAAAAATGACAATGTTGTTTCCATCTCCGGGCTATTGTAAATGGAGCTGCAATGAACATTTTGGTACATGACTCTTTTTGAATTATGGTTTTCGCAGGGTATATGCCCAGTAGTGGGATGGCTGGGTCATATGGTAGTTCTATTTGTAGTTTTTTAAGGAACCTCCATACTGTTCTCCATAGTGGCTGTACCAATTCACATTCCCACCAGCAGTGCAAGAGTGTTCTCTTTTCTCCACACCCTCTCCAGCATTTATTGTTTCTAGATTTTTTGATGATGGCCATTCTGACTGGTGTGAGATGATATCTCATTGTAGTTTTGATCTGCATTTCTCTAATGATTAATGATGTTGAGCATTCTTTCATGTGTTTGTTGGCAGTCTGTATATCTTATTTGGAGAAACGTCTATTTAGGTCTTCTGCCCATTTTTGGATTGGGTTGTTTTTTTGATATTGAGCTGCGTGAGCTGCTTGTAAATTTTGGAGGTTAATTCTTTGTCAGTTGCATCATTTGCAAATATTTTCTCCCATTCTGAGGGTTGTCTTTTGGTCTTGTTTATGGTTTCCTTTGCTGTGCAAAAGCTTTGAAGTTTCATTAGGTTCCATTTGTTTATTTTTGTTTTTATTCCCATTTCTCTAGGAGGTGGGTCAAAAAGGATCTTGCTGTGATTTATGTCACAGAGTGTTCTGCCAATGTATGCTAACACATATATATGGAATTTAAGAAAAAAAACAATGTCATGAAGAACCTAGGGGTAAGACAGGAATAAAGACACAGACCTACTAGAGAATGGACTTGAGGATATGGGGGGGGGAAGGGCAAGCTGTGACAAAGTGAGAGAGTGACATGGACATATATACACTACCAAACGTAAAACAGATAGCTAGTGGGAAGCAGCCACATAGCACAGGGAGATTTGCTCGGTGGTTTGTGACCACCTAGAGGGGTGGGATAGGGAGGGTGGGAGGGAGAGAGACACAAGAGGGAAGAGATATGGGAACATATGTATATGTATAACTGATTAACTTTGTTATAAAGCAGAAAGTAACACACCACTGTAAAGCAATTACACTCCAATAAAGATGTAAAAAAAAAAATGACAATGTTTTTTATATGAAATCATAACAAGCTACAGTAGAGACCTGCTAATCACACCACCTTACCACCCTTTCCCACCACAGGGATCAATACTTAATTTTGGCTCTAACAGTTTCAAATAAGTAGATATTAAACGTATGGAAAATGTGTATTTTTCCATTTGAAAGAAACTGGTGTATAGTTGAAAGATTAGGGTCTTCTCCAATCTACCGTCTTTTCCCTACACTAGGTCTCAGTAGGATGAGAACCGCAGATGGGACCATCATAGAGTATGTTTATTTGTTTCAGGATTTTGATATGCAAATATCTGTTCTAAAAGAATGAGAAATGAACTGACCACCAGATATTCTCATAAGAGAATTTCTCCAAGTAAAAGAGAGAGAGAGAAAAGAGAGAGGAGAGACTGAACTCTGAGAGGGATAAGCTTTGACATTTTACTTTCCTATGTAATATACTTAAATCTAAAAAATTGCCTCCATTAAAATGCATAAAAAAATCAGTTCCAGAGTATGTTGCAATAGATTCATTCTGCTAATCTTACAGACAATTCTTCACTCAGGCTGATATTTGTCTTTATGAATAATTGAATTTTGTCGTTCCTTAGAGAGAAAATGGGGTATTTATGTACCTGAGGATTTTTATCTAAATGAATATAAATAGAAAATAATTTTGAAAGACACACTGTAAAATGGTATTTTAAAAAAACCAAAGAATTTACTTCTAATGTTTACATAATACAAAACTGAAAAATATATTTTCCCTGACAATAGCTTTTAGTCATATTTGCTTATATCTAATGTCTTACAAAGTTAATATATAGTAGTAAAATCAGAACATGAAAAATAGATTTTAGAAGGCAGATTATGAAAACGAAGGTAAATAATAAAGTCCTTGAAATCTAAGCAGGATTCCGGTCATTAGGAATCCCTCGGGAAATAAATTCAAATTTGAAAAAAACAGATGTAAAGACAAACCAAAATCATAGTGTAAATTAAAATATTTAAATGTTTAATATGTAAATTAATTTTTTAAAGTTGGGAGAAATAAAATATTGTGCATAACTTAATCTTACAAAACTTGACAGCATAAATGAGTAACTGCATGTAAAATAGAAAATGAGAAAAACTAGAAAACGTTTTTACACAAAACCCCCATTTTATGTAAGATATACACTGTAAAGCATATTACGCAGTAAAATGCTACTGTAACTGAATGTTAAATGGGAATTTTCCCACAGCCACAAATTTCAAGCAAGGCCCAAGCTGAATTTAATCACTGCTAGGAATCTGTACTCCTAATTCACAAACTTTAACTGTTGTGAACTCAAGGAATGGTTTATCAGGATTCACCAGTTTCAATGCCCCCAGTCCTCACAGCAATAATGAGTGATGAGAGAGAATGGTCTTCGGGGGTAATGTGAAGTAAGGCAGTCAAAAGAATCCCTCATAAATTTAAGCTTGCCTAAAACGTTCCCTCAAATTTATCAAATGAGATCTATTCTCTCTTCTAAACTGTTGGTGAGCCTTTGGATCCATAAATAGTTTAATGCTGCCCAGGTGTGAAAATAATGACCAAATCAAGAGACAGAGGTGCTGACATAAGAAGCACTAGTAAGCTGTCCTCCTATTCTTTGATGAAGCAAGGATATGGTCTTTCCTTGGATATATATGAATAAGATTCCTCGGCTTAAGCACTCATCAAGTTACCACAAGGAAAAGTCACTTAAGAAGGAGTCTTTTTTTTTTTTTTTGGCTTTTAATGCAGAATAAAGAGATGAAAGAAATGAAGCTGAATCTTGATCTGCCTCTTCAGTAATCCAAGAAATGGGACACCAATTACATAACTCTCAGAGGAAAGAACACATATACCACACAGGAGAAGCATGGGCACTGGGAGGCTAGATACACAGGGGACATCTGTAGTGAGTGTCAGCCTTAGAAGCAGCAACAATCAACAAAAAGAAGACTACAATCTCATTGAGTCCTGTAAGAAGAAATCTGTCCACTGTTGCCACATCACAGATGGAGCTGGCATCTGGAAGTGGGAGAGAAAAGAGGTATCTGGAAGCCTAACCACACCCCAGTACTCTCGAAGCATAAAATCTGTCAGCACAGATGGTAACATGTAGGAAAGCTTTGAGTGGAATTTGAGACTGACATTTTAAAATGAATAATAGAATAAAATAATAATCCAAGTGTCTGAAAAGTTATGGCATCTGTCCAAGAAAGAGTCAAAGAAAAGGCCCCAAGTGAGAAAAAAGGGGAGAAGTTTCATAATAGCGGGGGGGATTATTCAAAAAAACTAAAACAATATCTTATTTAAATAACAATAGGTTGTAACTCTTCTATAAACCAGTTACTCCATTCAGTGGTATATCAGAGTAACATCATTGTGTTCTATCTTTCTGGATATCAGTATGGATCATGTAGTTTAGGTGTACATCACTAAGAAATGGCACAAAAAATGCACTGTTAAAGTGTGTGGCACATCCAGAAATAACCTATGCCTTTCAAGCCAGAGCACTGGAAGAATGCATTCATTTGACAAATGCTTTTTCAATGTCTCATAAGTGCCAAGCACAATTCTGGGTATAATAATCTTGGAGACAAGTGAACAGAGTCAGAATGTCCCTGGTTTCGTCAAGTTCCATTACACTAGGGATAAACCATAGTCAAGGAAGAACTCTCAAAACAAGTGATATTGCAAATAAGACCTGAATAACGAAAAGTCATCAGCCATGTGATGATCTAAGTGGTAGGGAAGGGAAAGAAGGTGTTATAGACTGAATTATGTCCCCCTAAATTCATAGGACAAAGCCTTAACCCCCAATGTGACTGTATTTGGAGTTAGGGCCTTAAAGAAGGTTACGGAGATTAAATGAGATCATAAGGGCATGGTGTCCTTATAAGAAGAGGAAGAGACACCAGTAGCGTACATGTACAGAGGAAGGGCCATCTGAGAACACAGCAAGAATGTAGCCACCTGCAGCCAGGAAGAGAGCCCTCATGAGAAAAGAACACTGCTGGCACCACGATTTTGGACTTCCATCCTCTAGAACTGTGAGAAAACAAATTCCTGTTCTGTAAGCCACCAAGTCTGCAATATTTTGTTATGGCAGCCTTAGAAGACTAATACGTAAAGGGAGATATTTATGTCAATAAACAACTAATGCAAAGGCCTTAAAGAAGGAAGAAGCTTGTAGAACTCTAAAAACTTAGGGATGTAAGCAGGAATACCGTCACATGAAGTGTGGCAAATGTAGGAGATGAAGTTGCAGAGACAGGCAAGAGCTAGACCAAGAGGGCAGGGGAGGGCTACTGGGCCATGATCATGAGTTGGGAATTTTATTTTAAAGATAACATGAAGCCAATGGAAGATAAAAGACAAGACCAACCACTCCCAGAAGAATGGATTGTTGGAGTTCAAACATGGCTATTGCAGTCTGGATTGGACCTATGAAGTTAATAGTGATCAAGAGGAAGGAACAGATTTGGGATAAATTTTGAAAGTAGGCCTATAGAACTTGCTGATGAATTCTGAGAAAAAATGTCAATTATCTGGCTTTCCCCACTCTGGCTGCAAGTCTCTTCAGTCTAATAGTCAGGGATCACAAGGTTAGAAATCTAGACTGAAGGGTTTTTTTTTTTTCTTAATATATAATTTATGATTCATTGAAATAAAGCAAAAGCTTTGTTGACATGATCTAAGCACAAACTTGAATGGAGATTACTCAAATTACATAAATTGAAAAAAAAAAAACAACCCATAAAACCTAAAGGTAAGTCTTAATACTCTCATCAGATCCCCTTCAGCAAGTAACTTCTTAACCACATGCCTAGAAGAAGTTATTGTATTGGACCAGTGTTAATCTCTTCTTGTGTACTGCTCCAAGCTTTTACGTCCTGAGCCTAGATAACAGAATATGCATTTCTTACTTTATGACCCCTACAGGATGATCATAATAATATAATCCCTAACCTTCTATCCTTGTTAGTACTGATGGTTATAGCTTTGTCTCTCCATGCCACACTTTCTTGACCCCTTACCCATGTTCCAATGGACTTAGGTATTGTGCAGGTCCATTTCACGTTTTTTGTAAACTGAACTGCCCTAGAAAACATATTTTTTTCTAGCTTGGCCAGGGTTACATGATATGTTATCTTATCATTTTGAGATAAAGACCACATCTGTTAACTTTTTGTATGTATTATTCATATTTTGTTATTCTAAGTGGGTTCAGCTCTTCGTATGTTTTAATCACCTGGTATTTATTCTGGGGGTTTGCTGGGGTCACCTGACCTAGCCTGGATTTGGCAGGGCTACTCAGCTTCTGTCTGTGGATCTAGCTAGACTTGGCTGCTCTTTATAGTCTGGGCTCAGTCTGCTCCAGCAAGTACTAGTAAAGCTCTTCCATGATGTTGACAGAGGTATAACAGAACAAACAAAAACCAAGCCAAGTCTCTTGAGAGGTACGCTCCAAACTTGCAAATAACTTAGGTTCTTATCCTACTGGCCAAATTACGTCATATAGTTGAGGCCAAAGTCAGGAGTCAGAAAAAATACTTGTCCTTTACTGGGAAGAACTGAAAAGTTACAAGGGAAAGAGAATGAATACAAGGAAAGGTGAAGAACTGGGGCCAATAATTCAGTTTGCCAAACCCATATTCAAATGTCACACCTGTACTCACCCTTCTCTAATTATGCAGGTTAAAACAAGTGAATAACTAATTATGATAGACACACACTTATTAGGAAAAATAAAAATGTAATAAATATATAATGTTTATGTATAATGTAATACATACATACATATATACATATTACTGTAGAGGAAACTGATGAAAAAACAGAATACTCTGAGATCTGCAAAAGGCTCTTTGAGTACTTAGCTGAGTGATGATCAGCACATACATGTTAGGAAAACTCAATGTCCAGGCACAGACGGCTTTACTAATGAATTCTATCAAACACTTAAAAAAGAAATAACACCAATTCTGAATAAAAATTTCTAAAATATTGAAAAGTAGGAATTACTACCGAACACATCTTATGAGGTCAGTACTACTTTGATACCGAAACCAGAAAGAGATATTACAAGTAAAGAGAATTACAGGTCAATAGCTCTCATGTACAAAGATGGAAAAACTATTAAGTTTTTTATAAATATGAAATACAATCATATTTATAAAGAACATTAAATCATGAAAAAGGGGTGATTTATCCCAGGAATGTAACTAGCATGATATTTAATGGTGAAGTTTTGAATGCTTTCATTCTAAGATCAGGAACAAGGCAAGAATGTCTGTTTTTACTATTTCTATTCACCACTGTACTGGAGGATCTGTGAAACAAGGAAATAACAACAACAGAAAGTCCAGTTTGGAAAGGAAGAAAAGTTTCTTCATTCATGGATGAAATGAAAATATGAACTAAAAATTTCTATGGAATATATGAAAACAGTCTAGAATGAGTGAGTGAATTTAGGAAGGCTACAAGATACAAGATCCATATACAAAAATTATTTGTATTTCTACAACAAACAGCTGGAAATAAAAATTAACAAAACAATATTTAAAATAGTATCAAAATATGAAATACTTAGGGATGAGAACAGGAGACAATCAAAATGTCTATCAATAAATGAATGGATAAACAACTTACAGTATATCTAATCAATGTTCTAGTGCTCGGCCAAAAAAAATAATAAAATATTGATACATGCAAGTACATGAATGAATGTCAAAATAATTATGCTGAAATTAAAGAGGCCAGGCAGAAAAATGTATACTATATAATCACTGAGATATACAATTCTAGAATATGTGAACTAAAGCATAGAGACTAATGTATAGAGCCTTAGTGATTGGCTGCAGGAAGGACAGGGAGAGAGAAATGATATAGGTGCATGAGGAAATACTGAGGGATGATGGATAGGTTCATTATCTTGATTATGCTGATGTTTTCATAGCCATATATACATCAATATTTAGCAAACTGTACACTTAAAAGTGCAGGTTTTATATGTCATACTTCATAAAGCTGTTATAATATGTTTTATATTTATCTCTTGATTTTAACTAAATTTTACACATTTTAAAGTAAACAAATCTTTTAAAATAGAAATAACTTTCTCTGTTAGAACTTCTTACATCCAGTTTACTTTTCTGAAATTGGAATATTAACTAGGAGATAATCTCTATAAGTTTATCTCTGTGAAAACTCAGGTCATTCTTGATGGCAGTATATTATTTATTTTTATGCAACTAAAAAGAATGGAAGGCCCAAAAAGAGAAAAATCACTTCAAATGATCTAAACAAAAGAGATCTGAAAAATAATATATTTAATAGTTTAAGGGAAAAAATTTAAAGAACAGATTCCTTTAAAAAATACTGCTATTCAGGGCTTCCCTGGTGGCACAGTGGTTGAGAGTCCGCCTGCCGATGCAGGGGATACGGGTTCGTGCCCCAGTCCGGGAAGATCCCACATGCCGCGGAGCGGCTGAGCCTGTGAGCCATGGCCACTGAGCGTGCGCATCCGGAGCCTGTGCTCCGCAGCGTGAGAGGCCACAACAGTGAGAGGCCCGCATACCGCAAAAAAAAAAAAAAAAAATACTGCTATTCAGAGAGATGGCTTTGGATGAAAATTGCTGGTTCTAGGCCCTGTTTGGTGAGACAGCAAGAAAAAATAATTTTGTTTTTACCGTCGCACTAATTTTTTCAGTTTAACAAACTTTGCTTTTGCTTTTCTTACAATACGAGGTTTGACCAACTAGTAAGCCTTTCTTCTACAATACTTTTGATGTATAATGTTGCTTTCTTTTTTAACTCCTAACTTTAATTCATAATTCTATGAAAGGGAGTGAAAATGTTGACCAACAAAAGTCAATGATTTGGTAATTGCTTTTTTTTTTGCCAATAATAAAACTCTTGTCAATAATCTTCAGTTTAATTTACTTATATTGGAGGCTTCACTAGACCTACTAATGAACTGAGCATCATTTTAATTAGAATTAACACTTTCATCCTTCTTATGAATATATATAAGATGAACTTTGAAATGCTGGCCATCAAGCTGTCAGAGCAAAATTAAGACATTTCTCATGAAATAGTACTACTCTGTGGACACCAAACAGTAAATGAATAGACATTCATTGTTACTGCACTGAGGGAAATTCTCTCAAAAAAGCACTGCTATCTCCTTTAGGAATTCTTAGATACTTTGACCATCCCTTTGAAGTAATATTCATTTAAAGATACATTTCACATGCAATGCTAGACTCTCTCCAATGTTTCATTAGTAGGCATACGAGTTGCATGATATTTTTTCCACTTGGCAGTCAGACCATTAAATTGTATAAGCATTGCTAATATCTATGGTTCAAAGATCATAGTCTCTTCTTAAGGATGCCTGGTATACACACAAAAAAGAATCTGTTTTTAAATTTTTATTTTATATTGGAGTATAGTTGATTAACAATGTTGTGTTAGTCTCAGATGTACAGCAAAGTGATTCAGTTATACATATACATGTATCTACTCTTTTTCAAATTCTAATAGAATCTTAACATAAGAGATGTATTATTTCTCCATTTCCTCTAATTAAGTTTGTGTGTATTTATATATTCCAGGATATTAATAAAAGGAGGGAAAAAGGGAGGGAGGGAGGAAGGGAGGAAGGAAGGAAGGAAGGAAGGAAGGAACAGAGGGAGGGAGGGAGGAAGGAAGGAAGGAAGGAAGGAAGGAAGGAAGGAAGGAAGGGAGGGAGGAAGGGAGGGAGGAAGGAAGGAGCTCTTCTATTTGAAGAGCTCTATTCACTCTATTCACTTTGCTCTATTCATTCTATTCAAACAGTGAATAGCGTGAGCTAGATTGACATTCCTTAGGAAGGAGATGATAATGCTTGCAATGAAATGCTGAAAGTAAATTTTAAGATTAAATATCAAATGATTTTTCCAAATCTTTGTGATTAAGTGCAATGAATGACTTGAATATCTATATATATGAAAAGACAAGAATAAAAATAACATCATATAGTCACAATTCTGCAGGAAAGCTTAATCAGGTAGTACACAGTCTAAGAAACCTCAAATATAAATTAAAATAATGATAAAATATTTACCATGCAGCTTAAGTTGATTTTTTCAAAGGGCCTAAATAAGAGGGATGGGGGGGGAGCAAAGACAAATAGAAAAATAAATGAATGACAAAATACAGCAATAATAAATTTGCAAGCAGGCTATGGAAGATAATATATCCCAAAAAATTCCTATGCATACATAGAACATTACACAATACATGCTTTACAATGTGAAACTGTTATTTTAGCTGAAAATAAAGGTTCTTATTTATACCTTAAACAGGTACAATATATTGCTTTTTTTTAGAAAAATCTTTATAAAAAGACACTTGTTCAAGATTATCAACAACTTGGAGAATCTTTTTAAAATGCTCATTCTAAATATGTTCTATAACATACTGAGCAGAGTATATGAAATTGTGGGCTCTATGTAAATGTACACCCCCTCACAAAATCAACAGCACAATTATTTAAACAAAAGAGTGTGGCAAGTTCTGTGTGTATTGTGTGACAGGGACCATAGTAATTCATAACAATTCAGTTGTAATTCAGGATGTAATAGGTATGCAATAAATGTTTCTTAAGCCTATGGTATACATTAATAAAAATGTATCTGCCATTGCTGAAAGTGCAATATAATCTGAAAGTAGGAAGAAAAAAATGAGAACCTACTGGAAACTGAGTATCATGGTTCACAGAAAATCTGTTTCCTTGTAAGTTCTAAGTAAATGACAATCTGAATTTACTTATCATTTGCTCCTATGTATCATTTTCCACAAGAATATTAACTCACTAATTTTTTTTTTTTGGTACACGGGCCTCTCACTGTTGTGGCCTCTCCCATTGCGGAGCACAGGCTCCGGACGCGCAGGCTCAGCGGCCATGGCTCACAGGCCCAGCCGCTCCATGGCATGTGGGATCTTCCCAGACCGGGGCACGAACCCATGTCCCCTGCATCAGCAGGCAGACTCTCAACCACTGCACCACCAGGGAAGCCCTTAACTCACCAATTTTTAACAAATAAATTTTCAGTGTCTAGCATGGCAACTAGTCAAGATGCTTCAGAGTGAGAGAATTAACAAAGAGTCTGAAAAGGTCTCATCAGGAAACGGCCAATGCTGAACGAATATGCTTCTAATAAAAATACACACATATACCCTACACTTTTTACAAATAAAGCCTTTTCTCGCAGATATGTCTGCATTTTAATAAAAATCAAACTCTTTTTCCCAAAACAGATCAATATGAAATCCTCTATTGAGTGTTTCTGAAATTATATTTCTTAGCACAGATGCTTTAACAAATGACTGAATAAAAAGATAGCTAACTTGTGAGGAAAACATTTCCACCAGAAGTTTTGTTCTCTTTAGTTGTAAAAATGTAACACACTAATAACAGGCTTAAAAGAACAAGTTTGATAATTTTATTTATATTTCCCAGATATACATTAATTTGCCTATATGAAATAAGTCTACAAACACTATATGTAAAGCAAATACGTTAGGTTTACGGGCCATAGGGTTTCTGAAGCAACTACTCAACTCTGCAACTGTAGCTTGAAAACAGTGATAGACAATATGTAAATGAATGGACTTGGCTGTACTCTAAAAAACTATTTACCAAAAGGGGCTAGAACGGCAAGCAGGGTATAGTTTGCCAACTCCACCTACAGAGTGTTACGTGATACTGACAAAGAGTCTCTCCTTGACCAAACTTTTAGTCAGGCTCTTCTGAGCCCTCTGTTCAATTAGGCCTGACCATGGACTTTTGTCTGTGTTCCTGCAGAGTCCAGTTTTAGCAAGAATCTTGCTAAACTGGTTTAGAGAAAATCCCTCACCCTAAATACCTGATCAATTCCTCATCTCCCATCATCCTCCAGGTGGTATCTGGTCACCCTGGTCCACCATTAGAAAGGATCCTGTCAGGATGGTTGAGCCAGAACCGCCCCAAGCTTTACCCCTGATGTTTCCCTCTTAGTAATTTTCCATCCATTGACCCACACCATACTCCATGGCTATAAATTCCCACATTTCTTGTTGTATTCAGAGTTAAGCTCAATTTCTCTCCACTACTATGACACTCCATTGCAGCAGTGCCCCTGAATAAAGTCTGCCTTACAGTTTGTTTTTTACTATGGTATGAACAGACTTTATTGCTTGCAACAGGAGGTGGAAGAGGAGGGGATATGACAGTGCCAGCTCCTAGGGTGGCTCCACAGACTTGGTCGCCACTCTCGAAAAACTTGGTTCTTTAACACGTGTCACAAGGATTTTTTTCTTTAACAATATCAAAAACAACCTGTGATTTTTCCTTTGATTGACCCAAATCCATATTTAATACCTAGATGATGTCTTCTTATTTTCATGTTTCTCTTTCACCTTTTCTCCTAGTCTTCAAAAATTACTGTTTCACCACAGTTGTAAAGTTCCATGAAAATCCTAATTTGTATCCTACAAACCAACATCTTTTTGTTAAAACTTTGCCTATGCTTCATTTTATTGTAACAAGAAATTTTTTGTGGGACTTTTCTTGCCCCCAACTAGATCCTTAAACTAAGGTATAATTAGAGGCTAATTGCACACATTTTAAAGAAAGATGGATTCAATGGTGAAGGTAACTCCTCTGGGACTTGGTAAAAGATGGCAGTGCTGGCCCTATACCCACATCACTGTTGCTCTCCCCTCCCCAATCTCAATCCCTATAAAGTAAGAACCGTGGTATTAAATAATCCATCTATTTTCCCTATTAATTAGTTATCTCTACTTTACCATAGATTAAACTATTTCATGTAATGTAGTCTATTTTTTCCCTGTCTACTCAGTACCACTGATAAATATTTCTCTTTGGGAAATAATACTACACATTTTAAATATCTTCTCTTGAATATATTTTAATGTCTGACAGGGCTCTTGCTCTCCTTCAGCATCCTTTTCAAATAATCTATATGTCATTCCACTTATTATTTCATATAACATTTCTAATCATTTCTGCTGAGTTCAAAGTGGCAAAACAGTAACAATTTTGAGTGTGATTTGTTTATAATTCTAAATTAAAATTTATATCTTACAAATATTTAAACTTCTCATCTAAGACCACAGTGTGTACATCAAATTATTCTACTCTTCCTTACATCACTCAAAACAAATTTGTAATTCATTGCATTAGATAGAATATCCTCTTGCCAATTTTTAACAAATGTAAGAAAAAATATATAATTCAGCATTAAAGTAATAATGCATCAGGAACAGATAACTTTACTGAGTCAAAGATGGGTCATCTAAGGCAATATAATATTATAACATTTCATCAATAAGTATGTAGAGAAATTTTGTGGTCACCTCACTAGATGTCAGAGAACTTTTGAAAAAATTTAGCAAGCATTGTGAATAAAAATATTTACCTAATTAATGTATCCTATTTATTGTATAGGATAATTATTTTTTAATTTTTTTACATAATTATGCATCATATTTCATATGCATGGAAAATTAGTTCACATTTAGCAATCTATAATACCCACATACAATTAGGCTTTAAGAAGAGTATGCTCTTGGTCATAATGCAATTAGTAAATTAATAGAGAATCTTTAGAAAAGCTCTCACATAATCCATATGTATTGCCATTTCAAAGTTTTACCAGTTAAAAAATTTCCAGTTAATTTCATTTTAAATATTTAATTAATATAGAGATAAATAATATAATTTTTTACCATGGTAGGGTGAAAAGTAAACCATCCTGAATAGTATTAGTTAACTTCAAAACAAGAATAGAAACAAAACAAAGAAATGAGGATATAAGGCATCTTAAGAAAAAAACAAAAAATAAACTGATCCTATTTAAAGAATTCTATCCAAGACAATAGTTGTTTATCTCTGTCCAAAGGAACAGGGTTTGCATCTTTCAAGAGGTTTTCATGGCTTTCTATAGCAGTCGCCTTTGATACTGTCAAATAATGGGAATAAATCATGCTTTTTCCTTGTCCACTGCTGAAGATAAAGCAGAGCTTGTTTTTATGCTCCCAAAGTTCCCATCAATTTTGGTACTGCTTGCCTCTTTATATGGTGATAGTCCTTGTATAGAGCAACTGGCAACTGGAAATCTCCATCCCTTTAAGTTTATCACCACTCTATAGTTCCCTGTAAAATGGAGACTACCATTTTCAGTAATACCTATATTCTTTATTTATTATAACTTATCCTAAAAACAGATAGTTTGGCCTAAGCTCAGATTGAAAACAGTAACTGGTTATACAGAATAGTGATAGAGAAATATTTGCAATACTAAAATTTTCCATTGTATAGTATTATATGCCAAAAGGGAAAAAAATTCAAGTACAAAAAAGGAGAACTATTTCTTTAAAAGGCCACGTGCATAATTGAGGACACCAGTAATTTATTTAATTCTCATTATAAGTCATTATTTCAAAGGACTAAAAAATATTAAGAATGTCCCCCCCATATCATCACAATGTGTATTCGAGTTTATCATCACTTCCCAGGTAATCATAACTGTTACTATAAATAAAATAAAAAATGCTTTTCTCACAAAGGATAACAAGATATGTTAAATCAAAGTAAACACTTTAAGTATATTTATATCAGATACACTTTTTTCAACCCTGTCGCACCCACTCCTTGTTCTGTATCAAGTTTTATTCCTTTGATGCCTATTCTCCTTAGAACTATGTTGTCCTTTGAAATATACTTCCCTAGAGCTGAGATATGTAAATACTCTAAAAATGAAAATTATTACATTTTTTTTCATATGGAGGATACAAAGTCAACTGTACCTTGTAGTTCTAATGCTAGCTCTGAACATATAATGAAAAAATGTATAACAAAATTATCCTCAGATTTTAACACGCATGATATAATTTTACTATATATAGTTGTTATGATGCTTAGAATAAAATTTAACCTGAATTATATACAGATTTATTAAATACAATATTTTGTTATACTCTATTCCTATAAAATGAAAAGTGAGATATTTTTCTCCTCTGGTAAAATTCTGCCATTATATCTTCAATGTACTACATAATATCCCACTTGAAAGTTTATTCTGAATGTTCTTTGTTGCTATTATGGATAATTCATGGAAATAATCACCGCCTCTTCAAATAGTTGAATCCTATTTATTTCTATGGACAGAGAATAAGGTTTAAATTTATAGAAATAACTTATATTCTAATGTTTAATTTAGCATAATTAGTTCAGTTTATATCTGGTTTGATGGAACATTAATATATAGCCTAATGCTTGTCTGTTGATCAAAAAAATCCTGATTATTTATACTGGATGTAGCTTAATATTAAAGCTTACACAAAGAAGCTTTTACTCTACTGATTATATAATTTTTACAAGTGTGTCAACTTGAGTAAAATGTATATGTCATTTCTATGCCAAGGCTTCTAAGAAGAAGATGTGTACCTTATATGCTTTCCTTCTTTCTCTCACTGAATACAGATGACTACAAGGCCATACGAGATAATGGAGCTATAGACAGAAAATATATAATTCTCCTATTTTCTATATGAAGGAAAGCCCTCAACAGCCAGGAACACCCTGGACTGTAATGTAAATTAAAAATGAACTTCTATATGTTAAAGCTCTAGAATTTGGAATTTTGTCTTCTCATCTTTTAAATATTACCCTAATTGAAGGGCCTGTGTGTGTGTGTGTGCGCGCGCGCGTGTGTGTGTGTGTGTGTGTATACACAAAGAAAAAACTTCAGGTGTGGATTTTGTGTGTAGTTTCTGAGACGTGGAATTGACAAACAGATTAAAAGGCTACTATGACTTTGAGGAAATCTTATTGCCAACAAATCATGAGTCTGGTCTAAAAGACCCTGTAACTATGAAATGACTCTGGAGTCCCCAAAATAGATGAGCATGAAACAGGTATGAAAGCCGTTCAGCCACCAATAACTAATTCAAAAACTGTCAGGATAATAAGAAGCTCACAGATAGCATAGCCAAGGGCCATTGAGAACGACGGATAAGAGCATCAACTCAACTGCTGTTGAGGTTCTTCACAATGCCTGCCCATCACTGCTATGGAGCACTACTAGTTCCTATTATTCTCCTTTCTTAATGGCAGTTTTCTACTTATTTCAACCACTGTGTATTTTGTGTTAGGGTAAATGGCTTGTCATTTAATGTGTAGGTCACCAGCTGACAAGAGAACGTATCTGAACCTGATGGAGAAAAATTTGTATTGACAGATACATGAGGATGATTACGTACACTTTGTGGATGAAGTGGCAGACTACTGCAGAGATAACCAAGTATCTACAAAAACTGGGCTTCCTCTTCCATGATAAAGAATTGTTGCTGGAAAGTGACTATTGAGCCAGGGATAACATTTAACAACAGCCCACCCCTATTTGCAGTTAGGTGTGGTCACATAACCAGTTCCCAGTGTTGTATTTGAGAGGAATTAATGTGGCTCTTCAGATCTGAGTTGGTTAAGAAACACATGCGCCTTCTCCAATCCCTTTTTACAACCTCTGAACTGGACACAGATAACTACAAGGCCCTAGGAGATGGCTGGCCCACTAAATGCAAGAAGTCCTAGATCCCTGAATGCATGGAGTGGAACTCCTGTCAACCAGTAATACTAACATGAATTATTTGGTAAATTTCTTAGGGCTCTACAGTTTTCTATTTATAAGGCCTAAGGGAAGAAGATTAGTTCAAATATAAACTCTCTAAATTAAAAAAAAAAAAAGACAGAAAACAAGTTAGCACACAAGTTACAACTCCAAAGTACATGCTGACACTAATGCTTAGAAATATTTAGACTCAATTTCTTTCAAAACTTATTTGAATGTGACTTTAAAATGCATAAAGAATAAAATAGTATCCATAAAAAAGGAAAATAAATTATGAAACAAAGTAGGCAGAAATAAAACAATAACAAGTGAGAATGAAAAAGAAAAACCTCAATGGATGAAGTAATCTCTTAACTAGCTGTAGCCAAAGTGAAAATTCATTACCCGGAAATTAGTTGAGATTGAAAATTAAAAAAAAAAAACATATCGGAGACAAAGAGGATAATATTGAAAGTCTTCAACAAATATCTCATAGGTATTCTAGAAATACAAAACAGAATAAAGTAACACACGCACACACACTTTTTCAGGTTAAAACACAAAATGAGAAGTGAAGCAGGAAAAAATAATCCATAGCAGTTACATAATAATGTAACTGAAGACCAAAAATATGGAACCTATAAGTAATCTCCCAAATAATGACAGTTAAAGCTGTCAGAAGGTCACTGGCAACAACAGATTCTTATGGACAGGGGAATAATATTTTCAGAGTGTTGAGGAAAAGTAATAGTCACTTAGTATTCTATACCCAAATAAACAATCATTGAAAAGGGAGGACAAAATATTTTTAGATATCCATTAAATAAAGGGCTTAAAATTATAGAACCTTGCCAAAAGATCTACCAAAGGATATACTTCAGCAAATGGAATAATGAACTCAGAAGAAAGGATATAATGATAGAAAAAAATCAAGTATAAAATCTGTTAATATATCTTGGTGTATCTAAGTACTGACTTTATGAAACTATTGATTTTGTTTCTTTAAAAAGCCAAACTAAAACTCTAGACAATGTTCACAAGAAAGGTAGTAATTTCAGGGGGTGACACGGTATGTCATGTTGGAAAGAAAACAGAGATACTATATAATTTTATCCCCTCTTAGAGGTATATGTGTTAAGAAAGGATTTTTTAAATTAAGCATAGCTCCTATAGAAATATGATTTATAGCTTTCAAGTTGGCCGACAGTAAAAGAGAACTATAATTGAAGTTAAAATCTGGTCAAAATAATTTATTAAGAATGATCATTTCATGACAGTTTATGTTTTAACCTATTTAAAAAATTGTGACAAAGAACAAAGTACAATATACTTATTTAACTTTATTATGTTTTGTTTGGAAATAATACCTTCTATTTTTAGACTCCTTCAAGCCTCTTGATTTCATATTCCTCTCAAGCCAGATGAAAATCTGGAATTGCTTCATGCAATAAAGCAGCTTTATTTGGAATTGAAGGTTATATTGTAAGAGTTTATATTTACATTGTGATAACCTTTAGAAAGTGAAAATACTATTTGGGCCAATAAGTCTGCCCCTTTTTCTGATCCCAATCTCACCTTTCAGCTTTTCATCATACCCTCAAGCCCCCTTATTTAATGCCAGCAAATCCTGGTGTTTCAAAATTTCTTTATGCTCTCTGCTTCCACAATCATCTCTTGATAACATGATTAGACAGAAGATCATAAACACAGAGCATAAATGCTTCTGAATTGCAACAGAGGACAGAGTCATGAAGTCTTAATAACAACACTCTTCAGGAGATCAAATCAATAGCTATGTCACCAAAGGCCCTGCATATCCCATTCACCTCTGTGAACAATAATGCAATGGTCCAAGAACTGCCACCATCCTTTCCTCCAGAATTTTTAAGCAGCACTAGAGGGAAAATAACATGTTTCTAGGAAGAGAAAAAGTTATAAAATATTCTTTATGTTTTAGAACTTTACTTTCATAGCCAGATGTTATTTTGTTAAATTATATCATGTGATACTTAAAGGCTTAAAGAAGATACCTTTGCAATAAATGTACATATATATTCATAGCAGGTCTGAAATACCAAACCCTAACTAATATCTCTAAGTACAAGTGTTACTACCTAAATGAGATTTATTCTAAATTAATATCCAACAGGAGTTTATTAGGGATTCATGTCACTTCGGAACTCACAACTCAACAAAAATTATTCAATTTTCCATGTTAATTGATTCCAATTTTCTTCCATAGTGTTAAGATATTCTTAGTTATATGAAGTGAAACACTATTTGATGTAAATTAATGTTTTATGAATCTGTGCTATTTTATATTCAAGCCCTTGGTGGAATAAATTAAGACAATTAAAAAAATTAAATCTGTAACATCAATATGACTAAGTATGGCAGTTTTAATTATGAACCTATGAAATAAAATAAAAAGTTATGAAAAATAAGATATTGGAGCAAGTATAAAATACTGCCTATAATGTAGAGTTACCCAAATTACTGTGTTTGGTTTTAAATTTTAGCATATCTGCTTAATATAATGTTTATGTCTATTTAAACCTGATCGAAAATAATAAGAATAAAATTGCCTCTCTTTTTTGTGCTTCTAGAATTTGGATCTAGATACACCTTAACATTACAGAGAAAGGAATCACAAGTTGAAACATTTAGTATTATAACTTTTAGGATAAAGCATGATAATAAATTATTTAAATGCAAATAAATATACACAATTCATTATATATGATAGTATGGGTAGATATAGATTTATTCTATTTTAAACCAGCTTATTGTACTTTTGTTATGTAGCAGGCCAAGAGTTCTCAAATGTACTCAAGTAAATTATGAGTATTCCTAAAACCTCACTATAATTTTTCCTATTTATCATGTCTAACAGCAAAGTCCCAGATAAATCTATATTTTTCCATCATTCTCAGTAGCCTAAATCTCAGAATGGATGTGTAGATACTGTTCTAACAGTGCCCATATCAGATTCCACAAAATAAACACAGAGCAAAAAGGGACTAATTAATGATGAGTAACTAAGGGCTCCTCTGTACTGTTTGGCAGGCAGGAAAAGTTAAAGCATCAAGGTGAGGGCATGGATGCTTGGAATAAGGAAATGAAAGAGAAAGAGAAAGGAAGGGAGGAAGTGAAGAAGGGCAGGAGAGAAGGAGACATGGAGGGAGGAAAGACACACAAAGACCAGTCTGAGAATTATCTAGGCTTTAGTTATAAATCTAGTATTAGTTACCAAGTGGCCCCAGGGAATAAAATTCTGTTCTCTATAACTTAGAATCCTGATTCATAAAATGAGGGATAAAAATATTTTCAAAGGCTTTCCAGATCTAAAATACCACAACCCTCCCTGAAGAAAACTTTCCTATTTCACAGAAATATGAAGACACAGAGCATTCTGTCAGTATACCTCTAACTATTCAGTAGAACCTGGTACTACTTATCATTCAGTAGAACCTGGTACTACTTATCATTCACATCAATAAATTCCTTACCCTTCATTACACAAATGATTTTTAAATATATCTCTTTTATCTGACAGCCCTGGTAAAACAGGCACATAAATAATTAGAACAAATTATAGCACAGATGACAGAGACATTAACTTTGTGAAGATACAGATATACATGCTATATATATGTGATATATATATTTGTGCTAGACCCTGAAGGATGAATAAAATTCCACCACAGAAAAGGAAGAGGAAAGGGACACCAAGCAGCTAGATAAAACATGAAAAAAAAAGAGCAAGAAACATGAAAAATACATGGATTATTCAAAAGTAACAAAAACAAAACAGGAGACAGAATTTGCCAAAGTCAGAAAATAATAAGACAAGGCCAAATTGTGAAGTCCCTTTAATGGCACAATGACTAACTAGTTCTAATGGAAGAGAAAGAAAAAATAGAATAATTTCCTAAAATGAAATGTATTAAAATTGCTATCAGGATTTACACCATAAGCGACTTTAGGGCCTCAAACATCTCAGATGAAGTATCAGACATGTGAGTGAAGCCATGTTAGATGTCCAGCCTTGTTAAACCTCCAAATAACTGCAGTGGCATTGAGTGACCCAGATAAAACCAGCAGAAGAACCAGCCAACTGAACCCAGTCCATATTTCCAGATTGTAAGCAAATAACTTATACAGGATAAAGGATACTGTTTTAACAAAAAGCTAAAACATGTGGCATTTGCTTTAGTAATGAAAAAACTGTGGAGGCTGGAAGGGTGGCAAGAAGGCTGTGACTGGAGGATGGAAGAGCAGTAAATCAATTATTATTGGAGATAATGAAAGGTCAACCAACAATTGGTGAGAAATACTACCTGTGATAACTTGGAAGACACAAAAAGTACTTCATAATGTTGTGGATCAAATTACGAAGTTTTCCTGAAAGATGGTGAAACTAGCAACTGGCCACATGGAAATTCTTATAACTAAGGAGGATAACTCAGAGGGCAAAGTCAAGAGTAATGAAGACAAAGAGCCACAGAGAACTAATCCCAGGTTGCAGAACTGGGCTCCAAGCAAAGAACAGTCCTTGCCTCTATAATTAGGGACTCTGATGACCTTTGCTGGATTTCAGAATCACAATGGACCAGTGATTGCTATGTTCCCTGCCTTCAGGAATGTGAGAATCTTTTACAACTTTCCTAATCCTGTCCCATGTGTGTTGTGTGTGTGAGGAACGATAACATCTCGTTTAGTTTTTAATTCTCCAGATGAAGGAGAGCTTTAGCTATGAAGCTTTATTCATATCCAGAAGAGATTTCACTGAAGCTCTTCTGGACTTCAACACAATGCCATAATGGAATAGATCTTTGGGAGGATGTGGGCTTTTGTGCATGAAGGAGGGACATTAGTCACAAGAATTAAGAGAGAAGACTGTGGTATAATGTTACACTGGCAGCTCCCTATAAACATACTTACAGGCATTCAGCCCCTTTTGCAGTCCCCTCGCATACTCACTTTATACCTGGCCATGTGAAAAACTCCCTCTTCGGCCAGCCACTATACTGTTAAAAAGCTTGTGTCAGATTCTTTAATGATGTAAGGCCATGTAGAGAGAGGCTCTGGAATATAAGAGGTCATCTTAGACATTCCAACCCCTGTTAATCTCCCAGCTGAATTCAGCTACATGAGTGACCTCTATTTATTCTACAATAAGCAGAAGAATTACCCATCTGAGCCCTAAGAAATCATAAATTATTATGGCTTTAAGTTATTAAATTTTGGGTTATTTTACCTCAATAGCAATAGATCATTGAAACATATGCCTCTATTTATATTTATCTCTACTACCTATCAAAATGATTAACAGATAGTAGGTACTCAAAAAAATAGCTAAAATAAAAGCTCTAATAGACTAAGCCAGAAGAAAAGAAAATGATATACATTGTTTTTTCTTTTCTCATTATATATATAAACATATGGTCACATTATTGCCTGAGCTATTCTTTATTCACATAAATTTCAATTAATTTTTCATGTAGGTTATAGGTAATTCTGAGATTTGGTTGTGAGATAAATTGTTGACAGACTGCAACAGAATCCATGATAAAAAATTATTATCAGAGGATAGAAAGGGGCAATATGAAGAATCAAGAACACACTTAAATAAATACTTTAAAATGGAAACTAGTGATAGTGTAAGATACCTTTCTCTAAAAATGAGGTCTCCACATCCACTTCCTTTCTGTTTGTAAATAGCAATTCATTGTATTCAATTGGAACCAGGCACATGTGTTTGCATGTAATAGTTTTCCATATACTTTACCATTAATTGATTATAACCACTAATTTATTTTTGGATAAGGAAGTTAGTAAGCCATGGATTTAGAATCCAAGTATAAACTTCCAATTTCTGCCATCTGCTAGAAGAAGATGATGAACATTTGTACTGTACCCACTCTCTCATTTCTGCAGTCAAATAAATAATAATAAAGATAACAAGCCATAAAAATGAACGAGTCTAGCAGTAGCTCTAGATAAGCTGATAATTATCATATATCCAAAGTCATCTTTGCCAACAACTGAAGGAATTTTCAGGCATGCAAACAAGAATGAAATTTCACAGAGCAGACATATTAAGCAAAAAACATCTAGTCATCAATGATTGTCACTACCTCTAATTCTGTGATCAATGCCATAAAATATATTTAATAATAATTAATCACATAAATCCTTAGATAATTATTGTTTAAATAATTTTAAAGCTTTATTATTTTTACCAATATCCAGCATCCACCTAATATAAAATATGGTAAAACTACATGGTTAGTATATGTCATATGTTTTATCCTTGGCTATTATTGTCTTCTTAATCTCACTGAAAAATTATTCATGTTGCATTTTCCAATGTAAAATATTCTATAGTGCCCCTTCAAAGGATCATTTATATTGATAACTTATTTTGTTTCATTCTAAATCCTTGTTACAGGTGAATAAAAATTTTGAATTAAATCTATATAAATTTCAATGAAATATATTGTAACGATTAAATAGTGACGGAAAGTTGGCTCACACTTTAAATAAATATACTACAGACTTTTCACACAAACAGTACTTTCAAATGACCAAACATAATCATCACCGGTGGCTTTAGTGAACTTTTTCAGCATTCAAGACCCCAAGCGTTTCATAAATAGATAAAACATTTAAAAATTCACATATATTACCACTGACCCTTATATAGAAACAAACATGTTTTTTTCTCATTTACTTTCATCCCTTTTAATGGGTGGCAACATACCACCGAACATCACCAAAAAAGTAAGTAAATTCAGTATGGTGCTATAGAAAAATAACTATAAATAATTTACCATTGAGAGGAAAAGATCTCTACTATGTTACTATTTACCAAGCATTAATTTTATTTCTTTATTTGTATTTTGATTATGAGTCCTAAATCCAAACATAATTGATACAAATTATCTTTATCAGGGGATATGCAAAAATTTTTAAGTGTATATATTTATTAGATTAATAAGCCTTCATAAAATGATTCAAATAAAAAATTGTTTTATCTTGAAAATTACAGATATTTCATATCATAACTACATGAAAGGTATGGTTTTAAACTTAATCAGCATTGCACTGTGTTCATACTTCCTAACAATTCGATCTTGCACAAGTACTGCTATTTAAACAAAAAAAGCTAATGTGTTATATGGTAGGAAATTGTATTTAATAGTAGCAAAGGATAAATTAATTTCTGATATACTCAGTACTCAATCACCAAACATATAACATTCCTATAAACTATCCTACATATTTTTAAACATATGTATGATTCATATGCAAACATATGAATTCCTCATTTATTTAAATATAATTTCAGCTTACCTAGGTACTATTCAATTATTACAATTCAACATGAAAGAAAGAATTGTTTTCAAACTGTCTTTAAATGTCATATTCTCTACAGACCACCAAAACATAAAAGTTAAGCAAATGCCTGCTTTGATCCCTTTTGCTTTTTGTTGCTGCTACTGATGTTGCTTTCCTTTATAAAAATCAGGTAAATATAGCAATTCATACAGCAACTATTCTACTGAAGGCAATATGCAAGAACACTTGTCATGGTATATAAGTTATTTTACATTTTCATACACCATTCCCAGGAGGAAAAAAAATCAGAAATTATCTTATAGTTAATATGAGTTAATTTCTTCCACAATTAATTCTTCCAGGAATAGTATTCGAAAATGTATTATTTGAAAATAAATATACAGCCAATTTACCTTTAAAAAAACCATCATTTGAATGCATGAATAATTATTTAAATATTTCTTTCTTACCGTGGCAAGAACCTTCAATTTCTTCATATCCTGTACTGCAGATACACCTTCCAAGAGGAACCAGCCAATCTCCATCAGCTCCACAATACAGTTTAGGAGTGTCACGCTCTTCTGCACTCTTCACACAAGAGCCCCTTACTTCAACCAAGGAGGAAGAATCAACTCTTGGGATAGTGTCTGGAAACATGGCCAGATTACGAACAGTAAAGGGGCACTTTTTGTAGAAAACACGGACCGAAACTAGGGCAATGCATGCCCCAATGTCTTGAAAAGCCAGATAAAATCCCTTCCTTTCTACAGGCCCCACCTCACGAACTTCAGTGTTGAGTTTGAGGATGCGATCACCCAAATCCATCTGGGTAAAACTTTCATCAGCAGCAATTGTGTCAATCTTTGTATACTGGCTTGGCTTGAATTTAATTCCATGGGACTCATCTGATTCCACATAATATAGATTAAATGTTTCTTTGCAAGTCCCCAAGACCCATGGGATGCTGTTACAATCCCTCAGTGTGAACTTCATTTCCACATAAATTTTCTGAGCTGCATCACGGGAGATCCAGTTTGTACGAAGCCAGTTGTTTTGGTTTGGTTCCATCACATTACATACCTGGTATGTGTGAATGGGCCTATTATGTTCATCCATTTCAGTGATGGCATCCCACTGCAAAAAGCAAAAATAAAATAAATGATTATGAAACCACGAACATATATGATTACTTCAAAAATTTTCTGTTTTGCTGAAAGAAAAATGAATAAAAAGTATACAAATAAAGCAAAGCAAAGCAACAATGGTGCAGGATTTTAACCAGGAGGCTTTCATTAAGACAATACGTTCTGAACATACCAGCTGTCCTGGTATGAATCTTACCTTCTTACATGTTAGTTGCAACATCAAGGGATATTTTATTTAATCTCTAGTTTCCTCAACTATAAAATGGAGCTGATAAGAGTACCTGTTTCATAAGATTGTTGTGAGGCATAAATTAGTTAATATATGTAAAGAACTTTAAATGGTTTCTAGTACTCTATAAACAACCTATAATAGCATCTATTATGTGATCAAATAACTAGACCAATGACAAATGTACTCTAGTTACCCATTTGTCTTCATATCCAATTTGCCACAAATTGAGGTATACTCATCAGTATTCAATTAAATATTTACATGTCTATTTTGATAGAAAATAGACATAGAGAAGGCTTTAGATTTATTCAAGAAATATTTATCAGGCACTATTCTGGACACTAGGAATACAGAAGTGCACTAGCTGAACAAAAACTCCCTGCCTTCGTGGATCTTACTTAAAGTGAGGAGTCGCAATAAAAACTGTAAATGAGTCAACTGAAAAATATGGTAGAAAGTACAATGGGAAAAAATAAGGCAGGGAGATGGGGAAGAGGGTTGAAATTTTAAATAGTATGACCAGAGAAGGCCTTACTGAGGTTGTGACATTTAAGTAATGTCTTAGAGGTGAGGCAGTGAAGAGGAAAGAGTAAGTACCAATCCCTGAGGCAGGAGGGTATAGGTATGTTTTAGGAACAGCTTGAACGGGCACTAAACAGAGAGGCAAAGAAGGTGCAAAAAAGCCTTTGTAAGCATTGGAAACACTTTGGCTTTTACTCTGAGCTAGATCATTGGATTTTCTTCACTTCTGCATGTTTACATACAAGCATTCTGCCACCTATATGAATAGAAAAAACTTACCTTTCTTTTAATTTTAGTAAAAATGTTTGAGTACATTGAAACTAATTGGCATTGGCATTATTTATACATCTAACACTGCATACTTCTATATTACAAATTTAGATTGTAAGTATATTTTATTTGTATAATAAAAGTTATAATAATTTTCAATAAACAAAAACACATTCTGGTAACTTTACAGTCTTTTGGAAAAACATAACTGGTCATCATAATTTCTCATTTCTATTAAAATACAGTAGAAATGATGAACTGTTTTCTATAGTGAATGTGTTCTATTTCTTGATACCACACTTCAGTGATTTATAATAAGCTTATTTAACTCATCCAGTTTGCAGTTTCTTATTTTATTTGACTGTAGAGAGTTAATTAATCGAGACTGGTGGAATTTCAATTAATATAGTTTCTAACAGAATGGTTTCTTTCCTCAGTCTATTGGATTGTTGAAACACTAATACTTTCAATTATCTACTTTAAATTTCCACAAATAAACAATTTATATTATCCATCAAACAAACTTAAAAACAATTATGTATCTAAAATTTCATTTGTAAGTTGCTTGCTTGAAATTCAGAAGGTATTTTCCAGAAGAAACAATGAGTTCCTTTAGAACTGTGGATACAATTTTACAAAACACACCCACTGTTTATCAGGGGTGATTCAAAAATCTCACAGAGGCACATAAAATTACCCATCTAAATACCTTTCATACTAACAATATTATAGGTCTTATATGACTCTTACACGTAAATTTAAAGGCAACCAGAACTATCAGAGCTCATTTAAAATGGTAAGCTAACCATTCAGAATATAAATAGTAAGACAAGATACAACTAATAAAATCTGAGAACTGTCAAAATAAGTGTCCAAAATTCTAAGCATTTTTCCCATTGGAGAGCCTCTAAGATACTTATCCAGTGATTATTCTTATTTCAGATAAATTTCTAATCAGAATTGATTTTATTCCTCAGGGAACGCATGTAATTACTACTGTCTACACTGCACCCTCTACTCTCCCATATAGGAGTATAGAGATATACTGTCAATAAATTCTGTTTGAATAATTACATTTTAACATCTTCAGACTATATCTCTTCATATTAATGAAAAGTATTAACAACTCTCATCAAACAATCAATTCTCCTAAAATATGAGATTAAATAAAAGTGAAAAATTACATCTGTGACAGAAAAAAAAGTTCTGAAATCATTACATATCTTTATTTAAAAATATGTTGGGTTTGGAAAAAATGTTTAGATGGAAAGAAAGATCAGGAATGAGAAGAATATAACACGCATACACTGAATCAGGACTAATCTGAACCAAGAGATAAGGAAATAACAAAATATCTGCAAATAATGAGAAATGTGGTTCTTTTCAAAGCACTACATAAGGATGTTTAACAAAATGGTAAATTATTTTCTATGTTAAATTAATGATGTTTGAGAAACAATAGTGTTTCTTCTCTCATAATCAAAAAAAAGGAAAGAAAGAAATCAGAATGAGATTCAGATACCAAAATAGCCAAAAGGTATCAACTGCTAAATTTAATCTTATCCAAGAATACTGAAAGTAATTTAAATTAGATTTTTAAATTTGAATATGATTCACTAAAATAAGAGTATAAATAAATTCAAGATTGCTATAAGATCTAAAAGGCTAGGAAATTTACTAAAAATATATTGTCATTAGTAGATATAGATATGCTATCATATTTAAATCATAAGGTATCCTTTGAAAACACTGCATGTACACCAAGTTATATTTGTATTTATACAGTTACATAACATTTAGTTACAATTTCCAAGTATTAAAATAAATAGAGCCTCTAAAAATGTGGGGTCCAAGGAAAGAATGGAAGTATAGAGCTCACATACCAAATGTCTAAATATTTTTAAATGATAGATCATTCTTTAAAGAAGATTAAACTCTAAGTATGTTCCATTTGCCTACTTTAGAAAGATACTGGAAGGCCAGGTTCAAATTTAAAATATTTGGACTTCTCAGAATTTCATGCCAGCATGTGGTAGTCCATCCAGAGCCAACTCCTAACCTTAGTCAACCCCATTTCTATTTCTTCCCTGATGCTAGGTAAATCCCATACCATGAAGGACTTCACACAAGCACGTATATGAGCATCCCAGTCTTTATGTCCCAGCTGTGTCCCTCCTCTGCTACAAAAAGATGCCAACTCTGGTCCTCTATTCAACCTAGGTTGAGCATACCAGTAGCACAGTTCACCCTTTGGAGGATGGACCCCCAACAAGAAGCCTTAAAGTTCTTGAAAGGAGATTTGAAGCCATCTGAGCAGGGAATTCAGGGGTCTTACCTACCGTGTGGTACAGAAGGAAAGCATAGGATCTAAGTAGCATATTACCTATTGCTCAAGGTCATTGCTTCACAAAGAAGGTTGTAGCTAGAGAAATGAATGGGGACAGCCATCTAAAGCTCTAGGAATAGTGTAACGTCTTCCATTCCCAAGTCTAAAGAAAGGTACAATCGCCCAAGACCAAACCAGGAAGTAATAGAAAATATGAACAGACTAATTACCAATACTGAAATTGAATAGGTAGTTTTAAAACTCCCAATAAACAAAAGTCCAGGACCAGGTGGCTTCACAGGTGAATTTTTACCAAACATTTAGATAAGAGTTAACACCTATCCTACTGAAACTATTCCAAAAAACTGCAGAGGAAGGAATACTTCTGAACTCATTCTATGAGGCCACCATCACCCCGACACCAAAACCAGACAAAGATATCACAAAAAAAGAAAATTACAGGCCAATACCACTGATGAACACAGATGCAAAAATCTTCAACAAAATACTAGCATACCAAATCAAACAATACATTAAAAGGATCATATAACATGATTAAGGGAGATTTATCCCAGGATGCAAGGATTTTTTAATATCCACAAATCAATCAATGTGATACACCACATTAACAAATTGAAGGATAAAAACCATATGACCATCTTGGGACTTCGCTGGTGGTCCAGTGGCTACAACTCCAGGCTCCCGATGCAGGGGGGCCAGGTTTGATCCCTGGTCAAGGAACTAGATCCCACATGCCACAACCAAGAGTTCACATGACACAACTTAAGATCCCACATGACACAACTTAAAAAAAAAAAATCCTGCATGCTGCAACTGAAGATCCTGCACACCACAACGAAGATCTTGCACATGGCAACGAAGATCCCACATGCCACAACTAAGACCCGGTGCAGCCAAATAAATAAATATTTTAAAATGTATGATCATCTATAGATGCAGAAAAAGCTTTTGATAAAATTCAACATCCATTTTTGGTAAAAGCTCTTCAGAAAGTGGGCATAGAGGGAAGCTATTTCTTCATAATAAAAGCCATACATGTCAAACCCACAGCTAATATCATACTCAATGGTGAAAAGTTGAAAGCATTTCCTCTAAGATCAGGAAGAAGACAAAGATTCCCACTCTCACCACTTTTATTCAACGTAGTTTTGGAAGTCCAAGCCACAGCAATCAGAGAAGAAAAAGAAATAAAAGGAATCCAAATGGGAAAAGAAGAAGTAAAACTGTCAATATTTGCAGGTGACATGATTCTATACACAGAAAATCCTAAAGACACTACCAGAAAACTACTAGAGCTAATCAATGAATTCAGTTAAGTTGCAGGATACAAAATTAATACACAGAAATCTGTTGTATTTCTATACACTAACAATAAAATATCAGAAAGAGAAATTAATGAAACAATCCCATTTACCATCACATCAAACAGAATAAAATACCTAGGAATAAACCTACCTAAGGAGGCAAAAGACGGGTACTCTGAAAACTATAAAACACTGATGAAAGAAATTGAAGACAACAGAAACAGATGGAAAGATATACCGTGTTCTTGGATTAGAAGAATCAATATTGTTAAAATGACCATACTACCCCAGGCAATCTACAGATTCAATATAATCCCTATCACATTACCAATGGCATTTTTCACAGAACTAGAACAAAAATGTTTAAATTTGTATGGAAACAAAATAGACCCCAAATAGCCAAAACAATCTTGAGAAAGAAGAACGAAGTTGGAAGAGTCATGCTCCCTGACTTTAGACTAAAAGCTACAGTAATTAAAACAGCATGGTACTGACACAAAAACAGAAATATAAATCAATGGAACAGGATAAAAAGCCCAGAAATAAACCCAGACACTTATGGTCAATTAATCTGTGATAAAGGAGGCAAGAATATACAATGGAAAAAAGACAGTCTCTTCAATAAGTGGTGCTGGGAAAACTGGACAGCTACATGTAAAAGAATGAAATTAGAGATTCTTTAACACCACATACAAAAATAAACTCAAAATGGATTAAAGACATAAATGAAAGAATGGATACTATAAAACTCCTAGAAGAAAACATAGTCAGAACACTCTTTGACATAAATTGCAGAAATATTTTTTTGGATCCATCTCCTAGAGTGATGAAAATAAAAACCAAAATACCAAATAGGACCTAAATAAACTTAAAGCCTTTGCATAGCAAAGGAAACCATGAACAAAACAAAAAGACTACCTACAGACTGGGAGAAAATATCTGCAAACAATGCTACTGACAACGGCTCAATTTCCAAAATATACAAACAGCTTAATATCAAAAAATTAAACAATCCAATCAAAAAATGGGCAGAAGACCAAACAGACATTTCTCCAAAGAATACATACAGATGGCCAACAGGTACCTGAAAAGATGCACAATATCGCTAATTATTAGAGAAATGCAAATCAAAACTACAATGAGGTATCACCTCACTTCGGTCAGTATGGTCATCATTAAAAAGTCTACAAATAATAAATGCTGGAGAGGGTGTGGAGAAAAAGGAACCCTCCTACACTGTTGGTGGGAATGTAAATTTGTGCAGCCACTATGGAGGACAGTATCGAGGTTTCTTAAAAGACTAAAAATAGAGTTATCAAATGATCCTACAATTCCACTCCTAGGCATATCAGAGAAAACTCTAGTTGGAAAAGATACATGCACCCCAATGTTCATAGCAGACATGGAAGCTATGTCTGCTGTTTACAATAGCCAAGACATGGAAGCAACCTAAATGTCCATTGACAGAGGAATGGATCAAGAAGTTGTGTCACATATATATACTGGAATATTGCTCAGCTATAAAAAAGAATGAAATAATGCCATCTGCAGCAACATAGACGGACCTAGAGATTATCATAATAAGTGAAGTAAGTCAAACAGAGAAAGACAAATATCATATGATACCAATTATTTGTGGCATCTAAAAAAAAATGATACAAATGAACTTATTTACAAAACAGAAACAGACTCACAGACATAGAAAACAAACTTACGGTTACCAAAGGGGAAAGTTGGGCAGGGGAGGGATAAATTAGGAGTCTGGGATTAACAGATACACACTACTATATATAAAATATATAAACAACAATGACATACTGTACAGCACAGGGAACTATATTCAATATCTTATAATAACCTACAATGGAAAAGAATCTGAAAAAGAATATATATATACATATATAACCATATGTATATTATATACATAACAGAATCACTTTGCTGTAAAACACTGTAAATTAACTATACTTCAATTAAAAAAAAGGTTAAAAAATCCGATTTGGGGTATAAGGTACTATAATTACTCTTTAATATCAAAGAGAGTTAAATATTATAAAAAACTTTTATGTTCTGCTTCATTATTGGGTAGTTAATGTAAACATTTGCCTCAAAACTCTTTTGCCTCCTAAAGTTCTCCATTGATCCTACAGATCATGTGTTAATAAGCAAAAAACAATATTTAGTGAGTTTACAGTATATATTAAATTCCATACAAGGAATGAAGAAATTAGATACAAGAATTGCTTGCTCTTACTGGACTTATTATAATATTTTAAGGTAATAAATTATGAAAACATAATTGACAGCACAGAACTGAATATAAGAAACAAATAAACAGTATATATAGTAAATAGAGTAAGTGTCCAAAGGATAGCAACACTAGTGAATGAGGGTGGTTTGGCAGGTTTGGCCAAGATGGAGAGACTGGACTTTAACCTTAAAGAATTACAAGATTCAATAAGGCAGAGGGAGAAGAGTGTATAGAAAAAATAATGTATAACACTAATCTATATGCATATAATTTTTGGCAGCACAGTCCTGTACTACATATATTTAGTGGGTAAAAGTTTTCACCCCTATTTAAAACAAAAACCAAACACATAATTATTCTCCAGTTGTGAAATATTTAGATGTACATGGTTTGGTTAAACAAGAATCAGTTGTACACCAAAGGGTTCTTTCTTTTGTAAACTTCAAGAGCACCTTGGATATAATGATTCCTGAGGGCAACTATTTGTATACTGAATTTATACCATCAAAGCTTTTTCACAAACGTTAACTTACTTGGTCCTCATCAGTCCAATAAAGTGAGACAGATATTTTCATTTTCACATTACTGATAAGGAATTCAATACCCAGGAATTGCATGGGCCAAGGATTAGAACCAGGCCTTCTAAACTTCATTTTCTGTATTTCATGATGTTTTACTGGTGACTTGTTGGCCTAGGGGAGATTGTCTTTCCCAGGGCTAGCTAATTCTTAGAGATACCAAAAGGCTCTGGGACTAGAGCATATCTTTCATAGGCAAACCAACCAAACCGGAGTCTATAGGCCCAACTACTTCCTTACCTAACTCTCACACACCAAGCCAGTATTTCTTCTGTCTTAAACCCAGGGGCAGGTACCAGGTAACTAGAGACCAACCCTATAGCCCAAAGCCTGAAGGAATTATTCAAACTAGCCAATCCTAAGCTGTTTACTGGGCCCTGCCTTGCGTTTCCCACAGAAACCCCAATAAAGACTCTGGCTTAGACTTTCCCCTCACTCCTGTCTTCTGTCACTTGACCAAAACCGATTGCTTCCCCTGTGGCCCTGCATGGCCTTGATGACCTCCTTCCTGGATCCTGTGCGTATAATAGACTTCTCCTTTCCAAGTGTAATTCTTGTTTCCTCCTGTGGCCACAGTAACTTTACCATACCATTATCCAACATGTACATTCTTAGAACAAACAGCTTTATGGTTCATGACACATTCTTCCTGCCAACCCTTTGGAAGACAACTGATTCTTGCTTAATCAAAAGCTTTCATTGAGCAAGACACTCCAAAAGACAGAGCTTTTCTATTCATCACATGTAAGCCTCTCCTTGATCCAAAGAAACAGACTCATAAAATAACTAATGGAAGAAGTTCTCTGTTCTACTTAACCAGCCATAAAAGCAGATACAGTTCACAAGATATTCTACCCTGCAGAAGCATGTACTAAAGTAATTAAACAAGGAGGCTATTAGACTGAGGTGGCTCTAATGCCTTGGCAGCTTGTGTAAGCAAACCCAAACCTAAGCTATAATAAATTCCTATAAATGCTCCAAGGTTAGGAAATAAAAACCTAAGAACAACCAATCACAAACAGCCATCTAGACTTTCCCACTTAAATGAGGTACCCACTTAAGCTATAGCCAATAAAATAATTTCCATGCTTTGCTTCTATGTCTGCTGTATAAAAAACACCTTTCCCCTAGCTCCTGTTGGCAGAGTGACCCTAACCACTTTTAGTTTGATGCTGCCTGATTCAAATCAATGCTAGTGATAGGGATAGAGTAGAATAATTAGTTTAAAAATCCCAATAGGGGATTAAAGACAGAAAGGAAATTTTAAGGGAGTTTGGGAAACTGTTGTAAGCTGATGACCACTCAAGAAAAGAATCCAATAACCTACTCTATCTTGAAGGAAGACCAGGTGCATTCAAGTTCCAGGCACACTCAAGCCACAAGTCCTGATAGTTAAAACACAAGACAATAGATATGGGGTCTGAATATTGTTACATGAAGCCAGGGAGTTAATGGTCCTTGAAGAAGAGCATTTCTGCATGTAGCCAAGATGGAATATAGGGGAAAGTGGAAAGAAACTAGATGAAAGGGGACATTATACCAAAACCTGAGATGAATAACCATTTTTTAGTATATGTTAACACCTTTCTGCTAAAATACATATAATTTCAATAGCGCCATGACAGTCCCAGCTAAACCACATAGGGTCAAAGGAGGAACTAATGATGTAAGCCTTGACATCTACCCAACATGATGAAGAAGGTGGCCTTCCCCCCCCGCCCACTTTTTCTTTGATTACAAAAATGTAGCCCTCTTTGCTCTCAGGGCTGCACTCCCTTGCATGCCCACTTGTATCTCTCACAAGCTTCCTATGCTAATAAACTCACTCTTTGCCTATCATTTTGCCTCACCCTTAAATCTTTCTGTGACGAGACAAAAGAACCTGAGCTTCAGTAAGTCCTGATACCACGTGAGCAGTTTCACTTAAAAGACGTGGGTTTGAGTCCCCTCCTAAGTCAGGGATCATGGGTTCAAGTCCCAATCTGAGGTGTGACTGGATATGAGACTCATCCAAGAAAGAATGTGGCTTCATTAGCTCAAATAAATTCTTAGAAATTTTAATATGCCTCTGTTTACCTTTCAACACATGTATGTAAGTTTTGTTTTACTGAGTTTTTTCTATACTATACAACAGTGAATTGTTTTATATATTGGTATTTTAAGTCATATGAAAATATAAAAAATTATAATAAACAGTAATGAGATGGAAGAGTTGGAATATTTTGAGTTTAGTTCCTATTTTGTAAAAGCAAATAGCTGGAAGGGGCGACTTCAAGATGGCAGAGGAGTAAGACGTGGAGATCACCTTCTTCCCCACAAATACATCAAAACCACGTCCACATGTGGAACAACTCCTACAGAACTCTACTGAATGCTGGCAGTAGACCTCAGACTCCCCAAAAGACACCCTGAGGTGACCTACACTCAGGGGCAGGGGCAAATCCCAAGCTGAACCCCAGGAGCTGAGCGAACAAAGAAGAGAATGGGAAACTTCTCCTAGCAGACTCAGGAGCAGCGGATAAAATCTCTACAGTCAACTAGATGTACCCTGCATCTGTGGAACACCTGAATAGACAACAAATCATCCAAAAATTGAGATGGTGGATTTGGGAGCAACAGTAGACTTGGGGTTTGCTTTCTGTATCCCATTTGTTTCTGGTTTTATGTTTATCTTAGTTTAGTATTTAGAGTTTATTATCATTGGTAGATTTGTTTATTGATTTGGTTGCTCTCTTCCTTTTATTTTTATAATATATATATATATTTTTCCTTTATCTCTTTTTGTGAGTGTGTATGTGTATGCCTCTTTGTGTGATTTTGTCTGTATAGCTTTATTTTTGCCATTTGTCCTGGGGTTCTGACTGTTCTTTTTTTCTTTTAATATACTTTTTACCACTTGTTATCACTGGTGGCTCTGTTTTTGGTTTGGTTGCTCTCTTCTTTCTTTCTCTCTTTTTTTATTACTTCTTAATTTTTTTATTTTTAATAACTGTTTTCTATTTTAATTATTTTATTTATTTTTCTTTCTTTCTTTCTTTTTTTTCTCCCTTTTCTTCTGAGCCAAGGGGCTGACAGGGTCGTGGTGCTCTGGCCAGGTGTGAGGCCTGAGCCACTGAGGTGGGAGAGCTGAGTTCAGGACATTGGTCCACCAGAGACCTCACGGCCACACGTAATATCAAATGCTGAAAGCTCTCCCAGAGGTCTCCATCTCAATGCTAAGAAGCAGCTCCACTCAACGACCAGCAAGCTACAGCGCTGGACACCCTATGCCAAACAACTAGCAAGACAGGAACACAAACCCACCCATTAGCAGAAAGGCTGCCTAAAATCATAATAAGTTCACAGACACCCCCAAACAAACCACTGGACGTGGTCATGCCACGCAGAAAGACAAGATCCAGTCTCATCCACCAGAACACAGGCACCAGTCCCTTCCACCAGGAACCCTACACAGCCCACTGAACCAACCTTAGCCACTGGGGGCAGACACCAAAAACAACAGGAACTACGAACCTGTAGCCTGCGAAAAGGAGACACCAAACACAGTAAGTTAAGCAAAATGAGAAGACAGAGAAATATACAGCAGATGAAGGAGATGACTGAGCAAGGTAAAAACCCACCAGACCAATCAAATGAAGAGGAAATAGGCAGTTTACCTGAAAAAGAATTCAGAGTAATGATAGTAAAGATGATCCAAAATCTTGGAAATAGAATGGAGAAAATACAAGAAACATTTAACAAGGACCTAGAAGAACAAAAGAGCAAACAAAAAATGACAAACAAGACAATAAATAAAATTAAAAATTCTCTAGAAGGAATCAATAGCAGAATAACTGAGGCAGAAGAACGGATAAGTGACCTGGAAGATAAAATAGTTGAAATAACTACCAAAGAGCAGAATAAAGAAAAAAGAATCAAAAGAATTTAGGAAAATCTCAGAGACCTCCTGGACAACATTAAACGCAGCAACATTCCAATTATAGGGGTCCCAGAAGAGGAGAAGAAAAGAAAAGGGACTGAGAAAATATTTGAAGAGATTATAGTTGAAAACTTCCCTAATATGGGAAAGGAAATAGTAAATCAAGTCCAGGAAGCACAAAGACTTCCATAAAGGATAAATCCAAGGAGAAACACACCAGAACACATGTTAATCAAACTATCAGAAATTAAATACCAAGAAAAAATATTAAAAGCAGCAAGAGAAAAGCAACAATTAACATACAAGGGAATCCCCATAAGGTTAACAGCTGATTTTTCAGACGAAACTTGGCAAGCCAGAAGGGAGTGGCAAGACATATGTAAAGCAATGAGAGGAAAAACCTACAACCAAGATTACTCTACCCAGCAAGGATATCATTCAAATTCGATGGAGAAATTAAAACCTTTACAGACTAGCAAAAGCTAAGAGAAGTCAGCACCATCAAACCAGCTCTGCAACAAATGCTAAAGGAACTTCTCTAGGCAGGAAACACAAGAGAAGGAAAAGACTTACAATAACAAACACAAAACAATTAAGAAAATGGTAATAGGAACATACTTTTCGACAGCTACCTTAAATGTAAAAGGATTAAATGCTCCAACCAAAAGACAAAGACTGGCTGAAACGATACAAAAACAAGACCTGTATATATGCTGTCTAAAAGAGACCCACTTCAGACTTAGGGACACATACAGACTGAAAGTGAGGGGATGGAAAAACATATTCCATGCAAATGGAAATCAAAAGAAAGCTAAAGTAGCAATTCTCACATCAGACAAAATAGACTTCAAAATAAAGACTATTACAAGAGACAAAGGAAGACACTACACAATGATAAAGGGATTAATCCAAGAAGAAGATATAACAGTTGTAAATACTTATGCACTCACCACAGGAGCACCTCAATATATAAGGCAAATACTAACAGCCATAAAAGGGGAAATCGACAGTAACACAGTAAGTGGGGGACTTTAACACCCCACTTACACCAATGGACAGATCATCCAAAATGAAAATAAATAAGGAAACACAAGCTTTAAATGACACACTAAACAACATGGACTTAATTGATATTTATAGGACATTCCATCCAAAAACAGCAGATTGCACTTTCCTCTCAAGTGTTCATGGGACATTCTCCAGGATAGATCATATCTTAGGTCACAAATCAAGCCTTGGTAAACTTAAGACAACTGAAATCGTATCAAGTATCTTTTCCAATTACAACGCTATGAGACTAGATATCAATTACAGGAAAAAATCTGTAAAAAGTACATACAAACACATGGAGGCTAAACAATACACTACTGAATAACCAAGAGATCACGGAAGAAATCAAACAGGAAATCAAAAAATACCTAGAAACAAATGACCAGGAAAACACGACAACCCAAAACCTATGGGATGCAGCAAAAGCAGTTCTAAGAGGGAAGTTTATAGCAATACAATTCTACCTCGAGAAACAAGAAACATCTCATATAAACAACCTAACCTTACACCTAAATCAAGCAGAGAAAGAAGAAAAAAAAAATCCCACAGTTGGAAGAAGGAAAGAAATCATAAAGATCAGATCAGAAAGAAATGAAAAAGAAATGATGGCAAAGATCGTTAAAACTAGAAGCTGGTTCTTTGATAATATAAACAAAATTGATAAACCATTAGCCAGACTCAATAAGAAAAAAAGGGAAAAGACTCAGATCAACAGAATTAGAAATGAAAAAGGAGAGGTAACAACTGACACTGCAGAAATACAAAGGATCATGACAGATTACTACAAGCAACTATGTGCCAACCAAATGGACAACTGAAAGAAATGGACAAATTCTTAGAAAAGCACAACCTTCTGAGACTGAACCACGAAGAAATAGAAAATATAAAGAGACCAATCACAAGCACTGAAATTGAAACTGTGATTAGAAATCTTCCAACAAACAAAAGCCCAGGACCAGATGGCTTCATAGGCGAATTCTATCAAGCACTTAGAGAAGAGCTAAAACCTATCCTTCTCAAACTCTTCCAAAATATAGCAGAGGGAGGAACACTTCCAAACTCGTTCTATGAGGCCACCATCACCCTGATACGAAAACCAGACAAAGATGCCACAAAAAAACTACGGGCCAATATCACTGATGAATATAGATGCAAAAATCCTCAAAAGAACACTAGCAAAGAGAATCTAACACATTAAAAGTATCATACACCATGATCAAGTGGGGTTTATCCCAGAGATGCAAGGATTCTTCAGTATATGCAAATCAATGTGATAAATCATATTAACAGACTGAAGGAGAAAAACCACATGATCATCTCAGTAGATGCAGAAAAAGCTTTTATTAAAATTCAACACCCATTTGTGACGAAAACCCCCCAGAAAGTAGGCATAGAGGGAACTTACCTCAACATAATAAAGGTCATATATGACAAACCCACAGCCAACATCATTCTCAATGGTGAAAAACTGAAACCATTTCCACTAAGATGAGGAACAAGACATGGTTGCCCACTCTCACCAGTATTATTCAATATAGTTTTGTAAGCGTTAGCCACACCAATCAAAGAAGAAAAAGAAATAAAAGGAATCCAAATTGGAAAGAATAAGTAGAGCTGTCACTGTTTGCAGATGACATGATACTACACATAGAGAATCCTAAAGAAGCTACCAGAAAACTACTATAGCTAATCAACGAATTTGGTAAAGTGGCAGGATACAAAATTAATGCACAGAAATATCTGGCATTCCTATACACTAATGATGCAAAACCTAAAAGAGAAATTGAGGAAACACTCCCATTTACCACTGCAACAAAAAGAATAAAATAACTAGGAATAAACCTACCTAAGGAGATAAAAAACCTGAAAGCAGAAAACTATAAGACACTGATGAAAGAAATTAAAAATGATACAAACAGAGGGAGAGATATACCATGTTCCTGGATTGGAAGAATGAACATTGTGTAAAAGACTATACTACCCAAAGCAATCTACAGATTCAATGCAATCCCTATCAAACTAATAATGGAATTTTTCACAATATCAGAACAAAAAAATTTCACAATTTGTATGGAAACACAAAAGACCCCGAATAGCCACAGCAATCTTGAGAAAGAAAAACGGAGCTGGAGGAATCAGACTCCCTGACTTCAGACTATACTATAAAGCTACAGTAATCAAGACAGTATGGTACTGGCACAAAAGCAGAAATATAGATCAATGGAACAGGATAGAAAGCTCGGAGATAAACACATGCACATATGGTCACCTTATCTTTGATAAAGGAGACAAGGATATACAATGGAGAAATGGCAGCCTCTTCAGTAAGTGGTGCTGGAAAAACTGGACAGCTACATGTAAAAGAATGAAATCAGAACACTCATACACAAAAATACACATACACAAAATAAACTCAAAATGGATTAAACACCATTTGTGATGTTTAACAAAACATCACATACACCATACACAAAAATAAACTCAAAATGGATTAAAGACCTAAATGTAAGGCCAGACACTATAAAACTCTTAGAGGAAAACATTCGCAGAACACTAGATGACATAAATCACAGCAAGATCTTTTTTGACCCACCTCCTAGAGAAAGGGAAATAAAAACAAATATAAACGGGACCTAATGAAACTTAAATGCTTTTACATCACAAAGGAAACCATAAACAAGACGAAAAGACAACCCTCAGAATGGGAGAAAATATTTGCAAATGAAGCAACTGACAAAGGATTAAACTCCAAAATTTACAAGCAGCTCATGCAGCTCAATATCAAAAAATACAAACAACCCAATCCAAGAATGGCCAGAAGACCTAAACAGACATTTCTCCAAAGAAGATACACAGATTGCCAACAAACACATGAAAGGATGCTCAACATCACTAATCATTAGAGAAATGCAAATCAAAACTACAATGAGGTATCACCTCACACCTGTCAGAATGGCCATCCTCAAAAAATCTGCAAACAATAAATGCTGGAGAGGGTGTGGAGAAAAGGGAACACTCTTGCACTGTTGGTGGGAATGTAAATTGATACAGCCACTGTGGAGAACAGTATGGACGTTCCTCAAAAAGCTAAAAATTGTACTTCCATAAGACCCTACAGTCCCACCACTGGGCCTATACCCTGAGAAAACCATAATTCAAAAAGAGTCATGTACCACAATGTTCACTGCAGCTCTATGTACAATAGCCAAGACATGGAAGCAACCTAAGTGTCCGTCAACAGATGAATGGATAAAGAAGATGTGGCACATATATACAATGCAATATTACTCAGCCATAAAAAGAAACAATATTGAGTTATTTGTATTGAAATGGATGGACCTAGAGACTGTCATACAGAGTCAAGTAAGTCAGAAAGAGAAAAACAAATACCGTATGCTAATACATATATATGGAATTTAAAAAAAGAAATGGTTCTGATGAATCCAGGGGCAGGACAGGAATAGAGACGCAGATGTAGGCAATGGACTTGAGGACACGGGGAGGGGGAAGGGTAAGCTGGGACGAAGTGAGAGAGTGGCATGGACATAAATACACTACCAAATGTAAAATAGATAGCTAGTGGGAAGCAGCTGCATAGCACGGGGAGATCAGCTCGGTGCTTCGTAACCACCTAGAGGGGTGGGATAGGGAGGCGTGGAGGGAGAAGCAAGAGGGAGGATATATGGGGATATATGTATATGTATAGCTGATTTGCTTTGTTATAAAGCAGAAACTAACATACCATTGTAAAGCAATTATACTCCAATAAAGATGTTAAAAAAAAAAAAAGCAAATAGCTGACAGAATTGACCAACTTAACAGCAGACATAATGACAGGTTTGATTATTTCATCATCCAACTTCTATAATTACTAGGTGTATGTACACATTTCAAACTGGAGAGTAAGTTATACATGTGCTTGTCTTAATTAGAGGCAGGACTTTAACCCCCTGGAAAAACTTGGTATATGGCTGAAGTTGCCAGAAGTCTGCACATACAGCTTAGTGTTGTACATCACCTAAGACTATTTCTCCACTGATAAATCTCTTGGGCAGTTCCATTTAAAATGAATCTTTATTAGAAGTGATAGGAAATGGAAAAAGCTATGAAAAGTACTTAATCCATTCATGCCTGAGGGTTCTCTAAAAACCCATCCCCATCTACACAGAGTGAGTTTTTCTTTGTATAGCAAGCTAAATAAAGTAGACTAAAAGGTGGATTCCTCTTGGACATAGAAAGTTAGAATAAGGAAATTCATTCCTAAAGCAAAGGGCAGTCACTGTGGAGTCAGACTGCGTTCTTTTCTCAGAGAACAAAATAAGGCAATCAAATAGCCTTCCTAGGCAAGAATATTCAGATAATTTGAATTTGATTTAAACATGTTTAGGATGTTTAAACTGACCTAACCATCCAAAATTCTAACGTGAATCTCTCAAATTTACACCTTCTTCCCTCTGAAAATTTTTAGAATTCAAAAGGAATATAAATGTTTATTTAAAAAATTAACTTTAAAATTTTAAAATAAAAGCAGATAGTCTATTTCTCAGCATAGAAAGGGCTGTTGGAAAAATAATTACATTTTTAAATACCAGTGATAACTTACTCAAAGGCCATAGCTCAAGAAAATTTTAACAAAGGAAGAGAGAAATTAACTTCATACTAAAATGCTTACCTCTTTATCTACAGACAGAAAAGGGAGGGGGAAAAAAATCACACCCTAGAGCCATTAGGACCCTGAACAGCTGCAGGGCTGATCTGGTTTAAGGAAAAAAAAAAAAAAATCATTAAAAACCAATATTAAATATCCTGACAGTAGAGACTAGGGAAGGAAGCATCCTAATAACAGTGAAGAAAGAGACAGCTAAAAAAAATAAATTTGGTTTATACCTGTACCTGTGATTCCTAAATGAATAAGTACTTACTTAGATGTATATAGAACCACTTTCCTCTCTTCCTTTTTCTGTCTGCCTTTTTAAAACTCACATGCACTCTAATTTTAAAATTAGTAACTTAAATTTATTTCTGCCTCTATTTGTAACAGATGCCAGCTATCAGCTAAAAGGGAGATAACTATGTGGTAAAAAAATATTTTTTTTCTTGACTTATTTCTTCAAAATGTGGTTATGATAAATATATAAAGGGAAATATGAAAAGGAAATAGAATATTATAAAAGATCATTGCAAAGATATAGAATCCAAAAGAACAAATGACTTAAAATTAGCTAGTATTACATTGGTAGATGACTAATTAATAAAATAATGAAATAGCCTATCATTACCCAGATATTTTTCCAAAAGTAAAAGATAATCTAAAGATAGATTTAAATGAAATGAAGAAAGAACAACAAAATCATGGGAAATCTATAATTTCTAATTAGATTCCCTGTATAACTTGTTACCAAGGGTTTTGTAGTATGTGGCTATAACTAATTATTCCTCAAGATTAAACTAAATTTAAATGAGAAAGGGAGCAACGCAGGGGAAGAAAATCTCCAACTTCATTCTAAGAATGATAAAAAATAGAAGAGGTGAGAATGAAAAGAAGTCTTCATTTGGTAAAATGACAAACATCTGATTTGTTCCAAACATTCTACCTCTTGTCTTGCATAATCTAAATAAAGTGGTTGAATGTACATAGGCATCTCATTATGTAAGCTGTAATGACTTAATTTTTAAATCATAAGCATCTAATACTCTCTACCAAAGGAAAGCTTGTTATAGAGGCCTTCTTATTCTAATGTGATATTTTCCTCAGAACCACTTAAATATTCACTTTGAGTCAATATACTGACATAAACTTAGAAAATTAGTGCCCTGAATTCTGCTGCTAGGCATGTAGTTAACAACATAAATCTGTTTTACAGCAGAAAAATGAAGGCTCTGCATTTAAATGATAAATAGTTTCAGACTAAAACAAGAGAATAAAACAAGAAGCAAAATGCATCATGTGCATATACATTTCTATTTCACTTTGGGTAAACATAAAACTTTTTTATTAGACTACAAAGATATTTAATAAAAAGTAAGAACTCAATGACATAGCTATCTGGAAGACAACTAAGACTAAGTTTTATAAATAAATTTATTACTTTTGGTTCATTTCTCCTATTAACAGGACCAAAATATAGCAAGAAGGATAATTTCTATTAAGAAGGAATGATTCTTCCCATAAAAAATAGTCACATATTCATGAAGTTTAAAAGTTCTTAAATAGAGTCCATCTTCTGAATACCTGTAAGCCTTAATTGGTACAAAAAGTTAAGATTTTCACTTAACCAATAAATAAGATACTCCAAAAACTATCTTTGAATAGAATTTCTACAATTAAGATATGGAAAATATTCATCTTAATTGTTCTGTCTTATGTTCAACAATTCCATGCTAGCTTCCACAGGACTTCACAAATACAGAAAGCATGTGAAAATAATCTCACAAATCATACTTAATTTCATTCTTATATGGTAGAGATAATAAAGCATATTATCCTGGTTTTATGGATGAAGAAATTGACTTAAAGGAGGGAATTGACTTATTTGAGTCTTCAAAGAAAATAGAAAAATCACCACCACAAGTATCTGGAGGGTTCTATTAGCCCATATGGAGGCTTTGAACTAAAATACATTTAAATAGAATATAATCTCTATGAGGGCAGGGACTTTGTTTTGTCACATTATTGTATCCCCAGCACCAGGGGTATACAATGCCAGGATCACAGTAGGTTCTTAATATTTGCTGACTATGGAAATGAGTAATAGAAGGCTTGAATTCTAACTAAAACAATTCTGAACACTTCCACTCATGGGAGACTACTGTTTCCTACATCAGGTTACTAAATATCACACATTATTGAGAGATATATAAACTTTGAGCTCCCTCCTAAACTAATCATCCTGTTTTAGAGCCTTCATAACGACTTAGCTGAACACAGAAATATCAGATGAACTAACTGAAGTCTGCAAACATCAGATGACTCAGCCAGCACTATGCTAGAGCACAAGATTTTACCTTAGGACAAAGACTCAGGTTGAGAACCAAGAGGTGCTCTGTGTGTGTGGAGCCGGGGGTGGGGGTGTGTGGGGGTGTGGGTGCGTGTTTTCAAGATGGAGAGAGGGGAGAGGAAAATGGTATCAAGAATATGTGTCTGCATCAGGAGAGAGAGAACTGAATAAGGGATATAACACCCAAGCTGCTTAAAAGGTATTCTTTAGTAGAGGACTTTAATATAAAAAGGACTATTTACTGACCCAGTCAGATCACCTATCTTTGCTCTAATTACTAATAAAGTCTACAACCTTGACCTGATTAACTTTCTATTTTAAGTAAATATTGTAATATTTAACTATATTATATTATGAATTGGTAATTCTTACAAACATAAGGTATGAAATAAATGAACAGTCAAACTGTACATGTTAATGCAAATTGGGAGAAGAAACCCCTAAGACTGTGATGCTCTGTACATATTGCAAAGAAAACGATTAATGAAGGAGAAAGTATTTAAGCATATCAAATGCTGCTGAAAGGTCCTGTAAAATAAGAACAGTTCAATATTTACCAGATTTTTTAACAGAGAAGTTATGGCAGCTCTGACAAAAAAAGGTTTGGTGGAGTGCTAATGTGGGCAGAAGCACAATCTTCATGGAGGAATCTGAAAAAGAGTGTTTTTTCTAATCACAGATATGTAATGTGTAAGATAAATTTATAGAGATCCTTTTAAGGTAAGAAGATGATTCTGTACATATGTTTCAGTTCATGTTCTGGCCCATTAACGTTGCTTAACACTTCACAAAGATATGTATTTTGACATGGTTTTTCCAAATATGTTAGACCTTCACAATTCAAATAAAATTATAACTTTACCCAGGCCTACAGTTCCATAGGAATTGTTACTGATATGTCAAAGCTTGCTTGACACCAGAATCCTAGATGTGAAACTATATCTAACGATCATCAGCTTCTCCGATGGCTTCAAACTGAGATTTGTCTATGTTAATTGACTTAGAGATATAAACTACATGTGCCATAAATAAATGTCTGACTTGCACAAAATTATGATAGGTTATACTAATTTTGTGTGGCATATTTGTATTTAATGATTCTTAAACACAGAATGTAAGTGTATATATAGTGGGAAAATTGTGAAAGCACAGGTACTATTCTTTCAAATAACTCTGTGGCACTGATTTCCAATTATTAAAAAATTACTTTAGAATATCAAATTAGTAGTAGTTAGAGGGAAGTGTCACATGGCTAAGTTGGGAATTTTCCCCTACACCTCATTTGTAATCTCACAAATTACTGATTATCTAGAGTACAGTTTAAATGTATTCTTGCTGTAAGACTGTTTAAAAGAACTGCATGGTTTTAAATAGGATCTGACATAATCATCACTGTGCAATAAGCCAGGCAGTGTAATAAACTTACCCTGTTATTTCAAACAACCTTTAGAAAAAGTTTCATTAATCTTTTCTTAGGGGAAAAAAAGCAAAATAATATTTGAAGCTAACTAAATAAAAATGCTTAACAACCATTCACCTTGCAAACTTCAAGAAAAAAAACTATCCCTGGATATTACATATTATATTCTACAGAATAATAACCTAAAATTGCTGTTAGCATAGTAATAAAAAACCTTATGATGCATTGCATGGAGTTTTAAGGTCATGTTGGGAACATAAATCTTTCAGCTCTAAAATACATTATATGGGACCAGTGAACTTAGGTACTTTTGTACTTAGGTGCTTCGTAACAGACAAAGATAATTAGATGGATGCTAAATATCCTGTATACTTCTGATTAACCCAATATTCTTAAGAGACAGAAGAACAGAAAAGTGTTAACAATAAATATTATGAAATACTTTTCATATGAATATACTATCAAAATACATTGAAAATATATGTTTCTCTGTGTGTTAGTTATATTACGGTTTTCTATGCAAGTTTACAATTCATAAATCCAATAAGCAAAACACTGCACATTTCCTAAGTAGCTAAAAATTAAAAGGACATGGAATTAAGTGATACATATACTTAAAGAGATATGGTTCCCAAAGTTAAGCAGCTTATATTCAAACTCAGTATCATCTCTTACATATACTGAGAGGATCTAACATATACTAAAAGTAGTTAATATTTAGAGCAATGATTTAAGTAAAATGCAACAGTGTATAAGTTAATAGAAAAAATCAATGAATATGCACGTCTGAGAAATTAGAAATATAGTGAAGTAGAATATAGAAAAAATTCCAGGGGAAAAAGCCATAAGAGAAGAAAAAATTATAAACAAGCATATAAATAGGAGGTATAAAATACGTCATGATAGAAGGTAAAATATACATGTCAGTTTTCAAACAATAATTGTTAAATATCCACTTTTAAAAGACAAAGACTTCAAGATTTTATAATAAACAAAATCCAACTGCAACCCACATACTAGCTGTGGATCCACTCTCCTCATTCCAACTTTTCTGCAAACACATCAAATTCATCTCTTTACTATTCAGAGTGTTCACTCTATCTCCTGTTTCCAATCTTAAATAAAAAAATCTATCAAAGTGCTTAGCAAAACAAAGGATATTCCAATGATTACAAAACATACACCCACACACAAAACAACAACTGCTACACAAATGCATGTTGCTAATAAGGGTAACAACGAAAACAAAATAATCCAAAAAAGTTAAGAATAAAAGGACTTCCTAGAAAAAAATATTAGCATCTGATGGGTACCAGTCATGAAAAACTTGGCAATATATTTGAGAATTCTAAGAAGTTATTTAAGCCACTGATAAAGTAATTCCACTTCTAGAATTTATCATAAGTTTTAAATAATAATTGTGAAATGATAGAATGCCATCCAGTTATTAAAATTCATTTTGAAAAGAACATTTAATGGCTTAGAAAATATATACATAATATATTAAGTGGAAAAACTGAACTATATAAAACAATAAGTTAACTATATTTCCCACTTTGAAAAATATATGCATACATTATATATTATCTAACAATTTTACATATATAATATTATATAACCCATGTGGTTAACAGTATTATATAATAATAATATTCACAGAGAAAGTATAGACACACACACATAGAGCTGAGGAAAGAACTCTTAAAAAACTGAAATAACAGTGGTTATTTCTCAAAGAAAGGATTATCAGTGAATTTTACTTTCTTCTTCATGATTTGTAAGTTTTATAATTGTCCATAATTTTATGTTTATACAAGTAATGGAATATATACTCCACGTGTAAGCATAAAATTATTACTAAAAATACAGTTTCCAAGCACAAAAAACTAATTAATTAATTAGTTCCTAATTAATTCTAGGAAATTTATATACTTATGATAATAAAAATATAACAATCTTATTTACTACAAAAAAAAAATCAACAAATTGGCCCCTTATAAAAAAGTAACAGCAACAGCAACAATAACAACATGGCTCAAACTAACTTGGGAGCAGAAATGTGGACTTAAACAAATTCAGCCAAACTTTTAAGAAACTGTTAAATCTTATCTGAGCTATTATTAAGTTACTACTGTCTCTCAGCTTCAGAGGTATCCTTCTGCTTTGCAAGTGCTAGGACTGGGCACTGTGAACCACGTTTTGGCTTTGCCAGTTGATTCCCTGTAAGGGTCTCAAAAGAAATTCTGAATAACTGGAAACACATCTGATGCTCCTGGATGGGAATACTGTAATCCATAATACTGATGGGAAACTTTAATACAGTAAATGTGTCCATTTTCCCCACATTCATCTATAATGTAAATTCAATTCTAATATATATACCAGCTCTATATTTTTAGGAAACTTAGTAAACTTATTCTAAAAAGTATAGGAAAGGATAACATTTCAAGAATATCTAAGTCATTTTAAAAAAAAAGAAACTAGAATTATGACTTCTCCTATTGATATTACAATATACTGTAATTCCACAGTAATAAATCTTAAATACTAGCACAAAAGAGGCAAACGGATCATGAAACAGAATACAGTATTTAAAGATAGACCATGTTTACGTGGGCAGTAAACATCAAGTAATGAGTATATACAAAATCAAAGTGCAACAGATGGGCTATTCAATAGAAAAACTGGATCACTATATAAAAAACAAAACTGTATTTCTATGTGATCCCTTATAAGAAAGTTGATCCTCAAAGGCAACTGATCTAAATGTGAAAGGTTAAACTATAAAGTTAATATATAGTGTAAATAAATCTTTGTGATCTAGGGTTAGGGAAAGACTTCTTAAACAATAACCTAAAGCCCAGGACCAGATGGCTTCACAGGCGAATTCTATCAAACATTTAGAGAAGAGCTAACACCTATCCTTCTCAAACTCTTCCAAAATATAGCAGAGGGAGGAACACTCCCAAACTCATTCTACGAGGCCACCATCACCTTGATACCAAAACCAGACAAGGATATCACAAAGAAAGAAAACTACAGGCCAATATCACTGATGAACATAGATGCAAAAATCCTCAACAAAATACTAGCAAACAGAATCCAACAGCACATTAAAAGGATCATAAACCATGATCAAGTGGGGTTTATTCCAGGAATGCAAGGATTCTTCAATATATGCAAATCAATGTGATAAACCATATTAACAAATTGCAGATTGAAAACCATATGATCATCTCAATAGATGCAGAGAAAGCTTTTGACAAAATTCAACACCCATTTATGATAAAAACCCTGCAGAAAGTAGGCATAGAGGGAACTTTCCTCAACATAATAAAGGCCATATATGACAAACCCACAGCCAACGTCGTCCTCAATGGTGAAAAACTGAAACCATTTCCACCACTAAGATCAGGAACAAGATAAGGTTGCTCACTCTCACCACTCTTATTCAACATAGTTTTGGAAGTTTTAGCCACAGCAATCAGAGAAGAAAAGGAAATAAAAGGAATCTAAATCGGAAAAGAAGTAAAGCTGTCACTGTTTGCAGATGACATGATACTATACATAGAGAATCCTAAAGAGGCCACCAGAAAACTACTAGAGCTAATCAATGAATTTGGTAAAGTAGCAGGATACAAAATTAATGCACAGAAATATCTGGCATTCCTATACACTAATGATGAAAAATCTGAAACTGAATTCAAGAAAACACTCCCATTTACCATTGCAACAAAAAGAATAAAATATCTAGGAATAAACCTACCTAAGGAGACAAAAGACCTGTATGCAGAAAATTATAAGACACTGATGAAAGAAATTAAAGATGATACAAATAGATGGAGAGATATACCATGTTCTTGGATTGGAAGAATCAACATTGTGAAAATGACTCCACTACCCAAAGCAATCTACAGATTCAATGCAATCCCTATCAAACTACCACTGGTATTTTTCACAGAACTAGAACAAAAAATTTCACAATTTGTATGGAAAAACAAAAGACCCCAAATAGCCAAAGCTATCTTGAGAACGAAAAATGGAGCTGGAGGAATCAGACTCCCTGGCTTCAGACTATACTACAAAGCTACAGTAATCACGACAGTATGGTACTGGCACAAAAACATAAAGATAGATCAATGGAACAGGATAGAAAGCCCGGAGATAAACCCACGCACATATAAAGGAGGCAGGTATGTACAGTGGAGAAAGGACAGCCTCTTCAGTAAGTGGTGCTGGGAAAACTGGACAGGTACATGTAAAAGTATGAGATTAGATCACTCCCTAACACCATACATAAAAATAAACTCAAAATGGATTAAAGACCTAAATGTAAGGCCAGAAATTATCAAACTTTTAAAGGAAAACATAGGCAGAACACTCTATGACATAAATCACAGCAAGATCCTTTTTGACCCACCTCCTAGAGATATGGAAATAAAAACAAAAATAAACAAATGGGACTTAATGAAACTTCAAAGCTTTTGCACAGCAAAGGAAACCATAAACAAGACCAAAAGACAACCCTCAGAATGGAAGAAAATATTTGCAAATGAAGCAACTGGCAAAGGATTAATCTCCAAAATTTATAAGCAGCTCATGCAGCTCAATAACAAAAAAGCAAACAAACCAATCCATAAATGGGCAGAATACCTAAATAGACATTTCTCCAAAGAAGATATACAGACTGCCAATAAACACATGAAAGAATGCTCAACATCATTAATCATTAGAGAAATGCAAATCAAAACTACAATGAGATATCATCTCACACCAGTCAGAATGGCCATCATCAAAAAATCTACAAACAATAAATGCTGGAGAGGGTGTGGAGAAAAGGAAACCCTCTTGCACTGTTGGCTGGAATGTAAATTGTTACAGCCACTGTGGAGAACAGTATGGACGTTCCTTAAAAAACTACAAATAGAACTACCATATGACCCAGCAAACCCACTACTGGGCATATACCCTGAGAAAACCATAATTCAAAAAGAGTCATGTACCAAAATGTTCATTGCAGCTCTATTTACAATAGCCAGGAGATGGAAACAACCTAACTGTCCATCATCGGATGAATGGATAAAGAAGATGTGGCACATATATGCAATGGAATATTACTCAGCCATAAAAAGAAATGAAATTGAGCTATTTGTAATGAGGTGGATAGACCTAGAGTCTGTCATACAGAGTGAAGTAAGTCAGAAAGAGAAAGACAAATACTGTATGCTAACACATATATATCGATTTTAAGAAAAAAAAATGTCATGAAGAACCTAGGGGTAAGACAGGAATAAAGACACAGACCTACTAGAGAATGGACTTGAGGATATGGGGAAGGGGAAGGGGAAGCTGTGACAAAGCGAGAGAGAGGCATGGACATATATACACTACCAAATGTAAGGTAGATAGCTAGTGGGAAGCAGCCGCATAGCACAGGGATATCAGCTAGGTGCTTTGTGACCGCCTGGAGGGGTGGGATAGGGAGGGTGGGAGGGAGGGAGACGCAAGAGGGAAGAGATATGGGAACATATGTATATGTAAAACTGATTCACTTTGTTATAAAGCAGAAACTAACACACCATTGTAAAGCAATTATACTCCAATAAAGATGTGAAAAAAAAATAACCTGAAGTACAAAATATAAAGTGAAAAACAGATGAATTTGATTACATCAAAAACAAGAATTCCTGTTCACTAAAGGAGACCACGAACAAAATTGATAGATGACAGATTTGGATACGGTTTTTGCAGTGTTAAGAGCTATGAAGGAAAAATATCTAGACTACATAAAGAATTCTTACAAATAAATAATTAAAAAAAAGAACCAGTAACCCCAATTTTAAAATACCTAAGGACATAGGATAATACCAACAAGTATACGAAAAGATTCAGCAACTCGTTAAAACTTAAAGAAACTGAAGTAGCACTGGAATAAAATTTTAGACTCATTAAGATTGACAAAAATGAAAAAGCTCTATCTTTTCAAGTACTGTCAAGATAGACGTAAGTAAGAAGCTTTATAAATTGTTGATGAGAGAGTAGACTCTTACAGCTATTATAGAAGGCAATCTTCTGGCAGTTAAATTGAGTATGCATATACATTATGACATGTACATTTATACACACACTCACAAATACATAAACCCTAGAGAAATATTCAGCAGGCCTATAACTGGAAAAGTATAAGTATGTTCATCGTAGCATGATTTATAGTAACTGGAAGTTGGAGGTAATCACTACAGATAAGTAAACTATAATGGAACCAAACAGCAAAAAACTACATTCACAGCAATTAGTACTAAAAGAGTAAATGAACACCCAGCAACAAATACAGATTTTAAAATATAGGGCTGATAAAAAAAATAGTGAGGATCAAAATGAGATCTATAGTTTATGAAAACCAAAATAACATATTCACAAGACAATTTACATTGTCTAAAACCATATACAAATTAAAGGTTTTCTCCTCAAATACAACAGAATCATTGTCTATGGTAAAAGAAGAGGAATATGTATAGGAAATAGGATTAAATAAATAAAGCAAGAGAGGACTTGCATAGACTAAGGATGATAATGTGGCATTGAACTAATAAGTAGCCAGCAATAAGAGGCAGCCATGATTGGTCATTCCAGCCTCTAGAGGCACCTCTCTTCCAGAGGGTGAAAAGACAAAATAGGTCTCACGTCTTATACAGGAATAAACCAACCTAGGGATTTGGAGATCTGGAAGAGCACCACAGGAGAGAGCCACATGAAAAGTCTAATTCCTCCTACTCTTTGCAAATTTGGAAACAGGGTTGTGATATCTTGGGGATATAATGATACTATTTTGCCCACAGCTAGAGGTTTGTATATACTGATTGCCACAGATGTTGTTTTTCACTTTACATAGACATATGTAAGAGAGATCACAGTTTAAACCATAGTATTTTTTCCACTACTTGATGTTTCGGCACATTTCTTCACTTTTATTTAACAAGGGAGACAACAGAAAGAACTCTACTACATGACACATGATGAGTTTTCTGGAAATAAATTGTCTCCACTGTGGACACAGAAATACCCAAGCATGTCTGGCAGTCTGCTGCACAATACATAAGTCTTTCCACTGGATTTGTTGCAATAAGCTGTGAATACTGGTAGAAAATACCTCCAAAAGAAAGAAGAAAGACAATCTACAGTTGACCCAGTAACAAGGTCCTCAGCACTGGAAAGTTGGAAAGGAGAGTTTTTGAGTATAAATCCCAGAAATATTAAAAGTGGCCAAGGGTTTGCAAGGATTAAAGTTTGTGTGAGTGGGTGAGCTAGCCTAATTTGAATTTGCTTGTTGGTGTTCTATGTGGAGATGACAAATTAATGCAGCTATTACTAGATTTGTGATTAAGGTATAAAAACATCTTATTATTTTTTACTCTTCTGTTTCTGAATGGGTTTCAAATTATTCCAAAAAGTGCTCCTCAGTATTTCCTCCTTTATTATTTGTGTTTTTCATACACGTCTAATTTCTGTTCCTTGTCTTTGGCAAATCACTACTGGAAATGACAAATTACAAAATGAGATTCAAAGGGCACATGCAGGTGACTGAACAAGTATAGTAGACTAGGGAATGCGGCATGGACCATGTTGCTTCTCTCTACATACAGCTGCTTCTGCCAGAATAAAGCTAATTTGCTTTTAACTAAAACGAGATATTTAAACTTAAAGATGAAGGGGATATTTTCTGCGACTCTTCACAATGGAATACAGAAAATTAATCTTAGGAATACTTGCCTGCGTTCTTACTAAATTCCCAATTATTTTGAGAATGGAAACTCTTTTGATCGAAATATTGCTGAAGTACACTCAGAATGCTATCCTATCTAGTGAACCTTTTTCTAAAAGTGGATTTAGTATTAGGACTGGGAGGGTACCGATCCGAGCTAGAACAGAGGGAAGATCCTGTTATATTCTTTCCACTGTACTACCCAATTCATTCTCTGTTCCCCAATTTACACTATATGTCACTTCAGTGTAACTTCCTTGCTTGAGAGATAATCAAATTTAAATTCTTCCTTGAATGGCATTCAATGTGCTCCACGGTCTGACATTAATTCACTATAATTTCACTTCTTCCTTGTAGCAGATGCTGTCAGTACTCTGCCCATCTCCTCGGACCTTTCAGGATGCTTTAACAACTCTGTGCATGAGGGCTGTCATTTTATTCCTCAAAACTGCAAGTCTCTGTGTACACAAGGGTCAGAAGTGCTAAGGAATTAACATCCCTAGGGGAAAAGCCCTCTAAAAATAACTCATGGAATATAGTGTATGAGACATGTTTTATATCATTTCCCATCCTTTTTCTGTATCACTTTTCTTCCCTGACCCATGCTTCCTGCATCTACCAAATAAACTATCTGCACTCAAATTCTTACCTCAGCATCAGATCACAGGGGAACTGCAACTAAGCCAGTTGGTACAAAAAAACAATCCTAGGAAGCAAGTAGTCCAGTAACTGGATTACTCACTAGCCAAATGGCAACAAGAATTCCAGTGCTGGTAATAAGTGAATAGTGATACCCCCTGGCATTCTGAAGTATCTCAATTACTAACATTCTTACCTGTGGTGAACTGCGATTTCATAGGTTGCATTGGTTTATGTAATATCTCCAGAATTTGAGAAAGATACACTGCAGTTGCAAAGGTAATTATAAAGGACAATGGTTACTGTTAAATACCATCAATGCACTGAAGGAAGAAAAATGACAAACTCAACTCAGCCAACACCCAACTCCAACAGCCAACGCGGTGTGAAATCAAAGGCTTTTTAAAAAAATAATAGTATTTATAGAGATACTAGTCTCCTGCAGCCAAAAGGTGTTAGGGATGCAAACCAAGCTCAGGACCTGACTGTGCTAGGTAGGAACCAAACTGCTGAGAAGGATGAATTTACAGCCTTGTTATATCTCTTACATAAAGTCAGGCATGGATAAATAGGGAAACCTCTAAGACCTAGAAGAGACATGGATGAAGATATTTGAGAACTTGAATTCCCAGACTTCCTTAAAGTCTTTGGGCCTGTAGAAATAGCTCATTCACCCTTGCAAAAGGACAACAGCCTCCCTTTGCCTGGGGGACATGCAGTGGCCTCACCTCAAGTAGACATCTGGCAAGACAAAGCCTACCCTCTTTAAAATCTCCCTCTCCACCTCCTTCAAGCTTCTAGGCTACAATTATAGTAAATTCTCAGTGTAACCCAATAGTGAAAACATTCTCCTTTCATTAGAAGGAAAGTGATTATTGATCAGGGTCTGCTTATGAAACTGTTTCCCTAGTTTCAATAAGAATGATGGGATTTTCGAATAGCAGAGGCCAGATGGTGACACTTAAATGTAACAGTGAAGGTGGATGTAATTGTTCTAATGCGAAAACGGGTAGCCAAGCTTGAAGGGCAACCAAGAGGCACTGACATACCAGCATCTGCAGCACTGACTAACAGATAACAATGATACCAGAAATGAGACAGATTAGAAACCAATGAGGGTACTGCTGAACTCACAAAACCAAAGATTTTGTGATGGTTCAAGACCAGGAGCCATCAAAGCTTATGTCAGAGCTGACAATGAAGCCGTTATCCCAGACCACTATCTGCACTACAATAGTTCTCACATCCCCAGACCATCAACTTAAGAGCAAGCCAACTCCCTTCTAGGAAGGTACCCAAAATGCCAGAGGAGGTCACAAGCTCTGGGGAATTAACACACACTCCAAAGCAGTCCTTAACCAAAGGACTCTAGAGAACTGGTTTACAAACACAACAGCTCACTTGCCTCCAGGGGCAGGTAACTCCAAGGCACCTACCAAAGACATTTCTTTCACTTGAACCATTTTCTCAGAATTTATGTTTAGGTTTTGGGTTTCTGCAAACCATGCTATAGACAAAATGAAATAATTATTTTGCTCCTTTCTCTTTTCCACCTATGTTTATCATTCCCTTCCCTAGTACTTCTCTACCCATCCAAATTCTATTCACACTTCAGGAAACTCTCAAATGCTACATATTAAATAAAGCTTCCCTAATTTCCCCAAGTACAGTTTTCCCCCATTTCATAAGCAATGTATTTATTCCTGAAAAAAAATTAATATTCAAGACAACTGGATACACCTGTATGCAAAAGAATAAAGTTGGATCACTTCCTTCCTCTGCACGCAAAAATTAATGCAAAATGGCTCATAGATTTAAATGTAAGAGCTAAAGCTATACAAATCTTTAAAGAAAACATAGGAGTAAATCTTTGTGACTTTGGATTAGTCAATGGTTTCTTACATACGAAACTGAAGGAACAAGCTACAAAAGAAAACAAGTAGATTACTTGGACTTCAAAATTAAAAATATACTTCTGTGGCACAAATGATATCATAAAGAAAGTAAAAACCCACAGAATGGGAGGAACTATGTGTAAATAGTATACCTAATAAAGGACTTGTATCCAGTATAAAGAACTCTTAAAACTAGACAACAAAAAGACAACCCAATTAAAAATTGGGCAAAGGATCAGAATAGAAATTTTTCCAAAGAAAATAGGCAAATGGCTAATAAGCACATGAAAAGCTCTCAGATCATTAACCATTAGGGAAACACAAATAAAAAACAAAATGTGAATCAGCTTCACACCCACTAGATATATTATATGGCTATAAACAAGATGACAGACAATAATCAATGTTGGTGAAAATGTGGAGAAACTGGAACCTTTATACAATGCTGGTGCAAATGTAAAGTGGCACAGAATAATTTGGCAGTTTTTCAAAATGTTAAACATAGAGCTACCATGTGATCTAGCAATTCTGTTCCTAGGTGTATACTCAAGAGAAAAGAAAACATACTGCCATAGCAAAACTTATAAATGAATGTTCATAGCAGTACTATTATACTAACCAAAAGTGAAAATAAACTAAATATCTACCAACAGATGAAGGGAAAAAATGCAGTATATCCACATAATTGAATAATATTTGACAATCAAAAGGAACAAATAAATGCTAAATGAAAACAAAAAAGAAATCCATGCTAAAACATGGATAAATCTTTACAACGTTATGCTAAGTGAAAGAAGCCAGTCAAAAAACATTACATATAATGTATTATTCCATTTACATGAAATGTCCAGAATAGGCAAATCTATAGGGGTAAAAAGTAGATTAATGCTTGCCTAGTGCTGGAGGTTGGGGTATGTTGAGGTGGGAGGGGTCTGGGGATGGGATGCTAATGAGTACAGAGTTTCCCTTTGGAATGATGGTTGCACAACTCTGAATATACTAAAGTCATTGAATTGTACACTTTAAATGAGTGAATTTTGTAGCATGTGAATTATATATTTATTAATTATATAACATTTATTCATAAATATATTAAATAATAATATCCATCCCTTTCTCTGTTGTACATCATGGCTGTATTATTTAAGACAGTCCATCTGCAAGTTGAATAATCTTAAGTAAAAAGATAGAATTTACTGGTTTCTATAGTACCTCAGAAAAGGCAGGCATAGAGCTAGTCACAGGGAAAAAGGGATTCCAAAACTCAAATGCTGTTAGAAATTTCAGTCCTACACTCTAGTGTTTATTTATTGGCTTTTGTCTGCCTTACAGTATATGGAGTTTGTTCATATAAAGATAAACATGGTGACAAGCAGTTCAGGGCTTAAATATTTTCTTATAACTTTTTCTTCTTAAATTTATACTTTGGAGTTCTGTAGGCTTGTCTTCAAATCCCAAGTCCATAATTTACAAGTTATGTGATCTGGAAGATTTATTTTTATCTTCAATTCATAATCAATGAAATAAAATTACCTTTCTTATCATAGGTTATTTCAATCATTTTATGAGATAACACAAGTACAATGGATAGCATAATATCTAATATGGAGCATATGTTGAAAATATTGGTTTGTAATCTACAGGAAAGTCATCTAGGTTAATGAAGGGAGGTAAGTCCCTAACTTAATGGTTAGGAACTATATGGCAATCAGATATTCCTTTTCAGAAATTTGAACTAAGAAACATGGGATGTAGGTAGGGTGCGGGTGGGAGGACCAGTTATCATTCGGAACTAAATCTGAAAGTTTATTATATAGAGTGATCATAAAGACCATAACAGCAATGTTGAAGTTGAGCTTATGAAGGAATTAGATAGTGACAGTAACTAAAACCACAAGTTATTCCCACTATTTTTTTTTTTTTTTTTTTTGCTGTACGCGGGCCTCTCACTGTTGTGGCCTCTCCCGTTGTGGAGCACAGGCTCCAGACGCGCAGGCTCTGTGGCCATGGCTCACGGGCCCAGCCACTCCGCGGCATGTGGGATCTTCCCAGACCGGGGCACGAACCCGTGTCCCCTGCATCGGCAGGCAGACTCTCAACCACTGCGCCACCAGGGAAGCCCTATTCCCACTATTTTGTTAAGTCTACATTCTTTCACTAGGTGATCTCAATCAGTGTGATGATTTTAAATATCATCCTCATATCAGTAATTTCCAAATTTGTATCTAGAGCTCTGACCTCTTCACTGAACTCCAAAGTCCTATATACAACAGCCTTTTTTTTTTTTTTTTTTTTTTTTGAGGTATGCGGGCCTCTCACTGTTGTGGCCTCTCCCGTTGCGGAGCACAAGCTCCAGATGCGCAGGCTCAGCGGCCATGGCTCACGGGCCCAGCCGCTCTGCGGCATGTGGGATCTTCCCGGACTGGTGCACGAACCCGTGTCCCCTGCATCGGCAGGCGGACTCTCAACCACTGCACCACCAGGAAAGCCCTACAACAGCCTTTTTGACATATTTACTTAGCTGTCTAACAGGCATCACAAAACATGGTTGCAACAGAACTCTTGATCCTCCCCCCTCCACCCCTCTGCTCATCTGCCAGTCTTACCCATCTTAGTAAATGTAACCACAATCTACCAAGCAGTCAAGGCAATACTCTAGGAGTGATCCTTCAATTATTTTCCCCTCATATCTGACACATAATTCAACAGCTAGTCATACTAGCTTTACTTCGCGAACATATCCAACACACACTAATTTTTCTCCATCCGTGTTGCCAACAACTTAGTTCAAACAATCAGCTATTACTAGTTCTACTGCAACTGTCATCCAACTAGTAGTCCCTGCTTTTAGTCCTGCCCCTTCATGATCCATTTAGTGATCACAGTGGAGCAAAGGTGACCCTTTAAAAATAAAAGTAAGACAGACTCACCAATATGACTATGAAGACTGAATTTTAGCAACAGAAATAACAAATGAGTACTTCATGTTAATGTCCCATTATCAACCATCTCTCCCTCCAACAAATATATACAGTAAGAATTCCAGGCAAAAAGCCAGTACACAAAAATCTTAATCATTCAAAGAAATACCATTACCAATATTAAAGTACTGCTCAATATTATTAACAGTATCTACTGTATGAGTATAACCACTGTGTTAAGACTTTACACACAAATCACCTTTAGTACTCACAAAAATCTTATGACGTAGGTAATATTATCTACATTTTACATATAAGGATGACTAAGTCTTATGGAAGTTGGGTCACTTCCAAAGTGATCTACTTCCCAAGTCAGAGAACTAATAAAACAGCAGAACTGAAAATCAAAATCTTAAAAGGAAACACGATAGCACATAATGAAGAAAGAGCCCAATATTCAATGAGCAGTTGAGTCATGCTGGAAAACAACAGAATACAGATCTATAAACTCCCACTGCTGAGATTTCAGAGACTCTCTTGAACTAGTTGCTAAGAGGCATAGCTTTACTACATTTTCTCTATTTCTTGTGATCTAATAGCTCAATTCTGGGGGGAGATCCCATGCATGTACATCATTACAGATCTCTTTAAGTTAAATAAAAATTAACAGAACTAAATTATTACTTTTTCCAGCCACCTTATTTTACTCAACTAGTTGCTAAGAGGCATAGCTTTACTACATTTTGAACTAGTTGCTAAGAGGCATAGCTTTACTACATTTTCTCTACTTCTTGTGATCTAATAGCTCAGTTCTGAGGGGAGATCCCATGCATGTACATCATTACAGATCTCTTTAAGTTAAATAAAAATTAACAGAACTAAATTATTACTTTTTCCAGCCACCTTATTTTACTCAACTAATGAGAATTCTAATATAACTTGGTTATTTACTCCCAAGGATTCCATTATTTTCACAACTCCATTCAGTGCTATATTGACAGGAATTATAAGTGATTGAAATTTAATAACTTCTATTATTCTTTGCAGTTACAAGGTTCTCAAGTCTCTAATATATTCCCAATTACAGATTCTTTACATTGTGAAATAGAAATGTTTCATTAAAAGTAAGTAAAGCATGCTTCTGCATATATGAGAAGAGTTCCAGATATTTGGAGGTCCCATTTTACAACTTTATCTGGTTCAAATTTTCAAAATTAAATTGAGAAACTCTGTGTGCAATATGGTAATGTCCTTAGTCATCCAACATTGTCGTTACCTTTTCTCCTTTTTATATTTTTCACATATTCTGCAACTTCATAGATTTCTCTTCATTTTGGGTCCCGTGTTTTGACCCACCAATGCTACTGTTACCCAAATCCCTTTCAATGATTTCTTGTTATTTTCCAAATCACTCTGAACATTATTCCTGCTGTGTTCAATATACTTAAGCTAAGTCTGTAAGTATTTTACTTCATTCAATTTTTATTTTTCTCATCACTGTGATTCAAATTTTCTATAACTTCTAGTTTCTCTCCCGTACTGGGTTTGTTGTATTATCTGGACAACCCCCGCCCCCCCCCCCTTTTTAGTAAATTTCATTTTAATGCCTTAATTTTCCTGACAAACTAATTCATTCAGGTCTTTGTTAAATGTGTCTTCTAGCTTCCAGGAACCCCTCTTTGTGGAATTCTAAGCTGTTTACTTCACATAGCTTCTTTTCATTCCATAGTCATGGAATTCAACTAGAAGGAATGAAAATACCAAACTTGATAGTTGGTTTCCAGCTTTGGGGTAAGTATTTGTATTCATTTGAATTATGCTGGGTTAGGAACAATCTAGTCAGTTAATGGGTCATAGCTATCTGGATATGCTTAAACTTTCTGATTCACTCATCAGGATTAGTTACTATCGCCTATGTAACACTTATCAGTTTCTCAATAACCTTCCTGGACAGTGGAGAATGCAAAGGGAGAATTTTTTTCTAATTCCCAATCTCTAAGCCACTTCTCTGTTTGAATGGGTTAGGAAGACACTTGTAAAGAGATTCATATGTACTGAACAATGTTCTAAAATTTTTCATGTTATTTTCACAAAATGGAATATTTTGCCATTTAGCAACCTTTTGACACTGACCTGCTGAAACACTTGCGCAGGAATGCAGAGGGTATATTTACTACTGAATTTCCTACTGAATATTGATTCACGTAACAAGAAAAAGGCAATTGTCCTAAATAGTTTTATCCCTCAGAGCTACCAGCAAATGATTCTTCAGCTGATTTCTTCAAAGCATTTTTTTATATCACACAAACCACAGTTTGTATTTGCTCTTACTTGTAATACTTTTCAAGTGACTCCTATTTTTTAATTAAAATGCATTCATCTAAAAAGTTATTAGCATAATGTGTGAGTAGGTGGGAAATAATAGATTCACTGACATGGATAATAAAATGAGTGTTTTTCATTACATATCTTTTTAAATCACAGAATTGTGTCTGTGAAGGTTAAAATAAAGATCATTTAATAAAAAGCACCAAGCTTGACCCCTATTTAAAAAATTTCTGCCTGCTTCTGTAGACGCACTGTCATAATATTTTTTTAGATCATACACTCCTTTTTGCCATTAATCTTGAAATTTACCAAAAATGAGCTCAGAAAAGACTGGGAGTACTGATGCAAGTATTTAACATAACCAATTCTAACTTTCACAAAGTTAGTGGAAGTTCTTCATATACCTAAACTGTTCTCCTGTTGCCTCTTTGGAAATTATGCATTACTGAATACCTTAAAAATGTCCTGTATAGACATTGAAAAACCATAAACAGTATGAATAAATATCATCTATTCACATGTGTGAATAAAACTCATTAAAACACATGGAAACCTGAATAATGTAAGGGATATAGCACGCCCATGGATAAAAACACTCAATATTGGAAACACACATATGATCCATCTTTTTGAAGGGCACCTTGTAACACATATCAAATCTAAAAATGTATACCATCTGATATAGTATTTGTAGTCTCAGAAATATGTCTACAGAAATACAGCACAGGAATGTTTACTGAGCAGTTTTTCTAATGGTGAAAAATTAGAGACAAATGAAATATCTACAATAGGTCAATGGATAAATTATAGCTGATCTATATTTTAGAATATATTACAGATGTTAATATAGCTCACTAATCATTCAAATAATTCATTAAACAAATATTTATTAAGAACCTGTTATGTGCCAGACAGTGTTCTATTTAGGACATAAATCAGTGAAAATGTAAGACAAATTATCTGCTTTCATGGAACATTTATTAGGTGATAGCTTGTTTAAAAGAAAATAAATTTTAAAAGAAACATACAAAATATCAGTGGTGAAAAGTGCTACAGAGAAAAATAAAGTGAGGTGAGGTAAGGGAGCTGGTGAGTGAATGAGGGAGTGTTCTTTTATAGGAGATAATCAAGCGATATTTGAAACCTAACAGGGGACAAAACAAGGAGAAGTCTGGGGGAAGCACATTAAAAGAAGTGGAAATAGATCAAGCACAGCTTATCTGAGATCTGAAATAGATCTCAGATAAGCTGTGATCACTAAGACTTAAGCAGCCTATAGTGAGGATTCTGGCTTTTACTCTTTTAAGACTTCAAACGACTGGACGGTTTTGCCAGGAGAAATGACAAGATCTGGCTTACATTGTAAGTGGGTCATTCTGGTTGCTGTCTGGATAATAGGCTGCAGAAAGCAATGAGGAAGAGACATCAGTTAAAATGCTACTGAAATAGTCTAAGTAAGAGGAGATAAAGCCTGGAATAGAATAGCAGCAGTAAATGTAATGATTCTGGATATAGTTTCAGGTTGACCTGATAAGACTTGCTAATTATTTGGATATGGCATATAAAAGAAAGAGGAAATGGCAAGCATGAGATAGATTAGCACATGCTGATATAGAAGGTTGACCATGATATATTGTCAAGTGTGATCAAAGAAATCTGCATTAAAATGTGTAGAACTGGATGATTTTTATTAAAAAAAAAAGGAATGTTAAAGATAGATATCAAGTTTTAATAGCAGTTAACTCTAAGAAAGGAAGCAGAGCTAGAAATGTTCACATTTTACTTCATGGACTCTGGCATAATTCAAGTATTTTATTGCTAGTATGTAACATTTCTGTAATTTTAAAGCAATTTTAAAATTGCTTCCTCACTGGAAGAAAGAAGAGATAACATATGAGTGTTTAAATTAAAAGTAAATGTAGTTCTGATAACTGACTTGTAATTTTCAATAATACAAATAATAAATGAATTTCCAAATACAATTTCTCAATAGTGATTTAATAATTAGAAATGTAAATCTTATCCTTTTTTTTCAATGATATAAATACTAAATTTAATTTCCAAACACAATTTCTCATTTAAAAAAATAAAATATTTGATTGGCATACAATAAAGCATGGTAAACCTAAGTTACATGGTATGGTGAAAAAACATAGGCTATGGAAAAATCCAGAAAACCCTGAGTTCAAATATTGACTCTGACATTGAGTAACAGTAAGTTTAGAAAACATATCTATATTATGTGATAGTCACCACGCTCAGATTAAACAGAAGGCTCAGACCACAGCTAGCTCATCCTCTTGTCTGGACAGGTGTTTTGGGAGATGCTGAATGATGATGGTCTCTTCCCAGTATGGCGTGGAGCAACGAGACAAGTACCCAGCTTGGGTGATGAAAAAGGATTACGTTTTCCAAGAGTCCTGCTGTCAGGATTAGGCCTACCCACCTTCCCTGCCCTAAGGTCAAACCAAGTAAACCATGGTTTCCTAGGTTTCTGAGAAACAGTAAGTAACCCTTCTCTTTAATTCCTATCTTTCTTCCTGCTTAGAGACTGTGCTATGTTTCACAACCATCCGAGGTCATAGAGATCCCTTCTTTCTCTGAATTGTTGTAATTGTATGGACTATAATGCCAAGTTTGCATTTATAATATACACAGTGCATTTATAATATACTCATTGTTTTCTGTGCTTGTAAATAAAGTGTATGATATAAACTGGAAATTTCAATCAAAAGATGTGATTTTTACCCACGGCTTCAACACTTTGATTTGAGTAAATTTAAATTAGTTACTTAAACTTATGTAATCCTCAAGTTCTATATCTATAAAATAAAGAACATCACAGAGTTGATATGAGGATATTATATCTCCATAAGTGAAGATATTTGATAAACTATAAAGTAAGATATCATGTAAACAATTATGATAATGATGATGACCTATAGAATATATACTCTATCATAATCCTCTTGATGTCAGATATTGTCTCTTCAATACCTGAAATCTCTCAGCAAAGAATTATGTGCCTTTTTGCTAGGAGTTATTAATAATTCAGTAGTTAGTAATGAGTACTTTGTAAATACTCTTGATATCTAATAATTTCATCTTCAAAAAATAAAATCAAGTTTAAAAATGCTTACTTTGTTTCCTTACATCGCTAATATGAGATAAGGCATATCAGAACAAAGAATTAAATCAAGTCATAGGTTAAAAGATATACCTTGTTCATGGATTAGAAGAACTAATACTGTTAAAGTGACCATACCACCCAAGGCAATCTATAGATTCAATGCAATCCCTATCAAAATACCAAGGGCATTTTTCATAAAACTAGAACAAATGATCTTAAAATTTGTATAGAAACCCAAAAGACCGCAAAAGCAATCTTGAGAAAGAAGAACAGAACTGGAGGAATCACACACTCTGGCTTCAGACTGTACTACAAAGCTACAGTAATCAAAACAGTGTGGTAATGGCACAAAGACAGACATATAAATCAATAGAGAGCCCAGAAATAAACCCACACACTTATGGTCAACTAATCTACAACAAAGGAGGCAAGAATATACAGTGGAGACAAGATAGTCTCTTCAAGAAGTGGTCCTGGGAAAATAGGACAGCTACATGTAAAAGAATGAAATTTGAAAATTCTGTAATACCATATACAAAAATAAACTCAAAATGAATTAAAGACCTAAACATAAGACCAGAAACCATAAAACTCCTAGAGAAAAACATAGGAAGAATATACTTTCATATAAATCATAGCAATATTTTTTAGATCTGTCTCCTAAAGCAAAGGAAGAAAAGCAAAAATAAACAAATGTGACCTAATTAAGTTTCAAAAGCTTTTGCATAGCAAAGGAAACCATCAACAAACAAAAAGACAACCTATTAAATGGGAGAAAATATTTACAAATCATATGACTGATAAGAGGTTAATATACAAAAGATATAAACAGCTCATACAACTCAACATCAAAAACAAACAACCTGAGCTTCAGGTGGTTCCGGGAAGATGGCAGAAGAGTAAGACGCGGAGATCACCTTCCTCTCCACAGATACACCAGAAATACATTTACGCGTGGAACAACTCCTACAGAACACCTACTGAACGCTGGCAGAAGACCTCAGACCTCCCAAAAGGCAAGGAACCCCCCACGTACCTGGTTAGGGCAAAAGAAAAAACTAAACAGAGACAAAAGGATAGGGACGGGTCCTGCACCAGCGGGAGAGAGCTGTGAAGGAGGAAAAGTGTCCACACACTAGGAAGCCCCTTCGCGGGTGGAGACTTCGGGAGGCGGAGTGGGGGAGCTTGGGAGCCGCAGGAGAGCACAGCAACAGGGGTGCGGAGGGCAAAGTGGACAGATTCCAGCGCAGAGGATCGGGCCGACCGGCACTCACCAGCCGAGAGGCTTGTCTGCTCGCCCGCCGGGGCGGGCGGGACTGGGAGCTGAGGCTCCGGCTTTTGTCGGGAGAGGACTGAGGTTGGCGGCGTGAACACAGCCTGCAGGGCGTTGGTGCGCCGCGGCTGGCCGGGAGAGAGTCCGGGGAGGGGTCTGGACCTGCCGAAGAGGCAAGAGACTTTTACGTCCCTCTTTGTTTCCTGGTGCACGAGGAGAGGGGATTAAGAACGCTGCTTGAGAGAGCTCCGGGGACGGGCGCGAGCCGCGGCTAAGAGTGCGGAGCCCAGAGACGGACATGGGACGCTAAGGCCGCTGCTGCCGCCGCCAGGAGGCCTGTGTGCGAACACAGGTCACTAGCCACACGCCCTTCCGGGGAGCCTGTGCAGCCCGCCACGGCCAGGGTCCCGGGATCCAGGGACGGCTCCCCGGGAGAGCGCACGGCGCGCCTCAGGCTGCGCCGGCCTCTGCCGCTGCAGGCCCGCCCCGCACTCCGTGACCCTCCCTACCCCCCGGCCTGGGTGAGCCAGAGCCTCCGAATCAGCGGCTCCTTTAACCTCGTCCTGTCTGAGCAAAGAACAGACGCCCTCCGGCGACCTACACGCACAGGCGGGGCCAAATCCAAAGCTGAGCCCCTGGGAACTGTCAGAACAAAGAAGAGAAAGGGAAATCTCTCCCAGCAGCCTCAGAAGCAGCGGATTAAAGCTCCACAATCAACTTGATATACCCTGCATCTGTGGAATACCTGAATAGACAACGAATCATCCCAAATTAAGGAGCCCTGTGGATGAAAGGCTCTTGGTGCTGCAGCCAGGACACAGTGCTGTGCCTCTGAGGTGGGAGAGCCAACTTCAGGACACTGGTCCACAAGAGGCCTCCCAGCTGCACATAATATCAAACAGCAAAAATCTCCGAGAGATCTCCATCTCAACGCCAGCACCCAGCTTCACTCAACGACCAGCAAGCTACAGTGCTGGACATCCTATGCCAAACAACTAGCAAGACAGGAACACAACCCCACCCATTAGCAGAGAGGCTGCCCAAAATCATAGTAAGTCTACAGACACCCCAAAACACACCACCAGACGTGGACCTGCCCACCAGAAAGACAAGATCCAGCCTCATCCACCAGAACACAGGCACTAGTCCCCTCCACCAGGAAGCCTACACAACCCACTGAACCAACCTTAGCCACTGGGGACAGACACAAAAAACAACAGGAACTACGAACCTTCAACCTGCAAAAAAGGAGACCCCAAACACAGTAAGATAAGCAAAATGAAAAGACAGAAAAACACACAGCAGATGAAGGAGCAAGATAAAAACCCACCAGACCTAACAAATGAAGAGGAAATAGGCAGTCTACCTGAAAAAGAATTCAGAATAATGATAGTAAGGTTGATCCGAAATCTTGGAGATAGAATGGACAATAGAATGGACAAATTGCAAGAATCAGTTAACAAGGACCTAGAAGAACTAAAGATGAAGCAAGCAACGATGAACAACACAATAAATGAAATTAAAAGTACTCTAGATGGGATCAATAGCAGAAAAACTGAGGCAGAAGAACGGATAAGTGACCTGGAAGATAAAATAGTGGAAATAACTACTGCAGAGCAGAATAAAGAAAAAAGAATGAAAAGAACTGAGGACAGTCTCAGAGACCTCTGGGACAACATTAAACGCACCAACATTCGAATTATAGGGGTTCCAGAAGAAGAAGAGAAAAAGAAAGGGACTGAGAAAATATTTGAAGAGATTATAGTTGAAAACTTCCCTAATATGGGAAAAGAAATCGTTAATCAAGTCCAGGAAGCACAGAGAGTCCCATACAGGATAAATCCAAGGAGAAATACGCCAAGACACATATTAATCAAATTGTCAAAAATTAAATACAAAGAAAACATATTAAAAGCAGCAAGGGAAAAACAACAAATAACACACAAGGGAATCCCCATAAGGTTAACAGCTGATCTTTCAGCAGAAACTCTGCAAGCCAGAAGGGAGTGGCAGGACATATTGAAAGTGTTGAAGGAGAAAAACCTGCAACCAAGATTACTCTACCCAGCAAGGATCTCATTCAGATTTGATGGAGAAATTAAAACCTTTACAGACAAGCAAAAGCTGAGAGAGTTCAGCACCACCAAACCAGCTCTACAACAACTGCTAAAGGAACTTCTCTAGGCAAGAAACACAAAAGAAGGAAAGGACCTACAATAACGAACCCAAAACAATTAAGAAAATGGGAATAGGAACACACATATCGATAATTACCTTAAATGTAAATGGACTAAATGCTCCCACCAAAAGACACAGATTGGCTGAATGGATACAAAAACAAGACCCATATATTTGCTGTCTACAAGAGACCCACTTCAGACCTAGAGACACATACAGACTGAAAGTAAGGGGATGGAAAAAGGTATTTCATGCAAATGGAAACCAAAAGAAAGCTGGAGTAGCAATTCTCATATCAGACAAAATAGACTTTAAAACAAAGACTATTAGAAGAGACAAAGAAGGACACTACATAATGATCAAGGGATCGATCCAAGAGGAAGATATAACAATTGTAAATATTTATGCACCCAACATAGGTGCACCTCAATACATAAGGCAAATACTGACAACCATAAAAGGGGAAATCGACAGTAACACATTCATAGTAGGGGACTTTAACACCCCACTTTCACCAATGGACAGATCATCCAAAATGAAAATAAATAAGGAAACACAAGCTTTAAATGATACATTAAACGAGATGGAGTTAATTGATATTTATAGGACATTCCATCCAAAAACAACAGAATACACATTTTTCTCAAGTGCTCATGGAACATTCTCCAGGATAGATCATATCTTGGGTCACAAATCAAGCCTTGGTAAATTTAAGAAAATTGAAATTGTATCAAGTATCTTTTCTGACCACAACGCCATGAGACTAGATATCAATTACAGGAAAAGATCTGTAAAAAATACAAACACATGGAGGCTAAACAATACACTACTTAATAATGAAGTGATCACTGAAGAAATCAAAGAGGAAATCAAAAAATACCTAGAAACAAATGACAATGGAGACACAACAACCCAAAACCTGTGGGATGCAGCAAAAGCAGTTCTAAGGGGGAAGTTTATAGCAATACAAGCCCACCTTAAGAAGCAGGAAACATCTCGAATAAACAACCTAACCTTGCACCTCAAGCAATTAGAGAAAGAAGAACAAAAAAACCCCAAAGCTAGCAGAAGGAAAGAAATCATAAAAATCAGATCAGAAATAAATGAAAAAGAAATGAAGGAAACAATAGCAAAGATCAATAAAACTAAAAGCTGGTTCTTTGAGAAGATAAACAAAATAGATAAACCACTAGCCAGACTCATTAAGAAAAAAAGGGAGAAGACTCAAATCAATAGAATTAGAAATGAAAAAGGAGAGGTAACAACTGACACTGCAGAAATAAAAGAGATCATGAGAGATTACTACAAGCAACTCTATGCCAATAAAATGGACAATCTGGAAGAAATGGACAAATTCTTAGAAATGCACAACCTGCCAAGACTGAATCAGGAAGAAATAGAAAATATGAACAGACCAATCACAAGCACTGAAATTGAAACTGTGATTAAAAATCTTCCAACAAAGAAAAGCCCAGGACCAGATGGCTTCACAGGCGAATTCTATCAAACATTTAGAGAAGAGCTAACACCTATCCTTCTCAAACTCTTCCAAAATATAGCAGAGGGAGGAACACTCCCAAACTCCTTCTACGAGGCCACCATCACCTTGATACCAAAACCAGACAAGGATGTCACAAAGAAAGAAAACTACAGGCCAATATCACTGATGAACATAGATGCAAAAATCCTCAACAAAATACTAGCAAATAGAATCCAACAGCACATTAAAAGGATCATACACCATGATCAAATGGGGTTTATTCCAGGAATGCAAGGATTCTTCAATATACGCAAATCTATCAATGTGATAAACCATATTAACAAACTGAAGGAGAAAAACCATATGATCATCTCAATAGATGCAGAGAAAGCTTTTGACAAAATTCAACACCCATTTATGATAAAAACCCTGCAGAAAGTAGGCATAGAGGGAACTTTCCTCAACATAATAAAGGCCATATATGACAAGCCCACAGCAAACATCATCCTCAATGGTGAAAAACTGAAAGCATTTCCACTAAGATCAGGAACAAGACAAGGTTGCCCACTCTCACCACTATTATTCAACATAGTTTTGGAAGTTTTAGCCACAGCAATCAGAGAAGAAAAGGAAATAAAAGGAATCCAAATCGGAAAAGAAGAAGTAAAGCTGTCACTGTTTGCAGATGACATGATCCTATACATAGAGAACCCTAAAGATGCTACCAGAAAACTACTAGAGCTAATCAATGAATTTGGTAAAGTGGCAGGATACAAAATTAATGCACAGAAATCTCTGGCATTCCTATATACTAATGATGAAAAATCTGAAAGTGAAATCAAGAAAACACTCCCATTTACCATTGCAACAAAAAGAATAAAATATCTAGGAATAAACCTACCTAAGGAGACAAAAGATCTGTATGCAGAAAATTATAAGACACTGATGAAAGAAATTAAAGATGATACAAATAGATGGAGAGATATACCATGTTCTTGGATTGGAAGAATCAACGTTGTGAAAATGACTCTACTACCGAAAGCAATCTATAGATTCAATGCAATCCCTATCAAACTACCACTGGCATTTTTCACAGAACTAGAACAAAAAATTTTGCAATTTGTATGGAAACACAAAAGACCCCGAATAGCCAAAGCAATCTTGAGAACGAAAGAAGGAACTGGAGGAATCAGGCTCCCAGACTTCAGACTATACTACAAAGCTACAGTTATCAAAACGGTATGGTACTGGCACAAAAACAGAAAGATAGATCAATGGAACAGGATAGAAAGCCCAGAGATAAACCCACGCACATATGGTCACCTTATCTTTGACAAAGGAGGCAGAAATGTACCGTGGAGAAAGGACAGCCTATTCAATAAGTGGTGCTGGGAAAACTGGACAGCTACATGTAAAAGTATGAAGTTAGATCACTCCCTAACACCATACACAAAAATAAGCTCAAAATGGATTAAAGACCTAAATGTAAGGCCAGAAACTATCAAACTCTTAGAGGAAAACATAGGCAGAACACTCTATGACATAAATCACAGCAAGATTCTTTCTGACCCACCTCCTAGAGTAATGGAAATAAAAACAAGAGTAAACAAATGGGACCTAATGAAACTTAAAAGCTTTTGCGCAGCAAAGGAAACCATAAAGAAGACCAAAAGACAACCCTCAGAATGGGAGGAAATATTTGCAAATGAAGCAACTGACAAAGGATTGATCTCCAAAATTTATAAGCAGCTCATGCAGCTTAATAACAAAAAAACAAACAACCCAATCCAAAAATGGGCAGAAGACCTAAATAGACATTTCTCCAAAGAAGATATACAGAGTGCCAACAAACACATGAAAGAATGCTCAACATCACTAATCATGAGAGAAATGCAAATCAAAACTACAATGAGATATCATCTCACACCAGTCAGAATGGCTATCATCAAAAAATCTAGAAACAATAAATGCTGGAGAGGGTGTGGAGAAAAGGGAACCCTCTTACACTGTTGGTGGGAATGTAAATTGATACAGCCACTGTGGAGAACAGTATGGAGGTTCCTTAAAAAGCTACAAATAGAACTACCATATGACCCAGCAATCCCACTACTGGGCATATACCCTGAGAAAACCATATTTCAAAAAGAGTCATGTACCAAAATGTTCATTGCAGCTCTATTTACAATAGCCCAGAGATGGAAACAACCTAAGTGTCCATCATCAGATGAATGGATAAAGAAGATGTGGCACATATATACAATGGAATATTACTCAGCCATAAAAAGAGACGAAATTGAGCTATTTGTAATGAGGTGGATAGACCTAGAGTCTGTCATACAGAGTGAAGTAAGTCAGAAAGAGAGAGACAAATACCGTATGCTAACACATATATATGGAATTTAAAAAAAAAAAAAAAATGTCATGAAAAACCTAGGGGTGAAACAGGAATAAAGACACAGACTTACTAGAGAATGGACTTGAGGCTATGGGGAGGGGGAAGTGTAAACGGTGACAAAGCGATAAAGAGGCATGGACATATATACACTACCAAACGTAAGGTAGATACCTAGTGGGAAGCAGCCGCATAGCACAGGGAGATCAGCTCGGTGCTTTGTGACCGCCTGGAGGGGTGGGATAGGGAGGGTGGGAGGGAGGGAGACGCAAGCGGGAAGAGATATGGGAATATATGTATATATATAACTGATTCATTTTGTTGTGAAGCTGAAACTAACATACCATTGTAAAGCAATTATACTCCAATAAAGATGTTAAAAAAAAAAAAAATTAAAACATATAAAAAAAAAAAAAAAAAAAAAAACAAACAACCTGAGCTTCCCTGGTGGCACAGTGGTTGAGAGTCCGCCTGCTGATGCAGGGGACACGGGTTCATGCCCCGGTCTGGGAAGATCCCACATGCCGCGAAGCGGCTGGGCCCATGAGCCATGGCCGCTGAGCCTGTGCGTCCAGAGCCTGTGCTCCACAACGGGAGAGGCCACAACAGTGAGAGGCCCACGTATCGCAAAAAAAAAAAGCCCCAAAAAACAAAAAAAAACAACCTGATTAAAAAATGAGTAGAAGACCTGAATAGACTTTTCCAAAGAGGACATGCAGATGTCCAATAGGCACATGAAAAGATGTTCAACAGCATTAATCATCAGAGAAATGCAAATTAAAACCACAGTGAGATATCACCTCACACATGTCAGAATAGCTATCATTAAAAAGAACACAAATAACAAGTGTTGGCAAGGATGTGAGAAAAGGGAACCCTCTACAGTGTTAGTGAGAATGTAAATTAGTGCAGCCACTGTGGAAAACAGTATGGAGGTTTCTCAAAACCTAAACATAGAACTACCTTATGACCCAACAATTTCATTCCTGGGTATCTATCTAAAGAAAACAAAAACACTAATTCAAAAACATATATGCAAAAAAAAAAAAGATATATGCATCCCAATGTTCATAGAACATTATTTACAAGATCCAAGATATAGAAGCAACCTAAGTGTCCCCCTATAGACGAATGGATAAAGAAGGTGTGGTATGTACATACAATGGAGGAGAAAGATAAGGATAGGAGATTAAGATGTACAAACTATTATGTTTAAAATAAAGAAGCCACAAGGATGTATTGTACAACAGAGGGAATATAGCCAGTATTTTGTACTAACTATAAATGAAGTCTAACCTTTAAAAATTGTGAATCAACAACCAAAATTGTTGTACAACTGTAACTTATGTAATACTGTACATCAACTATACTTCAATTTAAAAAAAAAAAGAAAACTATGCATTAGGCATCCTTTTGGCTCTTAAAACAAGTAATGAGGATAGAAAAAGTAGATGTTATGGAACTACTATCTGATTATAAGACAAATATTGATCTTGCTGGAGAAAATCTTCCTTCAATCAGTTTCTCACTTATGTTTTTCTTGAAAATGAGATTTGAAACATTGAAGCAATTAAAGAAAACAAATGAATTTTTTCACTGTCATAATGTCATCGGCAAAACAGTGACTATCAGTTATTAACTCAATAAAAAGAACAGCCAGGAAGTCAACACTAAAATATTTTTCATAACTAAGAAAAATTAAAAGAAAAAAAATAAATGTTGGCTAAATTATAAGAGAATTATAATTAGGCATCACTACCTCTCTTAAAACACTAACTCCATTACAAAATGTTTTAATGTTTAATAATGAAAAACTAGCCAGACGTCAAAGATATTGGTAGAAAATTAATATATAACCATGGAGAATGGCAATTATGATGTGTGTAGCAACAATAGATATATAAAGTAATGAAAAGTGAATAAAGGTAAACTTGGATATATACACTAAAACATTAATATTCAAAAATGATTTCATAGAATCAGGAGGCTTGAGAGTTGACAAATAATTAGTTATTAAGGAGTAAGGGTGTCTCTGGAAGATAATTTCTCATGAATAATGATGATTAGTTGTTACTGTTCAACTTCCATGTTCAGTTGTTTCAATTTTAAGAATCCAATTACCACATTTTTCCATGAACTAATATATTAAAACTGAGAAAAAGACACAGCCCTTGACTTCACAGAATTTCAGCTTCATGAGGGAGAGAGCCACAACTCAGTATACCTCAGAACAGAACAGCAAGGGCAATAAGGATCATATCAGCATTGTGCACAGGGTATCATCAGGGCCCACGGTCAACAGTGACTATCTCTTGTCTAAGAGGTCCTAGGCTTCACATACCAGGCATGGCATCAGCATTTGAATTAGGGAGTGAGCAGTTTTAGCCACACCAAGAATTGAAAAATAAGAGACTCCCTAGTAGGTAGGTGAGTGCTGCACTAATTAGTTTACATTTTTTTTTTTTTACTTAACCCTTAAAAAAATCTATAAAGTAGATAATATTATTTATTTTATAGATGAGGAAACTATATATGAAAGTACTAACTGTTCTGACTAAAGTCATACAGGTGTACACTTCTATTTTGGGAGGCGAGGAATATATGTAACTTATTAGAATAAGTTAGGAGTCTGTCATAACTCCAATATCTGGCTTACACAAACTTTATTAGCCTTGGTCATATATGAGTGAGTTAGCTGCTCATTCAATTTGCCCAGGTGTGCACTTCAGACATTACAGGGTGAGTGAAGATTACTTCATTTCAAGGAATCCATCAGTTCTGGGGCTCCACACTACGCAGCACAGGTCTAGAAAGTTAAATAGGCTATTGGGGTGGATGGTAAGTATGGAATCAGATAATTTATTCAGGAGGCTAGTATATTAATCTGGGGAAAAGATGATGGTATCACGGACCAGAGTGGTTGCAAAAATGGTGTTAAAAGCAATCAAATTTTGAATATAGTTTTAAGGTAAAGCCACAGAAATTTGCTGTTAAATCAGTTATAAGGTTTGAGAAAAAGTGAGGTCAAATATAACTCAAGTTTTTGTCTGGAGATACTGGAATGCTAGAATTTCCCTTTTATTAAACGGTGATGACTGCGGAAGAAGCAGATAGGTAAGTAGTTCAGATTTGGATATGTTACATAAGATGCCTGACAGACACCTAAGTTGAACAGGTGCCATTCTGGATATACAAGTCTGAGTGCAGAGAAGTCCAGGCTGAAATACAAATTCAGGATTCATAAACATATTGAAAGTCTTGAGACTGAAAAAGACCATATCAAGAGTAACTGGCAATATAAGAGTCAAATTATTGATCCCTGGAGGAGAACCCAGAAAAATATAGAAGAAACAAATAAAGTGATGTTATGGAAGCCAAGTGATACAATTGTTTCAAAAAAGAGGTAGTTATTATACGTAATAAATGCATAAATGTTGCTCATAAATCTAGTAAGGTGAAGGTTGAAAACCGACTTCTAAATTTCATAATGTAAGTGTTACAGGTGATCTTGAGTTGAGTTGCTCCAGTGGAGCAGCTGGACAAAAGTCTAACTAGAGTGGTTTTGTAAGAGAAGATGGGGAGTACGGACAGCTCTTTCATGGAGAGGTAAAGGAGATAACATAATTTTTCAAGGAATTTTATAGAAAAATATATAATAGAGATAAATATATTGCAGCATATTTATATGCTGATATATATATATAATATAATTGATGATGCATTAGAATAACAGTATTAATATAAGAGAATATAAATCAGGAACAGAAAAACTCTTCTTTCTTCTTTCAATGATAATTTCCAAAATCTTAAATTCAGTTTCTTTGTTTATCTCTTTCATTTTCATTTAATAGTTTAATTTTTACAGTTGCTTCTCTAGGAAAATACAGGCTGCTAGCCCATCTTTCAAATTTTAATATGATTATATGCATGTACACATACGTGTGCATATATATACACATATCTGTGTGTATATACATATATATACACACACATATAAACACATACATATAGATGTAAATACAGTCTCTATTAGGGGACAAAATGAGAGGGTTGAACTAAATTATCTCTTAGTTCCCAGACTGTTTCTAAGGGACTATAATCCTTTCTTAACAGCTTCTTTGGAGATCTGCTTCATTCACTGGGAGCAGATGTTTGTAGAATTATTGCTTATGTTCACCTGTCACTATGAACTCCTGAAGCCGGCCTATTTAGGACCATTTCTTTTTCATTGAAAAAAAAATGTGTTTAACACATTAATTCAAACTATATACTGATTAACAGGTTAATGAAGTTGGTTTTTCTCTATCTCAACCTGCTAGAGAATTCTGTTCGTTGGCCCATTTTCCCCTTAAAAATTGCTGCCTTGTCTCTTTTCAGTTTTGCTGACGCATACTAAATTCTACAGAACTTTGAACAGCCACATTTGTCTCATAAAAAGCAAAGAATACTACATTATTTTTTACTTTATGTTTAAATGAGTCTGATAACTGGAACTTCAGTTTTATTGAATATTATTACTCAATGCAATATGAAAAACTTAGAATTTTATAGTACAATTTGGATCACCATTATAATTCTGTCCAATCAGCACTGTCTTAGGCCATTAAGAACAGAGAGTAGATGCATACATATTCCAAAGTTGCTTTACATTTTCCAGGCAGATGGACTCATAAATGCTTTTGAATCGGCACGTTAGGAACTGATGGTCTATTTTCAAATAAGTCAATAAAGCACTTTTTTGGCCAAGTACTGTTATTAAAATGCCTGACTTTGTACACTTGGTTCTATCAACAAACTTTCTAAGTAATTAAAGTGTGAAAACTTATTAGACCTCATAGGAGACAGAAATCTAAATGGTATATTGAGACATAATCACTTGTCTCAGGGAGTTTACACCTTAATGCTAGGGAAAGAAAAATAACAACAACAAAAATAAACTCCCTTGAAATAATAATTATAATACAAGGCAAATGTGATAAAGGCTATAAATCACATATAGATCACTGATTTTTCTATTAAAAAGTTAGCGAGAGAATTATAAACAATTAGATCCAAAAGTTTAGAAGTTCCACAATTTAAGTAGATATGTAGATATATACTATTTTAACATTAGCTCTTATACACATGCAAAGATACTACTTTTTGTGTACTTACTACTTCAGAATTTTAAATGTCAGACTGTTGGTGGAAATGTAAATTGGTACAGCCACTATGGAGGTTCCTTAAAAAACTAAAAATAGAGCTACCATATGATCCAGCAATCCTACTCCTGGGCATATATCCAGAGAAAACTATAATTTAAAAAGATAAGTGCACCCCAATGGTCACTGCAGCACTATTTACAGCAGCCAAGACATGGAAGCAACCTAAATGGCCATCAACGGAGGAATGGATTAAGAAGATGTGGTACACACACACACACACACACACACACACACACAGGAATATAACTCAGCCATAAAGAGGAATGAAACAATGCAATTTGCAGCAACTTCAATGTACCTAAAAAGTGTCATACTAAATGAAGTGAGACAGAGAAAGACAAATATCCTATGATATCACTTACATGTGGAATCTAAAAAAATGATATAAATGGACTTATTTACAAAACAGAAACAGACTCACAGACATAGAAAACAAACTTATGGTTACCAAAGGGGAAAGGTGGGGGGGTAGGGATAAATTAGGAATTTGGGATTAACATATACACACTACTATATACAAAATAATCAACAAGGACCTACTGTATAGCACAGGGTATTCTACTCAATATTCTGTAATAACCTATATGGGAAAATAATCTTAAAAAGAATAGACATATGTATATGTATAACTGAATCACTTTGTTGTATACCTGAAACTAACACAACATTGTAAATCAACTATACTCTCCAATATAAAATAAAAATTAAAAAAATTTAAAATGTCAAGAATATCACCTATTGCTTTTCTTAATCTTTTACTTAAAAATTAATTTATTAGTTCTTTCATTATGTTCCTATAGTCAAGGTTAATTTTTTTTTCATTTTTCATGTTTATATATTTTGTTTATTGCTAGGCAATTATATCTTAAAAAATCTTGACTATATATTTTTTAAAAATACACTATTTACACTCATAATTATATTGTGCAATCTCTAGTCACAGAATTATTATCACCTCTCTTTTTATTGCAAAGTACTGCAATATTCTAAGTAGATATTCATTATATTTTCAAAATATATAAAATCTGAAATTTAGGTTTTAAGACTAGTCTTAGGAAGAAAAAATGCCCCTTTAAGGTCATTTTGCTAATTCACTGAACTGTATCGCCGGCATCTTCCCAGGTATAGATAATTAACAACATTATATAAATACTTATTACTTTTAAACTTTCACTTAAAATCAAGAGCAATAATATACATTTCCTTGAGCCTGAATATAATTTTTAAAAATTATAGAAACTACCTTCTGCCATTTATGTAGTATACACAGAACTTGAAAAAGTTGATATAAATTTTATAATTTTTTTTTTTTCTTTTTGCGGTACGTGGGCCTCTCACTGCTGTGGCCTCTCCCGTTGCAGAGCACAGGCTCCAGATGCGCAGGCTCAGCGGCCATGGCTCACTGGCCCAGCCGCTCCACGGCATGTGGGATCTTCCCGGACTGGGGCACGAACCCGTGTCCCCTGCATCGGCAGGCAGACTCTCAACCACTGCGCCACCAGGGAAGCCCAATTTTTATAATAATTTAACTTCATACTCTATCATTATAATGGATTAGTAACAGCTTGATTTTTTTAAGTTTGTATAAAACAGAACCATGACGTTTTCTAATTACCTATTTTACATGCTTTAGAACCATTACACCTCAAAAATATTTTTGAGAAGCCAGATGTTTGTCATTGATATTTTTAAAAAAATAACAGTTAAGGAATAAAAGTTCAGTTCAAAGTAAGCATACGGACTTTTTAATGTACTTAACTTTGGGGTCTAAAAAGACAAACTCCCATAGAAAAAGAATCTTTCTACTTAAAAAATATGTTATTAATGAACATGTTGTTTTCCTAGAAACTTTTCCAACCTGGCTCCTATGGAGCTGCAGCATGTACATCCAGAGGAGAAGTAACATCAGGGTCTGGTGAGGAGGTCTCTTCAGTGCCTTCTTGAATTGTCCCCCCTTTTAGCAGTGTTGAAAATAGGTCTGGAAAAGCATAGGAAAGCTATATCAAATTTTCCTTAGGAGGTTTGTTCCGTACTGTTTTAGCAACTTTGCATGGTGAAGGTGTTCTATGGTATGACATTACGTATTCATTTTCACTAATGACTCTTCCTCTGTAAAATTAACAATATACTCAAGATAAATATATTTACATTGTAGTAACTCAAATCAAGTTATATTTGAAAATACATATGTGTGAGTCAGATCAGAAGCATCCTTAGAACTATGCATATGTAAAAATGATTTCTAAGAAAAGCTGAACTATTTAGAATGATATCTGTTATACAAAATGAAATATGATGCTTCTGGACAATCTAACTTTGATGTGCTATCTTTATAAGCTGAATTTCAAAGATATTTAAGTGTTGTATGCTCTTACACAGTCTGGAAAATATTAAATGCATTGTTTAATAGGGATAAATAAGAATTATTTCCATGTGCAATACATAGAATAGTTTTACATATATATGTTACATATATAATAGTTATATTATGTATGTGTTCACCCAAAATGAAAATATCGCTGATTACACTTCTAACCTTGAATGAAGAAAATTAAGATTGTATGTTGGCAGGAAAATACCACTTTCAATTTGTAAAAATGATCAGTGTAATTAGTTAAAGCAAAAAATATTTTTAAATTTGATTTTTCCCCATTATTGACTATCTGACATCTAGTAAAACTGATGATTTAGCTATAGCTATTTTCTAAAATCCCTAACAATATTAATATGAGTATTGTCTTCAGGTTTAGTGAAAACGAACACAGTAAAAACTACTTAAAAGAAGAGAGGTTGCTAAAACAGTAACCATTAATCTAAATGCTCTTAGTGTTACGGTATCATTTAAACTTGTACAAAGCTTGGGTAGACATTGAAGAATCAATATTATTTGAATTCCAGTATAACGACTGAAAGTGAATATAAACTGTAAATGGTATCACCATTTTTCATAGTGCTAGTATATTAAAAACAAGTAATGAAGAAGACTCTTTCATAATGCTTGGAGCAAAAATATTTAAAGCTATCATATTTGAAGCACTTTTTTGCTAACTCATGTTTTCATATTTAGGATTGATAGTCCTTTAGAAAAAGACATTTGAACCATGTGATTATTTTATGGTACTTAATATGTTAAAACTTATTTCAATCTCATTTGCCCTCCTAATTGCCCATTCTTAAATTCATAACTTTAAACTTCACTAATACTTGAAAACATTGTAAAGTAATATACATATTATAAATTAATTTTTGTAAATATTTCTATATCCACTTATCATATGACCATGATACAGTTACAGTACAATTATAGTTACTCAATATGTAGTTTGTTTAACAAAACACGAAATCAGTAGAAATATCTATCTGCTTGTGGTATTTTGTCTTTTGATTATTCTAGAAATCTGCATTTGGTTATTTCAAAGCCACAGTTAAAAATTAATAAGGTATGCTGAAAAAATTATTTCTAAAAATCAAATGATCACTTATGAAAATGATAATTTACAACTAAGATTAGAAAACCCTAATGTGTTAATATAATTCCTTTAATAATGGCAGAATAAGGTAAAACCAAAATTAATCTTTAAGAATAAACTCTAAAAACACTCTTTATTTGAAAACTAAAGTTGAAAGAAAGGAAAATCTGACAGAAATTAATACTGACCCGCATGGGGGCCTCCCTGGTGGTGGAATGGTTAAGAATCCGCCTGCCAGAGCTTCCCTGGTGGCACAGTGGTTGGGAGTCCGCCTGCCGGTGCAGGGGACGCGGGTTCGTGCCCCGGTCCGGGAGGATCCCACATGCCGCTGAGCGGCTGGGCCCGTGAGCCATGACCGCTGGGCCTGCGCGTCTGGGGCCTGTGCTCAGCGGCGGGAGAGGCCACAGCAGTGAGAGGCCCGCGTACCGAAAAATAAGAAGAAGAAGAAGAATCTGCCTGCCAAAGCAGGGGACACAGCTTCCAGCCCTGGTCCGGGAATATCCCACATGCGGTGGAGCAACTAAGCCCATGTGCCACAACTACTGAGCCTGCGCTCTGGAGCCCGCGAGCCACAACTACTGAGCCTGTGTGCCACAACTACTGAAGCCCGTGGGCCTAGAGCCCGTATTCTGCAACAAGAGAAGCCACCGCAATGAGCAGCCCACACACGGCAGCAAAGAGTAGCCCCTGCTCGCCGCAAGTAGAGAAACCCCCGTGCAGCAACAAAGACCCAACACAGCCAAAAATAAATAAATAAAATAAATAAATTTTAAAAATAGATAAATAAAGACTATGTGGTTAAAAAAAATACGGACCCCCATGACATTTAAATTAAATATCAGAATAGTCTAGTCAGTCAAAATGAAGTATTCTATTTACAGTCTTCTTTGTGGTTTAAGTATGTGCAAATTTATTTCCCCCATGGGAAAAAAATCATTAAAACAAGAAAATACATTTTATAATTTGAAAGCGAAACTCTATTAGTAACTTATTGTAGCATGAACAATACAATATTGGGGGGGAAAACCTATGGTTTAATGACAGAATCTTATAAGGAGAAGCTGTTCATCAACATGATACTGCAGGCATTTAAAAAATAATTTAATATTTAACAATCAAAAAACCTGTTGAATTAAAAGTGTGCATAGACACAAATGAAATCTTTCCAACTTATCTAAAAAATAAGAGCTTGTAAGAGTTCACAAGAGTTCATAAAAGATTCAGTGTTAAACATATATTTCAAATTTGAAGATGTCAAAGTCAAAATATACAGTAACAGTAAAATTAATTTGATTTTCATAAATTTCTGGCCAATCGGTTGTTACTTCGCACAAGCAAGCAGAATTTAAAAGATTAAAAAGAACAGATTTGGAAAGAAAAAAAAATAGAAACAGGGAAAAAGTTTGTTGCTGAACAAAAAGACAGTCCAAGAGATAACTTCCCAAAGTTATGACACATAAACTTGGTATATTATACAGGTGAAATTAGTGAAAACTTCATTTTTCATGATTTAGTAATTAAATATATGGTTCACAAGACACGGATGCTATAACAGGAGAAAAATTGCAAATTCTTTTTCTCACTGAAAGATTACAACAAATAATTAGATAGACATGACACACATGTGTACTAGTTGATATTAGAAACAGTTTAAATGTTAAGTACCAGATTGTTTCAGGCAATTTAAGGCAGTATCTTATAAGAGATGGAGTATAAACTGTAGCTTAAAGGAAGGGAGATGAAATTCTCTAAGCAAACTGGATCCTTAAGTATGTACACGAGTAAACAAATGAAACAAGAGAATGATAGCAAGCTCATGAACACTGTTAATTATAAACATCATTATACAATAAAATAAATATCAATATAATTAGCTGGTTATTAAAGGGTTTTAACGTTCCCAGTGTGTGTCTAGATAGCTTAGAGGGCAACAGAGAATCAATATAAGACAACTGCTAGGGTTACATGGAGGGACTGAGGCCAAGCTGAATTTAAGAGTGCCACACTGAATAATTCTCCACATCAGCAGGTAGAAATGAGAAAACTACAATAACCAAAAAGGATTCCTTGGTAAAATAAATTTTGGAAAATCTGAGAAAATCAAATTCAAATACTTTGTGTATTTGTATTGTACTTCTTATTTCTATAATTGAAAAAATACTTCGGTCTTTAAAGCCTTATTTTAAATTAGGAATACCTACCAGCAATGGTATGCTCTATGCCCCCATTTTTGGTGAAACCGTCATAAGACATCTCTCTCCAGTGTATACTTCAAATAACATTGGCCTACAGTAAAAAAAAAATAGTACATGGCAATGGGAGAGGCTTAGGTTAGAAAAATGGCAAAGTTTTCTGCTGAGTTGCCACTGCAAATACTTGGAATCTCTCAGTAATTTCAAAATCTAACTGAGTGAACACAGTTTAACTTTAGTCATGGGTAGGAGTAAGAGATGATCAAAGTGCTTGCTAGTTTTGAAATGCTTTCAGGGATACACAAAGCTAGGTCCTTAAGCCTTGGGCATGAAAGGACACCAATCCATCTTCTCTCTTATGCTCATTAGGAGACTTCTGATAGGGTACAGCAATATTCCTGGAACCCTGGGGCTTTCCTACTCTAAATGTTCCATCCCAGAGTGATGACTCCAGTGCACTCTTAGTGAACTAACTGCTTTTCTCACCTAAAAATAAAGCAAAACACTATTCTAGGATTAAACTTCATTTGGTTGTATGGCATGATATTAAAGATATTCAGAAGTGCCCCCCTCAGAAAGAAATTAAAGTATAAACAATAATGTCTACATATAATATTGGCAGAAGGTGAACGTAACACGAAGCCATGATAGGACGGCAACTAAGAGGAGGGAGGACACTTTGAAAACATAGCCCCACAGAGTCACAAAATAAATTTTACAAGATAAATAAAGCTTCATAGTCCTATGGTTTTAGCATTAGTTCTCTTGAAAGACTGTTGAAAAAACTATTCTGGGATATTTTCAGCTTCTGATAAAGGTAAAATAGCTTACGTTAGACTGTCTTCTGTTAATAAAAAGAATAAACTATGGAAATGACAGAGGATGAGAGAAATGGAAGAGACTTCAGGGAGGCAGAAACTAAAGGAGATAAGATCCTTGAAAGAAAAGTATCACACTAGTGAAGTGTCACATTTTAGACACCTCATCTACATTGAGGGCACAACTCGGTCTAGCTGAGGTGGCTAGAAAGGGATAGAAAGACCTCAAGATGAAAGGTGCGTTTTACTGACCCCCACCCCCACCCCAATGAGGACAGATGTTGGACTTTCTGGCTTTCAGAGCAGCTGGAAATTGGGGGTGGAGGTGCAGTTGTGCAGAGCCAGAGAGCAGGGGAGTCCACAAACCGCATATACACACCTCTCAAACCTTTGCTAACTCAAGCTGCTCTTGTTCTGGGCAAGACTATAAGCGGCCCAGAGGAAAAGAGCTGAAATCCTGAAAGAGCTTAGTAGAGATTTTAACAGCTGCCCACCCCAAAGGAGGTTAAGTTTGTATCTCAAGTCCCAACAAATTCAGAGGCTTTATAAACACTCCAGCTTTCCAGTAAAATACCACAAAAGCCATGCCTTAGGAATAAGGACCTTGTCTCCAGACTAAGGGACTGTCTCCACAACTGAGTACAAAACCATAATAGACTGAAGTAGCCCTAACAAAGCCTAAAACTAAGTCTCAAAAAAATCAAGGTCTGTAATTTAAGTGCCTAATAGAAGAAAACTCAAAATTTTTAGAGAAAAATTACATTATCCAAAGTCTCTAAAATACAGTTGACTCTTGAACAATATGGGTTTGAACTGCACAGGTCCACTCATACGTGGATTTTTTTCAATAAAAATACATATGCCTTGTACTATGCCATTTATATAAGGGACTTGAGCATCTGTGGATATTGGTATACTTGGGGACTCGTGGAACCAATCCCCCCAGATACTGAGGGATGAATATATATCATCCATAATGTCCAGTATACAATAAGAATTTAGTAAACATGAGAAGATACAGGAAAATATGACCCTGTATCAAGAGAAAAATCTGTCAGTTGAAACAAATATACAAACCAGATGTTGAACTTAGTAAAGAGGAGTTTAAAATAGTTATGATAAACCTATTAAAAAATCTATAAGAAAAGATGACTATAATGAATCAGGGGAGGTATAAAAACTGCAAAACAAAACAAAGCAAAGCAACCAAGAAAAAAATCTGGAATTGAACAATGCAATATCTGAAATAAAAAATCCAATGATAAGATTAAAAGCATATTGGACAGGGCTTCCCTGGTGGCGCAGTGGTTGAGAGTCCGCCTGCCGATGCAGGGCACACGGGTTCGTGCCCCGGTCCGGGAAGATCCCACATGCCACGGAGCAGCTGGGCCCGTGAGCCACGGCCGCTGAGCCTGCGCGTCCGGACCCTGTGCTCCACAACGGGAGAGGCCACAACAATGAGAGGCCCGCATACCGCAAAAAAAAAAAAAAAAACATATTGGACAAAACAGAGAAAAAGGATCACTGAACCTGAAACACAGGTTAACAGAAATCATCCACACCGAAGTATACAGAAAAAAAAAAAAGATTTTAAAAAAAGAAAAGAGAATAAAAGCTCAATGACCTGAGGGACAGTATGAAGTAGTCTTGCATACATGTTTTTGGAGTCCCAGATAGAGAGGGAAGAGAGATTGGGGCAGAAATAGTTTTTGAAAAAAGGATAACAAAAAATTTTCTAAATTTAATCATAGAGAAACCCATAGTTTCAGGAAGCTTAGTAAAGTCCTTGCAGGGTAAATATAAAGAAAACTATAGCTTGTTTTTAATATTATGAACTTGGGATATTTTAATTACAGACATCATTTGTTTGTTCAGAAAACTAATATATGAATTATTTTATAAATGGTTACAAAAGCAGTTAACTTGTTGGAAGAGTAATTTGTGCGGAATTAACAACAGCATTAAACTCTGAAAAATTTCAGAAATTTGAGTTATTTGAAAGTCTAGGGCACCAAATTGAAAAAATAATAATGACCTTAAAATACTTCTTGAAAAGTATAAATATTACAATTTACCAAGTGATATTCATGAGGTGGTTTCTGTTTCTCCTTGTACATTTTATAAATACACCTTTTTTTTGCCGTTTTCTCATTGAAATTTTATTTTATTTTTTTTAACATCTTTATTGCACTATAATTGCTTTACAATGGTGTGTTAGTTTCTGCTTTATAACAAAGTGAATCAGCTATACATATACATATATCCCTATATCTTCTCCCTCTTGCATCTCCCTCCCACCCCTCGAGGTGGTCACAAAGCACCGAGCTGATCTCCTTATGCTATGTGGCTGCTTCCCACTAGCTATCTATTTTACATTTGATAGTATATATATGTCCATGGCACTCTCTCACTTTGTCCCAGCTTACCCTTCCCCCTCTCCGTGTTCTTAAGTCCATACACTTTTAAACATCATTGTTGATATTATGCTATTCCTCTTTTAGGACTGGTTGTAGATACTGCATTTTTTTTTCTTGGTATGGCAGAGTAGGATGAAGATATGGAATCTGTCTCATAGGATGAAATATTTAGCTAATGATCATTAAAATTTTATGAAGTATTGAGGTTCAAAGACACACACTGGAAACAGCTAAAAAGTGAGGGCCATGAAGAAGTTCTGAGAGCTAGTAAAAGGCATGATCAGACAATTTATGAAAAAGAACAATACCAATGGTCAATTCCAATAACCAACCAGCAAGCAAAGTATTGCAAATCAAAATATTTTTAGTCCACTAAATTGGCTAATACAATAAAACCCAATATTAATGCTATATGTGAAGTTCCATAAAAACAACTGAATAAAATGTGGGTTTGCTTGGTGAGCAAGGGTGAGCTTGCTGTATATATGGGAACCATTTGCCATGGTTATATATGTAATATCCATATTTGCATTATTTCAAGCAACCTTACTTATCTCACACTATTTTAAAAAAAAACTTACTAGCTTTGGTAAAGCAGATTCATATATGGTGCTGATGGAAGTGCAATTATTAATTTCAGGTTCACTATTTCCCAAGTAATTTTTGTCATAGTCATGAAAAAAGCACATAAAAACCTCTGCCTTTGTAAGACTTACTTCTAGCAGTGATTGGTATCAAAAGTCTTACAATTTTGCAGCTTATGCGGATGTAAATAAAATTTATTTTTAAGGCTTACTGAGGAAAATACTTTAAATTATTATTGATCCTTATGGAGTTCAAGCTGTTGGCTGTAGAACCTTATTTTGCAAAAGTTCTTCCCTTGAAAATATCACTTGCATAAATTCTGAAGTTATAACTGCTTCAAGAAAACCCAAACTAGCAGACAAGGTTGTGTGTTTGTGTGAATGTGTGTGTGTGTGAGTGTGTGTGTGTGTTCAGGTGGCGAAAGGAATATGCCATAATTTTCTGATATTTGTAAAAATAATAGTAGGTAAATTGATTTTTCCAACCTCTTTTTTTTTTTTTTTTTGCAGTATGCGGGCCTCTCACTCTTCTGGCCTCTCCCATTGCGGAGCACAGGCTCCGGACGTGCAGGATCAGTGGCCATGGCTCACGGGCCCAGCTGCTCCGCGGCATGTGGGATCTTCCCGGACCGGGGCACGAACCCATGTCCCCTGCATCGGCAGGCGGACTCTCAACCACTGCGCCACCAGGGAAGCTACATTGATTTTTGATATAAGAAATCTTAAACTTGTTTGTTTTCTACATTAAAATAATGTTTCACCATGACTCTAGAGCTTTTTAAATCAATTATTATAAAAATTTTTGTCATAAAATACCATAGAAATAAAGCTATTTCTTACAAATAATGACAACTGTTGTCTGGTCATTTCCTGTTCTGTGTTAAGATGATCATCACAGTATTGTTTATGGTAGTCCAAAATAGAAACAAATATCTATACTTTCTCCCTTCTCTGACTCCTCAATCCATAGCTAGATGGCTGTTTCACATATTTAACTTTTCTCCAATTTCAGTCTAAAATTTATAGTCATACACTTACTCTGTATCCCTATAATTTCACACTAAATTCCTTTTTTCCCAAAAAACTTTCATATGTCCTAAACTGCCTCAACTTTCAATGATCTGCAACTTGATCCTGAACCGTTCCTATTTTCCCACTTCTTGCCAGGTGCTAATAAAACTGTAGAATTACAAGAGAATTCTGTTATAAAGTGAGTAATTTCATTTGGAGAAATCTGAAAATTGAAGTAGAGGTAGGGGAAGCTAGATGTTTGTGGCAAAGTGTGCATTCTAAAAGTATAAAAAATAAACTGAAGTTTTTATAAACATCTTTAACTAAAGAAATGCACTAATAGGTGAAGAGAAAATAAAGGTCTACAACTTTGGAAACTTGGAGTTAAAATAATTAAATATATCCTTAGTAGAAGGGAGATGCACTAAGGCAATTTAACTTCCTTCTAAATACTGCAGATTAATCCTATTGAACATTCATTTTTTCATTATCTATAATTCATGTGGTTTATGTAATGTGAAAAATGTTAAATACTAGGGAAAATAGTTCTCTCTTAGAGGCTTTTGATAAATAAATAAAAAGCAAAAATTAGGCTGGATAACTGAAGTGTATTCTGTAATAGTTTTTTAGCTATTTTGTTTTGAAAATTTTCTCCCAAAATAGGAAAAAATACAGGAGGATATAAAGTTCGATGAGCTGTACCACTTAAATTTAATTACAAGTATCATATATTTTTAGCATTTTAATTTTTTAAAGTAAATCTCATAACACTTTAATTATAAATAATCTTTGAAAAATAAAGACAGTTTCCTACATAACCATTATCATATCTAATAAAACTGACAGTGATTCTTTAATATTATCTAAAAATGTAGTCCATTTTCAAATTTACCTATATATCCAATCAAGGTCAACATCTTGCATTTGGCTATGTCTCTCTTTTTTAACCTGAACAACTCTTTTCCCCAATTATTTCATCTAGTGATTTTAATATCCTTTGACAACCTTTGCTGAATTAATTATTCCATTAGGTTTTGAAAAATGGTGATTTTCTAATTCTATTACTTCTTTATTTAGTAGGAGGAATTTTTCTATAATGAAAAACTGTCCCTCATGAACTAAGGCCATCCGGTTACCCAGAAATAGAGTTCCTACTGGAAAATGAATATAAATGCTTAATTCTTTTCTTTAATTACAAATATCCTAAGTAAGGATTTGGTATAATAGCTATCATAAAATATAAGGCTCTTTCTTTTATGCTTTCTCTCTCTCTCTCCCTCTCTCTCATATCAAAGTAGATGGAAGGATATTAATATCCTTAATATATTTCAATCAACTTCACTCATTACTCTTTATGACACAAATCTTCACAACCTTGGCCAACAGAAGTTCCATCAAATTGGCTTCTATGTTATCACAAATATAGACACAGTGCACTAGAAGTTATGACTTTTCAATGAATTTCAAAATCACTTCTGAAATTTAATTTATTTAGTACTGTTTAGTTATTCTAATTTAAGAGCTATATAAAGGCGTTGAGAGATTAGCCATTGTCAATTCATGACAATCATGAATATTTTAACAACATATATTAGGAGAAAAACATCATAAAATGCATGATGTAAAAAAATGGTATGTTTTATTTTCTGGATATTTTTTAAAAATTTAACCAAACATAATAAATATATTTGAAAAAATAATACAATAAATACAAAAAGTAAACATACAGTGATTTATATAGTTAATTAGTATGTACCTCTACTTATATATGATCTGAAAAAAGTACTTACTAATTTTCAATTATCATATGATTTATCACCTTTAGAAAGTAACATGTTCTCACTGTAGTGCTAATCATAAAGAAAATTAAACTCACATATAAAAACAACACGGTTGAGTTTTTATTATATATATTTTCCTAACTATTCTTCTAGATAAAGTTCTATGTATAATCCTTAGTTTTAAAGTAAAACATAATTAGTCTAAACAAAGACAGTATTGTTGGATATCTGCATGAGACTTAACTTCTTTTTCTTATACAGGTAATTAATGGCCTTAAAGAATTCTGGGCAGAAGCTGGCTTGAAGTTAATGCCTTTTCGTAATCCATAAAATTTTGTATTAAATAAAACTTCCTCTTAAAGGCTACATAAACCTGTACCTCAAATACTATTCAAAAATGGAACAAATTACTTTTATTCCATGATGTATGTAAATTTTAATTATTTCAGTTTTCATTGCAGAGAACAAAAAATTTTATTAAGTTGAAGCTATTTTATGGACTTATTTTGATAAATGGGGGTGGGGGACTTCCCCAAAACATACAAAAATACAGGCATCCTAAAATTTATATACATACTGAAATACAATGTATTATAGACACACATACACACAATCATAAAGAAAACTATATAGGAAGTCCTCCCTAAAGGTTTCTGGAATAATGAAGTTGCAAAAAAAAAAAAAAAATGCTGCACATCAACACGAGGATAGTTTATCTAAATGGAAATATGTTTACACGTTTGTTTATTTTTGTAAATAGAACTTAATTAACCAAGAGAAGTTTGACACTAAACTTTTAAAAACTCCTGAAGAGCAGGTCTTTGGCATTACATAGGCATTCAGCAAATATATTGTGAATTGAATAAATGAAGGCATGTTTTCATTGTGTTTAATGTTTTCTGCTACATTCTCTACACTGTAGTGTAATGAAAGGAGATTTTTCTAATTTATCTAATAAGTAGATGAGAATTATACCATTAAATTCTTTGCACTTTTCCCATCAATTTGGTTTTATTTTAAAGTGTAAATTTAAAAATCTTTCGTTGTAGGAAGACACGTCACTGATAACGAAAATTCACATAAACACAAAATATTCTGTTAAGTTTTTAAAATATTTTTCTCTACCAACAATTTATTGTGATGAGAACACAAGATAAAATCAACTTCTGTTGCCTTTTCCCTTGTTTCTTAATTTGTAATGCAAGTATTTTGATTGGAGCTTAGGATATATATCTTTGCCTACTGTTAGATCATGTGCTCTCCTGTTGATTTTGTTTCCTTATGATTTTAGCTTTTATATGCGCTACTACAAAAATTTGTTTTTTAGTGGTTATTTGAATCAAATGGCAGAGGAACTGGCAACGGAGAACTTCACAAATTACAGATCTACACTCAGAAATGTACTATGATTTTATGCAGTCCCTTTATTCTATGAAGTAGGATAAATACTTGAACAAAATAGTATGGAAAATGAAGAAAAAATATCCACACTGTACTTATCAGCACGAAGAACTTGAAGCAAAGTGATCTGTCAAATGAAGAAATATTAAGAAAATTATTATTAGAGATGGACACACATTTCTACTTTAGCTAAAGGCATAGGCTTTTAGATCTACAGTCAATTTTAAACCCTGCCTCAGTAGACTGAAAAATGATAGTTTCTCTTATTGAAATAGGGATAAATATAAAAAAAAATTCCCTAAAGCTAAATTAAATGAAGTGCCTAAATGAGTCATCTTAAAGCAAGAGACAACATTCCTTTGTAGATAATATTAATGTACTTTTATGAATTTCTGTGAAATCTATTCTCCTGTCACAAACTTTAATTGAATTCTTCCTAAAACTTCTTTTATTATGTATTTTATGTATAGATGTATAAATTTACTCCTTGCTCTCAAATCTGAATCTAGGAGCTTTTGTCATTCCTGAAAAGATTCTCTAATTTTGAAGTTCAGATCCTTCTTCATACTCTCCCTAGCTTGCATACTAGTATTCTAATGTGCTATTTACTGCTGATATTAATGTAAAAAATACAACATATCCTTAAGCCTTGCAAAGAGTAGGCATTTTTTTCAATTACACAATTACTAAAAATGACTATATCCTACTGTTGTCCATATCTTATTTATGAATAATATAGTATAATGAATGAGGGATAACTTAGATTTGGTTTATGTTAACTATAAAATGTGCCTGCTTATGTTAAGAAATTGTGACATGGATATTTTATTAAAGTAATATTTCCTTATTTATTTACTTAATTTACTTTAAAAATTAATTCAAGAACACAGTAAATTCATTAAGTAGTGTTACAGAAAAGAAACCCTTTTGCCCCCATAGAAACTTGTTTATTAACCAGAAAATTAAGTATATAAGAACGTGAAATAAATAATGAATCAAAACTCATATATTAGAGACTTCCCTGGTGGTCCAGTGGTTAAGACTCCACGCTTCCAAAGCTTGGGGCCCAGGTTCCATCCCTGGTCAGGAGACTAGATCCCACGTGCATGCTGCAACTAAGAGTCCGCATGCCGCAACTAAAAGATCCCACATGCCTCAATGAAGATGCTGAACGCAGCAACGAAGATCCCACATACCACAGCTAAGACCCGGTGCAGCCAAATGAAATAAATATTTTAAAAATTCATAGTATGCTTTCAAATCACTACAATTCGTTTTTGGTTATCCCTCATATATAAGCTGGAATCTAAACATTTTTCAAAACAAATAAATATTACTAACTGTCCATACAATTAGAATAATGACTTGTAAAACAAATTGAGGTAAACCGTCTCTGAAAATGCTAAATAATTTTGAAAGCGCTATTTCATAAAATCGACAACTCTATAAAATAATAAGAATTCTGCTGAACTCTATAAAATAATCAAGATTAAGATTTCAAAATAGTTAACTAACTTCCTACTTTCCTCTGGTACAGACAGCATAACATATCATAGACTCAGTGATACAATAATAAGCAATTTATAGTTTTATACCTAGAAACATTTTTTTTTCAGTAGGGTAGAACTGAAATGGCATTCCCTTGTCATTTGCTTTATAAGCTCAAACATTAACTTTCTTGATGGGAGACTATAAAATGCTCCGTTCCTGTATAAAATATCTTTGACAAGAATTACTACAACATGTTTGGACTAAGTTATTTCTAGATTCCATAAATATCTCTCAATCATCTGTTTTTTAAAAATTAGATTGGTATCTTCCTCCATGTTTTACACATACTTCAAACCCATGTTTGAAATGTGAAATATATATTTAATTTCACTAAAAGAAGATTAAAGCCAAATATAATTTACTTAAAATACTATTAAAACACAATTTCAAAAAGCATTATAAAGTCAAGTCCCATAGTCGAAAACTGTAAACAAAATAATTTTTAATGTATTTCCTACTCATGTTCTTGTTGCCTTGCATGCTGCCTTCCATCACTGAAAGAACTGCAATGTGAAATTCTAGCCATCAGGCAGTGCCTTCATATATTAACTATTACTGACAGTACAATTTCTCATAATTTATTAGAGCACAACTTTTGAAATCTTAAAGCTAAGGATTTAAAAGGATACCTTTTCATGTTTTAATAACATTAGACTATAAAAATTTAATATGAAAAATTTAAATGTAATTTTATCCAATTGGAAAAGTGGAGCACTAGTTGATTTTGCCTTCAAAACATATTTTAACCTCTAGCATATTTGTAAATTTAGTGTTAATTACCTATCCAAAAATCATAATTTTTTGTGCTCCAACCTTTACACACTGCAAATATCAACCATGATTGTACCTTCAGAATACTTTAGTGGGCCTTGACTGTAGAGATGGGCCGAGGGGCAGAGGGGGAGAAGGAGAAAGGGGAAGGGGAAGGGGAGAGGGAAGAGGGAGGAGGAGAGAAGATAGAAAAAAGTAAAATAGGAAATAGTAAGGATACATATCATTTTTATGATTTTCTAAATATAGATTTGTATGTGTGCAATGTAAATATTTTTCTATCTATGGCATAAAAAACTTTGAAAAGATATATATGTAGGAGAATTAGAGTATGTTAGAAAAACAGTTCTTTAGCTGTGATTATAAAATTGAAGACTATTAATGGTACTGTAGTGATTCACAAATATTAAATCATCCACATTTTTGTAGATTACTAAGCATTAGACTACAGTCAATCAATAAAACATACTAAGTTCTTATTTTGTAAATTTCATTAAGTTATTAAAATTGGGTCTTTGCAATTTGGGGGCTTCTTGTATTTCTTGATTGTCCAGTATTTTGAACTTATTGACCCTCTGTTCTGGAAGTCTACAGTAATAATAATAATGGTCTCTTCAGGTAGTAAGCAATAAGTCTTTTAATCAAAAGGGCAGTCTTCTATGCATTCGGCCATATTAGACCCAGTTTACTTCCCACCACTTACCACTTGAGGACAGTGCTTTCACTCTCCTACTCATTACTCATGGCATACTGGAGGCCCTATCTCTTTTGTCCTTCCTATGGTTCACTGTTTTCCCTATGACCCCTTCAAGACTATTATATACATTATTTGTTTCCTCAGACCTTCAGTAAACACAGAAGGGTATTTATTAACCTATCAAGTAATGCCAACGATACTACTATGTCATATTACCAAAAGTAGCAACGATGATACAAAAAAGGAAGAGCTTAAAAGAGGATGCCAAATACTCCCTGCATTTATTATTATGAGAATTATCAATTATGCTTTTATTTCTTTATCTTCTGCACAGGTTAAAATCAACATTTCTCTCTATCTCCAGTAAGACACTTGTTTACAAACAACTGATATAGATCAGTTCCCTAAGACTGCTCTCAAGCTTCCAAATCAAAAAGTAAATTTAATTATGCCTTTTAGGTAACCCTGGAACCAAAAAGTTCAAATATGTGTATATCATTCTTTACCCATCCACAAATATGGATAGTTCTATTCACCATCTTCTCGTTCTTTAGGACTTGAATACTACATAACATTTTCAGGACTCAATTAACAGCATTTTAAGTCATAAATTATTAAAAGCATGACATATATCTAAAACCACATTGAAATACAAAGCGTCTATAAAATTTTAATTTATTGAAGGCCTGTATTTCACCACTTGCATCTCTAGAATCCCACAAACCTACATACACCCATACAATGGTGGTTTCTCCTATTTCGCAGTATCTTTTTCTCACCTACAAAACTAGGACAAAACAGTACATATTTCATAGAGTTGTTTTTTAGTTAAATAAAATTAACATATGTAAAGTGCTGGGACACAGCAAGCACAGTAAGTGTGTGCTATCACTATTATTATTGCTACTAGCAATTGCTACCATTACCAACATCATGTGAGAGGGCTATGGCAGTATAAATGGAAGAACATGTATTGGAGTGAGATACATTTTAATTTAAATCTTGACTCCCTGAGAGAGAAATGCTGGTATTATGTAAGATATTTTCTTATAGTTTACAAGCTTCATCTTCCTTACCTATAAAATTAGAATAACAATAAATGACAGAATTTTTGTAAGAATTAAATTTCAAAATATAGGTAGAGTAGTAGGGACACAGTTGGTGTTCCTGGAACTTCTCCCCCTCATCACTTCCCATTCAAACTAAATTTAACCATTTCTATGCATTATAGAGTAATTCCATAGCTTCCACCAGAAAACAATGGTTTTCTTCAGGTATAGATGAATTGGATTAGCCAAAATTACTTTATGTACCACTTACAAAAAATAAACCTCTCATTAAGATTAAAATAAAAATAATGAATACACATGAATAAAGGAACGCATAATTTAAAATAAGAAAAAGAAACAAGTATTTGAATATATGTGACATTTTCTTTACATTAACTTTTAGCTGCCATGGTTTACTTTAACTTTTTTCCTTTATTTTCCTTTAGAAGACACATCTTATTTTTTCACAGTGCTTTTAGTTTTAAAAAGCCAATGCCTTGGGAATTCCCTGGCTGTCCAGTGGTTAGGACTCCATACTCTCTCACTGCCTAGGGCCAGGGTTTAATCCCTGGTCAGGGAACTACCATCCAACAAGCCGCGTGGGGCGGCCAAAAAAAATACAAACAAAAGCCAATGCCGTAATTTTATAAATGTTCAGAGTCCATCCATAGTACTTATATTTAATATTTAAACACTACAGGCAAAAAATATGTAAATTACCTATCTAAAGGTTTTGTTTCTTCTTTAACACTAACATTTTCCACTAATTTGCATATGTAATTTTCCTAAACTGAAATTTGATTTTTTTACCTCACAACTTTCTCCCAATGTCACAAAAAAATTTCTATGACCTTCTTCAACATTCTTTTAATTTCTATTTCAGTAACAGAAAGAGTGTGGGAAAATACTGAACTAGGTAACTCTGCTCTAGAATATACATAAATCTTCATACTCCCCAGGCAAACAAGAAGACTCCTCAACTTTCTTTTCTTTCTAGCTAATACATTTTATCCCTTGATAGGAGTTTCTCTAGTAAACTCTGCCATATTGCCATCTAGTTGTGCCAAAGATCATGAAGTATTTTCTTCATAACACTGCATAAATTAACTGAGTAGGGTTCTCTGGAACTCCTATTCTTTTTAAACCATGAACTATAACTTTAAGAGCTGAAATTAATTTTGTCAGAAATTTTTCAATGTAATATTCGGTTTGGAAGCCAGAATTCTAACTAGATCCTTTTGAATTCAGATACTTTTATCAGAACATTTGTGGCTGCTGATCATAACTAGAATGGCTTTTTAAAACATATGATTACTAACAGTATCTAAAATCATATTTACTTTTCCACCTAAAAAAATTTTATTTTTGCATAACATAAAACTTTCCTAAATAGAGAAGCACTCATCATTGATTGAAAAAATTAAGTAGATTTTTCTGAATAGCAAAAAAGGTAGCTATTTCCGATTCATCTAATTTCCGATTCTTCTAATCTTTTAGGATAATTTGTTAACAAATTACTAACCGCAAGTCTGTAATTATACTCTAAAAGAAGCCCTCCTCCAACAATTCTTCCTTTACTGGCATAAAAATTCATTTGAAAGTTGACATGTAGCTTCAGGAATACAAGAGATTCATAAAAGATAAAATTGTTTCTATAAGTTGTAATCAGAGGAATAAATCTGTATCTTTAGCTGCATTTTTAATATTGCTGATTGTACCACTCCATTACACCTTGCTTGAATTGTAGCCATTAATTCTTAAAATATTTATTCTTCACACCAAATCACTTATATTCCTTAGTCTGTATCACTATACTTAGTACAGGGAGGACCTCAATAATCCTTTGTTAAACACATTGAGGGAGATAAGAATGAGAAAAAAAAAGGTTAAAATCAATACTGAGTTTTAGTTATCTTTAGCTAAATTATTAATCTTGAAAACTATTTTATTCCTGACAACTAGCTCTCTATAGATCATTCATTCAATACATATTTATTGAGCATCTACTATATAAAAGACACTGGGACAGATGTTGATGATAAAGCAATTAACCAGACTGTCTGATCTCTACTATCTCATAGATTATGATCCAAGAGGAGACTCAGACAACTGAGCATTTAATCTCACAATTTATTATTTTGTTACAATTATAACATGTTCTCTGAAGGTGAAGTGCAAAGTGCTGAAAGTGGGGTATGATCAGGTTTAGGAAGTTAGAGAATTCTTCCCTAAAAAAAAAAATTTAAAGTCAACAATGCATAGTAAGATAGAGCAGGGTCTGCAGCCACAGTGTGAATTGTACTATGTCACTCCCTTAGAATAAAATCCACATTCTTTAATGTGGCACACACAAGGCCATTCAAAACTCCTCTTGGCTACTTCTCCAGTTCTATTTTATACTGCTTTTCCCTCTCTCAAAACGATGCTGCTAGCATATTCAACCATGTTTCCTTTCTTTAAATCACTGTGCTCTCTTGCTTAAGGATTTGTGATTATGTCTGAAAAACTTGTGCCTTTCTACCTCTTGCCTGACTAAGTCCTACCCAACCTTCAGATCTCCAATTAGATGTTACTTCTCCTAAGGAGCTTTCCCTAACCTCTGTGATTGGGGTAGATGCTTCCTCTACTATTTCACAGCACCTGGTGTTTTTTACACCAACACTTTTAACTCACAATATTGGAATTTCCTGTTTACTTTTCCCTATCTCCCGCTAGGCTACACATTTCATGAGGGCAAATCTGTTGTTTTCACTATTGACTGGCATTTGGTTCCTGACTTACTCAGAAGGTGCATCCCAGTAATTTTATGCACTTCAACATGACAGGACTCTCTTTTAAGGCAAACAAATTTTAGACCAAACTTCTAACATTATAAAAGGATTGCATTATGTATATTTAATGACTGACTGAAGGGGGTCAGAAATAAAAACCTTAAAAAGAGAGAGAACATTGATACCACTGATGGTGAAGTTAAAAAGAACAGAAACTTTTGGAAAGTGAATCTTAATTGTTTTTCTTTTTAAGTGTATTTCATTTATGTATACTCCATCCCTATCTAAAATTATTTAAATTTATTTAGGATAACTACTGTCTTTTTTAGATTTCTTGTATTCCAGTTCTTAGGCATCTAAATTGAGACATCCTATATTCAGTAGAGGAAAGGTAATAGAAGGTAGAAAAACAAATGACTTTAGATGAAATAATGTGAAAAAGACATTTAAATCTATACATAAAATTGGCATATTAAAATCCTTTAAGAAATAAAAGAACTGTGCTAGCTTTAACAGTAAATTTAACTTATACACAGAGCCAATCATTACCATGTTATAGATTCATTTAAATTAAACAGCAAGATCAATTTTCTTATTATTAAATGTTTGGTTTTTTTAAATTAAAAATATTTAAAAGACATCAAAGCTATAACTAATATTAAACAGACAAGAATTTGCTCAGCATTACATTTGAACAAATGTTAAACTCTGATTTTATTAATTCCATATCTTTTGCTTCAAAAAAATAAATTTTTACAAATTCCACTAAAGGTCATATCCTCTGCTCTCTTCCATGAGTATGCTCAAAGAAAACTGTTATCTTAAAGTTGTTATGCACTTTTCATATTTTACTACATACATCCATAATTTTTATATTAAAAAAATGTGTTCTTAAGATGTTAAAGCCCTCCACATTTTAAAAATATAACCATATGTTTTCATTAAAGTGAGATTAACTAGAAAAAGAATAAGACAGGGCTTTAGTGTCTTTGAATTAAAAAATTTAATTTGAATGAACAGAAATAGCATCCGCTTTCTGACTTATAATCACAAAACATGAGTTGTAAATGTTTAACTCATTCCTGATATGTTATTTTTAAATGACTTTACTGAGGTATAATTGATACACACAAAAAAATGCACATATTTAATGTATGAGATTTGATGAGTTTGGACATATGCATACACCATGAATGAAATCATCACCACAATCAAGATAACAGACAATAATATTTTAATTTTTATGATTATAATATATACTCAATTAGATTTAACAGAAAATTTCTAAAACTGTAGCTAGATAAATAATATTTCTATGAGTGTTGAATGTTTATAAAGCTAGTATTTTAACATAATAGCCATCAGCATTTCTCCCCTAAAGACAGCTTGATTTTCAGAAAAATGTTGAAGTGTCATGATCATATTTTAAGCAAATATATCAAAGTAAAACAATTCATAAGGCATTTAGAAGCACAAAGTATTATAAATGCAATGGGAAGGAGATAAACATTCAAGAGAAAAACAATGGTATTTCAGTCAACAATAATTAATGTGCTCCTTCTATGAGTCAGGAACTCTGCAGAGAGAGGTTAAAAAGGTAGACTTGTACATTATAGCGTTATGGGGAAACACACAAGCATTAGGGAGAAGAGAATGGTGTGTAAGGGGTTAGAGAATGATGAATTCAGAAGGTTATTTTAGATAGTTTGGGTTATATTTCACAGCAAATTGGCTATGGTGCTGATGTCACAGGTGTACATAAGACATCAAATTGTACACTTAAACATTTACAGTTTATTTTGTTTCAAATATATCTCAATAAAATGGTTAAAAACAAAGACTGAGAAAAAATACAAGTTTAAAGGCAAATTCAAGGAATAGGAAGAAGGCCAGTACTGGCCAGAGGGAGCGGTAGGTGATGGGGCTGGAGAGGTAGGCTGGCCCTGTTTACATAGAACCTTTCAGGACACATATTTAGTCCTTTGAATTTTGCTCTAAAAGTGAAAGGATGCTATTAGAGGTTTCTAGCAAAACAGTGATATGATATAATTTTAAAGGATCACTGTGGGTATTGTTGAGAGAATAAGGCAACAAGTAGAAAGAAGTGAGACCAATTATAAGGCTATTGCTAGGCCGGGACTAAGAGGGCAGTGGGGAAGATGTTAGGAAATGTTCACATTGAAGTTATATTTAAATGGTAGAGAGGCACCAAGTCTGACTCTTATGTTTGTTGCCTGAGCAATTGGATAGATTATGGCTCCAATTAACTGACACTAGGAAAATTCGGGAAGAGGGTTTTATTTTGTTTTATTTTTGCTGTGTGAGAAAAATCAATAACTCCTTCTTGGACAGAGTGTTTTGAATTCCCATTAGACATCTAAGTGGTGACAGCAAATAGAGAGTCAGATTCAAAAGCCTGGAGTTCAGAGGGAACATTAGAGAAAAAGACATAATTTTTAAAAACACTACTTAATTAATGTCATTTAAGCCACCAACTAGATGGGATCACCTGTTATTACTGACAGAGAAAAGACCAGGAAAGTAGAAAAAAAAACACATGGAGTACAAACACCCAGAAGTCAAGTAAAGATAGTCTTTATAAGCTAAAGGAGAGGTACAGTGACCAACTTTGTCAAATATTCCTGAGAGGATGATTAAAATTCAAATTAAACAAAAGATTTGGCAACATGGAGTTAATGATTTTAAGGGCTGATAAGGACAGTTTCAGTGGAGAAAGTCTGTGAGAAGAAAGATCATGAGAATATGAGCCTCCCTGCCCCCCCAAAATTGGACACGCTACAGACTACAGAGAAGGTGACGGAGTGAATCATGCATGCCCTATTGTCAAAGAAAGATTGTTTTAAACATGGAAGATATTACAGAACATTTGGGGGAGTGTTTAAGCACATGGAGATCAATGATGTAAGAGAGAATGGTATTTGTAAAAGCGAAATTCTTGAGTATAGAGAACCCTATAGATTCTCTAATATGAAGTCTTAGTTATATAAATTAATTCCTTCCTTCTTTCTTTCTTCCCTTCTATTTTTCCTTCTCTCCCTTCCTACTTTCCCGCTTCCTTCTTTCCTAGAAAATGCAGTCATCAAAATGGATCAGGACTTTGCAAGGCATCTGTCAAGTTTCTGTGGTGTCCTGTGCACGATGCAGACAAGCTGATTCAATCACAAGGACAATTAATTGATTACTACGAATTTAGTGGCCATGCCCAAAAGGTACTAATTTAAAAGTGGATTAACAGATTGTTTTTGTTGTTAAAAAATGTAACCATAACATAATACTCTGTTCAGTCCTGTATACCACTTTCATCAATAATTTCTACAAATATACTAAGGGCACACTTAGCACATTTATGAATAATACAAAACTTAGGAAGACAGACTTTAGCTCAGTATAAGAAAGACTTTACTGGCATTTAGAATTATCCAGAGATGGATCGGGCATCCTCAGTAATTAATAAGCTAATTATTTATGGGAGTGTGCAAGCACAAATGAGTTACTTACAGACACCAGATGGAATGGCGGAAGCTTACATTATATCTAGACCAACTCCCACATTTTATGATTGAAGAAATATATGCCCAGAGGCACACAGGAGTTGCTCTAGGTCAAGCATAAATTCAGCAGCAGAATCAACATTCATGACTCCCATCCAGAGTTACCTATTAAGAAAGTTGCGGTTTAAGGCCACAATGTAATAACTGTAATAGTTACATAACTGTTGAGTTACAGAGTTCACTGAGATTGGTCATGTTGTTTGACTTCATTCATTCATTTACATAAAAAACATATATTATGCACCTTTAACATAAAAAGCACTGTGAAGGCTTCTTAAGATGTAATATTTAGAATATATTAAAGTTACTCCATCTTTAGTTTCAATGTTATAAATTAATTAACATAGAAAGTACAGTATTATGATCAGTTGCCTCATATCCTGTCTGGAAAGGGGTAAAATATAAATTTAGTAAGTTAAATTCAAATATATACTGTTATTTTTACTACATACATACATATGTTGTAGAGTTTAATATCTCAGATATGGATATTAGCCATTTCCAAATGCCAAAGAGAGGGAGATAGCAGAAAAGAATGAAAACCAATCAAATAAGTATTAAAATATATTTATGAAACAATTCATATTACATTTTTCTTTACCCCAGAATTTTTCACTGGCACCTGAATTTGAAAACTAATTCAAAGGTTATACATCTAGTGGACTAGCTTAAGATATTAAAATAAGTTATTGGGTTTTTTTCTTAATTATCTGAGAGATGTACCCATATAATCCTCATCCACACTAACTATATTAGTTTAAAAATTAATTCTTTAGAAGTTAACATGACACTTAGCTCTGTCCTGAAAAATCTCTCCAAACTCTTTACTTTTTTAAGATAACGACAGAACAAAAACAACCAGTTAAAAGAACATGAAAAATATCGTATCTGCCATCAAAAGTCTGTCTACACCTCTCTATATCTACTGCTGAAACCTTAGACTACATTGCTTACTAATTGAATCAATATAAAGCAAGAGAAACCTATGACCCCTGTTCTTTATCTTGCTCAGTTGCTTCAATTACTTTACAAATCTCTGAAAATTTTATTTCTGGCTCATAGTAGATTAACGTCAACAAAACCATTCCCTTAAAACCAGATTAAGATGATCCCTTCATGTCACAGTGCCTCCAAATAAACTCAAATAGCCTTTGCTTTCAAAGTCATCAACAGTTTACAATAAGAACACAGAAAAGAAGTGTTTTCTTCATTGTAAAACTTTAAAAAGATTTCAAATATTTACTTACTTATCTTTCTTTACAACACTTTCTCATATCCAGCTCACCCTCTGCCCCAGCTGCTCCCAGATTCCACTGAACTTCATGAACTCTCAGTTAAGAATAGACAGATATTGTTACCTCAGAATATGAAATAAAAACTGCTAAAATATGAATATAAAAAATGAAGAAATATAATTTTACTATACTTACTGACCTCAGATAAGAACTAATAATAAGCTAAGTAAGCAAAATATGAGAAATATGCAACATAAAATTGAATCATATAAAAATAGCCGTTCAAGTCAGTGTTTCACTGTACCACATCCCATTGATAATAGGGCATGGCAAATCTCTGGTGAAATATCTGAAACATTTTGAAAAATTCTGTGGTAATTCAGTTTTATTCCCTTATTGATAGGAAAAAGATAGAAACTGTTAAATAAATAAATAAGACTATACTAGCCTTTGGAGTAAAATTATATATAACATGTGATATAGATTCATAGAAGAGATAGTTAAAAAAACTTAACCTACTTGGTTGAATGGTACTGAACTTTGACATTTTCCCAGGATTGTATATACTCAGCATATATTATAAATTATTTTGTTAAATTACACCAAATATATGACTTCAGGGAGAGACTACTGGCTATCTTAAAATCAGCAATAAAATAACCAATAATTACAGAAAATCAGAAACATGAAGTATCCCTGAATCTCTTCTAGAATCTGACATCTTTTACTAAATACTGAAAACACTAAAGAGTATAAATGCAAACAAAAGATGCATACAAAAGATGCAATATCAATGCAAATAGACAGAAATGCAAAAATGCAAAAAGACAGAAAACACAAGGCAATTATAGAACAAGAATGAAATATCAAAATAATGTTTTTGCTTGTTATCAACAATAGATAAAAGTTTAGAAATAGATGCAAGACCCAGGAGCTAATAAATCTGATTTGCAACTTTTCCATCATCGTAATGTACAGATAATCTGGATAATCAAAAGAAATAAAAATAAACATTTTTCAGTGGGGTATATAATAAATAACACCAATAACAGTCCCTTAAACATAATGGGTGAACAATAAATATTACTAAAGAAGTAAAGTAAATTATTTAACTGGTCAGTCTTAAAATATATGCATTCAAGGTATCTATAGCAAACTTTTCTAAACATATTTCTAAAAGTGCTAAATATATTTTAATGAATGATACATAATGTAAATCAGACATGCACATTATTTACAATTGTCTTTTATAAAAATTTTTTTTGCAGATCCTTTTATTATCACCTTCCTTGACATTTTATCAAAAATAGGACAAGTGGCAGGAAGTCATCTTTTATAAATCCAACTTAGGGGCCTACTTTTGTCCATGAATATCTCCATTTCCTTAGTACCAAGTTCCCTCCACCTTTGCTGCCTACCACTCCCAACAGGATTCCAGGAATCATTTATCTGAAAGCTCAGTGTCTTGCAAACTTAGACCTGATAATCTTATCCTTGTAGAACTTGTGTCCTTTCTCATAACCTCCATCCTTCCCCATGTCCTAGTTTCTCCTATTTACTTCCAGTGACCCAAATTCTGCTCTACTTTTCTGTACTATAAACTTTCTAGAGAAAAAGGTGTCTTGAAAACGCTTTAATTCCTAACTCAACAGTTGTCCTAAGCCAACTACTGTAGATTTTGCTGCTGCTGCTATGTAGTCTTATGGACCACAAGAAGCAACATAGAAAATTAAGACAAAGAACAAATGATGTAACTGGAAATTGTAGACAAAGGTGCAAAAACAAAGATATTCTGAAAAAAGGGTATGACAGGGCACATGGCATGTCAGGATGTCACAACTGGGATGATACAAGTTCCCTCATTGGCAGTGTTCAAGATACTCAATAGGTAAATACATGAAATAAGAGGGTCTTGATGTACTGTGGAACAGGTGTGAGAGCATGAGGAATAGGGTTCCAAAGTAAAGAAACTGAGAAACAGGGAAGACAGAAGCCTGGACTTCAGTAAAACTTAACCAAAGATGGCTGACACTTGAGCCACTTCACATACAGTGCTGGTCTCAGAACAGAGCGGAAATCTGAGACTGCAAGATCTACAGAAATAAAAGTAAAAACAAAAAGAGAGGGAGAGAGAGAGAGAAAGTAGGGGAACTGGAAGTTATCTTGCCTGCTTCCTCTCTCTCCTGCAGCTATGCGTAGCAATTTCTTGGTAAATTAATCTGGGTAATTTGTTATCTTTAAAAAGTAAAAGAAAGGAAAGAAAAATAATATTTTTGGTATTTCACTGGGTTTCTCAGTGATTTCTCAATATGATCTGTACTCAGCAGAGCTTATAAAATGTAATTTTATAAAATGTTAATTTTGAGTTTTGAACTGCTAATCTTTATAGATTAGAATGACAACAAAGTTATTCTAATTTAAAAATCTTAAAATATGAGAGTATGATTTGTAGGTAATCTATGATAAAATTCATTACTCATGTAGCCTAAAAATTTACTATTTAAAAAGATCCATAGATAGTAAATTAAAATCAAATTCTCTTCTCTAGTATCTGTACAGATTGTCACTCTTGGTGATTCCTATCATAGTTAAGAAAAACCTGATAAGCATAATTAATAGTCTTTCCTACATGCTACAAGTTTTTTTGCAAGTGACAAAACACACTGAGCTATTTCATTTCAAGTACGTTTATCATTCTAGAATCCAGTGCCACAGAACTGTGAAATACCTAGTTTGGTTTAGATAACATTAATAACTTTAATTTTGTGTTTATTTTCTTTGCAGAGAGATATAATAATATTTCATATGATTTTTAAATCTTTATTTTCACATTTAATTAGATGAATTCAGGATTCTGGATGATTAAGCCAAGTGCCGTGGACTGAGTAACTGCATGCTCAGACTAATAATTCTGAACATTAAAGTTACAATTTAAAAAAAAGTCAAACACGGGGGGAACATTCTATATCACATGTAAAATAGTTTTCAAAGAATTTTAAAACAAAATATTCCTATAAAATTATTCACAGAACAGGAAAGATCTTAAGGCCTTGAAGTTCTTATAGATGCAAGTCACCATAAAACATCTATGATTCAGTGAAACTCTATTTGAAGTATCATAAATATTAATGTACTTTGAATTCTAAAGCCATTTTTCTTTGTTCTCTTAGAAATAGTTAATAACTAGGCAATTAACATCTTCAAGCGTTTTCCACTCCCTAGGCAAGGTTCTCATGAATGGTAAAACTAGGAAAGAATGTTGTTGGTTTTATGGTTTGTGGTATGTATTTGCTTTTCAATACATACAGTGCTATCAGCATAAACAAGAACATTAGTTTTAAAGCTCTTTTGTCAGTGTTATTGTCTGTTTACAATGTTAATTTGACAGGTAAAATATTTTCGTTTTCATTTCTGTAAGAGTTATTTTATTTGGCAGGAGCTTCATGCATATCATCATCCTGTACATCAAATTTAGAAGTATTACCGCTGCTGGAATCCTGGCAAATACCTAAAAATTTCTGCTGTACCTTTTGAACAGGCTGTCAAAGAGGGTTCCATAGAATATCTGAGTCAAAGGAGTTTATTGTTATTAATGCAGGGGGGAACGGGAGTGAACTTCTACAACTCTCACCCTTGCTCCCTTTGCACTAGCCATGCTGGCTCTCATGTTTTCACTCATACTTGTCAACCATCCAAGCTTGAAAGATTTTACACTAGATGACAGCTCTCCCAAGAACACTCTTCTCTCTGCTACTCACATGGCTCATAATCCTTTTTTTTTTCCTTTAAGGTTTGCTCAAATATTACTTTATCAGTGAGATCTCGCCCAACTCCAGCACCATTTCACCATCAGTCTGTCACTCTTTTCTCATTACTTTATTTCATCTTGGCGCTTGTCACCACTTTACATTGTAGTAACATACATGTAATAATTTTCTTTCTCTCTCTGTTAAAATGTAAGCACTCTGTAAAACAGAAGCTTTGTCTGTTTTGTCCATGTCTAGGTCCCCCGTGTTTAAAATATATCTGGCACAGAGCAGATGCTCAATATACACTTGTTGAGTTAATGGACAGAATTAGTATATGTGGTAGCAATTTCCAATAATCCACTGCTGCCCGACATCCAGGTAAGTCCTGTCAATGAGACACTGGTGGGAGATTAGAAGCAGGAGGAGAAAGGGCATTTTTTTCCCCTATTCTATCAATACTATGGCTCTGGCCGCTGAGGCAGGGGTAGTTCAGCAGCGTCAGCCATAGAGCCTCACTGGCTCTGGCTCCAGGCAATGCAGAATCAGCAACCGAGTTGTGGACTCCAGCCATGGCAGAGAGGAGTCCAAGAGCTTCAGCCAACTGTGGGCCACAAGACTCTTAGCATTCGTAGGTGTGGGACTCCTGGCTTGCTGAAAAATGGAGTCAGTAGTTTCAAGAGCAGGAGTGGCCATAGCAGCCCTCCAAAATGGGGCTCTGGGTAATTATTTTTGGCCCTCCAGTCCAAGGGGTAAGAGTAGTTTCCTGCAGTTACTGATATTTTCATATATGTACTTTCCCCCTTTTACTCCTCCAGTCCTTCTAACACATTTGTAAACAATTTCTGTTTTAATTCCTTTGTTTGAATTAACTAGGGAAGGTTTTTGTTTTCCTACGAGACAAGACTGATCACACTGCTTTAAAAATAACTTTCTAAATTAGCACAGCATTGTAAATCAACTATACTTCAATTTAAAAATTATAAATAAATAAAAATAAATAAATAACTTTCTGACAAATACCTGCTCAGTTTAACAGCAAGTGTGTCCATCCTTCCCAATACAGCAATCCCACACAATGCTAAATAATTCCAAGAGGTATCCACTGCCCTAGTCCTTTCCATGGTCTTTTCCCATCTTTTCATTGTCTTTCAATATAATCCTCTGATATGTAAAATTAGTAATAAGTTTTGTGACACTGGCAAAATCATCCCACTCTGTAGTAAGCCACAGTGATGTCTTTAAGTCCTTGTATGTTACTTGTAAGCACAATAGATAAAAAGTACTTGCCAGGACAATTTCCAACCTTCCTCTTGGTACTATGTAGCATGCAGATTTAAGAGATGTTTGGCAGAAATGACACATTAATGCATATCAGTGAAGATGATTGAATATTCAAATACCTTATAATACCACTATTCCTATGACTTGTTGGAAATTGATCAGTAATCACTTTAACACTCTTGAAAATGATAATTATACTTGTAGACTCTAAGCCAGAAAATGAAGCCTGTATCCTCATTTTTCTCCTTGTCAATAGAAATTTTGAAACACATCCCCCTCTACTTTTATTCCCCTAAGGATCAAGACACCATTCTCATCCATCTGGCGACACAGAAAGCTTTTGCTGTTCCTTCAATGTGAGTTTAAGTTATAAATCATGTGGTTTTATTTTTATTCTGTTATGACAACCAAAATTTTAATAATTCTGTCCCTTTTCAGAAGTCCAAGCATTTTCCTTGTTTATTACAAAGGTGGAAAAAGGAATGTGAATATCATCTGTAATTCAACTACTTTTTAATAAAATGATATATAGTAAAAAAAATAAAAATCATCTTTTCCCAGAGTCCTCTCAATCCAATCCTGAATCCAGTAAGTAATTGAATTACCACAGTATAATCAACTAGATGTCACTCACCAAATATTTTTCTATGACTGTATGTATATTATGCATACATATATATGTATATATATATATACATATGTATATATATGGCCAATAATTTGGTAGGTATTTTGTTGTTGTTGTTGTTGTTGTTGTTTTTGCGGTACGCGGGCCTCTCACTGTTGTGGCCTCTCCCGTTGTGGAGCACAGGCTCCGGACGTGCAGGCTCAGCGGCCATGGCTCATGGGCCTAGCCGCTCTGCGGCATGTGGGATCTTCCCGGACTGGGGCACGAACCTGTGTCCCCTGCATCGGCAGGCGGACTCTCAACCACTGCGCCACCAGGGAAGCCCTGGTAGGTATTGTTTTAAGGTTAAAAATAAAGTTGTGTTATGCATGTAGTTCTGAAATAGCTGTTTTCATTTAGCTATATATAAACATCATGGCTATCCTCATAAGCCTGTACATATATAGCTACCTATTTTTTTCCTTTGACAGCCAGTATATGTGCTGTTTCCTCATTAGCATACTCAAATATTTAAGTCTGTTGCAAGTTCCATGAATATATTTGGTTTAACCTAAGGAGCCCATAGTAGAGAGTTTCAGTATCTTCTGGCTGATGGGAGTCTCATGAATTGATAAAAACTGTATTGTCTTACTGCAGGCCTCATTCTCCACAAGTTCCAGCCTCTCCTAACATGCTCCCTCTAGGCATTAAATGTCACAATTTATGCAAACAGAAATGATATTAGTTCTTTTCTACTTGCAGACAAATGTGTAGTTAGAATCAACACTGATCACCACTTCCTATTTAGCCAGGCAGTCAAGTTTATTGTCAATCTGTGGCCTGTTACATTAATGCATTTTTCAATCAAAGACTCAAAAAGTGGAAATCCATGGATATTCCAGTTTTTCATTTTGTTCACACAACACTGTAGGTTTTGCATAATAGCTACAGGACTCTGTAATGATGCCATTAATCACTTGTTCTTTCAAATGTTTCCTTATGTCCTCCCTCTCATAATGAGTAATTCTTTCAAATCAGTCTTTGAAGGGCCGTGACTGACAGAGATGAATAGGATGCTTAATCGCACTGGCATATGCCAGAGCCTATTCCTGTGGTAAAAATACTCTGTGTAAACCTTCATATTCTGCTAAATTCTGTAGATAATAATGAATTTCTAAAACCAAACATCACTTTCCATGCTCGCAATCACAGCCATATTCTCTGTACATCAGAAGCCCCTTCTCTTTCCTTCTCTATTTCCTATATTCTTATGTTCACTGTATTCACTATCTTCTTCCTTCTTTCTCTATTTTGATTTCCTTTGCTTTTTCTTATAACTGAACACTGAAAAACATAGCCCTGAAACATATATCTTTCCACATAGCATCTGTTATAAATGAGACTCAACAGATGAACTTATACAACTGAATTTGCAATTATTTTAAATTAAGGATCCTAAAAAGAAAATTCTGATCCTTTTCCCCAAAAAAGGTATCATCAAGATTAACGGCGCTTTTTTGTAGAGAAAACATAAGTCTCCTTTCAGAATATTTTCAATAATACTCTGATGATAGTCAATACCATTTAATTTCATTTGCAGTAATCCAAGCACCTGAGATTAAAAGGACATGTGTACAAAATAATATTTAACTTGTTATCTGTGAGATTTTAACTTAAACAGATAGTAGCCTTTACATTTTCTTCCAAATTACGTATGTAATTTCTTCCGTCTGTGGGATTATGCAAAACAGATAACACCAATTTTCAGTCAACTCACTGAATTATCTTCCCCCTCCTTAGTTCAGTGACTATGAAACATTAACCATGACTGAAAGAAGCTATATCTGTTTATTACTTTTTTCTGTGTTGAGGCATGTGAGGGATACAATTATTCCAACTACCAATAAAAATATCAGTAAATCTATAAATAGCCAGAAGTATTTAATGCCCTATTTATACTTATTGTCCCAGAGTAATTATTAATAATGCTCACTTCATTTTCAAAAGGAACCATCTCGGATAATAATTTACTTTAATTGCCATTGATTCACAGTTCAGGATAGACCAAAGCCTGACAGAGAGAAGCACCAGTAAGACCACTAAGTTAACAGAAAATGATTACATGTTTCCATCATTTCAGAAACACTTCAAGATCTATATAAGGGCTGTTGAAGGTCATATCTAAATTGTGAAATAAGATTACTTCCTGAAATTGGAAAAATATGCAAATTTCCCAAATTCCTTTGTTTCCATTATTCTCTGTGTTGTATTTAACATCATTTCTTTGGATTTCACTAAAGATGGCAACCTCCAGGACAACAGGACCACTGCTTATAATGAAATACTAAAAGACAGAAGACACAATTATTTTACCAGCATATAACTATCAAATATTTTCACTAATGCATATGTGGTTTACTCTCCTTAGCTTTCCAACTACTCCTTGATGAGTACATACTTGATGATGTACTCAGAACATCAGACGTTAACCTTGAAGAAAGAAACAGACACTGTGCAACAATATTGACTTCATGTTGAATCAGCCCACATATTTTACTGTCATATTGCTCTATTTTAAATCATGAGTATACCTTTTACAGCACTATGAAAATTAATACGCTGACATGCAGTGGGTTGAATAGTGACCCCCCAAACTTCATGTCCATCTAGAAACTGTAAAAGTGACCTTATTTGAAATAGATGTAATCAAGTTAAGATAAGGTCATAATGAATTAGGGTACACCCTAAATCCAATGACTGGTGTCCTTTTCAGGAAGCCATGTGAAGACACAGATACACACAGAGAGAAGACAGCCACTTGAAGATGGAGGCAGTAATGGAGTGATACAGCTAAGGATGTAAGGATTGCTGGCAAACACCAGAAGTTTGGAAGATGCAAAGAAGGACTCTTTCCTAGAGTCTTCAGAGGGAGCTTGACACTGCCAGTGCCTTGATTTCAGACTTCTGACCTCCAGAATTATGAGAGAATAAACTACTATTGTTTTAAGCCACCAGTTTGTGAAAATTTATCACAGCAGCCCTAGGAAACTAGTACATGATATAGTATATATCATGATATGGTATATAATATTATATATAATAATTCTTGATTGGGCTGTAGTTTTAACTAGTTGGTTACTGAAATTATCTACAAATTACATTTTCTTACATGTATACATAAAGAATCACTGGTCATACAAATTATTTAAGTAATTTATGAATGGGAAAACACTGGGAATAGAAAAATCCTTTGCAACTTTGAGTGATTACTCTGACTCCCCAAATTAGATAAGTGGTGGTAAAAAGGAGGAGGAGATGAAGAAAGCAGGAAGGTATTGCTGAGGTTAAACTATCCTTCTATATTGTTTTCAATATTAATCTCTGTCTTATCCTTAGCATGGCTCCCAATAAAATATTGATATTTGTCACATTATAAATATTAAATAACTATGTAGGCAGAGTTCATTACTTTAGTATTAAAAACAGTTTGGACAATGATTATAAAACAATATCTAAAAGCTGCCCTTTGTTTCTAGGCATTGCCCTAGTTAAGGGTTAAATTTCAATTATGTATCATTACTTTCAATAGATGTTTTCCTTCTTTAATAATATTACTTCAAATATTAGTTTCAATATATGTTTTCATTCTTTAGTAATATTTACTTCAAAACAGGTAACTGTAGCAATATTAATTTCTTAAAACCCAAGTAATATAAAACCTTATAAAATCAATAGTTTTCATTCATTTTTAGATTTTGAAGTCTTAAGGTCTTAGAATTAAAAAAATTATGAATTGAGGGACAAGCTATTTTTGCCTTGAGAACATTCTGGCACTAAGCGGCAGCACTGGCTGGTTCACCATTGAAAACAAAAATGAGTTCATCCACACTACATTTTGCATGAGCAAAGGGAGAAATTACCAAATCATATAAATTGAGAGGCCAAAACTTGCTGTGGAGATTTATATAACATCATTCACATTGTCAATCAGCGCATTCACAAAATATTTATGAATTCTGGAACTCATTTGGAAAAATTCCAACATAAAGGAAGTCACTGAGCTACACTTTAATTTTAGTTAGCACCCTCCCCCCTTTATTTTGATGTTCTCTCTAATATATGCAGCTACTTTAGAATTTCTGATTATATTTGTTAACATCTGCTCAAAGACAAATGACACATTTCTGCAGAATGCATATATATAGGTGTGTATTTATGTATATACGTGTGTGTGTCTGTATTTTTTATATATTTTAAATCCTAGATTTAAATCCTAGATTCATTCTCTTATTTGAAAGACTTTTTTAATTGCATTGAAATATTTGGTATACATTGCTACCTAATTATGGGGGAGATGAAGACTAAGTTAAACATCACATTTATGAGCACAACAGGTTTTTTTTGCTAAAATAAAGTCAATCCACTTTAAGAACCTATTTTGCTTACTATGGTACATTAGTTCAAAATACTAATTGCATGGAATTGAGAGTACAAAACCTATTTAACATTTAATGCTGACCTATGCTTTTTGAAAGCTTGACTGGTTAGTATAAATTATCTAAAATTTTCAGTCCATCTATCAACCATTAAAAATCCATATGGTCTATTTTTTATTCTCATCTTAATAACAAGGTGCAGTACTAATAACCGTCTGGGGTTAATATTTCCCAGATGTGATTCAGTTCATCCACTGCTCTAAACCAGTCATTAATTCTTTGAAAGTCTATTATGTCTTGATTGGTGTTGCTTAAATAGCTTATAAGCTCTTTTATAGTCTTTTTATTTCGTAGGTAAATATCTTTTCCACCCACCTTTCAACTTCAATTTTAGTGAGAAAATTGATAATGAGAAAATGAATGGATTCTCTAAAATACAAAAATGAGAGTAAACATATACACTTTTCTACCCGTACTCTAAACCAATCCTGAATAAGAAAAGGGTTCAATTTTCACAATCATTTAGTATTTTTGTCACATCTGATTATGCCCAAAGTTAATAACAAACTGTTCCAGCTCCAATGAGAGTTGCAAAATACAGCCTTTAACCAATATGTATGTAGAATAATTTGTTACTTGTACATCTATTTAGCTATCCAATCAACTTTTACTGAACATCTGTCATATGGTAGGCACTAACTCAAACTGACACACCCAATCCATTCCTCCAACAGTTTAAAATCTAGTAAGAGGGTTTCCCTGGTGGCGCAGTGGTTGAGAGTCCACCTGCCGATGCAGGGGACATGGGTTCATGCCCCGGTCCGGGAAAATCCCACATGCCGTGGAGCGGCTGGGCCCGTGAGCCATGGCCCTGAGCCTGCACGTCCAGAGCCTGTGCTCCGCAACGGGAGAGGCCACAACAGTGAGAAGTCCGTGTACCGCAAAAAAAAAAAAAAAAAAATCTAGTAAGAGACAGACATTTAAATATTGTGAGATAAACACTGTGATATGCACTGAGTTCCTGGTGTTCCCCCAAAAAGATTCTTAATTCAATCTTTGGCAGTATAAGTTTTCCCAGAAAAGACTGAAAATCGTCTTTGCCTTTACCAAAAAAAAAAAAAAAAGAGAAAGCCAGAGAAGGTGGGGGTTGGTAAGAGAACTTTCCAGATAAACTCAACAGCACTGTCTTATATCCAGAGATAAGAGGAAGCAAGTTACTAACACAGAAGAAATTATCAACACAAAAGTCTCTTTAGTAAAAGGTAGAAGGTAGAGTGGCTGAAGATAAAAATGGAGAGGCAGCTATGGGTCACAGGTTAAATGATATAGGTAAGGGAAGCAGGGGTTAGGTAGGGTAGAGACAGGATCAGATCCTCACCTTAGAAGATCAGTTCTGGCAACAAGATGAAGGATGGATTGGAAAGGTTGGTGGAAGGGGCCAGAGAAGACCCAAAGCAAGTGGATAATTTAAAACACAACCATGGTAATTTGGAGAAGAATGATGAGGAGCCAGATTGATGCACTGATGATAAAGAGTGATTTAAAAGAGCTTTAGGAGGTAGAATCAACAGGACTTGGTGACTTGTTATGGGGCATAAGAGTAAGTCAATCACTTAAAATACAAACAAATTTATAAAAATACTTGGCCTACTATATTTCATTTAGTTGTTAAGTATTTCACTAATAATCCTTTAGGGTTTCATGAGAGAATTTAACTTTGTATGTGCTTGCTTTGGATTGAGTATAGACTCTTTCATTTATGAATGAAATGGTTTATAAATATTTGAAATGACTATAGTTAAAATAATTAGAACTTTCTGATAAAACCAGAATCTTAGCTTAGACTATACAATTTGGGAGTTCATTTTAAAAGGACAACTGGAAACTCCTCTCGGAAGTAGAAGACAAAGTTAAAGTTTTGTAAGTAACAATGCAAAAAATAGAATAAAGACTATATTATGTAAATCAAGGGTAATAGCTTAAAGTAACCCATATCTTTAAAAATAGATATGTTTACGAGAAGACACCTTCAAGACTATACATTAAAGAACAGTGGAGATACTGGAAAACGAATAGCATACATACTTATTTTTCAGCTGCCCTGAGAATATAAGCTGATTACATATTCACAGATGTCAGTAAATACTTTCAATTCTGATTTCCTAATTCATTGTTATCTGCTTTTCTCTTACTTCTCTTCCTTACCACAGAATTAATTTCATCATTATCCAATACATGTTCTTGCAACCAGTGAAAAATAAGGCAGAAAGCCATTTACTTACTTACTTACTTGTAGGGTTTGCTATACAAGAAGGAATATTCTGAGATACGGCAGAGAGAAGTGTCACATCTCATAGTTGCTCAGGTATTAAATATTTAAAAATTTATGGGCTCTAATAAACTATGTATATTTATTCACCTGTTTCCCTGATTGCCCACATGCAGGGGAGATCATTTACCCATGCAAGATTTGATAAAAGAAGGCCTATAATATGGGGAGGGGGAAGGGTAAGCTGTGACAAAGTGAGAGAGTGGCATGGACATATATACACTACCATACGTAAAATAGATAACTAGTGGGAAGCAGCCGCATAGCACTAGCACAGGAAGATCAGCTCGGTGCTTTGTGACCACCTAGAGGGGTGGGATAGGGAGGGTGGGAGGGAGGGAGATGCAAGAGGGAAGAGATATGGGAACATATGTATACGTATAACTGATTCACTTTGTTATATAGCAGAAACTAACACACCATTGTAAAGCAATTATACTCCAATAAAGATGTTAAAAAAAAAAGAAGGCCTATAGCTCTGGATAATTCATGTTCCTGTATTATCCTCAAGGAATTCTAACTTCCATGGCTTTTCACGTTTTCTGGTCGAACTCAATAGAGTGCCATCTCCTATTTTTTCTCCTGTCGTCATTGTAGTCATCATCATCATCGTCATCATCATCAAGTTTACAATCTACCTTTACAATTTGGTAGCTCATGCAAACGGAATTTATTTTAAAAATATTAAAGATCTGCACCTGGAGATTTAGCAGTAACCTGGTCAGCTCTGGATGTACGGACTACCCCACTCTACATTTTCTCATGTTTTTATCTCTGCATGTGCTATGTTCTCCATTCTCTTACTACTGACTGGTTGCCCTTCAACTACTGTTTTGTCTTGTTTTGTTTCTGTTCTCTTAGAACTTTTACTTGCACATGATTCTGGTTAATCAGAGGCCCTCTGCTCTACTCCTTTTCCATGCATGAATCTTTTGGTGAATCTTTATGGCAGAAGTTTCTGATTGCCATTTCCATTCAGCTCTGAACTTAGAAATCCTAAATTCCTAAAAAGGAATGTGATTGCTTTAGCAATTTATGGAAATCATATGTGAGAGATGACAGGTAGCTGATTAGCCAATTAATTGGATGTCTTTCAGCCAGGTGTCTACCTTTGTCTCATTAACTTATGGTTGAAGGAATAGGGCATCTGGGCACTAACCATAGTGGAAATCCCTCAACAAGCCTCTTGGTCAATTTACTTAGAAGATGGTGTGAGAAGGACAAGCTCTAACATTTCTCTAATTGTGTTCTCTAATTTCTATAACATTTCTAATATACTTATTTCGACAAGGATGTTTTGGGTTTTGTGTTGGACTACTCTATATTTTACCCTTTAGCTTACAGTCAATAACAGACATGTATAAAGAATCATTTATTAAAAATGAAACACGAAAGAACAGATTCAGAAGAAATACACTAGAGGAATATTTCTTTAGTTCTTTTCTAAGAGAAAAAATATGTAAACAATCTAAACATGCACCAAATATTGTTATGCCACTAACTAAACAACTGTACTTAACAATTAACCATTCTTAGCTTTGGGGTATCCTTTGGTCTTCAAAGATGAATTAATCTTTTATTAGCACTTCTCAGTAACCACATATCTTTTGACACAAAATCTGGATCATTGTAATAACACTGTAACTAGATTAAGATTGCACTTGAGCGAATGTATAGATTATTTTACACTCTCCATAGCACCAATCACAATGTTGAAAATCAATCCATGTTACGCTGAGTCACTAACAATCCTGGTTTTGGGATTGAGATGACACTGGCTTTAGTACCAGCTAAATGTCACCACACACTTGGGCAGGTGATGTAACTTTTCTCAGGTTCAGCTTTTTCATTTGTAAAATGATGCTAATAATACTTACTTCACATAGGCATTATTAGGATTAAATGAAAAATATATAAAATGCTTAAGCACAGTTTTTATTGCAGACCCATGACATTAACAATTTGAATGTTTGGGGTTAGAAACTTACATTAAGTCTCCTGTGAAGCCAACATATGTGGAACTAAATTTCTATAAGCTCCTGGGAGTGTCATGGTCTACTACTCAAACTGCACACCATGGGCAACTCTGATGTCTCCCTTTATTGAAAGAAAAGCAGCAGTAATGTCATAATCAAAGGCATAAAAGCTTGATTCATTTTTTAGATTAAATGGACTTGAAAATAAAGCCAACTGCTACCAGTAGTGATTGAGGTGATGAGAAAGTGAAAAATTCAGACAGTTCATTGAATAAAAACAGAAGGTAGAGAAAATTAAGTACAATCATAATTTGTGAAACTCTTTAAGCAAATGTTTCAGCCACTTATATACTATACAATGTTGATAACAGTTGTAAATGTAAAAGAACCACTTTGAAATATGCCAGAGCACTCGGTTCTTCTTAACAAGGCCTGCCCTAAGGAAAAAGTACTTTACCAGAGCCCAACCTGCCTGCTGAGGTTTTGACAGAGCCTAACCTACTTGAGGAAAGGAAAATACCCAGCTCTATCCAGCTGTAGGCTTCCATGTAGGAGGAGGGAGATACCTAACTTCAACTCCCTCTAGCCATCCTGTCCATCCACCTAAGGGGGAAAAAGGAAATTGAGAAGCCCTGGTAAAGTTCACAGTCCAGGGGTACAGGCTCACCAAAAGCCTTAGACTTAATTATAGGACTATAAAACACTTTTTCTCCCCCCACAGCTTACCACTGTATTACTAAAGGCCTATTTACCTCAGTTCCTTTTACCCACACATCATGTCTACCTTCCAATTAAAAATTACAAGATGCAAAAAGCACTGTTTAAAGAGAAGAAGCATCAGAACCAGAGTCAGATATGTCAGGAATGTTGGAATTATCAGACCAGGGATTTTTTTAATTTGCTAAAGGCTTCAATGGATAACTTGGACAACATGTAAGAACACGTATGCAAAGAGATGGAAATCCTAAGAACAAATCAAAAAGTAATGCTAGAGATCAAGAACAATGTAATGGAAAATGAAGAATGCCTCTGATGGGCTCATTAACAGACTGGACATAACTAAGGCAAGGATCTCTGAGTTTGGGATAGGACAATAGAAACTTTCAAAACTGAAAAGCAATTTCTTTCAAATGTGAAACAATATGATTGAAATTAATATGACGGATATTTAGAAAATTACCACATATGTTGTGAAGTTTCTCAGAAGGAAAACTATCTAGATATCAGTTTTGAAAACAATAACTGACACATCTATTTTTAACAGAAATTATAACTAAACCTTATAAATATTTTCAGAATTCAAACACATACATGTATTTTTGGATAATTTCAATGTACTACAAAATGAATAAAAATGCAGCACTAAAATAAGCTACTATGATAAATTGGTTCTTACTATACGAAATACAGAAATTAACTATCAGTATTAGTAGGTATTCCATTCTCTATCATAAACACATTCTACCTTTGATTTTTCAACTTTGGAACAATGATATTAGGAAATAATGGGCTCTGACATATGGAATAAAGTAGCTTTCTACACAGTTTAATTGCAATATAAGCCTCTTTTATTATAAAAATCATTAGTTTTTTCATTATAAGAATCATTAATGACTGAATTGTTAGGTTCACTCATAACTTTTATTTAGGCATAAATGACTTGTATCCCTTTTTTCTATCTCAGGGTAAATTTCATAACACTAATTCACTATATTTAACAGGTAAGATCATATACCCTGTATGATCTTGCATTATTCAAACCCTAATGATCATCTAAGTCACAACATGCACGAAATACATATAATATACATTTGAAACCAATATTTGGCATCTGAGAAACAAAGTTTTCCAATCTCTGTCATAATCAATATAAAATGCAACTTAATATCCAATAGCACTTTTTCTTCCTACTAACGTTCATTTTTCTCTTAAACTTTTGTTAAAGCATACTTCACTGCTGAAAGGGAAGTTAGATTTTGAATACTGAAGTGCATATATCTGTGTCTGCTACAACTTTGCAACCTAGATCTGATCTACCGTACAGTAGCAACCAACAGAGGAGAATGGGGAAAAAAATCTGGAACAAGCAAATCTTTCATTTTCTTCCTAAAAATATTACTATAAAAGAAAATAATGATGAAAATATTTCAGTTGAGTTGATAGGGTGCTTAAAAATCAAGTTTTTTCATCAAGTATGTATAATTTTAGGAATAAATTAAATAATATTTTATGGACTTATTATGATTATGAAATACTATGCTTTAACTAACAGGTTTTATTCAGGTATAAGTACCTTTAAAAATCAGCATGTGGCTACCCAAATAAGTCACTTATCTTTTCAATTACAGTATTAAATAAAAAAGCCATATGGCTATTAAATTTTAAGAAGTATCAAATATAACTACTAAAGCTCAAAGGAAACAATATAAGTTTTTAATCATGGAATCCAATTTTTATATTATGAAAAGTCTTTTATTTTTCTGGTTAACAGCAATTACTTTTTATTAGTCAGAGTTAATACTGAGCCAAGATGCCCCAATATGACAACCCCCCACGGTTGTGTGGCACTGAATAGGGACTGATATGTAATGGGTATTAAGGATTTTGAATGTCACATTTAACTTACAGGCCCTCTTACTGTATTCTCTTTCATGTACAATGTTATATATTGGCTAAAAATAAATTGAATAAATAAAAATATCAAAGAAAAGAGTAAACATGAGAGTTAATGTGTCAAGAAAATTTATATAATTTTTTTCACACATTTTCAGATTATGAGAACAAACTCAGGAGATATATATTTTTTAATTGTTTCTTTTGTACAAAGTTATTGCCTGAGCCATGTCTTTCATGTTTCTTTTTTCTCATTAGCATTAAAATAGCATCAATTCTTAAAGATTAGCTGCTTCCTTCCCAGGAGATTTTCAAAACTGAAATATGTCCTTCAGTTTTGCACAGAGTAAGATTTAGTATTAACCAGTTATTAGTTACTAATAGCAAATAGAAAATCCAGGGCATATGCCTAAACTTAATGTTTGTGAAAACACTTTTACAGTATTCACACAACTTCTATAGTGCTATGCAAAAATTTTTATTGACACAGCATTCTTTCATTGATTATCATGGCACTCTGTTAGCTACTCCACGAGATCATCATAATTTTATTACCTTAGTGTAGTACATAGACAGATAAAGGATAGAAGGGAAACTTACAGGATAAAGTTCTTAACAGTTTCGAATTATGTAGATATAAAATTCTTAACATTAGACAGTGAGAGCACAGTGTTAAGAAGTATAACCACTGGTTCCCAAATTCACTGAAGTATTCATTCTTTTCTAAAACCAAGCTCCATACTCTATACAAATATAATTATTCAACTTCACTCTGTTCTCAACATATCAATAAGAACACCTATATTTTGAACATCCTTTGCTAACAATTTTCCAAGGTGTCTTTCATTTCCAAGGATTTATATTATTGTCTTAAACAAAAGAAAGCTTCAATAATTTTTGATTGTTTAAGCAAATCCAGAAAGTACTTTTACTTACAGGGGCTGAGATACACACTATGTAAATCAATTAAGACACTGAAATTCTAAGTCTCCTACAGTATGGCTTAGCCTATAATTGTAGCCTTATTTCCCACCACATCCCTTCTCTTCAGCCACACAAATTATTCTCAACGTCCCTAAAACTTAATGCATACATTTAAGAATTCGGTGCCTGTCTTCAAGCTATTCTCTCTTCCTAAAAGGTGCCTTCTACCCTCTCTTCCAGACCATATGTGATTCCTTAGATTATAAGAAAGAGCTGATGGGTCACATCCTACTACCAATCTTCCTCAAGCAGAATTCATCCTTCCCTTTATTATTCTTTCACAAAACATTACTCGAAACTACCTGAAGATACTCTCTTTGGCCTTATGATTGTGTAGACCTATTTCCAAACTGCAAAACAGTACATGGAACAAGAGAAATGTGTTACATTGAATTCTGGACATGACTTTTAAAAAAAGAAAGTGTATTTTTGATGTTGGCAAAAATGAGTTGAAAAGCAAGAAAATAAATATATTTTCTTTTAATTTTTGCAAGCCTAAAAAGTCATTTGCTCAAAACTATTCATCTATTTTCCATATTTGCTGACCAGAGGTGCTTATGTTATATTCAAATAACCAGTAATGGTTTTGTTTACAGGCACATCATGAATGCCTACTCCTGTAATTACATCAGCATGTTACTAAGGGTGGAATAGGTATTTTTAGTAAAAAAAAAAAAAATCAAAAATTAAAACCACTATGAATTAATTAACTAAAGCATATAGTTTATATGATTCATAATATAAATCATACATTATATGATTTCAAAACTATCTCTTAGTTCAATTCTTTATGGAAAGAAAATTTTATCAATTTGAAAGTTACTCCTAGGAAATACTTTATTCAGAGAAGCACCAAATATACTTTATATCATAAGATTGTCAAATATATCATCTATTGTCTTTTCTACCCATGACATATTTGTAAAAACAACTGAAGTAGTGTCTCTGAGAAAACGCAACTTTAGTTAAAATGGCCGTTCAAATTGGCATGGCTCAAAAAACCTGAGAACCTTAAAAAATTACACAATTTCAAATAGATTTAATTATAATTTTAATACACAGGTATAAATGGTAGTTTAAATGTTATACACTGGTTTACAGTTCCTATAGATTTTAAATTATTTAATCAATTATGATGTCTAGATGATTTTCATTCTTGCCATTTTTAGAAGATTGTTTTCAAAGTTTTTCTATCCTTACTAATTATTTCCTCACTTGTTTTAAACTACAAATAGCACTAAGTAAAGCTCTATTCCTGTCTGTAATCTATCCTCTTCATTAAAAGAGAAATTTAAGTTGTATGTTTTCTTTAAAATTTACTTATGTCATCTATCCATTTTATTGTTTCCCTTGGTTCACCTCTGTTTTATCTAATTCATGAAGCTTTATCCATATCTATTATAAAATATGTCCATGTGCTCCTATTTTCAAGTATGCCTACTGCTGACACTTGCCATATATGCATTATTATTTGGGGGGATAATCTAAAAGTCAAATAGCCTATTCCAAGGTAATTGAGTATTCAATTTACTTTTGAATGTCTGAATCCATGTGTTATTGTTCCCTCTGTAGTCTATACGTATTGCTCATTGCCCTTTATCTTTACATGGTAGAATCTTCAAAGAAATAAAAAGCACCTACTGTGAAATACATGTGAAGATTAAAATATGTTTGGCTTAGAAATTTTGCTGTATTATTTCCTCACTCTGTGACCATGAAGAAGTTATTTAATATACCTGAAGCTCAATTTTCACATCTTTCAATAAGGAAAATTTATACTTGATTTCTAGGACTCATGTGAGTAAAGTGCTTTGAACAAAGCCTAGCATATGGTAAATGCTCAATGAATTTTTAACCATCTTTTCCTTTTCTACCTTATTCTATCATATTTATTTTCTACTGTAGTCTCCTTCCCTGCTTCTTTCTCTTTCCTCTTGTTCATTCTTGGCTGGTGCCCAAAATGTATATCTCAGTTTAGTAGTATGTTTATCAAGGGGATAAAAAATCTGAATCAATTATGCAAACAGCACACATAAGTAATTGCCTTTTCATAAAGTTTCCAATGTTCCTCTCTGTTAGTGTACCATAATACGTATACAGGTATTAGAGTCAGAAATAATTTAGTTTGAATTGGAATCCATCACTCACTATTTGGCCTATAACTTCTTGGTAAATTTTGTTCCTTACCATCTTCAAAACTGGGTTTCTCCAACAGGGAAAGAAAACTAAGACATACCTCATAGGGCCGTTGTGAAAAAAAGGATAAAATTCTTAGTGCAGTGTCCAGAAAATAGAAAACTATGAGGTAAGCATCACTTTTCAAACAATTCTGCCCTCTCTCTATAATAAATCAGAAGTAGAAAAATTCCCCATTTCATAACACCTATGACAAAATCATTACAAGAACAATAGCAGTAAGTTTATTTGTAACTCTGTAAGTCCCTGTGTCTCCTGGTTACCAGTTTGCTTTAAGAAATGCAGCCTGATCAAGCCAAACACAATCACTAGAGCAGAGCACAACTCCTTCTGTTCCTCACATGATTCTTTGGCTATGACAACATGAGGTCAGTGATAGTATGACTGCTAATATTTTTGTCATTCTTTTTCCAGAAAATGAAAAAGTGGGGCTTATAAACTACTTAATATTTGTAAGTTCTTATAAGTTACTTCATATACTGAGAAAACAAGATATGTATATATCTTGAAAGGGTATTCCAAAAAAGAAGTTTCATTCACTTCTTGAAAGTAATTGTGATAAACTAACACACTTAACACACTCAACGAATACTGATGTTTATTCATTTTAATGAAAATAAGATAATGAAGGTAAAAGCATAATCTTGGTTTAAAAGATACATTCTCAGAAATGGTTTGACGAGTGCTATGTAAGAATAAAATTTAAATTTCAGAAAAAATAAAGCCATAGTCTATAAACAAACAAATAGAAATAAATAAATAACCTGTTAAAGACAGAAACATTAAACTCTTCATAGGAATTGTTAGTTGAAAATACACATTTAATGAATAACTGTTGAATAATTGCTGATATAAAAGTCAAATTGAAACAGCATTGCTGGAATGATTCTAAAAATATAAAACAATTTTGGGTCAACCAACTTTTTTCAGATTTAAATTTGTAGATGTAACAGAAAAAGCAATGTAAAAAAGTATCAAGGAAGAATGTGATGAATGAGAAAAACACAATTTCTAAAAAAAGGAAGAAAAGCTAACCAAAGTATATCTGAAAACAGCTGACTACCTCCATTATTGAAGATTTGCTTAAATAGACAAAATCTAGGTAAAAAGCAGCACAAACCACCCTTCTTATTTTAGCTTGAAATAAAAAAAGTAGTAGGAATACACTGACTGTGAAAATGATGCAAAATATATCAAAACATATAAAAAGTCAAGTACAACCATAGCTAAAATGATGTCAGTACCTGGAAAAGTGTACTTAGTAAATAAATTATACATTCTTATAAGCCTTTCAAAAGCAACTACACTCAGCTAACAAAAGCCTGATCATAATGTATCTTTTTGCCAAGTTCAAAAGACACATACTGCTTTAGCAGACTCATATTTTCTAATGAATACCAAATTGTTAGTATCTGGAAAATACACTTATGCTATGATAATCTAAAGTTTGTTTATGCACAAATACTCAGTCAGGTTACCAAATTTAACAAGCATATACACAGAAAAAAAAAGTGTCTTGAACATAAAATTTTATTTCTAAAGAAAATATTTATATGATAGTTATTCTAATACTACTATGTATAAACACTATATTAAAGAACAATTACTAATTTAGAAGAAAGCAAAGAATTTTATATATCATTCCCATTGGTTAGCAATTCTAATTGCATTTTAATCTTTCCTATGTAATCTAATTTATACACTAAAATTCATACTTAATACAGCCAAAACCACACTGTTTTTCTTTCTTTAACTATTATAACAGACCCTAAAAACCTAACAAGAAAAACAATTTTAAAAGATATTTAAACTTACCCCATTTAATGGATATGTTTTCCATCCTAGCTCTCCCAGCACAGTTGTTGTATCAAGCAACACAACTGGAATTAAACAAAACAAAAAAACTTGCATGAACTTCTCAATTGACATAAGAATGAACCAGTTATTTAAATCATTAATGTCAACGACCTTTAGTATTATTCATCGTATTAGCTTTAATAAGTTGAATTACTTTAAAATTATTTGTAGGTACTAAATCTTAATATATAATACTTAATAATATTGAGTAAATATAAAATATATAAGGTGGTTATAAATTAATTTTAAAATAGCGTGGTATTTAACAATGCTAAATGAAATAGATGACTGAGTAACAGTACTAACAAAGTCATTTTTAATAGCTGACTTTTAAAATTGATGAATGTTGGAGAGGTTAATCAAGAGGATATGACCACCAGATGACTCAAGCTGGACCTGAGCAATAGGTGGGAGGTTCCTCAGCTCCTCCCCTGTCCTTAGAACTATGCTCTGCCTATCATTCCCACAGTGATAGCTGTTCCGAGGACAGAGCCCTGAAAGAATAAGGTGCTACTGAAACCATCTGGATGGTATACGTGACTGAACCCAGTTGAAGTCTCTAAGCCTCTGGTGGTCAAGTGTAGAGATCTACTCATCTGACAGGCACCCAAGACAAGCCTTGTGCATAAGCTCCCTTGCTTATTAAAACTGCCACCTACCAATCTGGAGTGATCTACCTGTTTCTTTGTTCTCTTTCCTCGCCCTGCATGAGTACAGGGTCACTTTGCAAACCAACAATGAAATAATCACCTTTGCTTTTCCCCCCATTTTCATATATAGTCTTTTTTATACCACATTAAAGAAAGAAAAACTTTTAAAGCAGGCCTGCCTGTATATTTTCTTTGTGTGTTATTAAATGCCCTTATATGATTGGCAAAGTATGAAAACAACTCATTTTGAAGAAATCTGTATTTTTTAAGTGTAGATTACATTATTATTGTATGTGTTAGTATACTTACTGCTAAAGAAGACAAAAGCAAAAATAAAAACCATGCACCTTTTTCCCTGACCAAATGTAACTCATAATCTGGTTGAGAAGACATGCAAACAAATAATCAGGACATACTCTGTTAAATTCTAAAACTGAACACTATATAATAGCTTAGGAATTAAGTTAGGCTAAGGCTGGTAGGGCAGGTCTGGGACAATTTCATAAAAGAAATGCAATTTGGGCTGGGCTAGGATGAGGGGGTCTTTAATCAGATGTGATGAGAAACAAATTTATTTTAGAATACCTTCTGTAAAGTAACTGAGCTATGACTAAATCAGTTCTCAGTTACTGGAATGGGGAGTAGGAGTAGAGATTATTTGGGGGAATAGGAGGATAGAAGGAGGCCAGAAAGATAGATGGAGATCAACAGGAGAGGATTTTTGAAGTGTTTCCAGCAGGTTAATGTGTAGGGCCCATGTTTCAGCAGATTTTAATTTTAACTATTACCTTCAAGTCCCCCAGATGCCGATCATGGACTGAACTCTGAGAAACAATCCTTTGGTATTTCATCATGAGTTTTAGTTCTTCATCTAGTTAAAAAAGTGGAGGGGTTTTTGTAGTTTTTAAAAAATGTCACTGGAAGTCTGTTACTTGGCATCTGCTGTTTAGTGTCTATAGCAAGGACTCGGTGGGTTTTCTTATTTGACTGTGATACATTTTATTGATTTTTAGTATGAAACCATGCTTAAATTTCTGGGATAAACTCTACATACTCACTGCAGAATATTCTTCCAGTATGTTCACTAAGCATACATTTGTAAAACTGAGCCATAATTCTTTAATTTTTATTGTGCAAAATTCTCAAAAATAATTTAAAATGTGGAGAAAACAGTACAATGAACCCTCATTGTACTAATCACTCTGCCTCAATAATTACAAACCTATAGCCAATCTTATTTCATCTATACATGTTTACCTACTCTCACTGCAAGATTTCTTTGAAGCAAATTCCAGTAATCATATGATTTCATCTGTAAAAATTTCAGTATGTATATCCAAGATAAAGACTCCTCTTAATACAACTACAATAACAATTCACTACTATAAATAGTATGTATTACTTAATGTCATCAAATATCCAGTCATTGTTTAATGTTCCTATGGTCTCAACTTATTTTAACAGGAAGTCAAGATCCAAATAGGTTCTATACATTATGGTGAGATCTTGTTTTTTTTTTAATCGATGGGTTCCCCACTTTCTTTTTTTAAAGTTAGGTTTATTGAGGTATGATTTACTTACAATAAAATTCACCTTTTTTAAATGTACATTTCTACGGATTGTGACAAACTCCTACTTCCATGTAACCCCCACTACAATCAAGCTATAGAATATTTCCATCACCACCAGAATTTCCCTTGTGATCCTTTATGATGAATCCTTTCCCCACCGCAGCCCCGAGCAACCATTAATCTGATTTCTGTCCCTATGGCTTTGCCTTTCCCATAATGTCAAATGAATGAAATTATACAGTATGAAACTTTTTGAGCCTGGTTTCTTTCACTCAGCATAATGCATTTGAGATTCATCTATGTTGCTATGTGTATCTATACATACAACTGAACACTCAGTTGCTTTTTATTGCTGAAAAGTATTCTATTGCATGGAATTCCCTAGCTGATGAACTTTCATATACAGATTTTTATGTGAACCTATGCTTTCATTTCTCCATGGTAAATAGTGATTGCTGGGTTATATAAAGAATGGTAATTCTTCAAGACTGTAAAACTGTTGCTTTACTTTCCCATTAGCAGAATGTCTGGTTTTCCAATTGTTCCACATTCTCACCAGAACTTGGTATTGTCCATTTTTTAAGGCATTCTAACAGGTGTGCAATAGTATCTCACTGTTGTTTTAAATAGCCAGTTATCTTTTCACTACATGAAATCAAATTTATTAGCAAAAATTTTGACCCACAAAAGTGGTCTTATCCCACATTCCAGATTTTCCTTTGCGTGAGGTATCATTGAATATGTTCCCCCATTCCCTGCATTTCCTTTAAACTGGTAGATATATTTAGTGGCTTGACCAGATCCAGGTTCCACTTATTTTTATTTTTTGTAAGATCACTTCATTGGTGGTGCTTTATAGTCCTTATATCAAATCAGGGAATATATCAATGTTTACTAGGGTCATGTAAAAAGGACACAGGAACCAACTGGCATAGGCTTCCACTGGCCAAAAATTTATAATTTGATCATACACAAGGTTAATGACTATAAGGGATTGAAACACTTCAAACATGCTTAAATCCATGCATTCAAAATGATAAAATATACCTACTAATAACTTTTGCAGTACGCTAGGAAATCATTATTTTTAAAAACTGGTAAATAATCTGAAAAGAATAAAACATTTATTTTGCTTTTTCTATATGAAATACTTCTGAATAAGGAAATAGTTAATGAAGGAACATTTCTCTTTTTTTACTTTATTTATTTATATTTATTTTATTTTTGGCTGCGTTGGGTCTTCACTGCCGCGCATGGGCTTTCTCTAGTTGCGGTGAGAGGGGGCTACTCTTCATTGCGGTGCGCGGGCTTCTCATTGCAGTGGCTTCTCTTGTTGCAGAGCATGGGCTCTAGGCACGCAGGCTTCAGTAGTTTTGGCTCACGGGCTCTAGAGCGCAGGCTCAGTAGTTGTGGCACACGGGCTTAGTTGCTCCACAGCATGTGGGATCTTCCCGGACCAGGGCTCGAACCTGTGTGCCCTGCATTGGCAGGCGGATTCTTAACCACCGCACCACCAGGGTGCAGTGCATTTCTCTTACTGAAATATTTCAGTTAATAAATGAAGAAGGAATGATCAAATTAGGCTACACCATTTTCTACGCTTAATGTATTAATATATTTAGCTAATAACTTATGGTGCTAATATCACATAAAGAGATGAAAGGACACATAAAGGGCTAGAGCTTTTAAAAAGGCTTTCTTTATAGCCTCATTTACTCCATATTAACATACAATTCTAACAAGCCTAGAAGTAAAAGAAAGTACAAATACATATATATCTATATATGTATACATACACACATACATATACACATACACACACAAACACACACATGCAAATTCACAAAATGATATTTGATGGTGTGTGGGTTCACTCAGTGTAAAAAAATAATCTCACATATTAGAGGAAAAAAGCTGAAGATATTATAATAAATATTCAAAACTCTAAGCTTATCTTATTATTAAATAAATGTTATTTTATTTTTGGTATATACTATTGAAAAGAATTCAGAAGTATGTAATACCAGTATCCACTTTGGGGCACTCAAAAGTTTAATGTTACTCCTTTAGCACTTTATATTTTTGGAATACATCATTATTTTGCTAGCAGGCTGTTAAAGTAATGATAGCAATTCAGTCACTGTAGGAAGGATGGTCTACATATTTCCCTCTTGAAGGAATCTCCACATTGTCCTATAAGTTGTTTCTTTTTTAAAATGCTCAATTTACAGATGAGAAAACTGAGGCTCAGAGAGGTTACATAATTTTCCTTAGATCACAAAGTGATTACAACCAAAAGATTGATGCTAGGATATCCCTTAAAAAATATTTAAAACCTTTAAACTTTTTTTAAAGTGTTTTCTTCCTTCCTTTTAAGTTTGAATATAAAACCTTATCATTTGTTTTTTTTTTGGTAGATGCAGAGAAAAATCATTATTTATTTTGCTGATTCCAAATCCAGATAATTTATATCCTGGTTTTCTCATCAATGGGTTCTACAGAAACTTTACTGGTACCACCTACAAATCATGCCATTTAAATCAAGGGGTTTACTGGAGTAGAGTGTTCAAAAATCCCTAATATTGAAGTCTACCAATGGAGATTTCTTTTTCATAGATTGGTAAATTAATTCATTCATTGATATAATTATTTTTTCTAAAATATAATTGGGCTACTTGGTTCTTAACATTTATAATTTGTAAACTGCAATATATTCATTTCAAAACAAACAAAAAAGAAAATATGTATATACCTACAACAGTATAGATCCTTAGGAAGTATTTTTTTTTATTTATTAGTAGCTTCAAGAAACAAGATTTGCATAATTGCTTTACTTTCCTCATTAAACTGCAATCATACCTTTTAAGAATTCTTAACAGCAAAATTTCAAATTTGCATTCCTGACAAGTGAAGGATGCATTGATATCAAAATAAAACTGAGGATTTATTTTTATTTTTAACACCATTATATGTGATACATGTTTAAATTTTATCACTTGCTTCACAGGCAAAGCCCCCACAAATTCAGGTTTTTCAGGCACACTAACAGCATTGGACCCGGCAAGGTGAGAGCTCCTCCTACTGGCTTTAAACAAGCGTTTTCTAGTCCCTACTTGAGTGCAAAGTACTGTAAACTTAGGAAGGAAAAGAATACTCTGTCCATATTAACTTCAGTAAAAGTCAATACTTTTTTATTTTTAATTTAATGGCAAGATTTTAAATATAGAAAGATTAACACCAATGACTTATTTAGGGAGTACACATGAAAATATAATTATTTATTGATATCATAATAAATGAGAAATTGGGTAAACCAAAAAATAAATAGAAGTAGTAGATTGGTGGTATCAAAATAAAGTTTTTAAAATGTTTACTTCGTTTAATAAGCAACATAATGCACAGAATAGGCTAAACTATGTACAATTTTCCTATTAACTTTTAGAAATAAATCTCTAGCATATTATATTTTTCTCTGAAAATTTCTCTTAATTTATTAGTGCTCCCTTTACTCATTCTTTTGGAAGTTATAGGAAAATTTTATTGTGGCTAAAAGAAGATAACTGATAAAGACAAGGTTGATAGCACTGGATTAAATGTGAGAGTAATGAGTACCTAAGATTAAAAAGCTCAATGTTAATTTTTTTCCTTTGAATAATTTATCAGGTCTTGAATTTAAATTTCAGTAAATTTAAGATATATTAATTTAAATACAATTAGCATATAGTTTTATAGTATATAATTGAAGATCATCTTTATTCTAACTGCACAATAAAAAAAGGATGAGATTTTATTTATATATCATTCTGAAAAATGTAACAAGGAAGAGATCAATCAACCCACTAAGAAGGTAGTTATTCTTTTAGGATAATTTTGCTGTAAAGATTCAAGTTAATGGTATATGAACTGAGTTCAAAGATTTATCAATATTTTTAAAAGTTCAGATAGCAGTAAACGCAGGTTTAGAATTTTCTCCAATAGACTTCATACAAAGAAAGGCAAGGCATTTCTTCTTAGAATCATTCCATTAGGCGCCTTTATTTTACAAATAAGACCCAGAAAGATAAAATTACTAAGTCACTTAGTCACAAGGTTTTTAATAGTTCCATGTTCCACTGACTGTAACAAACCTCCAGTAGCTCCAAAAAAAACAAGTAAAATAAAGGGAATACTTCTGACATCATGACCAGACATAATATAATCAGAGAATATTTCAAATTATAGACACAGATATATAAACAAACATGTATCTATCTATATCTATCTGTCTATCTACATACAGCAGTAGTCTATTTCAACGTTATCCTGTTTAGATCCTACTTTAAACTGGGATTCAGGTTACCACATTAAGTAATATTTTGACATAACTGCATGTGTTTGATTGACAAAAGTCAGTTTTAACTTCCAGATACTATGGTTCTCTACCCTCATATAGAGCCAGAATCAATATTTAATTCCTAAAAATAAATAAAACACAGACTGCTTTAAGGAAACACAGGATTTTTAGTTTTACCCCTGGTATGTTCCTCTGTATCTTGACATTATTTTTAAGGCAACATTTTCCAAGGAGACTCACTCCTTCTTAAAAATAATGAAGTATTTTTATCTAGAAACTGAGATCAATACTCGTTCATTAAGTATACTTATAAGCATTTTGTTTTGTCATAGCTTTCTTATTTCTATTGTTAGTTTTTTTTTTAATATAGGTGTTGTTCATGATTATTTCTGTCACTCCCTATGAGAGTTTGGAAATCCTACTTGAAAGATAAGGTGATATGACCACAGAGATGTTAAATAGCTTTCTCAAGATCAGAGAATAAAATCAGTCTAGACCATGTGAACTCACAACCTTCAGCTTTCTACTCTACTAGAAAATGGTATCTTGTTTCAGAAAGCATGTTCAAACTTCTGACTCTGTCCTTTCTTGAAACAAATCACTGTTTTTTAGTTCTGAATGAAAAATAAGCTATAATAACCAGAAATTACTTTCCTTAATTATCACCTTAAATGGAGAAAAGGGGCAAAAAATTCAAGCTAGTTTTCTGTTTAGAAGGCAAGTTATACCATTGAGTAAGAACTGCCACTGAAAACCTTATCCAAACAATGAATGGTTAATAGTTGATTAAAAATATAACTAGCAATGTTCATCCTCACTTCTACACCTTCCTAGTTTATTCAAAAGAACCTTTACATGGTTATCCTGCTGGACACAGCCTTATCTGCTTCAGTCTCATAATCATTTCTGAAGCTGCTGTTAGACAGGAGGGCTTACCACAGAGACCCAAAGAGAACCCAGATGTGGATCTAATCCATCACAAGGTCACTAAATGATAGGTTCACTCTGGGCTCCTGAACAAGGTCATTAAGACTTATCAATGAGTCACCTCAAAGTCATGCTTTCCTCATCAAATTGTTCAGTTATCTCTATGGCAAAAAAAAAAAAAAAAAAAGGAAAGGAAATTTGGCATGTTCCAAATTAATAGCAATATATAATGCTTTCATTCTGACATCTTCAGCACTTTGATCTATAAAGAAACTAAGTAGCTTCGTTTAGGACAAGTATTATTTCCATTTGCTTCAATTACACAGTTTTAATAGGCAGAAAAGACTACTTGGCTTTAGTCTTAGATTTGCTAGTCTTACAATATATTTAACAAATGTTGTGATTTTTTTCCATCTCTCACAGAAACTCACAACATTTATTACATAAACCTCACTTAGTCCAAACCACTGCACATCCATCCCATCAGTTACACAGCATAAGAGAGGCTTCTTGTGTTTCTAGTTCATTCCTTCCTCACATTTCTCACTTATCTTCCATGGGCTTTGAACACTTTCCTTCTTTTTTTTTTTTTTTTAAATGAAACTCAAGGTCTGAAATGTGCTTAAATCTTTGTTTTTATAGCTCTGGTAAAAGAGATTATGAGTACTTATTTGAAAGTCTTAACTACAATGTAATGGCCGTTTCAATGCAAAACTATTTCTATATAATGGAAGAAAAGTCTAAAAAACCTATTGAAACCCCTACCTTAAAAACAAACAGTAGTGGCTTTGCATTGAGAAGGAAAAAATGAGTTTTACTAGAATCTAAGAAACAATTATCAGTGAAAAAGTTTTCCTTGAAAATGGAAGAAAAAAATTTTTTCCTAGATTGCTTTTTCCCGCCATTACACTTACATAGACATAATAGAAATAGTTTTTTACTTCCTTCATTAGGACACTGGAGTCACAAAAATGTTACTTGATTTTATATGAAGACATTTCCATATTATTTCAACAAGCATTAATTGAGTATCTGTTATATTTAGACTCTATATTAACTACCACAGGGTATAGAAAGTTTATAAGATACAATGTCTACCCTCAAGGAGTCTCTGGTGTTATCTTTTCACTCCCACTGTTAGAATTTTTGTGTCAACCCACATGCCCTAGTTTATTCAAACATGTATATAGCAAAACAGATTAAAATGCCCTTATTCTGAAGGTGCAGAAGAGGAAAGGCTGAAGCTGTTTAGTAGAAGGTGTAGAATTAAATTGCTATTCTAAAAGGGCAGACACCCAATATTACATCAACAGCACCATCAAAACTGTTAGTAATTGGACCACTTCCTCAGTTTCTAAAGAAGTGCTAAGGAATGAATAGACTGTAGAAATGCACCCCAGTAGACAACATGAAGGGAAATAATTCTCTACTTGAAGGGTACTCGCCTCCAAAATAATACCAAATATAAGAAATATCTGCTAAATTTGTCAGGAGAGACAGAGTGTTTTAATTAGAGTGGGAGATAAAAAAAGTTAAACATTATCAGAAGTAAACATTTTTCTAATCTAAGTATTAATCATCAGAAATTTAAAATTTTTCAGGTAAAAATAGTAATTGTATTTTCAAAATTTTGAAAAATATATATATTAAAAAACTTTGAAAGGACAATTCTCATTTTTGTCCAATGAAATTATAGCCAAATAGAGATACAATTATCAATATTTATTTACAACATAGTTCTGCCAATATAATATGACCTTCTCAAAGGAAGGGTCTGCATATGTATGTGTGTATACTTGTTGAATAAAATGAATAAGTGAATGAATCAACAAACGAACTAAGTGAATGGAAGGGAGCGTGGGCCAAAAACTCATACCTTAAGTAAAAATGTTCTTAACCAAATATTGAAAATGCAGCGCAGGATTAGTGGGAAGGCAAGTACTGCAGGAAATGTAAATGGTTATTGTGCTTTAGTTTGTAATGGAGAAGGTCAAAGGTTATCACATATGATCTCTCTCAAATGTGGTTAAGGGACAAAGTGAGTAGGCTGTTGTATTGAGCACAGAATGGACTGTGAGAAAATATTTTCTGTACCTTTTGGAGTCCTCTTTGCTCTACCCAGCCCCTACGCTTTCATCAGAGTGCCCTCAGGCTGCTCTCTCTCAGTCCAAATCCTGTGCATCTATCTCCATCTCTGACAATGTACAGTGTTCAAATCATCCTGCTCTATTTGCTGCCCCACTGAAAGCATTTGTCATAGTAAGAAAACATCTTAAATAAAATAGCACACAAATGTGCTTATGAATACTCATTTCCCCTTATCCCTTCCTGCAATGTTTATTTATTTATTCAAATTAAATTTGAATTGATTACAGCACCCTTCAGGTGAGAGTGACTTAAGCTTTTTTCACGGCATACCTAAAATCACACTATGTAAGCAATTCCTCATAGAAACATATTGAAAGAGATTCCTAAAACTCCAACTTCTATCAGCTCCAAACACTACCCTCTGTTTAGATTATACCTTCTATCTACTTCCTGGGTTCTATACGTGGCTCTACTATTGTGTGCTTGTGTAAACTTAGCCAAGTCAAAATTCTTGTTCTACCAATTACTGGGAGTTGGTCTGCCTTAAACCAAGTATTGATAATGTTCTAAGCTTTAGTATCTGGCTCTCAACACACTCTAACCTTGTTAGCCACTCTACCAAGATAGTATGTTAAAAAAATAAAAAAGTAAAACAAAAGTTTGCTTATTGTTTTATGGATTATGGTTGTCTCCCCTTTGCCCTTTGAATTTCTCTTATTAATTGATCTACTCAAACAGTCTTCTAGAGAGATCTAAGAAAAAAAAATTGTTATTTTTTTCTTAGATTTCCCCATCTACCCCCTCTCCAGCTGACCCCAGAAATATTATCCATACCCTAGCTTCTTTAGTCTCTAAAAATGGTACAGTTAATTGCCAATGTTTAAGACTCTTGTCTAAGTCAGCTAACTAAACTGTTTATTGTCAGGTCATGAAACTTGATAATCTGTTCATACAATAGTATACATTCTGGGGATATGCTACAAGGAATAATTTAAATAAAAATGTAATTTTTTAACTCTTTTACCATAATTTCAACATCCTTGACTGCCTAAATAATGTGTGTTGCCTTCTGAATCACTAAATTCAATTGTACTGAGGATTTTGTTAAGTAATATTGCCTATGGAACAGAATAGTCTATGATGAGAGAAATGGGCAGTAAAAATGTGAAGACAAATAAAATATTAAGACAACCAGCTGTCATACCTTTTACACATTAAACAGCTTTTTAGCGTAATTATTTGATAAATAAAGTCAGAATTATTTAGGATGACTTCCTACTGGAAACTATTGAGGAAATGACAGAGCAAATGCAATGCCAGATTTAGAAGCTCATGAACTGCAAGACAGTTGATCTTTTGTGGCATATTTCTGTACTGCAGAGGAGTCAGGAGGAGGAATGGTTCATAAATGAAACATTTACAAATGTGACCCATGCCAAGAGCAGCATGGCTTCAGTATATAGAAAAGAATGACAGATGGAAGCCTTATTGTTGGCAGAAAAAATAAAAGAAAAATCATTTTTAAAAAAATAGGCATTATCATCATTATCCTGTATGGAAGGCAAATCATTAAGATCTACTGTCATAGTGTTTACCAACAGGATCCTGTGCAATAAAGTAAATGCAACAAAAATGATAATGAAATTTTAACATTTAGGCAAATGGAGAATATTTTATCCAACATGGGTTTACCAAGTATAATTAAGAATAAGAAAGCAGATGCAGGCTTTCATAAGACCTTGATCAGTTTCAATTTATTGCTTACCCAAGACACGAATTACGGTAAGAAATGTAAAATGTTGAGAAACTCCTTTGGTGAAGTCGTCAAGACCCAAATTCCATCCTCAGCTTTCATGGCTGAGAAGCTCAATTTTTATTCTTCTGAGGAGTGGTCATATTTTAGAAGACTAAATCTTGCTAATCAGGCATACAGGAGACTAATTTATAAATGAGATGGATGATTTATTCACTGATGATCTGTCTCCCCAGGGAAATCTCCTTCCCTGAAGGGAAACATATCAAGAGACCAAATTAAAGATCAGATTTCTTGAAAAGTACTAAATTAAGAGAAAAGAGTAACCCTGTTTTACTTTTTTAAATACCCTAGGTTTATTTCTATTTATGAAATAAAGAATTTTATCTACCCATTACAAAGCTCTTCACATTGAATGGTGCTGAAGAAACAATGAAAAGTTTTCTACTTAGGTTCTCATACATATGTACTGTACTGCCAACTACAACTTTGGCATTTCAAATATTATTTACAAGGCATAGTACAGTTTCCATAGTTACAGCCCATCTGATATTGGCTAAATTTTGGAAGGTCTATTTTTATTGTTTGGAAAGAGAATTGGTTCTGTCTGCAGACTCTCTTTAATTCAAAGTATATGTATTGTTCCAAGAAAGATTCTTATGTGTGAGCAAAATAAATCCCAATTACTGAGTTGATTTTATACAGTTTCAAACAAGGACAGAGAATAATATTTGCTGATGATGTAGGGAAGAATCTAAACATTTAGGCATGGTGTCCACAATTAGCTGGCCAGACTGTTTCTGTCTTAGGTTGCTCTTTACAAAGGTAAACACACTGCCATCCTTATTTTTATTGACAAAGAATGAAAAGAGTTTAAAAAATTAAAAACCACTGGTTTCTCAATGCAAATAGTTTCTGAGCAACTTCTCTTAATAGTTTTTCCTTCCTCAATGACTTAATTTCATCATATAATCAAAAACTGCCATATTTTAAGTAATGCACAATTGCACACTATTTAGGAATCTATTCTTTCTTGTTTTCTCTGTCTTTACACTTTGCAGAGAAAACTTATCCATTTGGGAGTTTCAACTATCATTTCAATGCTTTCAGTCTCCAAAATAGTATCTCCAGCATAAATCTCTCCCTTATACTTTAGACACAATTCAGAGGCCCCTTGCTAGTTTGCAAACTGGTCCCTGTACACAGCAGGCTAGGCGAGAGCAAAGAAAGTGGCAGACCACTCCAGATCGGGAGGTGGTAGGCTTTAATAAGCAAGGGGGCTTATACAAGTCTTGTCTTGGGCAGCCACAAGATGAAAAATCTCCACACCCACTGGACTGAATCTTATAAGTTTATATAGAGGCCTCAACTGGGTTCAGTCATGTATACTGTTGAGATGGTCTCAACAACACCTTACTCTCTCAAGGCTGCGTCATTGGAACAGGTCCCACTGCTGGAATGGTGGGCAGAACTGTACATTCCAAGGACAGGGGAGGAAGTGAGGAGCCTCCTGTTGCCTGGGTCCAGCTCACAGGTCAACTGGTATTTATATCTTCTCAATTACCTCCTCCCACACTCCTCACACTTAACATGTCTGCATCTGAGCTTTTTATTTTCCCATGAATTGGTACCACCTCCTGATTTCCCTATTTTAGTTACTGTTATCCTAGATCTGCACAAGTGCACAAATTAGGAACCTGTATCTGATCCCTGACTCATCCTTCACTCCCCAACTATCAGTTTGCACATGGGATATTACAGGCCGAAGAATGGTCCCCCAAAGTTGTTCATGCCCTAATCCCAGGAACCTGTGGATATGCTATGTTACAAGGCAGTGGGAAATTAAGTTTGCTAATCATCTGATCTTAAAATAGGGGGGCAACACTCTTCCCCTCCTAGATTATCTGGGGGGCCCACTGTAGTGACAAGGGTATTTAAAAGCGGAAGAGAGTCAAAGAAAGATGTGACCACAGAAGGAAGGAACAGAGAGATGCAACATTGCTGGCTTGAAGATGTGGGAAGGAGCCATGGGCCAAGGAATGTGAACAGACTCCAGAAGCTGAAAAGGGCGAGGAAATGGATTCTCCCCTAGAGCCTCCACAAAGGAACACAGTCCCACTGACACCTGGATTTTAGCCTAGGGAGACCCATGTCAGATTTCTAACCTACAAAACTGTAAGGATAAATTTGTGTTGTTCAAGCCGCTAAATCTGTGATAATTTGTTACAACAGCAATAGAAAACTGATACTTAACTGGATCATCTTCAAATCTATGTGTTTTCTATTCCCTACCCCCGTTTTCTCTGTCAACTGGACAGGGTTCCTTGGTCTTGTTCCCTTCATTTAACTTCCACAATGCAGCATCAGTGATCTGCCTAAAATTCAAATCCGATTTCTCCATTCTCTGTTCAAAATTCCTCAGTGGTTCTCCTTATCATCTATAAAATTCTCTCAAAATATTTGCTTCAGATGTGCACTTATTTCTTCATACTAACCATACAACCAGGTTCTGAGTATAAAGGTAAATCAAAATAAACATAACACCTGCCTTCAGGGTGATTATGATCTAATGTGAAAAAGAAAAAATAAACAGAAACTATAAACTAAATATGTAACTATGTATTATACTAAGTGCTATGAATTTAGTTTGGATTTCAAGCTCATGGAAAGCCTCTAGAAAGGAAGACATGATTATACAGAGTTGATTTATTCTCTATATTGCTTTTAGATTCATGATGTGAATTAAGTAACAATGATCAGAGAAAACATAAAATAAAATATTGCTTAACTAGTTTTAACCCAGTATTTTCCTTATTTTTTTGGCACTCATTTTTCTTTCCCACTGAGAATATACTAACATTCGAGGGAAATTTTTCAAGACAACACTGAATGGCAACTGTTGCCTTACAAGGTATACTCTGAATTCCTTTCTATTGCATGCAAGACACTTCCTGGCTTGGTCCCATCTTCCTGTCCCTCTGCAACACCTCAACTTCACCCTACATTACTCTGATATACTGATAATCCTTAAACTTACCTTGCCCTCTCACCTCTCCACATTTCATGCTATTCCTTTCTGCTTGGAATACTCTTGCTTGTTTGGTCCCAAAAGACGACTCCCAGTCAAACTTATGGCTTAACCTAAACGTGATTTCTTCCATAATTTACCCCCATAAGATGGAGATGCTCTTATTCTTATCCCATATTGAAATTTGCACATACTTCACTAACAGTAATTATCTTACTTTATTTTACCACACAGTATGTATTTCTTTGTGTAACTGTTCTTCCATAGACTCTAAATTCCTTGAAGGCCAGAACTGTGTATTTTAATCCTCACACTCTTCCTCAAGATTGCTTTTTTAAAAAGAATAATTGAATAGAACAACAAAATGAAAATGAACAAGTGAGGAATTTAGAATAACTAAATACATATAACTACAGTTAGTAAAGGTTCAAAATGTCAATAAAAATGGATAACTCAGAACACACAAAAAATATATTTTATTTTCAGTATCTGCAAAGTACTGAGAAGATTATATTGGGGAGGGAGTAGGTAAGGTCTGTGATTATAAATCCAGTGTTCCAAAAGCAATAAATAATAAAAGAACTTTGTGCTCCTCTATCAGACTGTGTGAAAACAAATTACTTGAGCAGAGTCAAACATTTGCAAAGCCACAGTAATAATCCTAAAATCCTGATTATATGGGAAAGAAAAAAAAAGCTACTGAAATGAAATCACTACTCAAGCAAAAGAAATTTCAACGGAAACTTGGTAGGGGAGATTTTATATATGGAAGATAAAGTATATTTGAAGTAGTTCTAGGCATATTTTTTCAGATTAGAAAAAAATATATATATATGTAATCTGAAAGAATACACTCAAATATAAGGAAAAAATCTACCTATGAACAGGAAGAACCATCTACCCAGAATAAATCAGTTGGTGCTCTTAACAAAGAAAACAATGTATTATGGCCACTGAAGTTGGAGAATGGCTACAGAAAGGAACATCAGATGGTATTAAAAAGTATTTAAGGGCTTCCCTGGTGGCGCAGTGGTTGGGAGTCCGCCTGCCGATGCAGGGGACGCAGGTTCGTGCCCTGGTCCGGGAGGATCCCGCATGCCGCGGAGCGGCTGGGCCCGTGAGCCATGGCCGCTGGGCCTGCGCGGCCGGAGCCTGTGTTCCGCAACGGGAGAGGCCACAACGGCAAGAGGCCCGCGTACCACAAAAAAAAAAAAAGACAAAAAAAAAAAGGTTAAAAAAAAAACCAAGCATTTAGAAAGAGCTACAGAGGTGGCTACAACATCTTTGAAGTTAAATGTAGGGACCCTACTAATTGGACACTTTCATCTTGAAGTGGCCAGAATGATACCTTTTACTGAGCCCCTCTTTGGTTAGTTTTTCATATAAATACAAACTTTTAGCAAAGTTATTTTTATAAGACACTAAACATGCTGAAACCTCAGAAAATAAAGGAGAATATTAACAATTCTTCATGCCCATTATTCCTCTGGGACATAGTTATAAATTTTGATCATGCTCCTTTGTGCCTTAGAAGAGCAAATTGTGAATTTAGGGAAGTATGGAAGCCCCTATATATCAAGATTTCACATAGTTACTGGGGAAAAGGTCCTCTTTTTTCTAAGCAGGGGAGCCAAACTGATAATAATCAGCAATACGTAGGTTACTGACCATGGTGGCAATTATCTCACATACCCTCTATTATAAGGGAAATAATATCCTAGTCATCTTACTTACAGAGAAATTGATGACATATTAAAACATTTTTAGCTCAAAGGAATTCCACAATGCACCTATTAAATAAATAGTACTGTCTAAAGCCGCAATCCCAGGTAAGGAAGGTACTGATGTGAGAAACACTGAAGACACAGTCATTGGGCTCCTCCTTTGTCAACCCTCTGTTGAGTACTCAGTAAACCCAAGAACTGTGCGAGGCACTCAAGTCAATAAGGAACAGAGGGGAATAGGCTGATGGACAGCAAACCATTTTGCATTAGGAAGTACATTTTTGAGATGAACAAATTACTTGTACTTCAAATTCTAAATAATATACTGTACCATGTAAAATCCTTAAAAATAGGGTAGTTGAGAACATTTAGGAAACAGACCCAAACTTGTGAAACTGAGTGACTTAAGGAGAGAATTTTGAATTCATCCTGTTCAAAAGATTAAATTTCAATGAACACCCTCTTGATATAGTATTGGACTCATGTTGCTAAGAAGTGAAATTTCTGTTTTTTTCTAGAAGATTAATACTCCAGTTGCTTCAGGCCAACTCCAAAATGTCACACGTTATAATGAAATGTTCCTACCATAACACCATAATGATGAAACTAAGCTAAGCAATTGGTCAATTTTAAAACAAAACACAACTTGCACGTATGCATTTACTCACTAAGCCTTTCTTATATTCTGAAGATGGTATTTTCTCTAGTATCACCTAAACTCAACAAAAATTCTTCCTTTCATTAGATTGAATGAACCTAAAAACATTACTCAATTCTCAACCCCACTAATAATGGCTCATGCGGTATGAGGACACAGTAGAAAAAATTTGCTTATTACATGTTGTTTTTATTCCAAAAACTGGTTTTAGTCTCAATAATTTTGTTGTCTTTATGAGTCCTTAACAATAAAACAAAGAAATGTATATTCTTAGAGATTAATTTGAGAATTGAGATAAGAGTAAAAATAGGGTTTCCCTGGTGGCGCAGTGGTTGAGAGTCCGCCTGCCAATGCAGGGGACACGGGTTCGTGCCCCGGTCCGGGAAGATCCCACATGCTGCGGAGCGGCTGGGCCCGTGAGCCATGGCCGCTGAGCCTGCGCGTCCGGAGCCTGTGCTCCACAACGGGAGAGGCCACAACAGTGAGAGGCCCGCGTACCACAAACAAAATAAAAAAGATAAAATTTGGTGAAAATTGTATGTAATTAACTATTCATTTATTTTGGGTAGGCTTTCAACACACAAAATGTGTTATTTACAGATAAGTACTTGAAACTGCAGTTTGACCTCTTATGTCATCATGTTGCTCTAGAATATGAACATAATTAAAATGAACCACTGAGAGTTTTAGTGCAAATTTGATAAATTTCAAATATCAAAATATTAGAGATTTTTATGCCATATCAAATAAATGTATTTTAATTGGTATACTAAAATATACTTTTGAATTATAGAAAAATCATAATTATTACTTAAATAATTATGTTAAGGTATATATTAATAATCGAACAAAAAGGTAAAATTCTTCCTTATATTTTGATTTGATTTTACGTTAATTTCATTATACTTTTTTTTTTTTTTTTGCAGTACACAGGCCTGTCACTGCTGTGGCCTCTCCCGCTGCAGAGCACAGGCTCCAGAAGCACAGGCTCAGCGGCCATGGCTCATGGGCCTAGCCACTCCGCAGCATGTGGGATCTTCCCGGACCAGGGCACGAACCCGTGTCCCCTGCATCGGCAGGCAGACTCCCAACCACTGCACCACCAGGGAAGCCCTCATTATACTTTTAATAATAAACAAAGTAAAATGCCCTTACCCAAAGTTGCCATATTACACCAAAAGTGATTAAATGAGCTATTATTTAAAGGTATTAAAGACATTATACCATAGTGAAAAAGGTACAAAATTACTGAAACATGCTACCTGAAAAACGGTTTAGGATCACCTCACTTTTCTATTTCCCCTCTACCTCCAATTCCTTCTGCCCACCGCGCCAAACTCTTTAGCTCTCTCTGAACTGGAATGGTCTCTTCAATCTTTTGGAAAAGCCCTTTGCTATTGACTCTCCCTTATCATAAACAATGTCATTCAAGACTCTGCACATAAAAACAAACACAGAGATCAACTGAACAGAATAAACTGCACATACACCCACACGTATACAGTCAACTGATTCTCCAAAAAGGTGCCATGAATACACAATGGATAAAGCACAGTCTCTTCAGTAAATGGTCTTTTTTTTTGGCTCTGCAGCACAGCATGCAGGATCTTAGTTCCCCAACCAGGGACTGAACTGTGCCCCCTGCAGTAGAATCACGGAGTCTTAAACCACTGGACCGCCAGGGAAGTCCCTTCAGTAAATGGTCTGAAAAAACACTGGATATCCACATGCAAAAGAATAGAATCAGACCCCTATCTTACACATACATAAAAATCAACTTGAAGATTATAGGCTTAAATGTAAGACATGAAACTGTAAAACTCCTAGAAAAGAAAACATAAGGGAAAAGCTCCCTGACACTGGTCTTGACAATGATTTTTTTGGATATAACACCTAAAGCACAAGCAACAAACGCAAAAATAAACAAGTGGGACTACGTCAAACTAAAAAGTTTCTAGAACGCAAAGGAAACTACAAAAATGAAAAGGCGCCTTTAGAATGGGAGAAAACATTTGCAAATCATATATCCAATAGGGGTTAATATCTAAAGCATATGAGGAAATCTTAGAACTCAAGAACAAAAAAATCAAATTATACAATAAAAAACAGGCAAAGGACCTGAATAGATATTTTTCCAAAGAAGAGACACAAATGGCCAGCAGGCATATTAAAAGATGCTCATTATCACCAATCATCAGGAAATGCAAATCAAAACCACAATGTAATATCACCTCACAACTGTTAGGATGACAATTACCAAAAAGTCAAAAGATAGTTAAGTGTTGGCAAGGATTTGTAGAAAACAGAACCTTTGTACACTGTTGGTGGGAATATAAACTGGTACAGCCACTATGGAAAACAGCATGGAAGTTCCCCCCAAAAATTAAAAACAGAACCACCATACTATCCAGCTATCACACTTCTGGGTACATAACCCAAGGAAATAAAATCACTATCTCTAAGAGATACCTCTCCCTCCTTGTTCACTGCAGCATTATTCACAACGGCCAAGATATGGAAAAAGCCTAAACGTCAGTTGATGGATGAATGGATAAAGAAAATGCTGATATATATACACAATGGAATATTTTTAGCCTTTAAAATTTACAACAACATGGATGAACTTGGAGGACATTGTGCTAGGTGAAATAAACCACACAGAAAAAGGCAAATATTGCATAACCTCACTTATATTTGGGGGAAAAAAGCTGAACTCAATAACAAGAGAGTAAAATAGTGGTTACCAAAGGCTGGGGCACGGGGAAAAGGTGAAACTTGAAAAAAGAAAAATTGTAGAACGTGGCTGTTAGGAGCAGCTGGAAAGGTGTCATGGGGAATTCTTTTTTAATGGGTACAGAGTTTCAGTTCTGCAAGATGAAAAGTTCTAGAAATAAATGGTGGTGATAGTTGCACTACAATATGAATGTACTTAATACCACTCAACGGTACACTTAAATATAGCTAATGTAATAAGTTTTATGTTATGCACATTTTACCACACATACACACGAGAATGTACAAGCATTATCTTAATGCCTTTGGAAAGCCTTGTTGATTCCTCTATGCAGAGTAAGTCATACCACCCTTCCTCAAGCTCCAGGAACTCCTGTGTATATTCCTACCAGAGAATATTTACCACATTGAATTACTAGTTCAATATTTCTCCACTCTGTGCTCAAAAAACTCTGAGCTTCTTAATTATAAAAGATATTTCCATCTGTTTCTAGAATACAACTTGAGGATCCAGGGCACACCTCTATTTGCGGTAATAACAGCCAATATGAAAAATCACCACCATTTCCTAATCTTCATATCAATGAATTCCTCTTTGTCTCATCTTATGTTGCCCAATATAGATGCCTCACACATTGCCACTTCCTTCTTATGTCCTCATCGTACCTGAGTGGTCTTATGTAAATTACTTAATCTCTCTGTACCTCAGTTCCTCATTCATAAAAAAGGGGGGGGCATTAATAGTGGTACCTACTTCCCAGGGTTGTTAGAGTATTAAGTGTGTATAATCTATGCAAAACAGTAGACTCCCTTTCCCCTTTGCTCTATTTCAATTTGATAACCCAGGACCACACCATTTATCTTGGCAGCACAGACCAAGGCCCATTGTAATATGCTGCAGCTAGGCTAACCTATGCACAGGAACAATCAGTGATACCTGGACACAACTGCCTTACCTGCCCTTCTTTTCTCTCACTTCCCTCTTTCATTCTTTTTCTCCTTCTTGACTTGAGAGGGAGGCAGAATGGTTCGGCTTTTTAATGCCAACATGAATCACAGTTTCTGGAATTCAGTTAATATTTGTTCAGTAAATCTAGAATGAATGATTAAATGACTTGATCAACAATGTTTAAAGGTGTTCCAGCATTGCTGAGAAACAGTAATGAAATAATGTAATTGTGTAGCACTTCACAATATTCTAAACATTTTGACAAACAACATTCTATTGCAACAACCCTGCAAAATAGAAACTTCAAGGATTATCAGCACTTCACCAAGAAAGAAACTGTGGCTCAAAGAAAGTGAAGTATTTGCCCAAGGCCACAAAAAGACCAATGTCAGTCAATCTACTTTCTTAACCTTCCTCCTATGTTTTCCCATGATTTCAATAAATTAGCAAAATTTGTGTTAAATATTAATTACCTAAATGGTTTTGCCTGATAGTTATTCATGTACCAGAACCATGACTGAAAAAACTGATTTTGGATTTTGAGGGAATGAGAGAGGGAATATATGACTATGCTGCTTATGGAAAAAGTCAGAGATTAAAGCTACTTCCAAGTGCTCCATAGCTCACATAGCACAAACTTTTAAATTATATAGTCTCCAGATTTTATTTGAGTTTATTCATATAGAATTTAGCTCCATCATATAGAACATAAGAGATTTTATACAAGCAGTGTGAGAAAAGATCACTATCAACATTTATTTCCCCTTAATACATGAAATTCTTGGCAATATTTTTGTAAAATTTTCATTGCCAATGTTTAGAAATGATGATTATTCCATTTGTTAGGAAAATCACACTTGTTAGGAAAAGCAATGAAAATCCATTTTATATCTTGTATGGAAGTCTCTGTGTTTTAGAGGTCCTAGTATTCATTTTGCCAAAAATTGCTAAGTGACTGTGGACAAGTCATTTAACATTTTTTTGATCTCACTTTACTCAAATCAAAATTATAGAGTTTTGTTAGTAATATCTGGCTTTCCACCTATCTCTGATTTCCTATTTTATATATCCAGTTGCCCGAATATTTAAATCAATACAAATATAAATAATATAAAGAAAGTGCAGGATTACATTAAGAAATCAAAATAGTTATTGCCATTCTCCCATAATTAGAGTATCAAAAAAGTCCAATTTTTAAAAACTTATCACATGGAAGTAGATTAAGACTTTACTACATTTTAATATTAAAATAGAAAATATGAATAAGAAGACTTTCACTCAGAAAGAAAAAACTTTTGTAATAGAAATATACTTCTCCCCACTTTTATATTACAGAGAATAAAACACATCTCAGAAATAATATATAAATATAGCACATATTTGGGGATATAGAGACAAAGATATGAAACTACAATACTTGAATGAAAGTAGTTTGTCATTAGGTCTATGTAAGGTCAACACACAATTTGTTCCACAGTCAATAACTCTACCTTCAGTATGTCTTTCCTTTTTTTTCTTTTTATATTTGGGGTCTTTTCCTAGCTTTATTGGGGTGTAATGGACAAACTGTAAGACACTTAAAATGTACACATGATGACTTGATATATATACAACCTCACATCTTTTTTTTTTCTTTTGAGTGAGGATATCTAAGTTCTACTCTTAGCAAATTTCAATTACACAATTCACTGTTATCTACTATATAGTCACCATGTTAGACATTAGATCCTCAGACCTAATTCATATTATAGCTAACAGTTTGTACTCTTTCACCAACCTCTCCTTACTTCCCCCACCTTCCCCTCTCCAGAAACCACTTTCCTTCACTCTGTTTGAATTTGGCTTTTACTTAGATTCCATATATAAGTGATACCATGCAGTATTTGTCTCTCTGTCTGGCTTATTTCACTTAGCATAATGCCCTCAAGATCCATCCATGTGGTCACAAATGGCAGGATTTCCTTATTTCTCATGGCTGAATAATATTCCATTATGTATATTAACCACATCTTTTTTTATCTATTCATCAGTGATGGACACTTACATGGTTTCCACATCTTGGCTATTGTAAATAATGCTGAAATGAACAAGGGAGTGCAGATCTCACTGATATTGTTTTTATTCCCTTTGGGATGAAAGGAAAGAAGTGGGATTGCTGGATCATAGCAATGGGTAGTTCTATTTTCAGTTTTTTGAGGACTTTCCAGACCATTTTCCATAGTGGCTGTGGCTGCACCAGTGGACAAGAGATTCCCCTTTTATCCACATCTTTGTCAACATTTGTCATATCTTGTCTTTTTGATGATAGCCATTCTAACAAGTGTGATGTGATAGCTCACTGTGGCTTTGATAAACATTAACCTAATGATTAATGATGTAGAGTACCTTTTCATATACCTTTTCATTTCAGACATTTCATTTCAGACATTTCAGAAAAATGTCTATTCAGTTCCTCTGATTTTTAATTGGATTGCTTGGGGCTTTTTTGCTTTTGAGTTATGAGTTTTATATTGATATTTTGGATATTAACCCTCTATTAGACATATGATTTGCAAATATTTTCTCCCATTCCATAGATTGCCTTTCCATATGTGTGGTGGTTTCCTTTACTGTGCAGAAATTTTTTAGTTTTATATAGCCCCACTTGTTTGCTTTTGCTTTTGTTGCCTTTGATTTTAGTGTCAAACCTAAAAAGTCATTGCCAAGCCTGATGTCAAGGAGCTTTTCCCTTATGTTTTCTCCTAGAAGTTTTGTTACAGGTTTTATATTAATATAATTTTAAATCAGGAAATGTGATGCCTCTAGATTTGTCTTCTTTCTCAAGATTGCTTTAGCTATTCAAGGGTCTTTTGTGATTCCACACAAATTTTAGGATTTTTTTTCCATTTCTGTGAAAAAATTTTGATATAGGTTGCTTTGAACCTGTAGATTGCTTTGAGTAGCATGGGTATTTTAACAATATTAATTCTTCAAATCCATGAGAACAGAATAACCTTCCATTTATTTGTGTCTTCAATTCCATTCATCAATGCCTTATAGTGTTCAGTGTACAGATCTTTCACCTCCTTGGTTTATACATTCCTAGGTATTTTATTCTTTTTGATGCAACAGTAAATGAGATTGTTTTCTTAATTTCTATTTCTGAAAGTTTGATGTTAGTGTATAGAAATAAAGCTGATTTTTATTATATTTATTTTGTATCCTGCAACTTTACTGAATTCATTAATTAGTTCTAGCAGTTTTTGGTGGATTCATTAGTGTTTTTTATATATAACACCATGCTATCCACAAATAAAGATAATTTTATTTTTTCCTTTGGATTTGAATGTCTTTTATTTCTTTTTCCTGCCTAATTGCTCTAGCTAGGACTTTCAGTACTATGTTAAGTAAAAGTGGTGAAAGTGGGCATCCTCGTCTTGTTTCTGATCTTAGAGGAAAGACTCTCAGCTTCTCTCCATTGAGAATGATGTTAGCTGTGAGCTTGTCATATACGGCCTTTATTATGTTGACATAGTTTCTCTTATCCCCAGTTCAACATCATGAATGGATGTTGAATTTTGTCAAGTGCTTTTTCTGTATCCCTTGAGATAATATGATTTTTATCCTTCATCTGTTAATGTGTATTACACATTGACTGATCTCCAAATGTTGAACCATCCTCACATCCCTTGAATATTCTCTGCTTGATCATGGTGTATGATCCTTTTAATGCTGTTGAATTTGGCTTGTTAATATTTTGTTGAGGATTTTTGCATCTATGTTCATCAGATATATTGGCCTATAATCTTCTCTTCTTATAGTGCCCTTGCGTGATTTTGGTATCAGGGTAGTGCTGGCCTCATTAAAAGAGTGTGGAAGTGTTCTCTCCTCTTATTTTTTAGAAGAATTTGAGCAGGATTAGTACCATGATTCTTCAAATGTTTGGTAGAATTCACTGGTGAAGCCATCTGGTCCTGGACTTTACGCTATTAGCTGTGGGTTTTTTTTTTTTTTTTAAGATGTTGGGGGTAGGAGTTTATTAATTAATTTATTTATTTTTGCTGTGTTGGGTCTTTGTTTCTGTGGGAGGGCTTTCTCTAGTTGTGGCAAGTGGAGGCCACTCTTCATCGCGGTGCGTGGGCCTCTCGTTGCGGAGCACAGGCTCCAGACGCGCAGGCTCAGTAGTTGTGGCTCGTGGGCCTAGTTGCTCTGCAGCATGTGTTCAACCAGGGCTCGAACCCGTGTCCCCTGCATTAGCAGGCAGATTCTCAACCACTGCACCACCAGGGAAGCCCCAGCTGTGGGGTTTTTGATTATTGATTCAATCTCCTTAGTAGTAAGTTGTCTGTTCAGATTTTCCATTCCTTCATGATTCGGTCTTGATTCTTAGTATGTTGGTTACATCCACATATTTTGGATGTAATGTGTTGATTACATCCACATATTTTTAATTTTTTCAATTATCTTTCTATTATTGATTTCAATTGTGGTTGAAGCTGACATGATGATTTTTATTCTTTAAATCTGCAAAGGTATTTTTTATGGTCAAGAATCAGGTATATCTTTGTGAATGTTGCATGTGAGCTTGATAAGAATGTGCATTCCGCTGTTGTTGGATAAAGTAGTCTATAGATGTCAATTATATCCAGTTGATTGATAGTTTTGTTGAGTTCAATATGGGCTTATTGATTTTCTGCCTGCTGGATATGTCCATTTCTGATAGAGGGGTTGAAGTCTCCAACTATGGTAGTGTGTTCATCTATTTCTCCTGGCAGTTCCATCAGTCATTGCCTTAAAAAGTATGTGCTCTGTTGTTAGGCATATACACATTAAGGACTGTAATGTTTCTTGAAGAAATGGTCCCTTTATCATTTTATAATGCCCTACTTTACCCTTAATAACTTGCCTTGCTGTGAAGTCTGTTCTGTCTGAAATTAATACAGCCTCTCATGTGTTCTTTTGATCATTTTTAGGATGGTGTATTTTTCTCCATCCATTTACTTTTTTTTTTTCATCCATTTACTTTTAATCCATATGTTTCTTTATATTTAAAGTGGGTTTCTTAAATTCCATACATATGTGTTAGCATATGGTATTTGTCTTTCTCTTTCTGACTTACTTCACTCTGTATGACACACTCTAGGTCCATCCACCTCATTACAAATAGCTCAATTTCGTTTCTTTTTACGGCTGAGTAATATTCCATTGTATATATGTGCCACATCTTCTTTATCCATTCATCCGATGATGGACAGTTAGGTTGTTTCCATCTCCTGGCTATTGTAAATAGAGCTGCAATGACCATTTTGGTACATGACTCTTTTTGAATTATGGTTTTCTCAGGGTATATGCCCAGTAGTGGGATTGCTGGGTCATACGGTAGTTCTATTTGTAGTATTTTAAGGAACTTCCATACTGTTCTCCATAGTGGCTGTACCAATTCACATTCCCACCAGCAGTGCAGGAGTGTTCCCTTTTCTCTGCACCCTCTCCAGCATTAATTGTTTCTAGATTTTTTGATGATGGCCATTCTGATGGGTGTGAGATGATATCTCATTGTAGTTTTGATTTGCATTTCTCTAATAATTAATGATGTTGAGCATTCTTTCATGTGTTTGTTGGCAGTCTGTTTATCTTCTTTGGAGAAATGTCTATTTAGGTCTTCTGCCCATTTTTGGATTGGGTTGTTTGGTTTTTTTGTTATTGAGCTGCATGAGCTGCTTGTAAATTTTGGAGATTAATCCTTTGTCAGTTGCTTCATTTGCAAATATTTTCTCCCATTCTGAGGGTTGTCTTTTCATCTTGTTTATGGTTTCCTTTGCTGTGCAAAAGCTTTGAAGTTTCATTAGGTCCCACTTGTTTATTTTTGTTTTTATTTCCATTTCTCTAGGAGGTGGGTCAAAAAGGATCTTGCTGTGATTTATGTCATAGAGTGTTCTGCCAATGTATGCTAACACATATATATGGAATTTAAGAAAAAAAATGTCATTAAGAACCTAGGGGTAAGACAGGAATAAAGACACAGACCTACTAGAGAATGGACTTGAGGATATGGGGAGGGTGAAGGGTAAGCTGTGACAAAGTGAGAGAGTGGCATGGACATATATACACTACCAAACGTAAAACAGATAGCTAGTGGGAAGCAGCCACATAGCACAGGGAGATCAGCTCGGTGCTTTGTGACCACCTAGAGGGGTGGGATAAGGACAGTGGGAGGGAGGGAGATGCAAGAGGGAAGAGATATGGGAACATATGTATAACTGATTCACTTTCTTTTAAAGCAGAAACTAACACACCATTGTAAAGCAATTATACTCCAATAAAGATGTAAATAAATAAATAAAAATAAAAAAATAAAGTGGGTTTCTTGTAGAGAACATAGAGTTGCGTCTTGTTTTTTGGTCCACTCCATCAGTCTCTGTCTTTCATTTCATCCATTTAGATCACTAACATTAAATGTGATTATTGGTATAACTGGATAATATCTAACACGGTCATTACTGCTTTCTATTTGTTGCCCTTGCTCTTTGTTCCTATCTTTCTCTTCACTCTTTTCCTACCTTTTGAAGTTTAATTCCATTTAATTAAATGAAATTTCATTTCATTTTCTCTCATTAGCACATCAGTTATACTTCTTTTTTCACTTCTTTTAGTGGTTGCCCTTGAGTTTGCAATATACATTTACAACTAATGCAAGCCTATTTTCAAATAACACTATACCTCTTTGTAGGTAGTGTACCTTATAATAACAAAATAGTCTTATTTCCTCCTCTTTCCCACGTATCACTGCTGTCATTCATTTCACTTATATATAAACATACATACATATACATGCATTTCTTTTTGTTTCATTCTCAGGATTTCCATCTCTCTGCTTATGTTGCCCATCTGTTCTTGCATGCTGTCTAATTAATCCATTAGAGCCCTTAGCATAGTAATCATAGTTGTTTTAAATTCCCAATCTGATAATTCCAACACCCCTGTCATGTCTGGTTCTGATGCTTGCTCTGGCTCTTCAAACTGTGGTTTTTGCAATTGGTATACCTTGTAATTTTTTTTCTTGATAGCTGGACATGTTCTACCCAGCAATGGTTCCTGTGGCTGTTTCTGTTTGTGAGGCTCTGCTCTGGGAAGCTGTAACTCCCTGCATCTGCCTGTCTGTCTTTCCAACCTTGGGGGCAAGCACTTTGCCCTGTGTCCTCCCCTCTCTTACGGATCAAAGAAGAGTTGATTTTTCAGTCTTTTCAGGTTTTTGCTTATTGTTAGAACCAAGTGGTGACTCGCAAGCTCCTTATGTGTGAAACTGAATTTTTTTATGCCCAGATAGACTTTTTTAGATTAGCTTCATTCCTTTCTGCCTTTGAAGCACTAATGAAAAACTTTAAATCTGCATGTTGCATTATCTCTCTCTCACACACACACACACACAAAACCCACAGGTAATATACTCGTTCTGTATTAGAAGTTAAAACAGGAAAAAACTATACTGTCGATTTCAAGATCATGGAAAAAAATGCAGTCAGTGCGCCTTACATTAATACTAACAGTACAAGTAGGGGAGGAACATGGGAATGTGCTGCTCACCAAAAAAATGCACCTTTTGGCTATTTATCAGTAAATCAATAATAAGTATATCAGAATATCACATTGATATTCTGGGTCATTATTACCTTCATATCTTTTTTTAAAATTCTAGAACATTCTTATAAAAATGTAACTTTTCAATGATGAAAAAAAATTCCCTTCACATCACTCACCAAAATAACTAAAAATAATTCTGAAGTTGCTGTATCAGCTAATAAAAGCCGATCAATTAGCCAATATTTATTCCCTACTACATGCTTAATAGGGTGTTAACAAGAGTAGGAAGAAAGATGTTCAAAATTCACCACAAAAATGTATTTATAAAGATAGATTTGGGTTGGACCTGAGTATGAGTATTTTTTCAAAGGCCCCCCATAAGATTTTGATGGACAGCCAGAGTTAAGAACCTCTGGCTTTTAATAATAAAGTACAAACCACTTAGGCAGAGCTGATCAAAGCTCTTCATGTCCTGACCCCTGTCTATTTTTCATCCTTTATCTCCTGCCTCTCTCTTCCTTATAGTCTCTATCTATTCGTAACTATTTACCAGGACCCCGCGAAATGCTATTGTATTTTTTGCCAGGCCCTTGAACCTGTTATTCCATCTATCTGGAATAATTTGTAATCACTAGTCACCTAATGAATAATGACTAGTATTTTAACACTCAGCTCAAGCTTCTCTTCCTATATGAAGTCCTTCTTGATGCCTGAAAGTACATGTGACCACATCTTCCTTCCTTCAAAGCCATTGGTAACCTGTACCTACTTCCATCACCACACTGACAAGAAGTTGTCTCCACCCATTTGACTTTCCCTTCCTATTAGACAAGAAATTCATAAAGAACTACGTTTACTTATATTTGTATCCCTGACAAAGGGCCACTAGTAATATAGTTAATTGTGTTATTTCAAAGATAGTAAACTAGGTTTGATTCCAAAATTTTGTACATAACTTACTAGCTTATGACCTTGAGGAAATTCCTCAGACTCTCTATGAGGTAGCTGTCAAATTCAGTTGTCAAATTGGAATAATATGACTTACTTCCTAGTTTAAAGGAATGAAGCAATGCACAAAAGTCCTTAAAACATAGTAATCAGTAGATAAATATTAACTATTATATTATTGTGACTGTTGTTGTGTGGCCAAGTGTGTATAATATATATATATATAGTATATTCCATTTATAAATTCTCAAAATAAAACTAAATAGGTGTTATTTTTGCTATTATATAGATAATTAAAACAAGGCTAAGACAGTAGCCATTTTCTAAGAAATTAATTTTAATAAGGCATAGGACTGGAATTCAGACCCAGGCTTATTTGATTGTGCAACATTGAACAGAGTAAAAATTAAACAAATATAACGAGATACATATCAAGTATCTTACCAAACTTTAACAGGAAGATATTTCTGCTTTATAGATTACCATTTCCTACCACTACTAAATCCAAGCAGAAACCTCCCCTTAACTCATCTTTAATCTCCTCTTAGAGTTGGAAGGAGAAAAAAAAATTCAGGGTTTTTAGGCTATTACCCCTCTATTCTTGGCAATTCAGAGCAACTCTGGCATCTTGAGCTTTTATTGTCCCTAATATTTCAGAGCTAAGGTATCAATATACCTTCTAAGTATACACTTCCTACTTACTTCTAGCTCTCCCTTCTCATTTTTCTTTTCACTACATTTATTTTTGAACAGAAGAAACCTAGGTTATACATGACTTTCCCTAATTCCATGGCTGTTTGTTTTAATTAGAAAAATCTATGGGCAGAAGACCATGCACAGTCTCCATTATGGTCTTTGTGTAATAGCAATCATTTTTCTACATTTTTTCCTGTTTAATTCACTAGTAGTCAAGGCCTGGGTATATGCAAAAGTTATGCTCTACATGAACTGAAATACATGTAAACAGTCATCTAACAGGTACAGCAGAGATCTTCCTTAAGATTTTCTATCTTTCTCTCAAGAGTTATTAAGGATGACACTTTTTTGATATTTAAATAAACTTAATTTATACAAATTTATAATTTATGGTTCTCAGATCATGATGTTTTCCAAACATATTTAGTCATAGTCTGTTTCTATTTTGTTATTGGCAGTTTTGAAGGAAAATAATACTTTTAAGTACCTTTCTCAATGCCCTTACAAAGAGGCACATCAGGTTCCAGAAAAATGTTATTAGCTCTCTTAGTCTGGATTAGCTTTCCTAGTCTAGATCTCTTTTACATCCTAACAGATGATGTATTTATTCAATTATATGCAGGGAAACAATACAGTGTGTTGGTTAAGAATGTACGCTTTGGAGCTATAATGTGTAAATCCAAATCCTTACTCTGCATGTTAGTTTCATAGTGCTGCCATAACGAAGTACCACAACTGGGTTCGAACAACAGAAATTTACTGTTTTACGGTTCTGAGAGCTAGAAATCTTAGATCAAGAGGTCAGCAGGGTTGGTTCCTTCTGAGAACCATGAGGTAGAATCTGTTTCATGACTCTGTCCTAGCTTAAGGTTGTTTGCTGGCAATCTGTGGTGTTCCTTGGCTTGTAGATCCATAACTGCAATATCTGCTTTAATCTTCATGTAGCCTTCTCCCTGTGTGCATGTCTATCTCCGAATTTCTCCCTTTTAATCAGTACACCAGTCATATTGGATTAGGGGCCCACCCTACTCCAGTAGGACCTCATCTAAACTAATTACATCTGCAACAACTTCATTTCCCAAAAAGGTCATATTCTTAGGTACCTGAGATTAGGACTTAAACATAGGAATTTGGGGGGGACTCAATTGAATGCATAACACTCTATTACCATTTAACACTGTGACAAGTTACTTAACCTATTTTGTGTCCTAATTTCCTTACCTATAAAACTGAGATAAAAATGATTAACTTTATGGGTTGTTGTAAAGATTACACAACTGAATACACTGAAGTACTTAGAATGGTGCCTAGAAAGGAGTAACCACTCAAAAACTCAGAATTTATACTGCATTTGAACAGCTATTTCCGGAAAAATGTCCCATAGAAATGTAATTATTTTGAAATGAAACACTAGCAATCTTAAAATCCAAACCCCTTAAAACATCATTTACTATATATTTTTAAAATATAACATTTAGAGGTATATCAATTTTGTTTCTATAGTTTAGGAATTGGTTTATTTTTAAAAGCACAATAATTGTGTACGGAAGTTGGATCAATATTGGACACAATATTTTGTGTCACAAATTTTCTCATGTTAGCCAGGCACACAGTAATGACCAGAATATTGTACAGTATTTTGAATGCACTGAAATTTTGTGTAAGCCACTTGGTAAAAGTCAAATTTCTTGTAAAGAAAAGGTTAGTTCAGGCCATCTATATTGTTTCCTTATCTTCTATACTGCAGGATAAGAGTTTTATCATAACAAGGGATATTTCAAATTGTACTTGAGTAAAAGCAAATATATGCTATCCTTTCGGGAGACTGGCTTCATGATTCTATTATAATATGTCTCCTAAATTGCTAATACTCTATTGAGGGTAGTAGTAATATGATGCCTAACTCCTCTGGGCTGAACTGGGAGACACTATAGACTCTAATTATAAAAAGTCATATTCATTTCATAATTGAGTTTTTAGTGTAAGGGCTGAAATTCTAAAAGAAGTTATTTGGATGATTATATTATACTATCAGTGATTAGACATGTGCTAGGTTTTGGCCACCCATTATCCATTCCACTTGTTTTAGTGACAGAATTTTTAAGGAATTCCTTGTCCCCCACAGTGTCCAGTCACGGTAAGGTTGTCAATCAAGGCGTCCTACTCTTTCTATGATGCAGGGGCTCATGACCCAATGTAGGCCATTCACACTCCCTCTTGCAGAACTGACATTTTTAGCTGAGTAATACAATTATAGGGAAAAAAGGGTTGAAATCAATTCAGCCCAATGAGACTGATGATTAATTCCTGATGTCTAGATCCCAGGTGCTGCCCTGATTCTTATCCTTTGCTAAAGTTGGTTCTCTAGGAGTCTCTTCAGTTCTGTGGAATCATCTTATCCAAAGTCTTATAAATCCAACATTTATATTATAAATCCAATTTTTAGTTATAAGATATCAAATTCCTTATAAATTTCTTTTCTGCTTATTTTAGCTAGCTTTAATCCCTATTTGCTTCAATGGATAAAGATAGGGATCCCTAAGTCAGGGTTTCTCAAACCATCTGCATCTACATTTAGCAGAGTGTTTATTAAAAATGAACAGTCCTAAACACTATCTTTAACACACTAAATCCAACTCTTTGGTAGTGGGGCTCAGCAATCTGTCATTTGAAAAAGTTCTTCAGCAGTTCTTATAGACATTAAGACTTGATAGTTGCTATGCTAGATCTGAATTGAGGGAAAATCAAAAGTAGTCCAAAAGGAGGAGTCTCTGGGGCTGAAGACTCAAACTGTACAGCTTCTCATTAGATACTTAAATTGTCATTATTGCTCATTAATCAAGACTGCTTGTACAGTGCCTAACAAGCAGTTTAAACATCTGGACGAATTAGTAAACAAACAAATGATAAACATACAAGCAAAAGCACACAGTAATGGGCCTTACAACCACAAAAATAATATATATAAAGAAAATGGGAGTAAAAATGGCATATTACTTAAAGTCATAACTATTAAATGCTAATTTTAAAAAGTTGTATAATCCAGTAAAAGAAATCCTTCTTTATAAATAATTTTCCAAAAAAATCTTCTATTCTTTTAAAACAGATTATCAATATTTATAAGTAATATAGGTTAAGTGTTTTAGAAATTTCTCTAGACATTAATGTAGAGGAACAATATTTAAATTCAATACCTTTGCATTTTTAATATTCTAGGAGTTGCCTGAAATTCTCCTTCTCATTTAGAAAGTACACTGATCTAACAGGCTTAAGGCCTGCTTTCTTTTTCCTTTGTGGTTACTAATTTGCTCTATCAGCTTTGCCAAGTAACTTAACGTCCATATAAATTCCATTAGTAAAATAAGTGCAGTAATTTATGGTGCTTACTTACTTTGGAAAGGTGGAATAAAAAGATAAAGTGGTAGAATTAAATTAATATACACAGTTGAAAAGCATTCGGTCTTTTTCTTCATTTTTCCTACTATGTCAAATCCTCCATCAACTGAAGATACATTTTTACAGGTGTATTAATGGGAGAGACTGCTGAGTACAAAACATTTTTGAGTTTTTCAGAGAAACATCCTCTTTAAGTACAAAGATGCTATCCATTTATTTTGAACTTAAATTAGAACTGATTTCTATTCTTGTTTTTCTGAAGTATAACAGAGTTTGATAAAATGTTGGAGGTGAAGATAGGGGAAATGGTTAACATCGCAGTCAAGCGAACAATTTCAAATAGAACAACAGACACCATCATTTTTAAACGATACTCTTGGCTACTCTAAACAAATCCCAGAATCTCCATCAGACTGCTCCTATTGCAAAGGCTTCCTTCCTTGTTCTCCTATCATCTCTCTTATGTGCTCTCTCAGTAGCAAAACAAGTTTTTCCACCATCTCACATTGAGGGATTTGGGACTCCTGTTGATGCACATGCCTTCATTGAAGAAATTTTTACAAATAAAGGAAGTTATGTCTCTATGAAGATGTTCCTATCTGGGGGCATTGACTTTGACGCCAATTCTTCAGTTTGATAAATAAGGCTGAAATGAAAAGTCCTGTATATAAATTTTGGCCTGTCTTTATCCATGCATTCCCCTAGAATTTAAATTCATAAAAGTGGAATTAATAATCTAAGTATATGAATATTTTTCAACTTTCTGCTTAACTGCTTTCTATAACATTTTACATCTTCAAAAGAAATGTTTGTTGTCATAGCACACTCTGAGGCATGATATATATTAACCTGAAGCCATAACACATCTAGAAAATACAGTTAAATAGGATGTGCAAAGAGTCTCTACACATTAAAAAAACTAAAAAATAACTGAGAAAAAGATTAATAGACATCACTCCATAAAATTATAAACTCTTCCAAAAAGATTAAGTGTTGAGAAATAATCACTGAGGAAGGAAAGTTCCTTGATTTCAGCTAGATATTCAGCCTAAATTCTTACTCAAATTCTCAACCCCCTTTCAACTTTTTTCTAGCTTTTCCACTCAAGGAGTTTTTCCAAGCTACACAATATTGGAAGATTGTGTATGTATGTGGATCCAGCATAATGTCACACCTGCAGTAGAGCCACGTGCAAACGCTTTTTTGTCATCCTCATTCCATGTGGTAAATGTTCCTATAACTTGAGCCTACCTTTCCTCCCCCTCTTCTACCTACCTATAACTAGGTAGGTATCAGCCATTCTTGTTCATGTGAATATTAGATAAGTGAATTTGGGAGGATTTAGATTAAAATTGGAAGGTAAGAAACCCCACTTCAGCATAAGTTACATTAGTTACAACTGACCTTTTGTCAGGTAGCTTATCGTTTGTATATAAAGCACTATTAGAGTGACTGGTAAATGGGCATTTATTCCCCAACTGCCTATTGTTCAATGTGTGCATGTCATCAGAAGCAAATATTAGAGGGGAAAAACGATAAGTGGAAAAATTTGGAGGCTGAAGTCAATCTTGATATACAAACAGTAATAAACATAATTAAAGGTAACTTGGGGGAATACTTGGCATTAACATGACATATGTAAGTAGTATATAAAGAACTTACACATAAAAGAAAATCATAATCATTCCAATTTAAGACTAGCTAAAGAAGATAAATTTAAAATAGTCCATTTGCATGAAATATTCCCTAATTTTGCATTAGAAGAGAATTAAGTCCAAAATTTTTATAAGAAATTGAGAGCAACTGACTGAACAGGATAATCTTGGACCTGGACAATAAGTATATCAGAGACAAGTATATTAAAAAGAAAATTTATAGCTTTCTCCTTAGTTATATAGATACTATTTAAGCTTCCTACACTCTGGTGCCACATTAGAAGCAGAACTTCCAACCAAGCTAGTGTGCATTTGGAGGATGGGATCTATTCCATAATAAATGTGGCATATGTGTGGTGGGATGTACTTAAAATCATAATGTTTTACAATTAAGATATCAAACCTCAAAAAATATCCTCAATCTAGTAAAGCCTGACAACAACTCAGATTCTCACAGCCCAGGCAAATCATCTGCTGGAGGAGAAAATACTTTAAAGACTTATGATACATACTCTAGCACAGAATTAAAATAATTTTTATGACATGGCAATACATGACCATATTCTAGGTATTGTGTAATGATTAAAGGAGAAGAAATATTAATCCAATCATAATATACCTTTATAAAGATATTTATTTTCATAAGTTAGAAATAATGCCTGCACTAGGGTATTGAAATAATGATCAGGGCAACAACAACAAACCTAGATGCTCACAAAGAGATGAGTAATTCATTAGGCTTTTTAGCAGATTTGTAATTTTTCAATTAATTATTTAAAGTCCAGCTTGTCAAAAGATCTGCAATTATTTCAATTATTATTTTAAATATATCTCTATGTTGAAGGACAGATGAGAACCATAAAATGTTGGATTTGAAAATAAGAATATTATTGTAATTTAGAAACTAAATTGACAGTTTTCAGTGCTTTTTGACATTATAAATGTACAAATCTAAATGTCAACCACTAATCATGGATAATCTGCCATTGATTTTTCTCTGTTTAAAAATACCAAATTCTGGCAGCAATTTCTATGTTCTTCTACAGGCACATTTCTCAAATATAAAATACAGGATCTATCAAAGAGTAATTTATCTAATTTCTCAACATAAATGTTAAAGAATACTAGCAATTTCAAAGTTATGAAACACCTCTAAAAACCAATATTTAATAGAGGTAGGGAAGAGAATCACAATAAAACAAGAATGTTAAGAGATGGCAAGAAACTAGAGAAACATTTTTAATCTTTAAATTGCATATAGTGTAAATCATACAGATTTTACAATTTTACCATCATCTAAATATAATCAGTAGAGAAAACCACATACAATCCATTAAAATCAAGATTTTGTGTTGTTATAGTTTTTGTGCTGTTTAAAAGCAGCCACCATCATCAAACACACTATTTCTTAAAGAATATGATAAAACTTTTAATGAAAAAGCCAAGTGGTGCCATTTACTTAAAAACTCTATATATGGAATCTATTAAAAAAAATGGTTATGAAGAACTTAGGGGCAGGACAGGAATAAAGACGCAGACGTTGAGAATGGACTTGAGGACACGGGGAGGGGGAAGGGTAAACTGGGACGAAGTGAGAGAGTGGCATGCACATATATACGCTACCAAATGTAAAATAGATAGCTAGTGGGAAGCAGCCGCATAGCACAGGAAGATCAGCTGGGTGATTCGTGACTACCTAGAGGGGTGGGATAGGGAGGGTGGGAGGCAGATGCAAGAGGGAGGAGATATGAGTATATATGTATATGTATAGCTGATTCAATTTGTTATAAGGCAGAAACTAACACCCCACTGTAAAGCAATTATACTCCAATAAAGATGTTAAAAAAAAAAAAAACTATGTTCAATCTAAGATATTATTCACTTGGATTTTATTTTTACCTATACAGAGAGTAAGTTTTAATCTTCAAGTGCAGAATAACTAATTCAAGGTACCTTAAAAATTGAAGTTTCCAGAGGAGTCACTTGTTTTAATTCTCTTATTGCTTATATATATTTATGATGATGAATCCTGATAAATGTGAGACTCATTTTCATTTCCCATATGTAACCCAAGATTCTTTTTTGTTTATAATTTTTAAAATTGTTTCCCTTTCTCTTTGCTATATTGCTAGTATTTAACTGTTAAGTATATCTCTTCAACTTTACAACGTTGTTCTTAATGTCAGGGGCCAGATCCTATTTCATTTCTAGCAGGCACACAAAGTCAGTGCCAATATAGGGTCATGGTCAACATACTGAATGAATATTTTTTCTCAATGTCTCCATATACTAATTCATAGATCAGTGAAAATGGTACTTTTACCTTTTCATCTCTGTAAACAATAGTTCATAGATGTGAACTTATCTATGGAACAGCTAAATCCATATTGCTTTGTCAATTATTCAATGACATATAAATAGCCTCATTAGTTAAATCTTAAGCTGTCAGAAGTCCAGGGCAAAGTGACCCATCTTTAAGTTTTCTGTTCCCAGCACAGTGAAAAAACATAGTAGGTATCAACAGATTTCATTTAAAACTTGGATGAATATATACTTAATTTTGAACTGATTTGAGAATTCTAGGAAAATATATACAAATAAACCATATAGATTAAGAACTGAAGTGTTTATATATAAGTAATAAAAATAAAAATGAACAAAAACCCAAAGATAACTATATCTATATTACAATGGAAAAGTATTTCAGAACTTTATCGCAGAAACAGGATAAAAATTTCATCTGATTTTAAGGCTTCATAAATTCAGGGAAATTTTTCATTTAGCTTTAACAAGTACTTAAAACTCTAGAATACTAAACTTTAAAATAAATTCTTAAATTTTACTTTTGCTTTACTAGGTAATAGAGCTCTTGAAAAATCTAAAAAAACAGTGCATATATATGCATGAATTTTTGGTCATAAACTAGTGAATATCATAAAGGTTCTTACACATGGAATTTTAAATAAACAAACTACCTGCTATTTTAATAACTGGGGTGAACTCTAGTTTTCTAAACTATAAAATGAAGTTATTATACTATAACACTTTAAGACAGTAAGTTATTATAATATAGGTACAATTTTTGCTCTAATATAGCATCATAAAAATAAAATTGGAGCATGTTATTTTTCACTTATTTTAAAACATGCTAAGCAATACGTTATACCAACAATATGCACTTCTGAAATTCTGTTTCTTTTTCAGATAGAAGTTAGGATCTCTTTCTGACTGCTCCCTCATTAAATTGAACATGTAAAACAGCCAAGGAAACAGGGTAGTTTCCTCATTAAATGTTCTAGTGTTATGAAATTGTTGTGGCTACTGCAGTCTTGGGGTTTTTTGTTGTTGTTGATCAGACATTATAATTGTTAACAAGTGGACTAATGCATAGATTTTATTTAATTTTAGAAACTGACAAAAGTCTTATGATTTTGTGCAATGCTGTTAGTTTGCTCAACTCTTTCCTGTCACACATAATGGCAACTACTAATTATTTTCACTTGCATTCACAGTTTAAATGTTGTCTAAGTATACTTTAAATCCAGAAGGAGAGTGAAAGGAAATTTTCAGGATTTTTTTTTTTAAAGAGATTTAGCTAACGTTGTCTGTCATCAGGACATTTCTATACTTGCAGAGATAAGGCTCTAACCCACGATATTGTTTTTTTTATATATATATATATATATATAAAACAAGAGAGACTTCTTAACCAATTAGGTTCATTTTAAAAATAGTACCATAATTCAGTTTTTCTCTCCCTATTTTTCTTTCATTTTGCATGTTTATAGCTACTTAGCTACTGTATTATATTTTAAAATAAACTTCAGTTGTCTTAGATATCAATTTTTAGAATAACATTCATTGGCCACTACATAGTTTAATTTTCTAATTAAATGTTTAATTTTAATTATTTTTAGCAATATTAAAGTATCATAGCAATATAAGGAACAAATTTCTTCCTTTAAAAGTAAAAATTAAGGTGATATTGAGATATATTTCAACTCATATTTGGAGGCAATCATTTTAATTAGTTTTAGATAATTCTTATTTGGAATACATATTAATGTAATACCTTTTTATTTCCTAGTCATCAAAGGTAGGAAAGTTTTCATATATTGATTTTCTTAAATCATGTGTAAGTACTTTTCCTTATTCTATACATTATACCCTATGTTCTATACAAGAATGTGTTTCTCTTTGCAAGGCTCATGTACCACCAATATGAGTATTATAATAATAATCTGAAAGAATACATAATTATCCTACTGTTATGTTATTAGTAAATTAACATAAGTAAATAAATTACGTACATAAATATCCCATATATCCACAGATACCTAACATTGTAAGAATAATACAGAACTAATTCTACCTCCTGAACATTCAGTTTCTAAGGAGATGTTATATCTTCTATGATCAAAAAGTTAAGTACAACTTTACAGCTGAAGTTATAAAATGAAATAGAAGGAATAGGGGTGATTTTTCATTTATATCCAGCAAGTTCAGATCATCAAACAGGCCAACAGCTAGAGGACACAGCAGTATCCTGGGAAAGTAGCTGAATCTATTTTTCAGTACATGGACTGAAAATACATACTTTCATCCCAGTTCCCACTCCAAAGCTTAATTAAAAGGTATGCTTGCTGCTATCTGAAACTGCAGAAACTAGCTTCTTCACCATTAACCATAGTTTTTAATAATAAATCCACCTTAAATAAACACACCATAAAAAGCTCATCTAACATCCTTCAAACAAAATCTCCCTCTACCTGTCAGTCCATGGAAAGCCATTACAGATGTGAAACATTTATATTTTCTACGCATGGTTGTATTTTTAAATGCATATTTATGTTTACTTTTCATGTAATTAAATAGAATATATGCCCACCCATAAAACTAATATTAGAAGATCCTTGTGAAGCAATTTTACAAATAAACCACATGAAAGTGTTAGTAGTATTACTTTAGCCCCTTCCTTCTCTCCCTCATGATCTCATTTACTGTAAAATTCTTTATCTCATAAAAATCATCAAGTAATTAAAGAGTAAATATCAATTACTCAAGGATATATAACATCAACAGAGAAGACTGATTTTCTAAGGAACAGAGATTGTATGATAATCACTGTTGTAGACTTAGAACCTAGCATAATGCCTGACACAGGGAGATTCTTAATATGTGACTGTTGAGTGACTTATTTTTTTAACTTTGAGATAAACTGTAATGAAATAATAGAAATTACTTTCAAATAAGTGGTACATAAATATATTGAGAATTGAGCAACAGTACTTGTTACATGTTACCATATAACAAATGTGTTTTTAAAGTTTTTCTAATTAATTTTGGATCTAATTTTAAGAAAACAGAAAATTTTCCTGCCAGACTTGGAAAGAGACTGGAAACCCTTCACTGGATCATATATTCTGGGAGGGAAAGTTCTCCTTGAATTCTTATATATGGTAAGTACACTGCCTATCAAATAGTAGGCCTCTGATAAATATCTGTTTGAAGAACGAATGTTTTCACTCAGTTCTAGAATATTTATCATTGAAAAACAAAATTGTATATCCCATAAGAAGTCAATGTTTACTGAAAGGAAATCACTATAAAATATCAATAGTAGGGCTTCCCTGGTGGCGCAGTGGTTGAGAGTCCGCCTGCCAATGCAGGGGACACGGGTTCGTGCCCCGGTCCGGGAAGATCCCACATGCCGCGGAGCGGCTGGGCCCGTGAGCCATGGCCGCTGAGCCTGCGCGTCCGGAGCCTGTGCTCCGCAACGGGAGAGGCCACAACAGTGAGAGGCCCGCATACCGCAAAAAAAAAAAAAAAAAAAAAAAAAAAAATATATATATATATATATATGTATCAATAGTATTCTCCAGAACATTCTAAGCACTAAAGTAAAATATAAGATTTACAATGTTTGAATATTTATATTTAAGAATATTTACAAATGTTTAAATGAAGCATTTCCAGAGTATGAATTTTCTAAATATATACAAAGTATATATGACTAAGTTAGGAATTTTTATGATTCTATTTAATGATTACATTCATAAATTATTATTATAATGCAACTCACTGTAATGAATAATAACTGGTCAGGGAAATTTTTTAAATTACATGCAATATACTGTTGTTTAGTGGAGAGCCTAATAGTTTCTTCCCTCATCTTAAGATCTCATTTTCTGGATCTCTTATAGGCTTTCTGAACGTGTATTTGTTTCTCTTCATTGAAACAAAATGCAGAGATAAAAGAAGACTAATAGAAAATATGTGAAACACGCTTATTTGATATCTAGTATCACTTACATTTTTGTTTTCAGTAACAGTAATCTGATCATAACAAAGATGAACAAAACTGGTGCATAAGCCAAACTTCCAAATATTGCTCTATATTTTAATAGACTCTGTTGGATTACCATATTGCTTTGTGAAGATGTCTCCGCCCATGTGTGCCATTATCCACTCTGACAAAAAACAACTATATATGGAAAGTTGTCATGTGAAAAATGCATTAAAAAATTTCATTTGTTGATCCAATATGAGTGTACAATGTTATGTACAATGGTTTGACAATGGTTTGAAATAGTAAAACTGTTAAGATTATATTTTAAATCATAGTCTGAGCTGAATAGAGTGGAAAGTGGGCCTCACCCCACCCCTCCTATACTCTGTCAATTATCAATTATAAGCAAGGTTATTTTTACGGGGAGTAATGGAAAATTTTTTCAGCCCTTTGGAAAAGAAGTGATATGTTGAATATCTACATTTATTTTTCTGTAATGATAAGATGATCCCAGAATCCTAACTCCAAAATGTATCTCAAATCCATCTTCTCCCCATCTCACTACCACCACTCTAGCCAGGCCACCATACCCCACCCCCCAGGTAACTGCAACAGACTCCTAATTCTACTCTTGCCATCTTCCAATCATCTCTTTGCTCACTAGCCATAACGCTCTTAAAATGAAAAATGGTTAAAATCTCTCAATAGCTTCCCATTTTACCTAGGATAATATTAAAACCCAGTTCCTTTCCATGGCTTGTTTTCTTCTCTGTGGTATCTGGTTCCTCACTATCTTTCAAACCTTACTTTGTGCTAAATCTCTTCCTTGCTCAGTAAGGTCCAGTCACACTGGACTTACTTCTTCAAACGTGTCAAGCTCATTTCCCTTCAAGGTCACTGACCAGGCAATTCCCTTTACCTAGAATGCACTCCTTCCCATTCTGTACAATTAGCTCTTTCTCATCCTTGAGAATGTGGCTTACATGTCACCTCCCAGATAGGCCTCTCCAACCATCACATTTAAAATAGCAGGTCCCTCCTTTTATTTGCTCTGTGCCTGTATTCTTTCCTGCACAGCATATAGTTTCATTTACTTAAATATTTTTTTGTCAGTCTCCCTTACTAGAAAGTAAATTCCATGAGGGCATTTAGAAAGTCTGCCTTACTTATTCTTTTTCTCTTCATCATCTAAATATTAAACTCAAAAACACAGTACTCAATAAAATAAGGCAAAAGTTGAGGTAATATAATTTCCATTTTTTAAAGAACTAATGTCAGTCTAATGAAATTGCAAGTTGATCAGAACACTATAGATGTAGTATATTAAATTATGTTGCACAATTTTTATATGTATGATATAATATATATAATATTTATTTTAAAATAACACTGTGGATGTATAAACAACTTTTTTTTTTTTTTTTTCCGGTACACGGGCCTCTCACTGTTGTGGCCTCTCCCGTTGCGGAGCACAGGCTCTGGACACGCAGGCTCAGCGGCCATGGCTCACGGGCCCAGCCGCTCCGCGGCATGTGGGATCTTCCCGGACTGGGGCACGAACCCGTGTCCCCTGCATTGGCAGGCGGACTCTCAACCACTGCGCCACCAGGGAAGCCCTGTATAAACAATTTAATTCTTCTGTACAAATTTAGTTTGATTACATGATTGACAAAGTACACTGAACAAAGTCAATCCCTTTTCATTACTTAACTATATATATGTACTGATCTCCACCATATTTATACTCCCAAGAAATGTTGAGTCAAGAGCACAATGAAGAAACTTCTATTACTTTGGGGGTTCAGTTGACTATGTACACTGTAAAATAAGATCTGTTCTCTCGCCATTTAGGACAAATGAAATATATAGTCAGAAGTACTCGTGTGTGAAAAGAAAAGAATGAAAGAGAAAGATTGAGATATGGTGCTTGTCATAGGGAAAGAGCATTGGTGGAAGGAAATACAAGAAATCTATGATGCCTTTTGCACTTAAGTTATTTATACCAGCAGTGATTAGTGAAGAAGGGAATTTCAACTCTAGTATTTTTCTCAATATTTAATTTTGTAACATAAAAGTAATACAAATTCCTTATTAGAAAAGTTGAAAATATTAAAAATGTAAAATGATGTTATTTAACCACTAATTTTAGATATATATTTTCCCCTTGGGAATATCTCAATTAAAACTGCTTTATTCATGTTATTCCTAGTTTGAAGAAGAGATCCTTAAAGAACGCTGTATAATTTTTGTGTAAGAAAAAATTTTGAGACAGCGTTATCCCAAACCCAGAGCAAAAAACATTTAGGTGATCAATGCATATCAATGATATTTTATATTTCTATTTTAAACACTAATCATAATGACTAATTACACAATGGCTTATTTCAATTTGTAAATGCATAATAAAATTGCATTCTAGGTTGTTTTTATACTTATGGTAAATAAGAAAACATGAGATTACAATCTGCACCTTTACAACTATAGTTTATTGCTGAAAATAAATTTTATATAAGTGAAATGTCTTTTAGAAATATTCTTTATAAATCATTCAGTTTTCCTTATTTAACACAACGTTAAATATTTTCAGTAAAGTTCACTCTTGACCTTTCCGAAAATATTTCAATTCCTCCCCTTCAATAAATATTAGAACAACAGACTTATAGTTTGTGAACAACACTTATGGAAGTTCAACTAATTTGGGGCTATGAATTTTATTAAGCAGATATTTTTCTGCTCACCTATGTTCACCTGTATTTACACACAACTTAGTGTATTTTACACTCAATTCATTCAAATTAATAAATTCAATGAAACTAATGATTCAGACTACTGTTTTCCTTGTTTATTTCATTTGTCACTGAATTTCCTGGGTGGAGGAGAAAGATCAATTCACACAATCTTGGTAGTAAAATGAGCTCTCTAGACTCTCATATTCAAACCATATTTTGATTTAATATATTATTTGAGTATTGATTATTTTGGGAAACATGAGTCACACCCTGAGAGATGCATCAACTCTTAGACTAAAGCAGAGTAATATCTGAATTAATGGATCCCTGGTGGCTACTAACCACTGTTATTGATACACCTGGTTACTTACATATGAAACAAGATTGTATTTTATATTCTCCTAAGTATCCTACAAGTACGGAAATAAAAGTTTACATACATTAAGAGGGTAAAATCTGTTATTTTTACATAAAAATTACCAACACGAAATAAATACTATGGTTTTAAATAGAGGGAAAACTAATGGAATAAGAGAAATCTGAGTACAAATCACGCTTTCACTTACTTAATCAGATGAAGTGATCTAGGAAGCAACTCTACTTTTCGATGGATTCAAGGAGGTTTGGGTAACAGGAAAACAGAGTCAAACTGATTTGTCTTTATAGTGCAGAGCTTCACAGCAGTTAAAAAAACAAGAGAAGAGATGCTTCCTGTACTCAAGTTACTCTTAGCACCATCTTAAGCACCAGGTTAAAAATGAGGTAGTTCACTTTTTTGATAGTTTTACTATGCCTACGTATGGAAAACTAGGAAATGGGAAGAGGGTGACTCCTTCATTCAACCATGAAAGATTTTATATGATTTGGTAAAAATAGATAAATAACATTAAAAAGTTTACCTTGTGAATATCCTTAATGAGAAGGCAAATTAAATAAAAATGAAATTTTACCCTCCATAACAAATTTTAAAAATAAAACATGAATTCCATTAGCTCTTAGGATGAAAAGTTACTAGGAAAATGAATACGATATCCTTAAAATTAACTATTCATCATATTACTGATGTTTATTATTATGTGTAAAATCTGATTTATATTTTACATTAGTATTTCTATATTGTGTACATACTATAATAATTCTGTAATACCTCATGTTTTCAATGTTTACAAATTGGTAAGATATGTTGATTCATGTCATCTATTTATGAAGCTACAAATAAGAAAATATCCCCCAAGTGTTCATAAAAATAACATTTTGAAGTTCCACATTTTATTAACTATTAGCATGATGATTTCAGTATTCGAAAATTATCTCTAAGTATTATTAGGCATAATTTCTAATCACTATGACTTTAGGCTGTAAAAAGCATTTTATGAGGAATCATTTCTGTCTGATGAAAAAAATCTGAGCATATTTTCTCTATAATCTTCTGTTGAAGAACTCCTCTAAATTTTACCCAACTTAGCCTTTAGGCACTATATTAGCCAAGTGTAATGCATAGCCTGTGTTTTCAGTATGTTAGTGCAAGTTCAAATTAAGAGTTTTAGGAGACTACCTTTACTTATCTTCTTTAATTGTTGGGTAAACTGAGTAATACTAACACTGTTAAGCTAACTTATAAAAACACACATAAATTACATATAATTGGTAAATATTTTAGTTAAAATGTCTTTTAAAAGTATGAGAAAGTCATTAAAATAGATAAAAATTACTGCAAAATGTTAACAAACAACTTCTCTATGTCCTTAAATTTAATATGAATAGCTGAAATGTCATATTTTAACATTTGACACATTTTGGTAGAATGGCACTTTAGTCATGTGAAGAGTGTAACATGTGTTTTATTTATGTTGGTATCCTCAGGGCCTTGGATGGTTACCAGCACTTAATGAAAAAATATATGTTGTTTTAGGGAAATGATTGCAAGGAAATAACTGTTAAAATATCTCTAGTAAACTTTACTTCAAAGTATACATCTCTTTAGTAGCCCTAGACACATTTGGTACAACATAAATGTCTGATCTTCCAATTATTAAAAATTTCCTCTCTCCTTTCAATGAAAAGCTCAAATAATTACGTTATTTTTAACAATCTTCTATTTTCAGAGGTAGATTAAGTAACTACCCCTTTGATATTTAATGCCAATATTCCTTGAAAACAAATAAGGGATGTGTTTGAAGGTATACACCGCCATAGTAGAGTATGGCACTATAGGTGGTATTCATATGATACATTCTCACAGGCATGATGGTTGTGTAGGACTTTCAAATTGACATATGCATTTGTGATTGCAATTTGGCAGGTCAAAAAAAAAAAAGAGAAAGAATTAGAAAAACATGTCAAAAGTACCAGTTGTATAAATGAGAACAACTGAATACTGATTCTGAATAATTCTAACAAATTGGTCATACATGTTGATAACAAAGAAGAAGGCTGTGTTGTTTTGCCTTCTCTCTCAACCTTCTCACCCTCGCAAAAACAGTGCACACTTTCATGTCATCTGACCTCCATTTATATACCTGCAAATTATTTCGAAGCCTTATATGTTGAATGGTAACTATAATTGAAGTTGTATATTTGAAGTATTTGTAAAAGTGTGACATAACAGGTAACATTGGTAGTCATCACAGTGCCAGTGAGAGCATCAAGCCAGGTACATGCTGGAAAACTTTTACGGTTGTTCATCTCTTAGTCTAGGAGGATTTAGATTATGCAGGTGATGTTTTTTATAGATCCTTAAATATTCATAGCAGAAATCCAATGAGATATGTCTCATAAAGATTGTTGGATAGAAGGCAAGAAAATGTTCAAAAATTCTCAGTGCTTTCCATTCAGTAAACCACACTTTCACTTTTCACACACTATTCATCTTCACTTTACCACTTTACCTGACTTTATAAATAGGATATTCACAACTTGTTAATTCACACCTAACACTTATCCCCCCGGCCCCTTTGGGCATCTGGGCTAGAAATAATTCAGAATAATTTCCAACAAGTCTACGTTCGGTCTGGATGGGGTAAAGGGGTTGCAGCTGGGCGAGGGCGGCTTAGTTTACCGAAGGCAAAAGGCTAGTATTTGGCCAGAGGCTACAGCGAGAGCGATCTGCTTTCTTGAAGGCATGTGGGAGATACCTACATGTTACCGTGCTGTGAGCGACCGCAGAGAGCCAGAAGTCTCCATTAAGCCTGTGCCACAGAGCCTGACCTCCAGCGCAGACCGCGCAGCGGGGAGCGGGCCCGCGGCCGCCAGGGCTGGGACCCAACTGCTGCTGATGCTCACGCATCCGTTTAAAGACACTTGGAAGCAGAAGGAACCGGAATTCGTGAGGTCGCCGGCCCCGGCCGATGTGGACAGGGCGCTCTGGGGGGGGGACACCCTCTACCCCCTTGTGTAGAGAGCCCGGAGAAGCCTACCCCGGGACAAAGTTACCTGCAGAAGGCGACCAATGCACCGGTCCTCAGAGCACCCGCCTCCTCCCGCCCCCTCTCGCTTCTGCGCCCCGTCCCTTACCTTGGTTGTTGGAGACGTGACTGCAGTCGCCCGGCCAAGCTGTCAGCAGAGGCAAGAAGAAACCAAATTGCAAAAGAAATTCCCAGACTTCGCTGCCCCCCATGGCTCTCCCCGGCTCTCTTCTCCCCCTTAAAGAGAAGTGGCAGTAGCGCAGCCAGGTGTTCCGCGTAGGGTACGGGTCCCGGTCCACGTCTTCTTCCTCCTCCTCTTCCTCCTCCACCCGGCCCACAGAGGGTGTCCCGGGGCGCCCCCCGCGCGAGGCCCCGGGGGCAGGGCACGAAGGTCCAGGCTGCCCAGGGGCAGGCGCAGCTGCTTCGGAGGAGGACGCTGCCTGAGGCACCAGGGAGCTCCTGGCGGCTGTAGGCGAGCGGAATTGCATCCACCGCCGTGTCCCGCTCGCGCGAGGACTATTCCCTTGGGCCCGGGAGAGCGTGCGCGCAGGAGCTAGCTCTGGCTGTAGTTTGGGGGAGGGGAACGAGGGGGCGGGGGAGGGCGCCTCACGGCCGGAAGCGGGGGAGGGACGAGGACCAGGTGCGGCGGATAGCTCCTGCAGCTCTGACGGCCCGAGCGCCTCTCCGGACTGAAGTGGACGCTTGCAGAGCCAAAAGCAACGAGGACACAGCAGCTGTGAAGCGGGCGAGGGCCGCGGGAACTTTCCTCCGGCCAGTGCGGCGCGAGCCGAACGACTGAAAAGGCTCTGCGGGGCCACGAGCTGTGCGAGCGAGCTACCGAGCTGCGCCCTCAGCCCCTCGCCTAGGTGGCGACGGCACCGACCCGCAGAGCAGACACTTCCAGCTCGGCCGCGTCTGCGCCGCGCTTCGGCCTCGAGAACCGCTTCCCCGGCATCTCTGAGGCCGCACTTAGTCCCCCAAGCACTTTGCTCCCCATTTCGCGGCAGCAGCGTCCAGCGTTTTAGGGCTAGTCAGCTCCCAACACGGCTACCCCCGACTTCTCTACATTTCTCCCGCCAGAGTGGGGCGAGTGCTGTGGGCAAACGCACCGGGTCCGGGACGAGCTTGGCGGTGGCGGACCAACCTGACCACTCCTCAGCACGGGTCGCCCAAACTTGCCCAGTAGGGCGAGAGCCTCAGCTTTGCGGCCGCCTCCGCTGCTAGTCCTAGGAGAGCGAAGGAAGAGAGCAAGCAGCAGAGGAGAGTCACATCAGGCTGGATAGGGACGGGTGCCTGGTACCACGGCTCACTGAGGTCTTCTCGTCGCCGTGCGGCCGTGACTTCGCAGTGGAGGTCACGAGCATTGTCGCAGCCGTGGGCGCTGGGATTCCGGGGGTCCGGACCGCCTGCAGCGTGGCGGCGTCGGACCTCGCGCTCAGAGAACCCACGGGCTGAGCGGTGCGTGGCCACATCCACAGCGGCGCCGAGTGCCTGCGAGTGAACAGCTCTCTCCGCGCACCCTCAAGCCGCCCCCTCTCGGCGCCCACTCCCTCCCAGCGCTCGGGTCGGTGGGAAGCCGTGGCGGCCCGCTGCCTGCTGGGACTACGCGGACCTCGCCCCCCAAGGTTGGGAGTAGGGGCCGGGCAACACAGGTGCTAACAGGGTGGGGTCTCAGCGCGCTTGGCCCTCACGCTCTCGCCCCGCGGCCTAGGCGGGCCTAGAGGGCAGGGCTCGAGCTGCGAGCGCAGCTGAGCTCCGCCAAGACTCGCGCTCTGCCCTCCTGACAGCCGCCGCTCGGATGCTGCCAGTTCGGCGCTAGAGGGGGTTAGTCGACAAGAAAAATGCCTCCGCTGCTCTCAGGTGGAAGAAGCTCATCACGCGGAAGGAGGAATGCGCTCAGGTTATACTTCACGCGTTTGTGAAGGGCGCGCCAAGGAACCCGTGTCACTATCGTGGGGGTTCTGTAATACATTTTTGCTGTTATTATTATCATCGTTTTCTTTCTTGAAAAGATTTAGGGTATTACAGTCGAGTGAGGTCGAAAAGCCCTCCTCAAAACTCATCAGAATGTTTTGAAGAAAAATTTATGGCAATGGAGAAAAGTGAACCGAGAAGAGAAAACAGCGATATTGTAAAGAGTAGAGGATATTTTCCTTCCATAGGGCGGAGGGAGGGAAATGGCACAGTGGCGAGATTTGGGAAAGGAGTAAATGAAGGAGCAAAGGGTCGGCGTTCGACGCTTACAGAATTCTGGAGGAGAAAGCAGCCTTCCATTCGACGCGTTTCAGCGCTGCTATGTTTGTGTCACATACAGTAGAAGTGGTTTCAGTTATCGCATTATAGTCAGTTGGAGGAAAAGAGAAGGAGAGCAAAAGATGCCGCACGTCTAAGTCAGCTACAAAAAGAGAAATGTGAAATGCCAGTGATTTTGAGACTGAGGAAGGTCTCCGATTGGTGACTGTGCTTCCACTTTCATTAGGAATTCAAACACTGCCTCTCTTTAAACGTGTCCACGCTAATTTAAATGTATGCAAATCACTTCTGAAAAGATAACCAAGTATGGAGTTTATATATTAGATTTAAAGGAGTAAAATCTGATTTTGCGACTGATATTACCACTCTTACAGATATTGACTGGTCAATATCATTTGCAATATGCTTTTGCAAAGTCAGTTTACAATTTATAAACTGTAAAATTAAAAGACTACGTTATAATATAAATCATTATGCTTAAATAAGAGTTCTTAAAAGCGTTTGATGATTCAATATACTAATGTTTTGATTCGAAATAATCTTATTTACTGTCAAAGAATATCTTTTCATGACCTTTTTATAATTAAATTTGAATTCCTTATGTTTAAATGTTTAAATTCACTTACAGTGGATAGTTTTATAGATGTCATTAACAACTCACTAAGAGAAAAATTTTGGCCAAAGAAGACACTCCTTATAAATGCCAAAAATATGCTATATTCTGTTAAACTGAAGGAATGTATAATACTATTTATTAACTTAGAAATGTAAACTATGTTAATCTATTTCTAAACTTCTAGTTTTTAAATTAACTAAACTTACAAGAATTTTTGAATGGAATACCACTAAAAAGAAGTTGTTTCCCCCAAAAACCCTAGAGTAAAAATATTTTACTATCAAAATTTTAACTTAAATTCTGATATTTTGCTTGAGTATTGCATCTTAGAGACTATATTGTAAAGAGAACATCATGGAGATTCTTTTAAAATTGGGCTGCTAGAAGGAAAAGGCTCTAATGAATGGAAGGAAGGAAGGAAGGAAGGAAGGAAGTAAAGATGGAAGGATAGAGGGAAAAGAGAAAGAGTAAAAAAAGAAAACCTAAGATTTATTTCTAGGATTCACACTTATTTCTAAATCATGATACAATATTTCCAATTATGGTACAATTTCCAAATTAAGGTACAATATCATGGTACAAATAAACTGGTATTTACTTCAGAGTAACAATAAGAGCTGAGTAACCTGGATTTGTATCCTCACCCCCACCTAAAAATTCACCTACAATTCACAATTTTTGTTTGTTTAAATAAATCATTGTCAGGCATGACATAATATATTACTTACCTGGTCAGATAATTGAAAGTCATAATCTGATTTTCGTTTTTAAGAAAATAAATAATTACAAGATTTTTCTAAATATTAAAATAAAACATACTTCATGTTTTAGATACTGTTTTTTGCATGTGTAGAATATAATGGCCTTTTAAAAACTCAAAGAAGATGTATTGAAATGAATCTTCTTGTTCTTTGACTAGAGTGAGATTCCATGGGTTTGACATGATTATCAATTTCAAAACAAGATTGTAAGTAGAATTACCATAACCATCTGACCATTTGTGTTATACATTTTATATTTATATATACACATACATACGTAATGTGTATATGCATATTCATTCTAAAATATTTGTTGAGCTCTTTTTAATGCTCAGAAGAGTTAATGGTGATATGAGTAAAAATAATTTGTTTTCAAAAAGTAACTTTTTATTTAAAATATAGTCATGGTTACCTTATGTGAGCTAGAAGCAACTGCACTTAACAGAAATGTACTCCCTTTTTGATTTTCTAGCAGTGTTGATATATTTGCTGACATGTGACAGTTTCAAAATTATAAGCCATTCAATGAACCAGATGTAATATTCACGTAGATTTATCTGCACTTGTCTGTTTGAATCATACCTATATTCCGAAAAGCATTCATGTCTAATTTTTCAGTACTATATTTTTCAGAATTCTTCTGTATTCTCTAAGACCATTCTTTTTCATGATATATGTGGTCTGGATTCAGGTAAGAATGATTAAATTTTTATTAAATAAAGAATATATGACACTAAAAACTAGTCTAAGCTTTCATTTATAGCAGAAATAATAGTATTCACAAATACTATTTGCTTTTTAAATGATGAGAAACTTAACCTGCAATTAATTCCTTTGAGAAAAAAAAGGAAGGATTATAATGTTTAATACTGAGCATATTTCAAGGCTTGAGAAAGTCCTAAGTATTTTATTTTGGTAAAAGAGTAAATTAATCCACTTAAATCTATAATTTGTGTCCTCTAAGGTCAAGATAGAAGCAACATGAGTAAAAAGAATATTGATCCACAAGTATGTCAAAAGGTTAGGTCTAAAGTATTCATTTTTACTTAGAATAGGTATCATTAAGTCTTTTTTGTTAATATAAAATTTAGAGACATGCTCTAAACAGTATTATTGTTTTCATTTCATCACCGTTAAATATAAATTAATTAAATGATTGTATGTTTTAGCATGCATACAGCTAAAGTAAAAAAAAAAAATCCACAAAGTCAAATATATGTAGTTAATTTGAGGCCCTTTGCTTTAAGCGAATGAAGCACATACACTATTTACTTTGGCAAATTTTCTTTGATATTAGAAGGTAGTTAATATTTTTCTGGAAGAAGATATTCAAAACAGTGCTGGATACTGTATTGTTAGCACGTCGAATCTTAAAAACCTCACAGAAAAAAAGCAACATGAGGCCTCATAAGACATGAAGACATGGTTTATTCTGCTGTCATATTGCATTTTCTTCTTATATTGTATGGTATTTTATAGTAAAAGGAAAAATATATATATTACATATATCGTGTACATATCTTATATATGTAATACGCATTGTGAGTGTATTTTAATTCAGTGAAAACATACTCTCTAGTACTTTTCTAATTCAGTAACAATTTACTAAGCAAGATTTTCCTGTGCATTTGTGCTGAGCATTATGGGGAAGGTACAACAATTATTTGGATTTAGTTCCTAACAATCGGAAGTTTATATTGTATTAAAGGGCACAGACATATGAATTATTCCAATACAAACATTGTATATTATCCCATAATGGAGTTCCAAATAATTGCAGTTATGTAAGAGGAGAGGAATCACACCCTCACCCTCTAAGGAATGAATCTCTACAGTTACTATTTTGGCTTGAGTTAAACTTACTCCTGGTATGAATTGATTCTGAAAGCTAGTGCATGAACTTTTATTATATCAAGTATAATAAAGTACTAAAGGTTATGCAAAATGGCCAAATAATTCTATTAGATTCAAGTAACTTACAATTTTTAAATGAAATATACTTAATAGTCTGTGTGACATCAGGTATCCACAAAAAATTATTTTAACTAAATTATGTAGAGAATTTTTAATAATATATTTAAATTTATTTTATTTTTACTGGTGATATAGTATCATTTATCTTTCATGCCCCAGAATGATCAGCTGTGTCAAAACAACTTTTTTTGATTGAATTAGAATAAATACCATTAAATATCATATTCTAATTACCAAACAAGGAACAACTAATGAAAGAAGTAAAACTATCTTTAAAACAATCCTTTATATGTTGAAATCTGCATGATTATTTCCATCATAATGAATAAGATAATATCACAGGACTGGTGCTATTAATTTCTCTTCAAGTATTCAAATTAGCCTATCAAAATAAACAATATTTATTTAGTGCGCTATAGTGCACTATATCTTAGTGTACTAAGACACTTTTAGCCCTGCTTCGGGAAAAGGTAAAGCTAGGTTTTGCAATAAAAATACTTTGGTATGTCAAATAGTTAAATTTATAAATAATATTATCCATATTAATAACCATTCTCACTTAAACATTTTAATTATTTTTGTATGAATAATGCAAAACATTATTTTACTACAATCAAAATGGAGATAAATTAAAAGTGTCAGATAAAGAGAAGTGATTCCTTAATTACCTCTTAAGCTGGATTTTGTGGGTAAGTTTCTTTTTATAAAAATGTTTTCTATAATATTTCAGTTTAGTTTGAAATCAGCTACCATGTTTGCATTTTTGACGTTCTCTTGGTTTTTTGTTGTTGTTGTTGTATATTAAACGATTAAGAAATAAAAGAACAGGTCTTGACTGACATATCATTATATTTCCAAGTGAGCTTTAACAACCCAGAAAACTTAATATACCTAATATTTACCTTTTAAGTCAGGGGTTCTATATCATTTTAATCATAGTGTGTTTCTTTACCATGGCTGTTAACATGTTTACATGGAAGATAAACATTTCTTAATATATCCTTATAATTATCTGGTAATTACAAATTCTATATAACTCACTTATACCAATCCTTTGATAATCAGCATATGGTTCTTCCTATCCTTGCCTAACTTTGAAACACATTCCAATCTCCCCAAGGACCTCGAAAATCTAAAGAGCAGAGAACGTTTCTTTTAAATCTCTACAAAAAAATGTGCTAAATAATTTGTGTTTAAATACTAATAATATTTATCTTTTAGGTCAAATTTACCATCTTTATTAACTTTTTTCGTAAAGAATAATCTAATACTTACATTTTTCAACTGTAAACAGTATGTAGTTGCCCTTTTTCTGTTTGTTAAAGATTATTAAATACTTGAGTCATTTTAACTTTATAAAGTGTTATATATGAATAATAATTAATACATACATGTTGTGCCTATTGTGAGTTGTTGGGGAAATGGTCTTTCACTCCTTGGGGAACTTAACCCCACTACAGAGTCCATGTGAGACTTCTCTAGTATTTCAGTGTTAAATTCCATTCCTGGTTCATAGTATTGGAAGTATACTGAAGCTCACAGTATTTGGAATTCGATTGTAATATATTTTCTATTTTTACAGGTAAAAATAAAATTTTCTAAATTAGTGGGAAAAAAACAAACAAATGCTAGCTTGACTTAGATTAGTTTTAATATATAGTCAAAGACTTTTCTTGATTTACTTGCTCCTGATACATTTTGCATCATGGTTTGAAATATATAAGTGGGAAGAATATTCAAGCTTGTTTTTGAGTATTTTTATCCAATGGAAAAAAATAAGGAAGTTCCTTGCTTATGGAGAATATGTACAATTTTAAAATAAATATTAAGTGTATATGTTATTTATCTATAACAAAGCTATATGTTAATACTGCCTTATAGAACTTATTGCAATACTAAAAATGTTGTATATAATTCCTGTTCAATACAGTCACCACTAGCCACATTCACATGTAGCTTTTAAGTGTTTGTGACTAGTGTGACTGGGGAACTGAATTTTTTTGTTAATTTTATTAAATTTAAAATTAATTAGCCATGTGTGGCTTCGTCTAGTACGTGTGTGTGTGCATGCGTATTATAGTTTTATTTCCAATACTTCCACTTCCATGTTGATAATGGGGGGAAATAAGAAAGGGATTTGAAAACCATGTAAACACACAATACAACCTTCTACAAGAACAGCTAATTTTTACTCTAAGAATTCTGTTACACACAGTCATGTTTTTCATCAACAAAAATGAAGCTCACTTTGAACAATAACTTTACTACTGCATGGGTTTACACAGTCTTCAAAGCTAGCCTGATATGATGTGCCTTTTGCATATTGCTCTGAGTTAGTCAGAAGACATTAAAAGTAGTCGCTCTGATAGAAACTTTATTAAAAATCATTTCAATTCTGAGTAGAATTACTTGGCTAACATGCCTAATCATGGATGCTAAACTTTTTTAAATGGTTCAGGAGCTGCCACCACCCTGCTATGCCCACTATGTCTGTTGCACCGTCCTGGGTTCTACAAAACTACAACGACCTGAAAGACTCAATAACAGCAGTAGAGGTTCCAAAACTAATATCCCTACCCAGAGATTTGTCAAAGAAACAGCAAGATTTTTCCATTTAGATGCTAGTATTTATCTTTGTTTTATGTTTTGTTTTGTTTTTGACTTTTAAATTTACATGTAAAAATATTGTCAGGATCTCATTTTTATTTTAGTAGATTTTTTTTAAATGTGAGGTTTCACAGGAAAGCTGGAGAATGTTTACCACTGTTTTATTAATATTGTCCTAAAATTTGTCACTTGATGATATCCTTTATAACTTTAATTTGGCATAAGAACCAAAGTAAAAAAAAAAAAAAAAAAGAAAATCCAATAAAAATGTTGTCATCTCTTAAATAAATCTTATAATAAAATAAAAAGTATTAATTTTTATATTTCTTAGCAAAATGTTATATAGTATTTATTGTACTGTGTGCCAGACACTGTTCCAAGTATAAATATTCACTTCAGATTATAATTTCAAATACTATTCACAAATAGGAATTCAATTACTCCTCAAAGCAACACTCTGAAGTAGTTGCTGTTATTATCATTATTTTATAGGTTAGAAAGCTGAAACACAGAACTGGCCCATAGTCACCCATCCGGTAAGTGGTAAAGCAGGGATGTGAACACAAGCAGTCTGGCTCCAAAAGCTGTATCTTTCATTGTTATGCTGCCTCTCCTGTATCTCTGAATGTTCACCCAAATATACACAAGCATATGCATGTGTAGTTTGCATACATCTGTGTACCTATGTATGAAAAATTTATCTAATTCTATGAAATTAAGCTTAGGTCATAGAATCTTTTCAGTGAGTCTTCTTCCCAGCTGTGACTAAGTTCCCAAATGACCTCATTCTTCATTCTCAAGGCCCAACATTTACACATTTGTTACTCTTGCCTGTCACCTACAAATTGGCACTTGCCTTTGGCACTTGCCATCTACCTCTATAAGGATTAAATTATGAGTCGCTGCAGCTGCTGACCTTCAACAGTCCCTGAAAGGAGTTCAGGGTGGAGATCAGGAATGAGACACTCTGTGCTCTGGGAAAAACTTGCAGAACAGGTCTTCAGATAGTTAGATATTTTCAGGAGAAGATTTTATGAGCCTAATTCTTGCATCTCCTCTTATCTAAAAAAGCACTAAAATTCTTCATGGTGATTTCTGCTCTTCCTGACTAACAGTAACCTCCATGAGACTAGCAGCAACCTTCTGCCAAAAATATGTGCTTGATTTCATGTATTCCCCCTTCACCAAAATCACATGTATACTGACCTTCCCCACTACCTCTTGGGAGCAGACTCTCAGAGCTATCTGAAATGTTGTCTCCTGGGCTATAGTCCTCATTTTACCCCCAAAAATCTTAACTCACAATTGTCACATTGTACATTTTTTTTTCAGTTGACATGCCAAATACTTTTTGTCTTAAAATCGTTCTCTTAAATGACACCTGTCTCCCAATGCTACTAGTTCACATTTATTCAACAATTATGTTATGCATTGCACGCAGAGCATCTTTTCAGGGCACTGAGTATTAGAGTGATGAACAAAACAGACAAAAATGTGCTTACATAGAACTTACACTCTAGTGTTCATATGTTTAAAATGCTTATCATGTGTCTCACTCTAAGTGCATTATACATGCTAGGTCATCT